>NC_086448.1:30493733-31159983 GCF_028390025.1 Pseudophryne corroboree | reverse complement strand
GGGAGGCCAATTCTTTCTGAAAGAAAATTGATAAGGCCGAAATTTGTACTTTAATAGAGCCTAATTTTAGGCCCGCATCCACACCTGCTTGCAAAAAATGGAGCAGACGCTCCAGCTGAAATTCTTCCGTAGGAGCCTTCTTGGATTCACACCAAGACACATATTTCCTCCAAATACAGTGGTAATGCTTTGCTGTTACTTCTTTTCTAGCCTGAAGAAGTGTGGAAATGACTTCACTGGGAATACCCTTTCTGGCTAGGATCTGGCGTTCAACCACCATGCCGTCAAACGCAGCCGCAGTAAGTCTTGATACACGCACAGTCCTTGTTGTAACAGGTCCTCCCGTAGAGGAAGAGGCCAGGGATCTTCTATGAATAACTCCTGAAGATCTGGATAACAGGCCCTCTTTGGCCAGTCTGGAACAATGAGTATTGCCTGAACCCTTGTTCTTCTGATAATCTTTATCACATTTGGAATGAGTGGAAGTGGAGGGAACACTTAGACCGACGGAAACACCCACGGTGTCACTAGGGCGTCCACCGCTATTGCCTGAGGGTCCCTCGACCTGGAACAATATCTCTGAAGTTTCTCGTTGAGGCGGGAAGCCACCATGTCTATTCGAGGAATTCCCTAATGACTTGTCACCTCTGCAAAGACCTCTCGATGAAGACCCCACTCTCCCGGATGGAGATCGTGTCCGCCGAGGAAGTCTGCTCTCCAGTCGTCCACTCCTGGAACGAAGACCGCTGACAGAGAGCTTGCATGTCTCTCCGCCCAGCGAAGAACTTTCGTGGCCTCGGCCATCGCCGCTCTGCTCTTTGTTCCGCTCTAGCGGTTTATATACGCCACTGCTGTTATGTTGTCTGACTGAATCAAGACGGGCAGACCGCGAAGATGATGTTCCGCTTGCAGAATGCCATTGTAAATGGCCCTTAATTTCAGAATGTTTATGTGCAGACAAGCTTTCTGGCTTGACCATATTCCTTGAAAGTTTCTCCCCTGTGTGACTGCTCCCCAGCCTTGGAGACTTGCATCTGTGGTCACCAGGACCCAATCCTGAATCCCGAACCTGCGTCCCTCCAGAAGGTGAGAACTGTGCAGCCACCATAGTAGGGACATCCTGGTCCTGGAAGATAGGATTATTTTCCGGTGCATGTCCAGGTGAGACCCGGACCACTTGTCCAACAGGTCCCACTGAAACACCCTGGCATGGAACCTGCCATACTGAATGGCCTCGTAGGCCGCCACCATCTTCCCCAGCAACAGAGTGCATTGAAGAATCGACACTCTTGCCGCTTTCAGAATCTATTTTACCATGTTCTGCATTTCCAGAGCCTTTTCCACTGGAAGAAAGACTCTCTGTAATTCTGTATCCAGAATCATACCCAGGAACGACAGCCGTGTCGTCGGAACCAATTGTGATTTTAGCAAGTTTAGGAGCCAACCATGTTGTTGTAGAATCGTCAGAGAGAGCGCAACGTTTTTCAGCAATTGCTCCTTGGTTCTTGCCTTTATCAGGAGATCGTCCAAGTACGGGATAATTGTGATTCCCTGCTTGCGCAGGAGAACCATCATTTCCGCCATAACCTTGGTGAAAATCCTTGGAGCCGTGGACAGACCAAACGGCAACATCTGAAATTGGTAATGACAATCCTGAACAGCAAACCTCAGGTAAGCCTGATGTGGAGGATCTATAGGAACGTGTAAGTAGGCATCCTTTATGTCGACCGACACCATAAAATCCCCCTCCTCCAGACTGGAGATCACTGCTCGGAGAGATTCCATCTTGAATTTGAATTTTTTTATTAAGAAATTGAGGGATTTTAGGTTCAAAATCGGTCTGACTGAGCCATCCGGCTTTGGTACCACGAAAAGACTTGAATAAAAACCCTCCCCCTGTTGTGACGGGGGTACCGTGACAATGACTTGATTTTGACACAGCTTTAGTATCGCAGCGCATACCACCTCCCTTTCTAGAAGAGAAGCTGGCAAGGCCGATTTGAAACTCTAATTTGTACCCTTAGGTCACTATTTCTAATATCCAAGGATCCAGGGCCGAGCGAGCCCAGACCTGACTGAAGAGTTTGAGACGTGCCCCCACTGGTGCGGACTCCCGCAGAGGAGCTCCAACGTCATGCAGTGGATTTGGTAGAAGCCGGAGAGGACTTCTGTTCTTGGGAACTTGCCACAGCCTGTGACCTTTTTCCCTTTCCTCTTCCTCTCGCAGCAAGGAAGGAGGATCCTCGTCCTTTTATATATTTATTAGACCGAAAGGACTACATCTGATAGTGGGGCGATTTCTTTTGTTGCGCCGGAACATAAGGTAAAAATGACTTTGCCGCGGTAGCCGTAGATACCAGGTCAGTGAGGCCGTCACCAAACAAGACACTACCGTTAAACGGTAGACACTCCATAGCCTTCGAGACAGCATCAGCATTCCATTGATGAATCCACAATGCCCTTCTAGCCAAAACTGCCATGGCATTGGCCCTTGATCCCAAAAGGCAAATATGCCTTGCAGCTTCTTTTAAATATGCTGCAGCATCCCTGATATGACCCAGAGTCAAAAGCACGTTATCCCTGTCCAGGGTATCTCAGATGACAAGTTATCTGCCCATTTTTTTCAATAGCGCTACTCACCCATGCCGCAGCAACGGCAGGCCTGAGTAGCGAACCTGTAGTGACATAAATGGATTTTAGTGTATTTTCCTGCTTACGATCCGCAGGATCCTTTAGGGCTGCCGTGTCAGGAGACGGAAGCGCCACCTTCTTGGACAGACGCGATAGAGCTTTGTCCACTGTGGGGGTTGACTTCCACTTTTCCCTGTCCCCCGAGGGGAACGGATATGCCACTGGAATTCTTTTGGGAACCTATACCTTCTTGTCAGGATTTTCCCAAGCTTTTTCAAAAAGAGCGTTCAGTTCATGAGAGGGAGGAAACGTTACCTCAGGTTTCTTTCCTTTAAGCATACAGACCCTAGTATCATGAACAGCAGGGTCCTCCGTGATATGTAATACGTCTTTTATCGCCACAATCATGTACTGAATGCTCTTAGCCAGTTTAGGATTTAATCTGGCATCACTATAGTCGACACTGGAATCAGAGTCCGTGTCGGTATCTGTAATCTGGGTAAATGCACGTTTGTGACCCCCGAGGGGGTCTGAGCTTGTGACAATGCATCCTCCATGGATTTCCTCCATGTCTGGTTCTGAGACTCAGATTTATCTAATCTCTTAGTCAACCGAGCCACATTTGCATTCACATCACTCAACATATTTACCCACTCAGCAGTCGGCGGTGCCGACAGGGTCACTCCCACCTCCTTTTCTGTCCCCAATCCGGCTTCCTCCTGGGAAGAGCACTGAGCCTCAGACATGTCGACACACACGTACCGACACCTACAATCACACTGGGCTATAGGGGACAGACCCACAGCAAAGCCTGTTAGAAAGACACAGAGGGAGTTCTGCCAGCTCACAACCCAGCGCCCAACCCGGTACTGAGACTTTACATACAATGCCTCAGACCTGCTAGCGCTTTAATAATAATGATAATAGCACCAAATCTACTGTGCTCCCCCCCCCCCCCCCCCCCCGTTTTGCACCGTTACTTGTACAGCAGTGTGGAGGTCAGGGCCAGCGACCCTGCAGCTTCTGTGAAGAGAAAATGGCGCTGGTCAGAGCTGTGAGGGCTAAGCCACGCCCCCTCACTGGCGCGCTTCAGTCCTGCTCAAATCTACATAATTATACTGGCGGGGGTCTATATTTAGTGCCCAGGCACTTTTAATATACTTATTTGCCAGTCAAAACTTCAGTATTCATGCTGCCCGGGGCACCCCCCCTACGCCCTGCACGTGCCGCTGTGTGTGTGGGAGCATGGCGCGCTGCGCGGTACCTCAACACTGAATTCTTCTGCCGTCACTGAAGTCTTCTTTTACTCACCCGGCTTCTTTCTTCTGGCTCTGCAAGGGGGGTGACGGCGCGGCTCCGGGAACGAGCAGCTAGGCGCACCAAGTGATCGGACCCTCTGGAGCCAATGGTGTCCAGTAGCTTAAGAAGCAGAGCCTTTGAACTCACAGAAGTAGGTCTGCTTCTCTCCCCTCAGTCCCACGATGCAGGGAGCCTATTGCCAGCAGTGCTCCCTGAACATAAAAAACCTAACATGTCTTTTTTCAGAGAAACTCAGTAGAGATCCCCTGTGTGTGACCAGTCTCTCTGGGCACAGAATCTAACTGGAGTCTGGAGGAGGGGCATAGAGGGAGGAGCCAGTTCACACCCCTTTTAAAGTCTTAAAGTGCCCATGTCTCCTGCAGATCCCGTCTATACCCCATGGTTCTTGAAGCATCCCCAGTATCCTCTAGGACAGGGGTGGCCAAACAGTCGACCGCGATCGACTGGTCGATCGCGGACATGCGACCAGTCGATCGCGGACATGCGACCAGTCGATCGCGATCCGCCGCCCAGCCACCCGAAGCCGCGCCTCTCCTGCCTGCCGCTCTGCCTCCTCAGTCTGGTCTCCGGCAGTGACGGCCGAGTGTATAGCTCAAATCAGGTGCCGGTTCGTTAGCCAATGAGAGCTCGCGGACCGGCGCCTGATTTGAGCTATACACGCTGCCGTCACCGTCCGGGGATTAGACTGAGAAGCAGGGCGGCAGACAGGAGAAGCGCGCGCTGCGCTCTCCACACAGCAACGGTGAGCTCTTCTATGGGGGCATATCTGGCATTGTGGACACATGGCTCAGTGGGGGCATATCTGGCACTGTGGGGTCATATGTGGCACTGGGGGCATATCTGGCTCTGCGGGCACATATCTGTAATCTGGCGCTGTGGGGGCATATCTGGCACTGTGGCGGCATATCTGTATCTGGCACTGTGGCGGCATATCTGGCACTGTGGGCACATGGCACTGTGAGGGCATATCTGGCACTGTGGGGGGCATATCTGGCACTGTGGGGGCATATCTGTATCTGGCACTGTGGGGGCATATCTGGCACTGTGGGCACATGGAACTGTGGGGGCATATCTGGCACTGTGGGCACATGGAACTGTGGGGGCATATCTATCTGGCACTGTGGGCACATGGCACTGTGGGGACATATCTGTAATCTGGCACTGTGGGGGCATATCTGGCACTGTGGGCACATGGCACTGTGGGGGCATATCTGGCACTGTGGGGGCATGTGTATCTGGCACTGTGGGGGCATATCTGGCACTGTGGGAACATGGCACTGTGGGGGTATATGTGTTTGAGTTTCTTACCTGTGGGGGCCAATGTGTTATTTCGTGTGAGGCAGTCATTACACTTTTTTTTGTTACACCACGCCCACTTTTTGGTATGCCACACCCCTTTTTTTGCACGCGCGCCTGCGGCGCGTGCCATTATTCCTCCTAGGTAGATCACAAAAGCTTTGTAGCTTTCACAGTAGATTACCGACTCCAAAAGTCTGGCCGCCCCTGCTCTAGGACATATGAGAAATGTTAAAATCAGTTTAAATTCTGACAAAAAGAAATTATACTGGTTTCCTCTCCATATAAAAAAATATATTGTCTATGTAACAGAACCAACACACCACCGTAATGAGATTTATAGTTCAATATTCCTAATGTCATAAAATGATTGGCGTAACTGGAGGCAAACCTGATGTTCATTGCAGTTCCTAAAATCTAAAGATAAAATGTACCATTACAACAAAAGTAATTATTCCTTAAAATAAATAGATTCAATAATGAATTCAGCTTCTGAGAAGGATCACTTTTGTTCAGAAACAAGGTAATGGCCTCCCGGTCCTTATCAGACTCTATGATAGTATATAGGCTATGGACATCAGCACTCCCCAAGATAAAGCCATTTTCCCACTTAATTTAATTCAACTTTCTTATTGTGTCAATGGTATCTTTTAAATATGAATTGTTTTGAATGACAAGTGGTTGGAGATAATCTACCATCAATGATTAATTTTATGTGATACTGTTGGATCCAGAGATATATATCTAACTGGGGGGGGGGGGGGGGGGGGGGGGTTTGAATGCTTGTGGATTTTTGGTAGTATATACATTGTAGGTACAGTTGGAGTTGATATATTTATAAAATATTTTTCTCTCTGGTATGGCACCTTTTTCAAGTGTTTCTTCTTTGAGCTCTTTTAGATTTGTTTTGAATACTTGAAGTGGGATCACTTCTAAGTTATTTGTAAGTTGTTACATCCTCCAACTCGATTTACTTCTATTATGTAGTCATCCCTATTTATAATGTAATGACCACTGCCACCCATTTATCAGATGGCTTAATAATAATCTGGTCATTTCTTTGGGTATGGGTCGACCACACTTAGGTGGACAGTCATTAGGGTCAGCCACTGTTGGTCGACATGCAGTAGGTCGACAGTGTTGCTAAATCGAAATGGTCTATAGGTCAACATGTGCTAGTTTGACATGAACAAAGGTCAACATGAGTTTTAAAAAAAAAACCGTTGGTGTCGTTTACTTCATAGAGTGACCGTGAATCCCAATTAGTGCACAGTGTCCGCTCGCCATGCTTCGGGCAAGGTGCCTCGCTACCGCTGCGCTCGGCCCAGGTTTACCATTCCCAATTTTAGTCCACGTGGATTGTAAAGTATGAAGAAGTTTGAATAATTGTGAAAAACTCATGTCGACCTAGCAACCCTGTCAACCAATAGTGGTTGACCTAATGTCACGATCCGGGTATCTGGACGCCATTACTTACCCTTCAGATGCCTCCTAAGGCTGGCTCAGCGTTCCAGGACCGGATCCCGCTGTTCCTGAGTTTCCACATGCAGAATGTCAGAGTGGTGATTTCATCAACCGCGGCCTCCGCTGTGCCCGCGTGGTTAAATGTGCGCTTGTCAGTCTGGCGTCTCCTGTCTCCTGTGGCCGGCGTCACCATTACTGTTTAAATTCTCACATGGATTACAAACCAAACTTCCCTCCAAGTGTCTGCATGGGCGCAGCCATCTTGGATTTTGTCATCTGAGCATTTCCACCAATCTGCTGTCTGTATTGTTGATTTGCATAATTGCCTAGCCAACCCCTTCCTTGCTGCAGGTATAAGTAAGCTGTGCATGAGCAAGGAAGGCGTCAGTGCTTTGGTTGTCTAACCTAGTTCCAGTTTGTCTCTCTCCTGTGGTTGTCTTCCAGGTTCCAGCTCCTGTCTCCAGACTTCTGCTATAGAGACCCGCACCAGCATTCCATCTGCGGTGTAGCCTGACTCTCCGATCCATTCTGGACTCACCTGTTTCCAGTTACATCAATCACCTGCTTCCAGCCCAGCTTCCAGCAGTGTACAGCTTCTCTTAAAGGGCCGGTGTCCTTTCTGCAGTTTACCACTCTCCACCGGTATTATTATTTCACCGCTCTCAAACTCCAAACTTCATCAATCACCTGCTTCCAGCCCAGCTTCCAGCAGTGTACAGCTTCTCTTAAAGGGCCGGTGTCCTTTCTGCAGTTTACCACTCTCCACCGGTATTATTATTTCACCGCTCTCAAACTCCAAACTTCATTATTATTTCATCGCTCTCAAACTCCAAACTTCATCAATCACCTGCTTCCAGCCCAGCTTCCAGCAGTGTACAGCTTCTCTTAAAGGGCCGGTGTCCTTTCTGCAGTTTACCACTCTCCACCGGTATTATTATTTCACCGCTCTCAAACTCCAAACTTCATTATTATTTCATCGCTCTCAAGTTCGTTTATTATTTAACTGGTTCCAGCCAGTATCCACTCCGTACCAACAACAGTCTGGTTCCAGCCAGTATCCACAGCAGCCGTTTTGTCTTCAGCAACCAGCCTTTCCTGGAACACCAGCTGGTACGATCCTGGGTTCTCTCCATTGCTACAGCCAGGCCTGGTAAGGACTTTCCAACTAGAAGATTATAAGAACTGTCTCACTCTACCAGTGCCTGTGGCCCTTGCCACCCTGTAGTACCCAGGAATTGTATTTATCCTCTGTTGACTTTTATGTTTCCTTTACTGCTGCTGTGTTACGGAGTTTGTCATAATAAACATCATTGACTTTTATCCTGGTTGTCGTGGTCACGCCTTCGGGCAGTTATTCTACATGTTACTTACATGTCTAGGGGTCTGATACAACCTCCCAGGTTCCGTTACATCTCAGCCCCTACAACTGAGGCTGCCTCCCGTCAGCTCAGGCCCTCAGTTGTGACAGCAAGCACTGACCTAATGAATCCAGCCGGAGACCAGGATCAAGCGGCCAGGCCAATGCAAGAACTGGCAGCCCGACTTGAACATCAGGAGGCTGCACAGGGCCACATCATCCGCTGTCTCCAGGATCTCTCTACACGGCTGGATGGGATTCAAACGACCCTCCGTGGACCTGGCACGTCCGGTGCGTCCACTACAGTGACACCAGCTGTAACCCCACCCACCTTACCCATTTCCAGTCCACATCTTCATCTTCCAACGCCAGCAAAATTTGATGGATCTCCAAGGTTCTGCAGGGGATTTCTCAATCAATGTGAAATCCACTTTGAGCTTCTACCTGGCAATTTCTTCAGTGACCGTACCAAAATTGCCTATATCATCTCCCTTCTCAGTGGCTCAGCCCTTGACTGGGCATCACCTTTATGGGAGAAGTCTGATCCCCTGCTATCCTCCTATACTGACTTTGTAGCTACATTCAGGCGCATCTTCGACGAGCCAGGCCGGATAACATCTGCTTCATCTGAGATTCTCCGTTTACGCCAGGGAACACGTACTGTGGGACAGTATCTTATACAGTTTAAAATCCTGGCATCCGAACTGGCATGGAACGACGAGGCCCTGTATGCTGCATTCTGGCATGGCTTATCAGAACGCATCAAGGATGAGTTAGCTACCAGAGACTTGCCCTCTAAGTTGGATGAGCTAATTTCTCTTTGCACGAAGGTTGATCTACGTTTCAGAGAGAGAGCAACTGAGCGAGGAAGATCATCTACTCCTAAATCTTCTGCTCCTCCTCCTCGTCAACCATCTCCATCCAAGGATGAGCCTATGCAAATTAGTCATTCCCGTCTATCTCCCGCTGAGCGCCGAAGACGTCTCTCTGAGTCTCTCTGTCTCTACTGTGCAGCTCCGTCGCACACTATCAATGCCTGTCCCAAACGTCCGGGAAACTCCAGATCCTAGCTCGCCAAGGAGAGGGCCGGCTAGGAGTAATGATCTCCTCTCCATCTCCTCATGACTGTAACCTCCCAGTGTCGCTCCAAATTGCTCAACGTTACAGGAACGTCATTGCCCTCCTTGATTCCGGAGCAGCTGGGAATTTCATAACCGAAGCTTATGTTAAACGGTGGTCCCTACCCACCGAGAGCCTGTCCTCGTCCATCTCTTTGACTGCCGTGGATGGCAGCAAGATTTTTGACGCAGTCATTTCCTTAAGGACTCTTCCAGTTCGTCTGAGAGTGGGAGTTCTTCATTCTGAGTATATTTCTTTTTTAGTGATTCCAAGAGCCACACATCCAGTGGTTTTAGGCCTTCCATGGCTCCGTCTCCACAACCCATCAATTGACTGGACGACTATGCAAATACTGGCATGGGGTCCCTCCTGTGCTGAGACTTGTTTAGCCAAAGTTCTTCCTGTTTGTTCTTCCTTCCCCAGGTCATCTGATGTTCCGCCTCCTCCATATCAAGACTTCACGGACGTGTTCAGTAAAGCCTCTGCTGATATCCTTCCTCCTCATAGAGAATGGGACTGCCCAATCGACCTCATTCCAGGGAAGGTTCCACCGCGAGGCCGAACTTATCCGTTGTCTCTGCCTGAGACACACTCCATGGAAGAGTACATCAAAGATAACCTGGCGAAGGGTTTCATCCGACCATCTTCTTCTCCAGCCGGCGCAGGCTTCTTCTTCGTTAAAAAGAAAGACGGTGGTCTGCGTCCGTGCATCGACTACAGAGGTCTGAACGACATTACCGTCAAGAACCGATACCCTTTACCCCTGATTACCGAGCTCTTTGATAGAGTTAGTGGTGCAACTATTTTCACAAAGCTGGACTTGAGGGGTGCCTACAATCTCATCCGAATCCGTGAGGGTGACGAGTGGAAGACCGCCTTTAACACCCGTGACGGACATTATGAGTACCTCGTCATGCCCTTCGGATTGAGCAACGCTCCAGCAGTCTTCCAGCACTTCGTGAATGAGATTTTCAGGGACATCTTGTACCGCCATGTCGTGGTTTATCTAGACGACATCCTCATCTTTGCTAATAATCTCGAAGATCATCGTTTCTGGGTAAAAGAGGTTCTTTCCCGTCTCCGTGTCAATCACCTCTATTGTAAATTGGAGAAGTGTGTGTTTGAAGTTAAAACCATTCCGTTTCTAGGTTACATTGTGTCCGGTTCCGGACTAGAGATGGATCCTGAGAAACTCCAAGCAATCCAGAATAAGCCTCAAAGGGGTCCAGAGGTTCTTAGGGTTCGCCAATTATTATAGAAAATTTATACAAGACTTTTCCACCATTGTGGCGCCTATCACTGCATTAACCAAGAAAGGTGCTAATCCGTCCAAGTGGTCCGAGGAAGCTACACAGGCCTTTCATCTTCTGAAGCAACGGTTCATCTCTGCACCAGTTCTGAAACAGCCCGACACCGACTCTCCTTTTATCTTAGAGGTAGATGCCTCCTCCGTTGGAGTAGGAGCAGTGTTATCCCAGAGGGCCAAAGATGGACATCTACATCCTTGCAGTTTCTTCTCCCGGAAGTTCTCCCCAGCTGAGCGCAACTATGCCATTGGCGATCAGGAGTTGCTAGCCATCAAGCTCGCTCTGGAGGAGTGGAGATACCTGTTGGAGGGAGCTTCCCACTCAATCACCATACTTACCGACCACAAAAATCTTTTATATCTCAAAGGCGCACAATGTCTGAATCCTCGTCAGGCCAGATGGGCACTTTTCTTCTCTAGGTTTGACTTTAAACTCCAGTTCTGTCCGGGTTCTCAGAATCGTAAGGCCGATGCCCTTTCCCGCTCATGGGAGCAAGAAAATGAGTCCGAGTCTGCAGACAAGCATCCTATTATTAATCCGTTGGCATTCTCCACGGTAGGGATGGACTCTACGCCTCCACCAGGGAAAAGTTTTGTTAAGCCAGTTCTAAGGAAGAAGCTCATGCATTGGGCCCATGCTTCCCGTTTTGCTGGACATACAGGCATTCAGAAAACCCTTGAATTTATTTCTAGGTCCTACTGGTGGCCAACTCTAAAGAAGGACGTTATGGAATTTATTGCCTCCTGCCCAAAGTGTGCCCAACACAAAGTCTCCCGCCAGTCGCCTGCGGGGCAACTGGTTCCATTATCTGTTCCCCGTCGACCTTGGACCCATTTGTCGATGGACTTTGTTTCCGATCTACCTATCTGCAACAAGTTTAATACCATCTGGGTGGTAGTTGACCGGTTCACCAAGATGGCACATTTCATCCCTCTCACCGGTCTTCCGTCAGCTTCCAAGTTGGCTCAAGTGTTTATACAAGAGATCTTCCGACTTCACGGTCTTCCTGAAGAGATCATCTCGGATCGTGGAGTACAATTTGTAGCCAAATTTTGGCGAAGTTTGTGTCAAGCCCTCCAAGTCAAGTTAAAGTTTTCCACGGCTTACCATCCTCAGACCAATGGTCAAACCGAGAGGGTGAATCAGGACTTGGAGGCCTTCCTCCGTATATATGTGTCTTCCTCTCAAGATGACTGGGTTCAACTCCTTCCTTGGGCCGAGTTCAGCCACAACAATCAATACCATTCCTCATCTTCTTCTACACCATTCTTCATTAATTATGGATTCCACCCTAAAGTCCCAGAATTCCAACCGCTTCCCGCAACTTCTGTTCCAGCAGTGGATGTCACCTTGCGTCAGTTTTCAAATAACTGGAGGAACGTCCGCGCAGCCCTGCTTAAAGCCTCATTCAGGTATAAGAAGTTTGCCGATAGGAAGCGTAGAGCGGTTCCTGCTCTCAAGGTGGGTGATCGTGTGTGGCTGTCCACGAAGAATTTGAGGTTGAGAGTTCCCAGCATGAAATTTGCACCTCGCTACATCGGACCCTTCAAGATTGAACAAGTCATCAATCCTGTTGCCTACAGGTTACAGTTACCATCCTTCTTGAAAATACCCAGGACATTTCATGTTTCTTTGTTGAAACCGCTGATCCTGAATCGGTTTCATTCCGCACTTCCTCCAGCTCCCAAAGTTCAGACTCAACGGGGAGTCGAGTACGAGGTGGCCAAGATTTTGGACTCACGTTTCCGTTACGGTCAGTTACAATACCTCATTGACTGGAAGGGCTATGGTCCTGAAGAACGCTCTTGGACCAATGCCTCAGACGTCCATGCTCCTGCCTTGGTCCGAAATTTCCACGCAAAGTTTCCTTTAAAGCCTAAGAAGTGTCCTGGGGCCACTCCTAAAGGGGGGGGTGCGGTCACGATCCGGGTATCTGGACGCCATTACTTACCCTTCAGATGCCTCCTAAGGCTGGCTCAGCGTTCCAGGACCGGATCCCGCTGTTCCTGAGTTTCCACATGCAGAATGTCAGAGTGGTGATTTCATCAACCGCGGCCTCCGCTGTGCCCGCGTGGTTAAATGTGCGCTTGTCAGTCTGGCGTCTCCTGTGGCCGGCGTCACCATTACTGTTTCAATTCTCACATGGATTACAAACCAAACTTCCCTCCAAGTGTCTGCATGGGCGCAGCCATCTTGGATTTTGTCATCTGAGCATTTCCACCAATCTGCTGTCTGTATTGTTGATTTGCATAATTGCCTAGCCAACCCCTTCCTTGCTGCAGGTATAAGTAAGCTGTGCCTGAGCAAGGAAGGCGTCAGTGCTTTGGTTGTCTAACCTAGTTCCAGTTTGTCTCTCTCCTGTGGTTGTCTTCCAGGTTCCAGCTCCTGTCTCCAGACTTCTGCTATAGAGACCCGCACCAGCATTCCATCTGCGGTGTAGCCTGACTCTCCGATCCATTCTGGACTCACCTGTTTCCAGTTACATCAATCACCTGCTTCCAGCCCAGCTTCCAGCAGTGTACAGCTTCTCTTAAAGGGACGGTGTCCTTTCTGCAGTTTACCACTCTCCACCGGTATTATTATTTCACCGCTCTCAAACTCCAAACTTCATTATTATTTCACCGCTCTCAAACTCCAAACTTCATCAATCACCTGCTTCCAGCCCAGCTTCCAGCAGTGTACAGCTTCTCTTAAAGGGCCGGTGTCCTTTCTGCAGTTTACCACTCTCCACCGGTATTATTATTTCACCGCTCTCAAACTCCAAACTTCATTATTATTTCATCGCTCTCAAGTTCGTTTATTATTTAATTGGTTCCAGCCAGTATCCACTCCGTACCAACAACAGTCTGGTTCCAGCCAGTATCCACAGCAGCCGTTTTATCTTCAGCAACCAGCCTTTCCTGGAACACCAGCTGGTACGATCCTGGGTTCTCTCCATTGCTACAGCCAGGCCTGGTAAGGACTTTCCAACTAGAAGATTATAAGAACTGTCTCACTCTACCAGTGCCTGTGGCCCTTGCCACCCTGTAGTACCCAGGAATTGTATTTATCCTCTGTTGACTTTTATGTTTCCTTTACTGCTGCTGTGTTACGGAGTTTGTCATAATAAACATCATTGACTTTTATCCTGGTTGTCGTGGTCACGCCTTCGGGCAGTTATTCTACATGTTACTTACATGTCTAGGGGTCTGATACAACCTCCCAGGTTCCGTTACATCTCAGCCCCTACAACTGAGGCTGCCTCCCGTCAGCTCAGGCCCTCAGTTGTGACACCTAACGACCGTATACCATTTCTTTCAAGGATTTCACAGCTTCTTGTTTTGTTTTATATTTTTTATATGGCTATGTTTGATTTTTTTGTGTGGTTTTTTATGACCTTTTCTACTAATTGTATTGAATGTTGTGAAACATTCAGTCCAATTTCCCTTCAGGTGTTTTGGGAAGAATTTTTGACTTTGGTCTAAATGTACACTGGGAAGTATTATCCTGGATTACAGGTTCTTCACTATTTTCTTTAGTGATATATAATTTTTTTTATGCAAAGTTTTTGAATGTACTTTAGCAAATCTATACAGGTTTATATTAGCTGTAGGGGCAAACTTGAGCCCTTTCCTTAATACTAATTTTTCCTGTTCCTTTAATTCAGGCATTCCCAACCGTGGTCCTCAAGGTACACCAACAGTGCAGGTTTTAGTGATATCCAGGCTTCAGCACAGATGGTTAAATCAAAATAAATGAGGTACTAATTAAGTCACCTGTGCTCAAGCCTGGATATCACTAAAACCAGGACTGTTAGTGTGCCTTGAGGACCGAGGTTGAGAAAGACTGCTTTAATTAAATGAATTCAAATTAAAGACTTTGCCAGTATTATGTATTTCACTTGAATTAGAATTTTTTGTATTCATGTTTAGTTTTGTTCCATTAGTGGGGCTTTTTTTCCTCCAGTTTTTCCTTTTTTTGGTGGTTTAATCCCTTTTGGGCGTCCAGTTGTCCCAGTTTTTCTATTTATCCCCTTAATGGATCAAATCTATTCCTCAGGGCAAGTAGGTAGTTTTAATTTCTTTTAAAATTGTCCATCTGCCCTTCCAGGTCTCTTTCCACCCCTTTTCAGTGTCCAATTGATGGCATGGAGCTAACCATGGTACCATGCCGCCGCCACCACTGCTGCTTGACCACAGCCAAGTGTATTCCTCTTATTTGATGGAAAATCCCCAGAGAACGGTTTCTTCATGTACTGAGAAAAGGGTATTGATCTTGTGTTATCACACCACCCTTTCGGGGACCAAAATTTATTTTTGAGTGAAATTGGATGTTATTTCAAGGGATGATACCCCCTTTCTCCACATTAAGCTCCTCTTTAGCAATTTTTAGGTCCCCTCGGGTGTAGTATGGTATTCCGGCACCGGAATCCCGACCGCCGGTATACCGACAGCTGGATGAGAACAAATGAGACCCTTGCGTGCTTGCCATGCTGCGGGCACGGTAGCACGCTCCGCTATCTATTCTCCCTCCAGGGGGGTTGTGGGCCCCCAAGAGGGAGAAAAGGTGTCGATATGCCGGGTGTTGGAATTCCGGTGCCGGTATACTGTGCGCCGGGATCCCAACAGCCGGCAAACTAAATACCACCCCCGCTTGGTATTTCTTCTGTTTTATTTATATATCTATATTGTTTTTTTCCCAATTTACTAAGTATTTGTTTCTTTACTTTTAACATCTTCTAAATCCAAAAATGGGTTTAAAAATAGATTTAGTGATTATTTCTTGGTTCAACTTCTTTTAAAAAGTCTCCTTTCTCTAAGAATTAAATCTTTTAAAATTAAAGAGTGGGAACAAGATTTCAGAATAAAATCCTATTCTTTCTTGAAAATTTCCCTCGCTGTATCAAAATGACAGGGTTTTTAAGATTTGTAAACACTTGAGCACTAATTTACTGGCCTGATATTGATAAGGGTTACCACTTCCCACCATGTGTGGTTCTCCTTTAACATAAATGTTTCCAATTTGTTTAGTACAGTCTTTAAACGGAACAAATTTGAGCCAAATGGAATGAAAATAGGACGAGCGCCATCTCCTCCTGCAATTGAATGCAATCCGGAGACTTTTAGTTATCAAGTAGAACACACACACTCACTTTCAGATCTCTGGGGGCTCAATATTCATTTTTTTCCCACTGTAAATATGAGAAATATTGACATGGTATACTGCACTCGAAAAAGGATCTACTTGACATCCGAAACGTACTGTGCTGCTGCTGTGCTATATTAAATGGTCCCCCCCATGATGATCAGGCTAAGCTGGATGGTGTTTAGCCAAATCTGCCTGTGCTTCCAGGACCGTCAGCTACTTAAAGATTTGATCACTTTATGTAGAATACATATGTCTGATGAAATTTGCACTTTATAAGCAATAACATTTCTTTGATTTTACTCGTCGTGTGCAATCACACCTCTCATGCTCGGTCTTTGCCAGAAAGGAGGACGAGCCAAGCAGCATTTTAGAAGAAAATGGTTTGCTCTCAAGAAATGGGCAATGGCTTACTGCCGTCCTGTGTGATATTTCCTTCTAAGCCCTACTGTCCAGCTCCTGTATATCACTGACCACCTTGCATCTTACTGTTCCATGAGCAGGTCTAGTAAGATGTAGGGAGCAGGGCACATTATACAAGTATATAGGATGACCGATGTGTTCAACATTTTTAGAGTACATGGTCAAACAATAGGCGTTAAAAATAAGATTTTAAACCTACCGGTAAATCTTTTTCTCCTAGTCCGTAGAGGATGCTGGGGACTCCGTAAGGACCATGGGGATAGACGGGCTCCGCAGGAGACATGGGCACTAAGAAAGAACTTTAGGTATGGGTGTGCACTGGCTCCTCCCTCTATGCCCCTCCTCCAGACCTCAGTTAGAGAAACTGTGCCCATAGGAGACCGACAGTACGAGGAAAGGATTTGTTAATCCAAGGGCAAGATTCATACCAGCCCACACCAATCACACCGTATAACCAGGGTATATACGAACCAGTTAACAGTATGAAACAACACAGCATCAGACCAAGACTGATGAAAACTGTAACATAACCCTTATGTAAGCAAAAACTATATACAAGTCTTACAGAAGTAGTCTGCACTTGGGACGGGCGCCCAGCATCCTCTACGGACTAGAAAAAAAAGATTTACCGGTAGGTTTAAAATCTTATTTTCTCTTACGTCCTAGAGGATGCTGGGGACTCCGTAAGGACCATGGGGATTATACCAAAGCTCCCAAACGGGCGGGAGAGTGCGGATGACTCTGCAGCACCGACTGAGCAAACAGGAGATCCTCCTCAGCCAGGGTATCAAACTTGTAGAACTTTGCAAAGGTGTTTGAACCCGACCAAGTAGCAGCTCGGCACAATTGCAACGCCGAGACCCCTCGGGCAGCCGCCCAAGAAGAGCCCACCTTCCTAGTGGAATGGGCCTTAACCGATCTTGGTAACGGCAATCCAACCGTTGAATGAGCCTGCTGAATCGTGTTACAGATCCAGCGAGCAATAGTCTGTTTTGAAGCAGGAGCGCCAACCTTGTTTGCCGCATACAGGACAAACAGCGCCTCTGTTTTCCTGACCCTAGCCGTTCTGGCTACGTAAATTTTCAAAGCCCTGACCACATCAAGGGACTCGGAATCCTCCAAGTCTCGCATAGCCACAGGCACCACAATAGGTTGGTTCATATGAAAAATAAGAATTTACTCACCGGTAATTCTATTTCTCGTAGTCCGTAGTGAATGCTGGGGACTCCGTAAGGACCATGGGGAATAGACTGCTCCGCAGGAGACTGGGCACATCTAAAGAAAGATTTAGGTCTATCTGGTGTGCACTGGCTCCTCCCCCTATGACCCTCCTCCAAGCCTCAGTTAGGACACTGTGCCCGGAAGAGCTGACACCATAAGGAAGGATTTTGAATCCCGGGTAAGACTCATACCAGCCACACCAATCACACCGTATAACTCGTGATAGGAACCCCGGTTAACAGTATGATAACAACGGAGCCTCTGAACAGATGGCTCGCAATAACAACCCGATTTGTGTAACAATAACTATTTACAAGTATTGCAGACAATCCGCACTTGGGATGGGCGCCCAGCATCCACTACGGACTACGAGAAATAGAATTACCGGTGAGTAAATTCTTATTTTCTCTGACGTCCTAGTGGATGCTGGGGACTCCGTAAGGACCATGGGGATTATACCAAAGCTCCCAAACGGGCGGGAGAGTGCGGATGACTCTGCAACACCGAATGAGAGAACTCCAGGTCCTCCTCAGCCAGGGTATCAAATTTGTAGAATTTTGCAAACGAGTTTGCCCCTGACCAAGTAGCAGCTCAGCAAAGTTGTAAAGCAGAGACCCCTCGGGCAGCCGCCCAAGATGAGCCCACCTTCCTTCTGGAATGGGCTTTTACAGATTTAGGCTGCGGTAGTCCCACCGCAGAATGCGCCAGCTGAATAGTGCTACAAATCCAGCGCGCGATAGTCTGCTTAGAAGCAGGAGCCCCCAGTTTGTTGGGTGCATACAGGATAAACAGCGAGTCAGTTTTCCTGACTCCAGCCGTCCTGGAAACATAAATTTTCAGGGCCCTGACTACGTCCAGTAACTTGGAATCCTCCAAGTTCCTAGTAGCCGCAGGCACCACAATAGGCTGGTTCAAGTGAAACGCCGATACCACCTTCGGGAGAAACTGAGGACGAGTCCTCAACTCTGCCCTATCCATATGGAAAATCAGATAAGGGCTTTTATAGGACAAAGCCGCCAATTCTGACACACGCCTGGCCGAAGCCAGGGCCAACAGCATGACCACTTTCCACGTGAGATATTTCAAATCCACAGTCTTAAGTGGTTCAAACCAATGTGATTTCAGGAACTCCAAAACCACATTGAGATCCCAAGGTGCCACTGGGGGCACAAAAGGAGGCTGAATACGCAGAACTCCTTTGACAAAAGTCTGAACTTCAGGCAGTGAAGCCAGTTCTTTCTGGAAGAAAATCGACAGGGCCGAAATCTGGACCTTAGTGGACCCCAATTTGAGGCCCAACGTCACCCCTGCTTGCAGGAAATGCAGGAATCGACCCAGTTGAAATTCCTCCGTTGGGGCCTTCCTGGCCTCACACCAAGCAACATATTTCCGCCAAATGCGGTGATAATGTTTTGCGGTGACATCCTTCCTGGCTTTGATCAGGGTAGGGATGACTTCCTCCGGAATGCCCTTTTCCTTCAGGATCCGGTGTTCAACCGCCATGCCGTCAAACGTAGCCGCGGTAAGTCTTGGAACAGATAGGGCCCCTGCTGCAGCAGGTCCTGTCTGAGCGGCAGAGGCCAAGGGTCCTCTGAAAGCATCTCTTGAAGTTCCGGGTACCAAGCTCTTCTTGGCCAATCCGGAACCACGAGTATAGTTTTCACTCCTCGCCTTCGTATTATTCTCAGTACCTTGGGAATGAGAGGCAGAGGAGGAAACACATAAACCGACTGGTACACCCACGGTGTTACTAGAGCGTCCACAGCGATCGCCTGAGGGTCCCTTGACCTGGCGCAATATCTGTGGCTTCTGCCATTGCCCTCCTGCTTCTTGTGCCGCCCTGTCTGTTTAAATGGGCGACCGCCGTGATGTTGTCTGATTGGATCAGTACCGGCTGGTTCTGAAGCAGGGGCCTTGCTTGGCTTAGGGCATTGTAAATGGCCCTTAGCTCTAGAATATTTATGTGAAGCGAAATCTCCTGATTTGACCACAGTCCTTGGAAATTTCTTCCCAGTGTGACTGCGCCCCAGCCCCGAAGGCTGGCATCCGTGGTCACCAGGACCCAGTCCTGTATTCCGAATCTAGTAGATGAGCCCCCTGCAGCCACCACAGCAGCGACACCCTGGTCCTTGCCGACAGGGTTATCCGCTGTTGCATCTGGAGATGGGACCCGGACCATTTGTCCAACAGGTCCCACTGGAAAGTCCTTGCGTGGAACCTTCCGAATGGAATTGCTTTGTACGAAGCTACCATTTTTCCCAGGACTCGTGTGCATTGATGTACCGACACCTGTCCCGGTTTTAGGAGGTCTCTGACTAGAGATGACAACTCCTCGGCTTTTTCCACTGGAAGAAACACTTTTTTCTGGTCTGTGTCCAGAATCATTCCCAGGAACAGAAGACGTGTCGTCGGGACCAGCTGTGACTTTGGAATATTGAGAATCCAGCCGTGCTGTTATAGCACTTCCCGAGAAAGTGCTACCCCCACTACCAACTGTTCCTTGGACCTCGCCTTTATCAGGAGATCGTCCAAGTACGGGATAATTAGAACTCCCTTCTTGCGAAGGAGTATCATCATTTCGGCCATTACCTTGGTAAAGACCCTCGGTGCCGTGGATAACCCAAACGGCAGCGTCTGGAACTGATAGTGACAGTCCTGTACAGGGCCGGTGCTAGGGTGTTCGGCGCCCCCCTGCAAACTATAAATTTGCGCCCTCCCATATTCCTTTGGCGCGCGCCGGGAAAAGGGGTATGGTCTCACAAGTAAGGGGCATGGCCACACAGTAGTACCCCCATTTAAAATTACGCCACAATGTAGCACAATCTTATTAATCTTATACGTAATGCCCCACCCGTAGTAGTAGCGTCCTTATACGTAATGCCCCACCCGTAGTAGTAGCGTCCTTATATGTAATGCACCCCAGTAGTAGTAGCATCCTTATACATAATGCCCCTCCAGTAGTAGTAGTAGCATCCTTATACATAATGCCCCCCGAGTAGTAGTAGCATTCTTATACATAATGCACCCACAGTAGTAGTAGCGTCCTTATACGTAGTGCACCCCCAGTAGTAGATGCGTCCTTATATGTAATACCCCCCAATAGTAGTAGCGTCCTTATACATAGTGCACCCCCAGTAGTATTAGCGTCCTTACACGTAATGGCCCCCCCAGTAGTAGCGTTGTTACACGTAATGCCCCCCTGTAGTAATAGCGTCCTTATACGTAATGCCCCCCCAGTAGTGGCGTCCATAGAGCGCGCGCACAGACATACCTCACACACACACACACACACACACACAATTCACACATATATACACACACATACACACCCACCACACACACTTCTCTCTCACCCTCCACTTACCTAATCCAGTCTCCCTCTGTACAGCAGCCAGGTCCGTGTAGCTCCGCCCCCTTATGGGCCGTTTAGCCACGCCCCCTATCGGCCCGTGTAGCTCCGCCCCCTTCTGCCAGTACTCGGCGCTCTCACAGTCACACAGATGAGATGAGGTGAGGTGAGGGGAGGGAGGAGGCGTATCATGCTGCAGGTGCCCGCTGCCAGTGCCTGTCATACAGTGACAGACACAGCAGTGGCAGCAGGGGGGACAGGACGGCGCAGCAGGGAAGGGATGCAGAGCAGTGGAAGCGCCTATCCGTCCCAGCGCCTCCCTGCACTGCATCCCTTCGCTGAGCGGGTAGCGCCGGGCCTGGTCCTGTACCACAAATCTGAGGTACTCCTGGTGAGGAGGGTAAATGGGGACATGCAGGTACGCATCCTTGATGTCCAGGGAGACCATGTAATCCCCCTCGTCCAGGCTCGCAATAACCGCCCTGAGCGATTCCATCTTGAACTTGAACCTTTTGATATAAGTGTTCAAGGATTTTAAATTTAAGATGGGTCTCGGTTTCGGTACCACAAACATTGTGGAATAGAAACCCTTCCCTTGCTGAAGGAGGGGTACCTTGACAATCACTTGCTGTGAATACAGTTTTTGGATAGCCACCAACACTGCCTCCCTGGCAGAGGGAGTTGCTGGTAAGGCAGTGATAAAGCTGAATTCCTTTATCGTATAAACAACCCTTTATGAGGTCTAAGAACACTGTACGCTGTTTACTTAAGAAGTACCGTAAGGGTACGCTAGTTGCGTAACGATCGCTTAGCCGTAGGCGAGACGCTCAAGCGTCACGTTCGCTCACGGCCCAGAGATCACAGGCAGGCACGCTATTGGCTGTTGACTAACGTAATGATTCGCTATGGCGTAGCAGACGCTCGAGACCACGAGGAGATCACCAGCGGCGCAGACGCTCACAACGCTATACCTTTATATCTATATTTTTAACAATGAAATACACAGTATACCTTAGTGTTGAGACAGGGTGTAAGTGCAACCTGGTGTAACCTGATTAACTACAAAGCTGCTTGAGAGTCACCGACGCTCAAGTGAACACTTAACACTATAAGAAATACACAGATACTTGTTTAGGGTCCAAAGCCTATTATATGTATTATAACTAATATACTTGCAAAAAGGAATCACAGTACAAATGATACACTACAATATAACAGAGACTTCCTAACCAAATAACTATACAAGAAATACAATACAATACAATACTAATCAAGGGAAAATACGAGAGAAAGTGAGGAGAGAGAGAGAGAGAGAGAGAGAGAGAGAGATATGAGAGAAATGGCTCACAGAAAGACAATGATTACGGAGAGAAACTTACGCACAAGGGTAACGATCGCAAGCGCTTCTGGACAGCCAGCTTCCCGATTATCAGCAATGAGAACCGTTTGATGAGAAGTGCCAGCTGGATGCCACAGGCCCGTCTTTTATGCTACTCACACAATGCAATCCAATGGTCCCTACAATCTCATTGTCCATTGGACGCAGGAATTCGGCTTCGCATTATAACAAAGGTCATAGGTTGATTCATACAGGTGGGCTGTCTTGTATCAGTGGCCTTGGTTATGCAACACAATGGGTGATGACCAACACATTCCTGTCTTCTGGAGAGCTATTGTTTGACGAATACAAAACAGAATCCTGTCTGGGTTTTGTTCTATATTCATGATGTCCACTTTCAGTTGAGACAATGACATCTCAGCCCTCATTCTCCTGGATACAAACCCTAATCCATTCGTAAACACAGGTGTTGGCCCTCCTCATTGAGTCTCAAAGCTCAGTGTAATTAAAGGCTATTGTACTCCGTCTGCGGGAAAGATACTGATTTGGAGTACAATTGATCTTCAATTACTATTCCGGTGCTTACCTTATGCATGTAAAGATATGAGGCCCTCCCAACATGCAAACTATTGTTTGGGGGATCTCTGAGGTCAAAGAGCCATTTGAGACCCACTGATACCTGTCTCCAACTGTTCAGGTGCATGACTAAGTAAGAACAAATAATAATAAATGGACATAACTTCTTATGTCCATAACTATTCGCACGAGCGATTAATCCGCTCCAAACCAACACCGGAATATTGCTATTTAAATACTCTTCCGATGGGTACCAAACACCACTGTATGACTCCTGTTAGACCCTTCCTACAATACAAAGAGGGATTCCTCTGTTCAGGGACATTCTATATTAACCAAACTTTCAGAATCTATCAAAGGGACCATGATCTACAAACTACATTAATTGTGAAAATATGTAACGATTGAGTCGCACGCTACGATTACATAAACTCTACCGTAAATACGCATACCGTGCGCCTGCGGGTGCACGCTATTGCGGGTATGCGCCTTCACGGGAGAGCGTACGCATGCGCAGCGCGGACCAGTGTGCGGTGCAAATATGGCAGTGTGCATAGAGATATTTTTCTGACTTTGACAGTCTACCCTTTGGCAGTCAATAATAACTGCCACCTTCTAAAACATTTCAAAAGGAGAAAAATATAGGTCAGGGGTTAATTCATTTCCATGGTTGGGTAGGGGAGGAGAGAGGAGTAGGTGTGAAGAGGGTATGACCTAGTGAGATAGCGGAAGCGTGTGTGTATGAGTCCATGTTTGGTGGGTCATGTATCATCGTGCCGTACGTGTTGTAAATCAAGCTTCGAGGTATTGCGAAGTATACATTTGAATTCCTTCTTATCCCGTATCAAGGGTCTGTGGATGGGCTGTCAAACTCTACCGAGCTCATTTTGGCTTTTAGTTGTAACAAAATGGGGATGCACATTTTAGTTGATGATACATGAATGGGGGAAGTATGTGGTTGCTGATATCTGTGCCTGTATTCCCTATCGACTATGTGTGTCATTACCTGAGGGTTGTAGAGATGAAGATAAAGAACACTTATGGAAAAATGCAATGATATTCTATGTCAGGTAAATGTACATCTGTCGTTGAAGTTTTGTTCGGTATCAGTTGAAAGTCGTCTTCTTTGCGCTGTTTTGCTCGTTAGGCATGAGCAATAAGCTTTGTCAATGCCATCAGATTTACAAAAAAATATTGGGCTAGCGTAAGTTTAAGAATACTAGGGAAACTGGGGATCCATGGCAAAGTTCATCAAATGTCCATTTCTCAAGTGGTCAAAACTTCTTCTTTGGTCCATCCGTTGTCTGTATAGTGACAATGCTAAATTCCTTTGTCGTATAAACAACCCTTTATGAAGTCTAAGAACACTGTACGCTGTTTACTTAAGAAGTACCGTACGGGTACGCTGGTTGCGTAACGATCGCTCAGCCGTAGGCGAGACGCTCAAGCGTCACGTTCGCTCACGGCCCAGCGATCACAGGACAGCACGTTAAATGGCTTTTGACTAACGTAATGATTCGCTATGGCGTAGCAGACGCTCGAGACCACGAGGAGATCACCAGCGGCGCAGACGCTCACAACGCTATACCTTTATGTCTAAACCTTATACCAATGAAATACACGGAATACCTTAATGTGAATACAGGCCCTCATTCCGAGTTGATCGGTCGCAAGGCGAATTTAGCAGAGTTACACACGCTAAGCCGCCGCCTACTGGGAGTGAATCTTAGCTTCTTAAAATTGCGACCGATGTATTCGCAATATTGCGATTACTAACTACTTAGCAGTTTCAGAGTAGCTTCAGACTTACTCTGCCTGTGCGATCATTTCAGTGCTTGTCGTTCCTGGTTGACGTCACAAACACACCCAGCGTTCGCCCAGGCACTCCCACCGTTTCCCCGGCCACTCCTGCGTTTTTTCCGGAAACGGTAGCGTTTTCAGCCACACGCCCCTGAAACGCCGTGTTTCCGCCCAGTAACACCCATTTCCTGTCAATCACATTACGATCGCCGGAGCGAAGAAAAAGCCGTGAGTAAAATTACTTTCTTCATAGTAAAGTTACTTGGCGCAGTCGCAGTGCGAACATTGCGCATGCGTACTAAGCGGATTTTCACTGCGATGCGATGAAAAATACCGAGCGAACAACTCGGAATGAGGGCCACAGGGTGTAAGTGCAACCTTGTGTAACCTGACTAACTACAAAGCTGCTTGAGTGTCACCGACGCTCAAGTGAACACTTAACACTATAGGAAATACACAGATACTGGTTTAGGGTCCAAAGCCTATTAACTGTATTATATCTAGTATACTTGTAAAAAGGGGATAACAGTACAAATGATACACTACAATATAACAAAGACTTCCTAACCAAAATACAATACTATCTAATACAATACAATACTAGTCTAGGGGAGATACGAGAGAAAGAGAAGGGAAAGAGAGAGAGAGAGACGGAGAGAGATGAGAGAAATTGGCTCACAGAAAGACAATGATTACGGAGAGAAACTTACGCACAAGGGTAAACGATCGCATGCGCCTGGACATCCAGCACCCGATTTTCAGCAATGAGAACCGTTGAAGAGTGAGAGCTGGATGTGGTCGGCTTGCCTATTTATGCCCCACACACAATGCAATCTCATAGTCCCTACAATCCCATTGTCCATTGGATGAAGGAATTCGACCCTGTATCACAACAAAAGGTCATAGGTTGATTCATACAGGTGGGCTGTGACGATTTCAAACAGCTCAGGTGGGTGGGGAACTAAGTTTCCCGCCGCATACCTGAGTATGAGTAAATAGTAGAAATGGACATAAACTTCTTATGTCCATAACTATTCGCACGAGCGATTAATACGCTCCAAACCAACACCGGAATATTGCTAATTAAATACTCTTCCGATGGGTACCAAACACTGCTGTATGATTCCTGTTAGACCCTTCGTACGATACAAAGAGGGATTCCTTAGCTCAGGGACCTTCTATATTAACCAAACTTTCAGAAACTATCAAAGGGATCATGATCTATAAACTACATTAATTGTGAAAATATGTAACGAATGAGTCGCACGCTACGACTACATAAACTCTACCGTAAATACGCATACCGCGCCTGCGAGTGCACGCTATTGCGGGTATGCGCCTTCACGGGAGAGCGTACGCATGCGCAGCACGGACCAGTGTGCGGTGCAAATATGGCAACGTGCATAGAGACATTTTTCTGACTTTGACAGTCCACCCTTTGGCAGTCAATAATAACTGCCACAAAACATTTAAGGAGAAAAATGCAAGTCAGGGGTTAATTGATTTCCATGGTGGGGTAAGGAAGAAGAGAGGAGTAGGTGTGAAGAGGGTATGACCTAGTGAGAAAGTAGAAGCATGTGTGTATGAGTCCATGTTTGGAGGGTCATGTATCATCGTGCCGTACGTGTGGTAAATCAAGCTTCGAGGTATTGCGAAGTATACATTTGAATTCCTTCTTATCCTGTGGTACAGGTCTGTGGATGGGCTGTCAAACTTTACCGAGCTCTTTTCGGATTTTGAACAAAATGGGGAGCACATTTTAGTTGATGATACATGAATGGGGGAGGTATGTGGTTGCTGATATCTGTGCCTGTATTCCCTATCGTCTATGTGTGTCATTACCTGAGGGTTGTAGAGATGAAGATAAAGAACACCTATGGAAAATGCAATGATATTCTATGTCAGGGAAATGTACATCTGTCGTCGAAGTTGTGTTCGGTATCTGTTGAGAGTCGTCTTCTTTGCGCTGTATTGCTCCTTGGGCATGAGCAAATAGCTTTGTCTGAGCCATCAGATTTACAAAAAATGTTGGGCTAGCGTGAGTTTAAAAGTACTAGGGAAACTGGGGATCCATGGCAAAGTTCATCAAGTGTCCATATCATAGGTTGTCAAAACTTCATCTTTGGTGCTTGTCTGTTGTCTGTATAGCGTCTCGTCAACTTCCTCGTCCAAGGGGGTCTTTGTATCTTGGAGAAAAGCAGAAAAACAGGTGAAAGAAACGGACCGTATAATCGCATTTTCATCCCATCCTGGTTTCTATCATTGGGTCATAAATCAAATCCAGGTTAATTACAGTTTCCTCGCTCCTCAAGCTCATCACTCTTGTACTTTGTTTGCACCTCATTAAAGCCTGCCCGCATCTAAATATCAATCCAATCGATATAACGACACCCAAGATACATAGTAGAAACTTTCCAACATCCATTATGACTCCTTGAGCCCAGTCTCCCAAACCGGAGAACCAATTTCGCGGGTTCAACCATGACACCCAACCAGTCAGCTCATTTCCTACAGCAGCAAGGGTGAGATTGTGTTTCCGACGAAATTCCCACTTTAATTGCAGAATATCGTCCATCTTTTGGTCTATGACCTCTACCGGATCCTCGGTGCTATTCGTGATATAAGTGCAACACTTTATGCCGTACTGTGTTGCCAATGTAACACAATATCCGCCTGTTACTGCTGTAAGATAATTAAGAACCATCCTATGCTGAACTAGTTCTGTTTTATAAGCTTGAAGTTCTCTTCCAGTGTATCTAAACGTGTCATCATACATTTCAGTGATATTATCTAACAAATTGGCGAGTGCGGAAATGTATCTATAATTCATCACTCCCCGAGCGGTACGAGTGAAATCTAACGCTACCAGAACCTGAATCCCGGTGGATTCATGGATAAGATCAGAGGCCGGATGCTCTAACCTTTCTGACAGTTGTCTTTTAACTCGGTGCTCGTAATGAGTGTGAGTATAAGGAGCTTGGGCACCACGGTGTATGTCCTTCATTTTGTCATGTGTAACAGTCATCACTTCAGGCAATACTTTTCCAATATAACACAATCCTTCAGAGTTTGGGGCAAGCCACTTGTACGCCTTTCTCCCGCATATGAAATATGCGTCATCGGGGAGAACATATGGGACGGAGAAGGACATTACCATGTTACAAACCTTCCAGGTGAAATCTCCTGACCCTAATTCTTCCATCTGCTTAATGCACGTATCAGTTTGTACGATATGTGCACAGTATCCTGGTGATACCTCTCCAACTCTAGTAATCCTATTTCCTAAGGTATATCGATACCGAAAAGATTTTCCTCTACTGGCTATGTGGCGTACCAGCTCTGTATCTGTAGGCATTCTATCTGCTCTGTGTGAAAAGGTCATGGTAAGGTTGCTCCATGACACTTCCCAATTTCCCGGTTTTCTGGGATTGGAGATATTGAAACATAAGAGGGACCTATCCACATGGTATTGGTGGAGCTTCAAACTAGGAGGGCTGGAGATATTAAACCTCCGGTCCACCGGTCTCCCACCACTTAGCTCAAGTACCTCCCCTAACGTTAAAGGAAATGGTACTAGCCCTGATTTGCTATGACCCTGAGGTACTTGAGAGCATACCCAACAATCTGTTTGGTTTAACACATTACCCACTAAAGAGTGATAGTCACTCAATGGATGCCGGTCTATATGGATATTAAAACTGGATTGGCATTTCTTTATGCATCCATCTTCAACCAGATTATCACAGAGCCTACAGATACAATTTTCTTCAGCTAACAATCCATCACAATTTCTTCTATCGGATCGTTTTCTGATACTCGCCTTTGCTTGTTGGTTTGGTTGATCTTGGAAAACTACGCCTCCATCATCATAATCGGAACCCATTCCAGAACCTCTCTCGACCTCTATGGTACTCTCGCCGGAACAGACTGCTCTGGTCAACATCATGGTTAACATCAAAATCCGGATCACAGTCTCTTGGGGCAAGTCCATCTTTGAGGAGGAAATAGAGAAGAATGAGAAGGGGGAAAAAAGAAATTTCAAGGAAGAGGGGATGGGAAGTGGAGAAAAACAATAAAAGGGAGAAGGGAGTCGACAACTGCTTTCGGTCTTCAAGGCTCAGGTGCCGCCTCAGTCCTCCTGGAACAGACACTCCAGTGATACAACCTCTACCGTCTGTTCCTTATCACGGGACTTCTCTGGATCAGCAACCTTTTTGCAGTGGGATGAATGGACCCAAGTCTCTCTCTCAGCCACCTTCAATGCTGTGGTGCTAGTCAATAAGACCTGGTGTGGTCCTTCCCATCTATCAATAAGACAACCTGAGCGTAGAAAATTTCGTATCATTACATAATCCCCAGGTTCAATGTCATGACAATTACTATCTGGTAAATCAGGAATCACCAACTTCAGATTATCATTTTGATTCCTCAACTGCTTACTCATGTTAATCAAGTACTTTACAGTTACTTCATTGTTACATTTCAAATCATCCTGAGGGTTAATCATGACATGCGGTTGTCGACCAAACAAGATTTCAAAAGGAGACAGATTAAGAGGGGACCTGGGAGTGGTTCTGATGCTATACAAAACAATGGGTAAAGCTTCTGGCCACGTCAATCCTGTCTCTGCCATTACTTTACTCAATTTATTTTTAATAGTGCTGTTCACTCTTTCGACCTTCGCGCTCGCCTGTGGACGGTACGGAGTGTGCAGCTTGCTATCAATTCCCATCAACTTACACATTCCTTGAAAGACATCACCTGTAAAATGGGTACCCCTATCACTTTCAATGATTCTAGGGATACCATATCTACATACAAATTCCTGCACAATTTTCTTAGCTGTAAACATAGCGGTATTTGTAGCTGCTGGGAAAGCTTCGACCCAATTCGAGAAAACATCTATACAAACAAGTACATATTTCAAATTTCGACATGGGGGTAATTGAATGAAGTCAATTTGTATTACCTGGAAAGGGCCGCCGGCAGGTGGGATATGGGATGGTTCTGTAGGTATTGCTTTTCCAATATTCTTTCTCAGACAGGTAAGGCATGACATTGCTCTTTTACTCGCATGAGAGGAGAATCCTGGGGCGCACCAGTATGCTCTTACCAATTTGCACATCCCCTCCTTGCCTAGATGAGTCAGCCCGTGAGCTGCTTCAGCCAGACATGGAAGGTATGCCCTGGGGGCCACTGGTTTACCATGTCCATCCGTCCAGAGCCCTGAGGACTCCTGGCCATATCCCTTTGCCTTCCAGACTGCTCTTTCCTGTGTGGAACACAAATTCTGCATCTCACACAACTTTTGTGTGTTGATGGTATTAAATACCATCAGTTGTGTGGTGTCTGTCTGTATGGGGGTAGCAGCTGCAAGCTTTGCGGCTTCGTCTGCTCGGCTGTTACCAAGGGATACTGGGTCTTGGCTATATGTATGTGCTTTACATTTGATAACAGCCACTCTGTCGGGTTCCTGTATCGCTGTTAGAAGCCTTTTTATGTGAGCTGCATGCGCTATCGGTGTACCAGCCGCCGTCATGAAATTTCTGAGCCGCCATAGGGCTCCGAAATCATGGACTACCCCGAAGGCGTATCTAGAATCGGTGTAGATATTGGCTGACTTACCCTTAGCCAATTCACATGCTCTGGTTAGGGCGACCAGTTCAGCAACCTGGGCTGAGTGAGGTGGGCCTAGCGGTTCCGCTTCTATGGTGCCTTGGTCATCTACGACTGCGTATCCAGTACACAAGTCTCCCGAGTCTGACTGTCTATGACAACTACCGTCCGTGTAGAACGTGAGTTCTGCATCTTCCAGTGGGTTGTCACTGATGTCAGGCCTTGCGGTAAAATTTTGGGTCAAATATTCCATACAATCATGTGTATCTCCCTTTGCATTAAATCCTCCTTCCCCATCACTCTCACCTTCCACCCTTTGTGTCTGACCAGGCACACCTGGGAGAAATGTTGCAGGATTTAATGCACTGCATCTCCTTATGGTGATGTTTACTGGGGCCATTAATGCCAATTCCCATCTTGTAAACCTTGCTGATGAGACGTGTCTGGTTTGGGCAGAATTCAATAAGGCAGATACCGCATGCGGTGTATGGATTGTGAGGTTGTGGCCTAGCACGACATCTTCGCTTTTCGTCACTAGCAATGCTATCGCCGCAACGCTACGTAAGCATGTGGGGAGGGATCGCGCTACCGTGTCTAGCTGGGCGCTGTAGTATGCAATTGGCCTGCTGGCGTCACCGTGTTTTTGGGTTAGTACACCTGCTGCGCACCCAGCACTTTCTGTTCCGTATAGTTCAAAGGGTTTCCCATAGTCTGGCATACCTAGTGCTGGTGCCTGCGTTAGGCACTGTTTGAGTCTCTCAAATGCTGTTTCGGATTCGTCTGTATGCGAAATCCGATCAGGTTTGTTTGAAGAGACCATTTCCTGCAAAGGTAACGCCAATATGGAAAACCCTGGGATCCAATTACGGCAATACCCACACATTCCTAAAAACGTCCTGATCTGTTGCTGGGTTTGTGGCAGTGTCATGTCTCTAATGGCTTGGATTCTATCAGCGGTCAGGTGTCTCAGTCCTTGTGTTAGACAGTGTCCCAAATATTTTACCTTAGTTTGGCATAATTGTAACTTGTCTTTGGAAACCTTGTGACCTGTGTCTGAAAGATGAAACAGGAGCTGTTTCGTATCCTTCAGAGATGTTTCCAATGAATCTGAACACAGTAATAAATCGTCCACATACTGTATCAATACTGATCCACTGTCTGGTTGGAAAGACTGTAAACAATCATGCAAAGCCTGAGAAAATATACTTGGACTATCTATGAAACCTTGGGGTAACCGAGTCCACGTGTATTGGACTCCTCTGTATGTGAATGCAAACAAATATTGGCTGTCAGGGTGCAGAGGTACCGAAAAGAAAGCGGAGCAGAGGTCAATAACAGTGAAAAATTTGGCAGTGGGAGGAATTTGCATTAGGATGACAGCTGGATTAGGCACTACGGGGAACTGACTCTCAACTATTTTGTTAATCCCCCTTAGATCCTGCACTAGCCTGTAACCCCTCCCCCCACTCTTTTTAACAGGGAAGATGGGACTATTGGCTGTGCTGGACGTTCTTACCAGAATGCCCTGTTGCAGCAAGCGTTCTATTACTGGGAAAACTCCTAACTCCACCTCTGGCTTCAGAGGATACTGTGGGATTTTTGGAGCTATCCTACCATCTTTTACTTGTACAACTACTGGAGTTACGTTTGCCATTAATCCAGTGTCCTGTCCATCTTTTGTCCAAAGTGACTCTGGTATCTGAGATGTCATCTCTTCTACTTGGGATGGGTTCCTATTTGTCATAATGGAATGTGACATTAATTTTGATGGGGAGTCTAACATGTCTCGTACCTCCTGAGCGTGATTCTCAGGAATGTCCAAGAATACACCCTCATGAGTACAATAAATGACGCAACCCATTTTACATAGTAAGTCTCTCCCCAGGAGATTAGTTGGTGCCGATGCAGCCAGCAAAAAGGAATGCTTGGTATGCAAAGGCCCTATTGTAATCTCGGCTGGTTTGCTAACAGGGTAGTGCTGGACTACTCCTGTTACTCCCATGGCTGGAATTGTCCTACCAGTGGTTCTCATGCCCACTGTCGAATTTATCACTGACTTGGCCGCCCCTGTGTCTACAAGAAAGTTTAAAGTTTTACCAGCTACATTGATTGCAATCTCTGGTTCGCTTCCAAGACTGGCAATCAATTTAACTGGCTGCAGATTACAGGTGTGGCCACACCCCTATTGGGTATGCTGACCTCCCTGAATCCCATTGGCAGCAACTACTTGTGGGGGAGTTAGCTGGGAACTACCAGAGGCCTGCCAGTCTCTGTTCGGGGGATATCTTTTTGTTTCCCCTGTATGTGGCTCAAAACTCCGCCTCTGTGGACCCTGCTCCCAATGTCGTGTGTTGTGTTGTTGTCTAGGGGGTTGAAAAGATCTTTGTACATTCTTTGTTCTACATTCTCGTGCAAAGTGTCCCGGTCTGTTACAAGAAAAACATGTTATTACACTTGCCTTACCCACAGGATTCGGTGGTACATACGCAGGCTGCCTTGTGGTCAGCGCCTGTATACTTACGGACATCAACTTATCACTTTGCGACTCCCTGTGTCTAGTGATGTTTTTGTCGTGATCAACAGCAGCCTCTCTCAAGGTGGACACTGACAGACCTCGCCAACATGGTTGTGTGGTCTGTACCCTAGCTTTTAATGTTTCTTTCAAACCATCCATCAGTACAGATACTGCTACTTCTCGATGGTTTGGGTTGGTCTTAATGTCTTCTATACCAGTGTATTTTGCCATTTCTGATAGTGCCCGGTGGAAATATTCTGCTGCCGTTTCGGACTCCTTTTGCTTAATGGAAAATATTTTATTCCATTTAACAACGGCTGGGAAATACTCCTTTAGCTGTAAATTTATCCTTTTTACATTATCCTGGTCGTACACATCTGTAAGCGGTACATCTTTATCTAGTCCACAATCAGCCAAGAATTTAACTGAGTCGACATTGGAAGGTAAGCAAGCTCTTAGCACTATCTGCCAATCCTTATTATTGGGCTCTAAAGTGTTTCCTAGATCCCTGATGTATTTTTGGCTTGCCACTAAATCTTTTCTGGGGTCTGGGAATTCAGACACTATGGTCCTCAATTCCATTCTAGTGAACGGGCAATACATGGCAATGTTCCTGACGGGTGTGGCTCCTGATGCATCTGTTTTCCCATTGGGAACTACTATCACCTTTACAGGAGCAATTCTAACAGCCTCTTCCTGTATAGATTCTACAGCTTGTTGTGGTACAATTGTTTCAGTGTAATGCATGGTGCCGTACTTACCCGTTGACACGACCTCACCTATCCCTCCGCTAGGGGCCTTAACTAATCTCGTGGGTGGTGCAGTTCCTACTGTGGTTTCTGATATGGTGGCCGCTAGAGAGAGCGCTGAAATTGTTGCCGAATCTTCTTCTTGATCACACTCCTGAGGAAGGTTCAAAACAGGGTACATCTTGCACGGGTTAATACTTGCATGAGTTATTTGGTTAACATCATTAACATTTACAGGGTTACTAAGAGTTTGTGTTTTACAACCCAGTGCGTTTCTCTCCGTAATCAACTTCTCTCCTGCAATGTATGGTGGAGGTGGAGCTGTGGCTATCAGCTTCCTGACTGCCCCAGATCCCGCCGCCAGAGCCAAACCTCTCTGTATCTCACCTTCCTGGTGCCATAACTGTAAGTAATCATGATGCTGAATTCGTCTCTTTGATGATTTTACGAGACATATCCTCCTCCTTAAATTTTGTAACACGTCTGGACTGAAGCTACCTATTCTTGGGAATTTGTCCCTGTCTTGTACAGTCATTCTCTCCCATTCATCACATAAAGATTCTGTGTGACTTCCGTATTTTTCACACATGATGTACCTTGCCGACCCAACGGGTCGGTTCTCTGAATCAACCCGAACCGAGGTTGATCGCCCCCTACCTGAACAACTGGCCCCCATAATTCTGCAGGTGTTGCTTATTCCTCCTTGGATCTTTATCTCAAGGTTTTCAGCGAACCCTTACAGCAAACCAAATTGTCCAAAAATAGGCCGGCGGTGGCGGTTTACCGAGTACCCCACTCACTCGCCCACCTCGACCAATACGACCTGATCACACCGATATGGTGCTGGCGTACTCGATACAGGGCCCCTATGGAACCTTCAGTTTACTGGAACATATGAGGGTTACCCGCAGGACACTTACTCTTTCCAGTAAAGGTGGGGTTGTTAGATAGTTCCTGAGTGACCAGCGAACTTCCCTTCCAAAAATAAAAAATTACACAAATCACGTCAGAATGTACAGATAGCGTTTGTGACCACTTTACTCTAATGGTATTAGGTCAGATTACTAACTACTGCACACAATTACGTGCGGTCCAATCGTTCAGTACATAAGCACTACTTGTCATGTACTGAAAGATCAATGGAATCGATGTTTCCGGCCGCGATTCCTTCAGCAAGAGCTTATGGCCTATATGGGTTCTGCACCAACACCCCAGGCGTTGTGCCACTGGACTTTTATAGCGGACCTCTTTGTCTATTTTACCTGTTACCTTATGACCTCCTGGTCTGTTACCTTATGACCTCCTGGTCTGTTACCTTATGGTCCGCTATACTCTAATGCTCAAATATTATTTAACCAAGGATGCCTCCCTAGCCACCGTATATGTCACTTACACGTGTGTCCCTTGACGAGTACCCGACTTTCCTTTTGGTTCAACCTCTTAAGTTATATAAACTTATGTAATAAAAACACACTCACTCAACACATGTACACTTTGTTTCTATATCTATTTCTGCGCAGAAATTGTCTTCAGTCCAACTGTGTTACCAATTAGGAGCAGGATCTGTTAAACTAAATTTCAGATTTTTCCAAAAATAGATTTGCGTTATTTACCGCGTTGCGTTATTTACCGCTGTGCGTTACTTATCGCCTTTGCGCTAATTATCGCTTTGCGCTAATTCAACTTTTCGTGACTTGAGCTACGTTGCGTAACCAGACGCTACGTTGCGTAATGTACGCTGCGTGCGTCTGCCGTTTGGATTGCGTACGCAAGTCTTTTGTTAGGGACACGTGTACGCAAAACAAAGATCCACCGTAACACAATTTCTACCTTTATCAATGTAGATGATCCCTGATCATCTACCGCACACCACACTGACTGTCTTATCTCCCAGACAAGCCGTGTGTTGGTCTATACTTTAACTATTACCTCTACTATGAAATAACAGCAAATCTCTTTTTGCACTTTCTATCAACTATAAAACTTGGCAAACAGGAATAGTGATATACGAAATTTGAAAAAAGAAATGCAGATAAATATATGCGTGCGTGTATACGCAAGACAGAAGAGAAATAAAACAGTTTTAAAAGACACAAGCGTTTTGTTCTTACTTCCGGTTCCCGGATTCCTTCAGCACTCTTTATCTAAGCGAAGCAGACGCTTATCCCGTCAGCACTGCGAGACAACCTCCCACCCTTTGCTGGGGGGATAATGTCTGCTGATCTACCTAGTGCAGATATGAGAAGGATAGGACGAGTCCCCAATTGACAATGCTAAATTCCTTTGTCGTATAAACAACCCTTTATGAAGTCTAAGAACACTGTACGCTGTTTACTTAAGAAGTACCGTACGGGTACGCTGGTTGCGTAACGATCGCTCAGCCGTAGGCGAGACGCTCAAGCGTCACGTTCGCTCACGGCCCAGCGATCACAGGACAGCACGTTAAATGGCTTTTGACTAACGTAATGATTCGCTATGGCGTAGCAGACGCTCGAGACCACGAGGAGATCACCAGCGGCGCAGACGCTCACAACGCTATACCTTTATGTCTAAACCTTATACCAATGAAATACACGGAATACCTTAATGTGAATACAGGGTGTAAGTGCAACCTTGTGTAACCTGACTAACTACAAAGCTGCTTGAGCGTCACCGACGCTCAAGTGAACACTTAACACTATAGGAAATACACAGATACTGGTTTAGGGTCCAAAGCCTATTAACTGTATTATATCTAGTATACTTGTAAAAAGGGGATAACAGTACAAATGATACACTACAATATAACAAAGACTTCCTAACCAAAATACAATACTATCTAATACAATACAATACTAGTCTAGGGGAGATACGAGAGAAAGAGAAGGGAAAGAGAGAGAGAGAGACGGAGAGAGATGAGAGAAATTGGCTCACAGAAAGACAATGATTACGGAGAGAAACTTACGCACAAGGGTAAACGATCGCATGCGCCTGGACATCCAGCACCCGATTTTCAGCAATGAGAACCGTTGAAGAGTGAGAGCTGGATGTGGTCGGCTTGCCTATTTATGCCCCACACACAATGCAATCTCATAGTCCCTACAATCCCATTGTCCATTGGATGAAGGAATTCGACCCTGTATCACAACAAAAGGTCATAGGTTGATTCATACAGGTGGGCTGTGACGATTTCAAACAGCTCAGGTGGGTGGGGAACTAAGTTTCCCGCCGCATACCTGAGTATGAGTAAATAGTAGAAATGGACATAAACTTCTTATGTCCATAACTATTTGCACGAGCGATTAATATGCTCCAAACCAACACCGGAATATTGCTAATTAAATACTCTTCCGATGGGTACCAAACACTGCTGTATGATTCCTGTTAGACCCTTCGTACGATACAAAGAGGGATTCCTTAGCTCAGGGACCTTCTATATTAACCAAACTTTCAGAAACTATCAAAGGGATCATGATCTATAAACTACATTAATTGTGAAAATATGTAACGAATGAGTCGCACGCTACGACTACATAAACTCTACCGTAAATACGCATACCGCGCCTGCGAGTGCACGCTATTGCGGGTATGCGCCTTCACGGGAGAGCGTACGCATGCGCAGCACGGACCAGTGTGCGGTGCAAATATGGCAACGTGCATAGAGACATTTTTCTGACTTTGACAATAGCGTCTCGTCAACTTCCTCGTCCAAGGGGGTCTTTTTATCTTGGAGAAAAGCAGAAAAACAGGTGAAAGAAACGGACCATCCTGGTTTCTATCATTGGGTCATAAATCAAATCCAGGTTAATTACAGTTTCCTCACTCCTCAAGCTCATCACTCTTGTACTTTGTTTGCACTTCATTAAAGCCTGCCCGCATCTAAATATCAATCCAATAAATATAACAACACCCAAAATACATAGGAGAAACTTCCCAACATCCATTATGACTCCTTGAGCCCAGTCTCCCAAACCGGAGAACCAATTTCGCGGGTTCAACCATGACACCCAACTAGTCAGCTCATTACCTACAGCAGCAAGGGTGAGATTGTGTTTTCGGCGAAATTCCCACTTTAATTGGAGAATATCGTCCATCTTTTGGTCTATGACCTCTACCGGATCCTCGGTGCTATTCGTTATATACGTGCAACACTTCACGCCGTACTGTGTTGCCAATGTAACACAATATCCGCCTGTCACTGCTGTGAGGTAATTAAGAACCATTCTATGCTGTACCAGTTCTGTTTTATAAGCTTGGAGTTCTCTTCCAGTGTATCTAAACGTGTCATCATACATTTCAGTGATATTATCTAACAAATTGGCGAGTGCGGAAATGTATCTATAATTCATCACTCCTCGAGCGGTACGAGTGAAATCTAACTCCACCAGAACCTGAATCCCGGTGGATTCATGGATTAGATCAGAGGCCGGATGCTCTAACCTTTCTGACAGGTGTCTTTTAACTCGGTGCTCGTAATGAGTGTGAGTATAAGGAGCTTGGGCACCACGGTGTATGTCTTTCATTTTGTCATGTGTTACAGTCATCACTTCAGGCAATACTTTTCCAATATAACACAATCCTTCAGAGTTTGGGGCAAGCCTCTTGTACGCCTTTCTCCCGCATATGAAATATGCATCATCGGGGAGAACATATGGGACGGAGAAGGACATGACCATATTACAAACCTTCCAGGTGAAATCTCCTGACCCTAATTCTTCCATCTGCTTAATGCACGTATCAGACTGTACGATATGTGCACAGTATCCTGGTGATACTTCTCCAACTCTAGTAATTCTATTTCCTAGGGTGTATCTATACCGGAAAGATTTTCCTCTACTGGCTATGTGGCGTACAAGCTCTGTATCTGTAGGCATTCTATCTGCTCTATGCGAGAAGGTCATGGTTAAGTTGCTCCATGACACTTCCCAATTTCCCGGCTTTCGGGGATTGGAGATGTTGAAACATAAGAGGGACCTATCCACGTGGTATTGGTGGAGCTTCAAACTAGGAGGGCTGGAGATATTAAACCTCCTGTCCACCGGTCTCCCACCATTTAGCTCAAGTACCTCCCCTACCGTTAAAGGAAATGGTACTAGCCCTGATTTACTATGACCCTGAGGTACTTGAGAGCATACCCAACAATCTGTTTTATTTAACACACTACCCACTAAGGAGTGATAGTCACTCAATGGATGCCGGTCCATATGGATATTAAAACTGGATTGGCATTATTGTTACAGAGCCTACAGATACAGTTTTCTTTTTAACTAACAATCCTTCAAAGAAAATGTTTACAGATAACATGGTTGTTAGATCGTGCCCGGTACTCGCCTTTGCTTGGTGATTGGGTTGCTATTGGAAATTTACACCTCCGTCTCAGTCATCAGGACCTTTCTGGATCCTTTCTCGACCTCACTGGTACTCTCACCGAAACAGACTGCTCTGGTCAACATCATGGTTAACGGGAAAATCCATATCACAGTCTCTTGGGGCAAGTCCATCTTACAGGAGGAGAAAAGAAGAAATTTGTAAAGGGGGTATAAGAAAACAGTTTGAGGGGGAGAGAACTTGTTACGATAATAAGTTCTCTCGTCTTGTTGTTCTTCTTGTTCTGCTGTCCTCTCAAAGGTGCTGTCTCTCAGTCTTCCAAACGAACATTCTGGTGATGCAATATTCCCTCCCTAACCGACGATCTTTCTGTAAGGAGCAAAAATCTGGCATTACCATTGGTCCAACTGAGGGGTGACATAGCATCTTTAAACCATGGAAACATGAGTGGGAAGAGAGAGACAACAAAAAAAACAAAAGAGATAGAGAACAATTCATGTGCATATATACATTACATAACTCGACAATAACCATCAATAAGAAAAGAGAAACAAAACATTTTTAAACATTGTCAACATTAAGAAAACATTGTTAGCATTAGAAAAACATTGTCAGACTTATTAGGCTGTCATATCTATGTGTCTAATGGTCTCCTTGAGCAGTCCCTCCCCACCAGCACCTGCATTACTCCACTGTCTGTATCTGGCCAGAAATACATTGTGGCGGAGGTCATGCTGGGGTTTGGTAGACTTCTGCAAGGACCAAGTGGATATGCAATGTGTGAATTCTTACCAATACTCGTCAGAGATGGGGATAGAGAGAGAGAGAAAAAACATTTTTTCACAAATACATTTACAACTTTTCACCTGGTCATTCCTGTGTCTTCAGTGAATGACCTCCCACTTTGTTAACCGTTACCTCAGGCTTACCATCCGTCGTATGCTCATCTTTCTTGACTACCTATCATGGGTGTGGCTCAAAATTTCCTCCTATCTGATCTCTGATTATAATGGTGTGTGTTGTAATTTTGCTCATTTCTTGGTCTAGGGGGTCTAACTTTATGTGGGTTATTACAGTTGTTGGCATAATGCCCTTCTCTTCTACAATGGTAACAGATCCTTGGCTTTCTCCAAGTGTCAGTGAACTGGGGTCTTGGCTGATTTGATGCCTCCTCAAACGCTTGGATGCTCATCACCCTCAACCGCTTTCCCTGTACCTCCCTGCTTCCTTGGATATCATGGTTATGTTGTTGTCTAGGGGGTGTATATACCTTGTGTGTGCTTCTAGGCCTGCAATTTCTTGCATAATGACCTTCCTCCTGGCAGTTATAACAGACTTTCAGATTTGAATTTTTCGCAGTGGTGTGGGGCTTTTGTTGAGGTGGTCTTGTGGTTAGGGCCTGTATACTTGTTGCTATTAACTTATCTCTTAGTGACTCTCTGTATCTGGTGATATTCTGATCATGATTAATGACGGCCTCTCTTAGTGCGGCCACCGAGATATCTCTCCAGTTTGGGTTGGTGGTCTGTACCCTTGTTTTTAATTCATCCTTTAAACCATTCATTAGCACATATACTGCTGTTTCTCTGTGCGGTGTGCTTGCTTCAATGTTTTCTATACCCGTATACCTAGTCAGGTCCTGCAATGCCCGGTGGAAATAATTGGAAGTACTTTCCCTTTCGTTTTGTCTTATGGAGAAAATTTTGTTCCACTCGACAATGGCTGGGAAATGTACTTCCAACTGTCGGTTGATCTGCTTAATACATTCCTGATTGTGTTCCTCCGTCCAAGGTACCTCCGTGTCTAATTTACAATCAGCAATAAATTTCGCAGGGTCAACACTGGAGGGCAAACATACCCTCAGCACTATCCGCCAATCTTTGTTGGTGGGTTCTGTGGAGTTTCCTAGTTCTTTAATAAATCTTTGGCAGGCTACTAGATCTTTCCTAGGATCAGGGAATTCAGACATAATTGATCCCAATTCGGTCCGGGACCAAAGACAGTGCATTGCACTGTCCTTGACGGAAATGATTCCCTGATCGTCAGTCTTCCCATTGGGGACTGTGATCACCCTGACAGGACTAAACTCAATTACATCACCTTGTTTTGGTCTTATAATATGGGGTACATTTGTTTGTGCGTGATATAAAACATTGTACGTACCTGTGGACACGACCTCACCTGACCCTCCGTTAGGGGGTTTGATTATTGCCTTTACCAATTTGGTCGCGTCCACCTGGATGTCTTGTAGGATGGCTTCCGGAAGAGGTGCCGACATTGTTCTGGCCTCACTTTCATGAGTGTATTCCTGGGGGAAGTTTGACATGGGGTGCAACTTGCATAGGTTAATAGTTGTACATTCAACAGTATTACAATAATCATTGTTACATTTATTACACTTATTCTTATGATCTATACTACAGTTGCTAAGAGCGTTTTTATTGTTCAACCTTGTGCTTTTCTCCGCAACCACAATCCTTTCTGATGCCATGTCTCTCTTCTCAAGATAAGAGTCAGAAAAGTCAATTGACTCTCTTTGTAATTCACCTTCCTGTTGCCATAACTGCAAATAATCATAATGTTTACTTCGTCTCTTTGTTGGTTCAATGAGACATATCCTCCTCCTTAAATTTTGTAACACTTTTGGGCTAAAGCTGCCTATATTTGGGAACTTCTCCCCATCATGTACAGTCATTCTTTCCCATTCATCACATAAAACTTCTGTGTGACTTCCGTATTTCTCACACATTATGTACCTGGCCGATCCTACTGGACGGTCTTCTGAATCAACCCGAACCGAGGTTGATCGCCCCCTACCTGAACAACTGGCCCCCATAATCTGCAGGTGTTGCTTACTACTCCTTTGATCTTTATATCACGGTCTTCAGCGAACCCTTACAGCAAACCAAATTATTCAAAATAGGCCGGCGGTGGCGGTTTACCGAGTACCCCACTCACTCGCCCACCTCGACCAATACGACCTGATCACACCGATATGGTGCTGGCGTACTCGATACAGGGCACCTACCAAAAACCTTCTGTTTACTGGAACATGTGAGGGTTACCCGCAGGACACTTACTCTTTCCAGTAAAGGTGGGGTTGTTAGATAGTTCCTGAGTGACCAGCGAACTTCCCTTCCAAAAATAAAAAATTACACAAATCACGTCAGAATGTACAACTAGCGTTTATGACCTTTGTACGCAAAATGATACTAGTCAGGTTTACTAATGCACACAATGACGTGCGGTACAATCGTTCAGTACATAAGCACTACTTGTTATGTACTGAGAGATCAATGGAATCGAAAATTTCGGCTGCGAATTCCTTCAGCCAGAGCTTATATGGCCTATATGGGTTCTGCACCAACCCCCGGGGTTGTGCCTCTTACCTTTATAGCGGACTTCCTTGTCTATTGTATGACCTCCTGGTCTGTTACCTTGTGGTCCGCTATACTCTAATGCTCAAATATTTTATTTAACCAAGGATGCCTCCTTAGCCACCGTATATGTCACTTACACGTATGTTCCTGACGAGTACCCGACTTTCCTTTTGGTTCAACCTCTAAGTTATATAAACTTATGTAATAATAAAAACACACTCACTCAACACATGTACACTTTCGTTTCTATATCTATTTCTGCGCAGAAATTTTCTTTAGCCCAGCTGTGTTACCAATTAGGAGCAGGATCTGTTAAACTAAATTTCAGATTTCCAAAAATAGACTTGCGTTATTTACCGCGTCGCGTTATCTACCGCTTTGCGCTAATTATCGCCTTTGCGTTAATTCAACTTATCGTGACTTGAGCTACGTGGGCGTAGCCGGACACTCCGCTGCGTAATGTACGCTGCGTGCCTCGGCCTTTGGATTGCGTACGCAAGTCTCAGTTAGGGACACGTGTACGCAAAAATAGGATTTTGGTACTTACCAGGTAAATCCTTTTCTTTGAATCCATAGGGGGCACTGGAGTACTCTTGGGATATGGACGGCTTCCACCGGAAGAAGGCACTGAATAAATTAATTTTTGAGACTACTCCTCCCCTCCATATCCTGCAGCACTTCAGTGTTTTTTACTGAGCCGAACAGGATCGATAGAGAGATTGACAAAAGGAGAATTACATATAGTCTCACAGACAACAATAAAGTTGACACAACGTAACAGACAACTAAACAGTTGACACCATAACTGATTAACCCTTGTTAAATTTAAACCAGTCGTGAAAGTGTGTTACCATAAGAACCACTGAACTCCTAAAACAGGTAAACTGTTCTGGGTGGGCGTCCAGTGCCCCCTATGGATTCAAAGAAAAGGATTTACCTGGTAAGTACCAAAATCCTATTTTCTTTTTCATCCACTAGGGGTCACTGGAGTACTCTTGGGATGTACCAAAGTCTCCTCCGTGGCGGGAGAGCTGTTTGGCACTTGTAACACTAAACGGCCAAAGCTAGATGCTGATGCCGCGAACGTATCAAACTTGTAAAAGCGCACAAACGTGTGCACTGACGACCAAGTAGCCGCACGGCAAAGCTGTGTCGTAGAAGCCCCACGACTCGCTGCCCATGACGTCCCCACAGAACGTGTGGAATGAGCTGTTACTGAAGTAGGTGGCTGTAACTTAGCATAAAGGTAAGCCTGACGTATAGTCAGTTTGATCCATCTGGATAAGGTCTGCTTAGAGGCTGGCCAACCCCTCTTAGCTGCGTCATAGAGAACAAACAACGTATCTGTCTTACGCACAGTAGACGTTCGGGAAACATAGATGCGCAATGCGCGAACTACATCCAACGTTCCAGAATCTCCTGTTAACACAGGAACTACTATTGGTTGATTGATGTGAAAAGACGACACTACTTTTGGTAGAAAAACGGGATTCGTCCGAAGTTCCGCTCTGTCATCATGAAAAATTAAATACGGTGACTTGCATGACAAGGCACCCAAATCTGAAACACGCTTAGCCGAGGCTAAGGCTAAAAGAAAAATCGTTTTCCAAGTGAGAAATTTAATATCCACTTGTTGTAAGGGTTCAAAGTAATCGGACTGTAAGAAATCTAAAACCAGATTCAAGTCCCATGGTGCTGTAGGTGGAATGAAAGGAGGCTGTATCCTCTTTACACCCTGTAGAAACGTATGTATTGACTGCAACGAGGCCAATTTCCTTTGAAAATAAATTGACAACGCAGATACCTGCACCTTTAGTGTGGAAAGACGTAGTCCTCCATCTAACCCCATTTGTAAAAATAACAAAAGACGGGATAATTTAAAAGACGATGTCGGAAATTTCCGAGCTTCACACCAACCTATATAAGTACGCCAAATTCTATAATAATGAGCTGCCGTAACCGGCTTCCTAGCTCGTACCATGGTTGGTATAACAGACTCAGGAATGCCCTCTTTCCTTAAGATGGCCTTTTCAACAGCCACCCCGTCAAACGCAGCCGCGCTAAATCGGGGTAGAGGAACGGACCCTGTTGTAACAGGTCCGGACGTAGTGGGAGTGGCCATGGATCGTCTGCGAGTAACCCGAGAAGATCCGAGAACCAAGCCCTCCGAGGCCAATGAGGCGCTATTAGAATGACTGTGACGAACCCTCTCTTGATCCGTTTTAGCACCAGCGGGAGCAGCGGAAACGGTGGAAACAGATACACAAGGCTGTATGGCCACGTGGCTGTGAGAGCATCCACCGCCACTGCCCTTGGATCTCTTGTTCTGGACACATATCTTGACACCTGATGATTGTGGCGGGATGCCATTAGATCCACCTGAGGGTAACCCCACTTCTGGATCAACATCTGAAAAACTTCTGGATTTAATGCCCACTCTCCTGGATGAAAATCCCGACGACTGAGAAAATCTGCCTCCCAGTTGTCCACTCCAGGAATGAACACTGCCGATAATATCACCTGGTGATATTCGGCCCATCTGAGGATCCGAGCTACTTCCCGCATAGCCATGCGGCTTCTCGTTCCTCCTTGTTTGTTTATGTATGCGACTGCCGTCGCATTGTCTGACTGCACCTGCACAGTCTGAAAACGAAACATGTACACCGCTTGTCTTAGAGCATTGTAAATCGCCCTGAGTTCCAGAACATTTATGGATAGCGATCTTTCGTGATCCGCCCAGAGGCCCTGGAGCCGATAACTCTGAACTACAGCTCCCCAACCTCTGAGACTTGCGTCCGTTGTCAGAATTATCCAATTCGCGACTCCGAATCGTCTCCCTGCAGATAGATTGTGTATTTTTAACCACCAGAGAAGAGACACCCTGACTTGTGGTGACAACCTCACCCTGTGGTGCAGCTGCAGATGTGATCCCGACCACTGTGCTAACACCTCCAGTTGAAACGGACGTGAGTGAAATCTTCCGAACTGAAGTGCTTCGAAAGCCGCCACCATTGTGCCTAAAAGGCGAATGCACAAATGTACTGAGACTGTGCGTGGCTTGAGCACTAATTGCACCAGATGACGAATGCCCTGTACTTTCTGTTGTGGCAAGTAAACCCTTTGTTTTACTGTATCGAGAATCATCCCTAGGAATTGAAGTCGTTGACACGGAATTAGATGTGATTTCTTTAAACTGACTATCCAACCGTGCTGAACTAGTACATTGTACGTTAGCAAGGCATGTTGGAGAAGCAATTGTTGAGACGGAGCCTTTATGAGTAGATCGTCTAAATACGGAACAATTATTACCCCTAGGGACCTGAGATGAGCTGTCATCACGGACATTACCTTGGTGAATACCCGAGGCGCTGATGAGAGGCCAAACGGTAGAGCCTGAAATTGGTAATGGTCTCGCCTTATCGCAAACCTTAAAAAACTTTGGTGAGGTGGCCAAATCGGAATGTGCAAATACGCATCCTTGAGATCTAGTGCAGTCATGAATTCCTGTGGCTCTAACCCTGCAATTACTGACCTGAGAGATTCCATCTTGAATCTGTGGTAAGTGACGTAATGATTGAGACCTTTTAGGTTCAATATTGGCCTGACTGAGCCATCTGGTTTTGGTACCAGAAACAGACTGGAATAATAACCCTGCCCCTGTTCCTGCACAGGGACTGGAATTATCACTGCAGCATTCAGCAGAGACTGAATGGCAACCTGCAGAACTGCTTTCTTGTCGTCCGACACAGGCAGTCCTGTCGTGAAAAATCTTCCTGTCGGAAGATAATCGAACTCTATTTTGTAACCCTCTAATACTAAATTGCGGATCCACCCATCTGTGGACGTCTGCAGCCACGCCCCCTGAAAGTTCTGAAGGCGTGCTCCCACAATTGGGGATCCGAGATGGGCTGGGAGCCCGTCATGCCACTGGTTTGTTAGTGGTCTTGGTGTCTTGACGACGTGCATTGGATTGTCGGGCACTACGTCCCCGACCTCTTCTGCCCGGCGTGACTGCTCCTGTGCCCTGCCCACGAAAGGGCTGAGTTCTAAAGGATTTGAACGCCGGACCAGAATATTTCCGTTTAGGTATAGTTGTAGGCGAAGGAAGAAAAACAGACTTCCCTCCAGTAGCCTCAGAAATCCATTTGTCCAATTCAGGACCAAAAAGTTTCTCGCCATCATAAGGCAATGCCTCTATACCTTTTTTAACCTCCGTCTCCGCCTGCCACGAACGCAGCCAAAGTGCTCGTCGTACTATGACTAGCGATGAGGACAGGCGAGAAGTAAGCTGACAGACGTCAGTAGAAGCTGTACATAAATATTCAGCAGCTTCCCAGATTTGATCTGCGAGAAGTATAAGATGATCATCTTGCAGAGCCGACTTGAGCTCTTTTATCCATACCATTAAAGCTTTAGTAACCCAAATGCCAACCAACCCAGGTCTTAACAGCACTCCAGTTGCTGTGTACATGGACCTTAGCATAGCCTCTATTTTACGATCTGCAGGGTCTTTAAGTGTAGTAGCAGTTGGTACTGGTATGGTTAACTTCCTCGTAAGTTTAGATACGGATGAATCCACCAATGGTGGGTTCTCCCATGTAGCTGTCATGGCCTCTGGAAACGGGTAACTCGATTTAAATCTACGAGGAATAGAAAACCGTTTGTCCGGATTTTTCCGTGACTCCAGTAACATTTTATTAAGAGATTCCGAGATAGGGAAACACATCGGAGATCTCTGTCGTTTAGTAAAGACTACTTCATCATTCGTCAGTGGCTCCTCAGTTTCTGTAAACTCCAGCGACTGACGAACTGCTCTGATGAGATTGTCAATACCTGGGCTGTCAAAGTCGTCACCTTCTGACTGTTGTTCTATTTCGCCCTCCTCATACTCCTGTTCAGTGAGATCTAGTATCCCAGAGACAGGAAAATTAGTAGGAAAAGGAAACTTATCTTTTCCACTCAAGGTGGACTTATGACCAGTTTGAGATTCTCCAGGTAACTCAAATGGTCTCATTTTAAACTCAGATCTTGCCGCCTCTCTTTCTTCACGAGAGGCGGCCAGCTCTGATTGTAAACCAACTAATACATCTGCAAGTAAAGCCCACGGAGGGTCCTGAGATGCTGGCTTTACTTCTGGAATGGAAATCGTATTTATGGCTGTATTAACAACACATGCTGTACATGTGGTGGATCCATCAGGCAACACACTCTTACAGACATGACATGACAAATGTTTCTTAGATTTTGCTGGTGTCTTACTCATTATGACAGACAATACAAACTCCACACAGACAGACTGCACGACTCAGTAATAACACCAAAGTTCCTGGTATATATCTTAGGCAAGTGCAGTGCCTGCTAATACGAAAACTGACCCCAAAATTCCCCTAGTACCACTCTTAGCTGAGATGTAAAATAGGAAACCTGGAACAGACAGGAGAACATTAAACATACTAAGCACCAAGTTTTTTTCTTAAAACTTAACACTGCCCAATACTGTTAAAGTCTCCCCCCCCCACTCCCACGACCTCCGTGTACAGCACCGGGTCTGGGCCTGTGGAAGTTTTTGCAAAGGGCCGTGTGAGCGGCCTGTCCTGTAGGCCCCGGACAACGGAACTCCTCGGCTGCTGCGGGCGGATGGCGGAAGCAGAGAGCGTGCTGCATAGAGCCGTGGAGCGGCCTATGCACACGTGCTCCCGCCCGCCACACACAGCATGGCGGCGTGTCTGTGTAGCCAAGCAGCGCTGCTGCTGCGCAGGGAGCAGCGGTCTCCTAGGATGCTGGGGGCCGGAGAGTGAGAGCGCGCCGCATGGACCGTGAAGCGGCCCATGTACACGCGCTCCGGGCAGCGGTGAGTACCAAACAATCCCCCACAGTGGAGCGGCAGCAAGCGCTGACCGCCCCAACCCAACATACCTGGACCGTGACAGAAGTCTATGACGGGGCTTTCATCCAAGCTCCGTCCAGCTTTCCTGCAGGCAGCCTGCAAGTGGAGTGAGGGAGCTCTTTACAGAGAGGTCCGACACTCACGGCTACTCAGCCGCTTCCACTGTCCCTGACCCACGCCTGTTAGAAGGGGGGAAAGGACGTGGAAATTGAAGAAAAAAAAAAAAACTTAGAAAAAATTCCAATACTTTGTGGACGAGCTCCACTATGCCTTCTAACTGTGTCGAGCACAGAAAAAACACTGAAGTGCTGCAGGATATGGAGGGGAGGAGTAGTCTCAAAAATTAATTTATTCAGTGCCTTCTTCCGGTGGAAGCCGTCCATATCCCAAGAGTACTCCAGTGACCCCTAGTGGATGAAAAAGAAACAAAGATCCACCGTAACACAATTTATACTTTTATCAATGTAGATGATCCCTGATCATCCACCGCGTACCCCACTGGCTTTGCCTTATCTCCCAGGCAAACCGTGTGTTGGTCTATACTTTAACTATTACCTCTATTCTTAAACTATGAAATAACAGCAAGTCTATTTTAGCGCTTTTCTATCAACTATAAAACTGGCAAACAGGATAGTGATATACGAAAATTTTAAATGAAAAGGAAATACAGATGTATACGTAAAGCAGAAGAAAAATACAGTTTTAAAAGACACAAGCGTTTTGTTCTTACCTCCGGTTCCCGGATTCCTTCAGCACTCTTTATCTAAGCAAAGCAGACGCTTATCCCGTCAGCACTGCGAGACAACCTCCCGCCCTTTGCTGAGGGATAATGTCTGCTGATCTACCTAGTGCAGATATGTGAAGGACTGGACGGCCCCCAATTGATAAAGCTGAATTCCTTTATCGTATAAACAACCCTTTATGAGGTCTAAGAACACTGTACGCTGTTTACTTAAGAAGTACCGTAAGGGTACGCTAGTTGCGTAACGATCGCTTAGCCGTAGGCGAGACGCTCAAGCGTCACGTTCGCTCACGGCCCAGAGATCACAGGCAGGCACGCTATTGGCTGTTGACTAACGTAATGATTCGCTATGGCGTAGCAGACGCTCGAGACCACGAGGAGATCACCAGCGGCGCAGACGCTCACAACGCTATACCTTTATATCTATATTTTTAACAATGAAATACACAGTATACCTTAGTGTTGAGACAGGGTGTAAGTGCAACCTGGTGTAACCTGATTAACTACAAAGCTGCTTGAGAGTCACCGACGCTCAAGTGAACACTTAACACTATAAGAAATACACAGATACTTGTTTAGGGTCCAAAGCCTATTATATGTATTATAACTAATATACTTGCAAAAAGGAATCACAGTACAAATGATACACTACAATATAACAGAGACTTCCTAACCAAATAACTATACAAGAAATACAATACAATACAATACTAATCAAGGGAAAATACGAGAGAAAGTGAGGAGAGAGAGAGAGAGAGAGAGAGAGAGATATATGAGAGAAATGGCTCACAGAAAGACAATGATTACGGAGAGAAACTTACGCACAAGGGTAACGATCGCAAGCGCTTCTGGACAGCCAGCTTCCCGATTATCAGCAATGAGAACCGTTTGATGAGAAGTGCCAGCTGGATGCCACAGGCCCGTCTTTTATGCTACTCACACAATGCAATCCAATGGTCCCTACAATCTCATTGTCCATTGGACGCAGGAATTCGGCTTCGCATTATAACAAAGGTCATAGGTTGATTCATACAGGTGGGCTGTCTTGTATCAGTGGCCTTGGTTATGCAACACAATGGGTGATGACCAACACATTCCTGTCTTCTGGAGAGCTATTGTTTGACGAATACAAAACAGAATCCTGTCTGGGTTTTGTTCTATATTCATGATGTCCACTTTCAGTTGAGACAATGACATCTCAGCCCTCATTCTCCTGGATACAAACCCTAATCCATTCGTAAACACAGGTGTTGGCCCTCCTCATTGAGTCTCAAAGCTCAGTGTAATTAAAGGCTATTGTACTCCGTCTGCGGGAAAGATACTGATTTGGAGTACAATTGATCTTCAATTACTATTCCGGTGCTTACCTTATGCATGTAAAGATATGAGGCCCTCCCAACATGCAAACTATTGTTTGGGGGATCTCTGAGGTCAAAGAGCCATTTGAGACCCACTGATACCTGTCTCCAACTGTTCAGGTGCATGACTAAGTAAGAACAAATAATAATAAATGGACATAACTTCTTATGTCCATAACTATTCGCACGAGCGATTAATCCGCTCCAAACCAACACCGGAATATTGCTATTTAAATACTCTTCCGATGGGTACCAAACACCACTGTATGACTCCTGTTAGACCCTTCCTACAATACAAAGAGGGATTCCTCTGTTCAGGGACATTCTATATTAACCAAACTTTCAGAATCTATCAAAGGGACCATGATCTACAAACTACATTAATTGTGAAAATATGTAACGATTGAGTCGCACGCTACGATTACATAAACTCTACCGTAAATACGCATACCGTGCGCCTGCGGGTGCACGCTATTGCGGGTATGCGCCTTCACGGGAGAGCGTACGCATGCGCAGCGCGGACCAGTGTGCGGTGCAAATATGGCAGTGTGCATAGAGATATTTTTCTGACTTTGACAGCAGATTTTAGAAAACGGCGGGGGAAGGACGACTCGAATTCCAGCCTGTACCCCTGAGATACTACTTGAAGGGTCCAGGGATCCACCTGTGAGAGAGCCCACTGTGTGCTGAAATTTCTGAGACGGGCCCCCACCGTACCCGGATCCGCCTGTGAAGCCCCAGCGTCATGCTGTGGACTTACCGGACGCGGGGGAGGACTTTTGCTCTTGGGAACTGGCTGTATTTTGCAGCTTTTTCCCTCTACCTTTGCCTCTCGGCAGAAAGGATGCGCCTCGAGCCCTCTTGTGTTTATGGGGCCGAAATGACTGTACTTGATAATACGGTGCCTTCTTTTGTTGTGGGGTAGCCTGTGGCAAAAATGTCGATTTCCCAGCCGTAGCTGTGGAAACGAGGTCTGAAAGACCATCCCCAAACAGTTCCACCCCCTTATAAGGCAAAACTTCCATGTGCCTTTTTGAATCGGCATCACCTGACCACTGCCGAGTCCATAACCCCCTTCTGGCGGCAATGGACATTGCGCTTATTTTTGATGCCAGCCGGCAAATATCCCTCTGTGCATCACGCATGTATAAGACAGCGTCTTTTATATGCTCTACTGTCAGCAAAATAGTGTGCCTATCCAGGGTATCAATATTATCCGACAGGGAATCTGACCACGCAGCAGCAGCACTGCACATCCATGCTGATGCAATCGCTGGTCGCAATATAATGCCGTGTGTGTATATATAGCTTTTAGGGTAGCCTCCTGCTTTCTATCAGCAGGATCCTTTAGGGCGGCCGTATCCGGAGACGGTAGTGCCACCTGTTTTGATAAACGTGTAAGCGCTTTATCTACCCTAGGGGATGTTTCCCAACGTGACCTATCCTCTGGCGGGAAAGGGTACGCTGCCAATAACCGTTTAGAAATTATCAATTTCTTATCGGGGGAAGTCCAGGCTTCCTCACACACCTCATTTAATTCCTCAGATGCAGGAAAAACTACTGGTAGTTTTTTCTCACCGAACATAATACCCTTTTTTGTGGTACCTGGGGTACTATCAGAAATGTGTAATACATTTTTCATTGCCTCAATCATGTAACGGGTGGACCTATTGGGGGGTACACTAGTCTCATAGTCGTCGACACTGGAGTCGGTATCCGTGTCGTCATCTGTGTCTGCCATCTGAGGTAGCGGGCGTTTTAAAGCCCCTGATGACATTTGAGACGCTGGAACAGTCACAAGCTGAGTAGCCGGCTGTCCTATGTCGTCAAACCTTTTATGTAAGGAGCTGACACTGTCACGTAATTCCTTCCATAAGTCCATCCACACAGGTGTCGACCCCTCAGGGGGTGATAACACATTTACAGGCATTTGCTCTGCCTCCACATCATTTTCCTCATCATACATGTCGACACAGCGGTACCGACACACAGCACACACACAGGGAATGCTCTGACAGAGGACAGGACCCCACAAAGCCCTTTGGGGAGACAGAGGGAGAGTATGCCAGCACACACCAGAGCGCTATATACCACAGGGATATCACCTATAAAGAGTGTTTTCCCTTATAGCTGCATATATATATATATATTATACTGCGCCTACATTTGTGCCCCCCCTCTCTTTTTTACCCTTTCTGTAGTGCAGGACTGCAGGGGAGAGCCAGGGAGCGATCCTTCCAGCGGAGCTGCGAGGGAAAATGGCGCCAGTGTGCTGAGGGAGATGGCTCCGCCCCTTTTTCGGCGGGCTTTCTCCCGCTTTTTGTGTTATTCTGGCAGGGGTAATTTACACCTATATAGCCTCTGGGGCTATATATGGTGTCAGTTTTGCCAGCCAAGGTGTTAATATTGCTGCTCAGGGCGCCCCCCCAGCGCCCTGCACCCATCAGTGACCGAAGTGTGTGGTGTGCATGAGGAGCAATGGCGCACAGCTGCAGTGCTGTGCGCTACCTTGGAGAAGACAGAAGTCTTCAGCCGCCGATTTTCCGGACCTTCTTGCTTCTGGCTCTGTAAGGGGGACGGCGGCGCGGCTCCGGGAACGGACGACGAGGTCGGGTCCTGTGTGCGATCCCTCTGGAGCTAATGGTGTCCAGTAGCCTAAGAAGCCCAAGCTACCACCACTTAGGTAGGTTCGCTTCTTCTCCCCTTAGTCCCTCGCTGCAGTGAGCCTGTTGCCAGCAGGTCTCACTGTAAAATAAAAAACCTAAACTATACTTTCTTTCTAGGAGCTCAGGAGAGCCCCTAGTGTGCATCCAGCTCGGCCGGGCACAGAAATCTAACTGAGGCTTGGAGGAGGGTCATAGGGGGAGGAGCCAGTGCACACCAGATAGACCTAAATCTTTCTTTAGATGTGCCCAGTCTCCTGCGGAGCAGTCTATTCCCCATGGTCCTTACGGAGTCCCCAGCATCCACTAGGACGTCAGAGAAACAGGAAATCACCTTAGGCAAGAATTGAGGATGGGTCCGCAATTCCGCTCTATCCATATGGAAAACCAGATAGGGGCTTTTATGAGACAAAGCCGCCAATTCCGACACTCGCCTAGCCGAAGCCAAGGCTAACAACCTGACTGCTTTCCAAGTGAGATATTTCAATTCCACTGAAGTGGTTCAAACCAGTGTGACTTAAGGAAACTCAACACCACGTTCAGGTCCCAAGGCGCCACCAGAGGTACAAAAGGAGGCTGAATATGCAGCACTCCCTTCACAAAAGTCTGTACTTCTGGGAGAGAAGCTAATTCTTTCTGAAAGAAAATGGATAGGGCCGAAATCTGAACCTTAATGGAGCTAATTTTAGACCCAAATTCACTCCAGTTTGTAGTAAGTGAAGAAAACGTCCCAGATGGAATTCCTCCGTAGAAGCATTCCTGGCCTCACACCAAGAAACATACTTTCGCCATATATACGGTGATAATGTTTAGCTGTCACGTCCTTCCTAGCCTTTATCAGAGTAGGAATGACCTCACCCAGAATGCCCTTTTCCGCTAGGATCCGGGGTTCAACCGCCATGCCGTCAAACGCAGCCGCGGTAAGTCTTGGAACAGACAGGGCCCCTGTTGTAGCAGGTCCTGTCTTAGAGGAAGAGGCCACGGATCTTCTGTGAGCATTTCCTGCAGATCCGGATACCAGGCCCTTCGTGGCCAATCCGGAACAATGAGAATTGTCTGTACTCCTCTTTTTCTTATTATTCTCAACACCTTGGGGATGAGAGGAAGAGGAGGAAACACATAGACCGACTGGAACACCCAAGGTGTCACTAGGGCGTCCACTGCCACCGCCTGAGGGTCTCTTGACCTGGCGCAATACTTCTGTATTTTTTTGTTTAGGCGGGACGCCATCATGTCTATCTGGGGCAGGCCCCACTGACTTGCAATCTGTGCGAAGACTAGCTGATGAAGTCCCCACTCTCCTGGATGTAGATTGTGTCTGCTGAGGGAGTCTGCTTCCCAGTTGTCCACTCCCGGAATGAACACTGCTGACAGTGCGCCTACCTGATTTTCCGCCCAGCGAAGAATCCTGGTGGCTTCCGCCATAGCAACTCTGCTCCTTGTGTCGCCTTGGCGGTTTACATGAGCTACTGCGGTGATGTTGTCTGACTGGATCAGAACCGGTAGGTCGCGAAGCAAAGTCTCCGCTTGACAAAGGGCGTTGTATATGGCCCTTAGTTCCAGGACGTTGATGTGGAGACAAGTCTCTTGACTTGACCAAAGACCTTGGAAGTGTCTTCCCTGTGTGACTGCTCCCCAACCTCGGAGGCTCGCGTCCGTGGTCACCAGAACCCAGTCCTGAATGCCGAATCTGCGACCCTCCAGAAGGTGAGCACTCTGCAGACACCACAGGAGAGATACCCTGGCCCTGGGGGACAGGGTGATCAACTGATGAATCTGTAGATGAGACCCGGACCACTTGTCCAGTAGGTGCCATTGGAAGGTCCTCGCATGGAACCTGCCGAAAGGAATGGCCTCGTAAGATGCCACCATCTTTCCCAGGACTCGAGTGAAGTGATGCACAGACACCTGTTTTGGCTTCAATAGTTCCCTGACCAGAGTCATGAGTTCCTGGGCCTTTTCTATCGGAAGATAAACCCTTTTCTGGTCCGTATCCAGAATCATGCATAAGAAGGTCAAACGGGTCGTAGGAACTAATTGTGACTTCGGGATATTGAGAATCCAGCCGTGTTGCTGTAACACCTCCAGTGAAAGTGACACGCTGTTCAACAACTGCTCTCGTGATCTCGCTTTTATTAGGAGATCGTCCAAGTAAGGGATAATTGTGACCCCCTGCTTGCGCAGGAGCACCATCATTTCTGCCATTACCTTGGTGAAAATCCTCGGGGCCGTGGAAAGCCCAAACGGCAACGTCTGAAATTGGTAATGACAATCCTGTACCGCAAATCTCAGGTACGCCTGATGAGGTGGATATATGGGAACATGAAGGTATGCATCCTTTATGTCCAGGGACACCATAAAATCCCCCCCTTCTAGGCTGGCGATGACCGCTCTGAGCGATTCCATCTTGAACTTGAACCTTTTCAAGTATAGATTCAAGGATTTTAAATTTAAAATGGGTCTGACCGAACCGTCCGGTTTCGGGACTACAAATAGGGTTGAGTAATACCCCCTCCCTTGTTGAAGCAGGGGTACTTTGATCACCACCTGTTGAAGACACAATTTTTGAATTGCATTTAAGACTATCTCCCTTTCTGGGGGAGAAGCTGGTAAGGCCGATTTGAAAAACCGGCGAGGAGGCACCTCTTCGAATTCCAGCTTGTAACCATGGGAAACAATCTCTATTGCCCAGGGATCCACCTGTGAGTGAACCCAGATGTGGCTGAAAAGTCGAAGACGTGCCCCCACTGGGGCGGACTCCCTCAGCGGAGCCCCAGCGTCATGCGGCGGATTTTGTAGAGGTCGGGGAGGACATCTTCTCCTGGGAACTAGCTGTGGATGGCAGTTTTTTCCCTCTGCCCTAACCTCTGGCAAGAAAGGACGATCCTCGTGCTCTCTTGTTTTTATGTGACCGAAAGGACTGCATTTGATAATGTGGCGCTTTCTTAGGCTGTGAGGGAATATAAGGCAAAAAATTTGATTTACCTGCCATAGCAGTGGAGACCAGGTCCGAGAGACCTTCCCCAAACAATTCCTCACCCCTGTAAGGTAAAACCTCCATATGCCTCTTTGAGTCGGCATCACCTGTCCATTGCCGGGTCCATAGGACTCGTCTAGCAGAAATCGACATAGCGTTGACTCCAGAACCCAGTAGGCCAATGTCTCTTTGAGCATCCCTCATATATAAGGCAGCATCTTTAATATGACCCAGGGTTAATAAAATGGTATCCTTATCCAGGGTATCCAATTCCGCAGATAAGGTATCTGCCCACGCTGCCACAGCGCTACAAACCCAAGCCGACGCTATCGCCGGTCTGAGTAAGGTTCCAGGGAGTGTGTAAATGGACTTTAATGTAGCCTTCTGCTTGCGATCAGCAGGATCCCAGAGGGTAGCCGTATCTTGGGATGGCAGTGTTACCTTTTTGGATAAGCGTGTCAACGCTTTGTCTACCCTCAGGGAGGATTCCCACCGTATCCTGTCCTTAGTCGGGAAAGGATACGCCATAAGAATCCTTTTGGGAATCTGCAGTTTCTTGTCTGGAGATTCCCAAGCCTTTTCAAATAACTCATTCAGCTCATGAGAAGGGGTAAAGGTTACCTCCGGTTTCTTTTCCCTATACATGTGTACCCTCGTGTCAGGGACAGGGGGTTCCTCTGTGATATGCAAAACATCCTTTATTGCAATAATCATATATTGAATACTTTTAGCCAATTTTGGCTGTAACTTTGCATCATCGTAGTCGACACTGGAGTCAGACTCCGTGTCGGTGTTAGTGTCTACTATTTGGGATAGTGGGCGCTTTTGAGACCCCGAGGGTCCCTGCGACATAGGGGCAGGCAGGGCCGGACTCTCTGCATAATTCCTGGACTCAGCTTTGTCCAACCTTTTGTGCAATAAATTTACATTAGCACTTAAAACATTCCACATATCCAACCAGTCAGGTGTCAGCATTGCCGACAGAGACACCACATTCATTTGCTCCACCTCCTCACTAGGAAAGCCTTCTACCTCAGACATGCCGACACACGCGTACCAATACACCACACACTCAGGGAAACCTCTTATCTGAAGACAGTTCCCCCACAAAGGCCCTTTGGAGAGACAGAGAGAGTATGCCAGCACACATCCAGCGCTAATGACCCAGGAAAAAATAAGAATTTACTCACCGGTAATTCTATTTCTCGTAGTCCGTAGTGGATGCTGGGTACTCCGTAAGGACCATGGGGAATAGACGGGCTCCGCAGGAGACTGGGCACTCTTAAAAGAAAGATTAGGTACTATATCTGGTGTGCACTGGCTCCTCCCTCTATGCCCCTCCTCCAGACCTCAGTTAGGGAAACTGTGCCCGGAAGAGCTGACATTACTAGGAAAGGATTTGGAATCCAGGGTAAGACTCATACTAGCCACACCAATCACACTGTACAACTTGTGATAACTATACCCAGTTAACAGTATGAACAACTGAGCCTCAGTCAACAGATGGCTCATAACAATAACCCTTTAGTTAAGCAATAACTACGGACTACGAGAAATAGAATTACCGGTGAGTAAATTCTTATTTTCTCTGACGTCCTAGTGGATGCTGGGTACTCCGTAAGGACCATGGGGATTATACCAAAGCTCCCAAACGGGCGGGAGAGTGCGGATGACTCTGCAGCACCGAATGAGCAAACTCAAGGTCCTCCTCAGCCAGGGTATCAAACTTGTAGAATTTTGCAAAAGTGTTTGAACCCGACCAAGTAGCAGCTCGGCAAAGTTGTAAAGCCGAGACCCCTCGGGCAGCCGCCCAAGAAGAGCCCACCTTCTTCGTGGAATGGGCTTTTACTGATTTAGGATGCGGCAGTCCAGCCGCAGAATGCACAAGCTGAATTGTGCTACAGATCCAGCGAGCAATAGTCTGCTTTGAAGCAGGAGCACCCAGCTTGTTGGGTGCATGCAGGATAAATAGCGAGTCAGTTTTTCTGACTCTAGCCGTCCTGGAAACGTAGATTTTCAGGGCCCGGACTACGTCCAGCAACTTGGAATCCTCCAAGTCCCGAGTAGCCGCAGGCACCACAATAGGTTGGTTCAAATGAAACGCTGACACCACCTTTGGGAGAAATTGTGGACGAGTCCTCAATTCTGCCCTGTCCATATGGAAAATCAGATATGGGCTTTTACATGACAAAGCCTCCAATTCTGACACACGCCTAGCAGAGGCCAAGGCCAACAGCATGACTACCTTCCACGTGAGATACTTCAACTCCACGGTCTTAAGTGATTTCAGGAAATCCAACACAACGTTGAGATCCCAAGGTGCCACTGGAGGCACAAAAGGGGGCTGAATATGCAGCACTCCCTTAACAAACGTCTGAACTTCAGGCAGTGAAGCCAGTTCTTTTTGAAAGAAAATAGACAGGGCCGAAATCTGGACTTTAATGGATCCCAATTTTAGGCCCATAGTCACTCCAGACTGTAGGTGCAGAAATCGACCCAGCTGGAATTCCTCTGTTGGGGCCTTCCTGGCCTCACACCAAGCAACATATTTTCGCCATATGCGGTGATAATGTTTTGCTGTCACATCCTTCCTAGCTTTTATCAGCGTAGGAATCACTTCATCTGGAATGCCCTTTTCCGTTAGGATCCGGCGTTCAACCGCCATGCCGTCAAACGCAGCCGCAGTAAGTCTTGGAACAGACAGGGCCCCTGCTGCAGCAGGTCCTGTCGGAGCGGCAGAGGCCATGGGTCCTCTGAGATCATTTCTTGTAGTTCTGGGTACCAAGTTCTTCTTGGCCAATCCGGAACGATGAGTATAGTTCTTACTCCTCTCTTTCTTATTATCCTCAGTACCTTGGGTATGAGAGGAAGAGGAGGGAACACATAAACAGACTGGTACACCCACGGTGTCACCAGGGCGTCCACAGCTATCGCCTGAGGGTCCCTTGACCTGGCGCAATATCTTTTTAGCTTTTTGTTGAGGCGGGACGCCATCATGTCTACCTGTGGCCGTTCCCAACGATTTACAATCAGCGTGAAGACTTCTGGATGAAGTCCCCACTCTCCCGGGTGGAGGTCGTGCCTGCTGAGGAAGTCTGCTTCCCAGTTGTCCACTCCCGGAATGAACACTGCTGACAGTGCTAGCACGTGATTCTCCGCCCATCGAAGAATCCTTGTGGCTTCTGCCATTGCCATCCTGCTTCTTGTGCCGCCCTGGCGGTTTACATGGACGACCGCCGTGATGTTGTCTGACTGAATCAGCACCGGTTGGTTTTGAAGCAGGGGTTCTGCTTGACTCAGGGCGTTGTAAATGGCCCTTAGTTCCAGAATATTTATGTGAAGGGAAGTCTCCTGACTTGACTACTGTCCTTGGAAGTTCCTTCCCTGAGTGACTGCCCCCCAACCTCGGAGGCTTGCATCCGTGGTCACCAGGACCCAGTCCTGTATGCCGAATCTGCGGCCCTCGAGAAGATGAGCACTCTGCAGCCACCACAGCAGAGACACCCTGGCCCTCGGGGACAGGATGATCAGCCGATGCATCTGAAGATGCGATCCGGACCACTTGTCTAACAGATCCCACTGAAAGATCCTTGCATGGAATTTGCCGAAGGGAATTGCTTCGTAAGAAGCTACCATCTTTCCCAGGACTCGCGTGCAGTGATGCACCGACACCTGTTTTGGTTTCAGGAGGTCCCTGACCAGAGATGACAATTCCTGGGCCTTCTCTACCGGGAGAAACACCTTCTTCTGTTCTTTGTCCAGAATCATGCCCAAGAACAGCAGACGCGTCGCAGGAATCAGCTGCGACTTTGGGATATTCAGAATCCAGCCGTGCTGTTGCAGCACTTCCCGAGAAAGTGCTACGTTGACTAACAACTGCTCCTTGGACCTCGCCTTTATAAGGAGATCGTCCAAGTACGGGATAATTATAACTCCCTTCTTCCGAAGGAGTATCATCATTTCGGCCATTACCTTGGTAAATACCCACGGTGCCATGGACAGACCAAACGGCAACGTCTGGAATTGATAATGACAGTCCTGTACCACAAACCTGAGGTACTCCTGGTGAGGTGGGTAAATGGGGACATGCAGATAAGCGTCCTTGATGTCCAGCGACACCATAAAATCCCCCTCTTCCAGGCTTGCAATAACCGCACTGAGCGATTCCATTTTGAACTTCCTTACATAAGTGTTCACGGATTTTAAATTTAGAATGGGTCTCACCAAACCGTCTGGTTTCGGTACCACAAACATTGTGGAATAGTAACCCCGTCCCTGTTGAAGGAGGGGAACCTTGATTATCACCTGCTGAAGGTACAGCTTGTGAATAGCCGCCAGTACTACCTCCCTTTCCCTGGGAGCCGCTGGCAAGGCTGATTTGAGGTAACGGCGAGGGGGAGTCGCCTCGAACTCCAGCTTGTATCCCTGAGATACCACTTGTAGAACCCAGAGATCCACCTGTGAGCGAACCCACTGGTCGCTGAAGTTCCGGAGACGCGCCCCCACCGCACCTGGCTCCACCTGTGGAGCCCCAGCGTCATGCGGTGGACTTAGTGGAAGCAGGGGAGGATTTACTGGCTGTCTGGTGCAGCTTTTTTCCTCTACCCCTGCCTCTGGGCAGAAAGGATGCGCCTCTGACCCGCTTGCCTTTCTGAGGCCGAAAGGACTGTACTTGATAATACGGTGCTTTCTTAGGCTGTGAGGGAACCTGAGGTAAAAAAGTCGACTTCCCAGCTGTTGCTGTGGATATGAGGTCCGAGAGAGCGTCCCCAAACAATTCCTCACCCTTATAAAGGCAAAACCTCCATGTGCCTTTTTAGAATCAGCATCACCTGTCCACTGCCGAGTCCATAATACTCTCCTGGCAGAAATGAACATTGCATTAATTCTAGATGCCAGCCGGCAAATGTCCCTCTGTGCATCCCTCATATACAAGACGACGTCCTTTATATGCTCTATGGTTAGCAAAATAGCATCCCTGTCGAGGGTATCAATGTTGTCTGACAGGGTATCAGACCATGCTGCTGCAGCACTACACATCCATGCTGAAGCAATAGCAGGTCTCAGTATAGTACCTGAGTGTGTATATACAGACTTCAGGATAGCCTCCTGCTTTCTATCTGCAGGCTCCTTTAGGGCGGCCGTATCCTGAGACGGCAGTGCCACCCTTTTAGATAATCGTGTGAGCGCCTTGTCCACCCTAGGGGATGTCTCCCAGTGTGACCTATCCGTTGGCGGGAAAGGGTACGCCATCAGTAACCTCTTAGAAATCACTAGTTTCTTATCAGGGGAACACCACGCTTCTTCACACAATTCATTTAATTCATCAGATGGGGGAAAAGTCACTGGCTGCTTTTTCTCCCCAAACATAATACCCTTTTTAGTGGTAACCGGGTTAATGTCAGAAATGTGCAACACATTTTTCATTGCCGTAATCATGCATCGGATGGCCCTTGTGGACTGTACATTTGTCTCATCCTCGTCTACACTGGAGTCAGACTCCGTGTCGACATCTGTGTCTGCCATCTGAGCTAGCGGGCGTTTTTGAGCCCCTGATGGCCTCTGAGATGCCTGGGCAAGCGCGGGCTGAGATGCCGGCTGTCCCAAGGCTGTTACGTCATCGAACCTTTTATGTAAAGAGTTGACACTGTCGGTTAATACCTTCCACATATCCATCCACTCCGGTGTCGGCCCCGTAGGGGGCGACATCACACTTATCGGCTCCTGCTCCGCCTCCACGTAGCCCTCCTCATCAAACATGTCGACAAAGCCGTACCGACACACCGCACACACACAGGGAATGCTCTGACTGAGGACAGGACCCCACAAAGTCCTTTGGGGAGACAGAGAGAGTATGCCAGCACACACCACAGCGCTATATAACACAGGGATTTTCACTATACTGAGTGATTTTTCCCAATAGCTGCTTATTAACACAAATTTGCGCCTAAATTTATGTGCCCCCCCCCCCCCCCCTCTTTTTTTACCCTTGTTGTACTGGATACTGCAGGGGAGAGCCTGGGGAGCGTCCTTCCAGCGGAGCTGTGAAGAGAAAATGGCGCTGGCTGTGCTGAGGAAGATAGCCCCGCCCCCTCAGCGGCGGGCTTCTGTAATGTTAATGGCGGGGGGGTTTTTGTACATATACAGTGTTATACACTGTATTATGTGCTATTTGTGCCAAAAAGGTAAACTAATTGCTGCCCAGAGTGCCCCCCCCCAGCGCCCTGCACCCAACAGTGACCGGAGTTTGTGGTGTGCTATGGGAGCAATGGCGCACAGCTGCAGTGCTGTGCGCTACCTTAATGAAGACAGGAGTCTTCAGCCGCCGTTTTTCATCTTTATCTTCCGTCTTCTGGCTCTGCAAGGGGGACGGCGGCGCGGCTCCGGGAACGGACGATCGAGGTCGGGCCCTGTGTTCGATCCCTCTGGAGCTAATGGTGTCCAGTAGCCTTAGAAGCACAAGCTAGCTGCACGCAGGTAGGTTCGCTTCTCTCCCCTCAGTCCCACGTAGCAGTGAGTCTGTTGCCAGCAGATCTCACTGAAAATAAAAAACCTAACAAATACTTTCTTTTCTAGTGAGCTCAGGAGAGCCCCTAGGGTGCATCCAGCTCTGGCCGGGCACAGATTCTAACGGAGGTCTGGAGGAGGGGCATAGAGGGAGGAGCCAGTGCACACCAGATATAGTACCTAATCTTTCTTTTAAGAGTGCCCAGTCTCCTGCGGAGCCCGTCTATTCTCCATGGTCCTTACGGAGTACCCAGCATCCACTAGGACGTCAGAGAAATAGGATTTTGGTACTTACCAGGTAAATCCTTTTCTTTGAATCCATAGGGGGCACTGGAGTACTCTTGGGGATATGGACCGGGCGTAGCCAGAAATGGCACATATTTAAATATTTAAATTAGTAACTGGCCATCCCCTCCATATTCCCATAGAGCCTTCAGTATTTTTACTGGGCCGAACAGGAGTGATAGAGAGGATGAACCATAGAGAATTACATATAACATTATATGAACCTATAACATTATAATATAATGGTCAACACTAAAGTTGACACATAACGTAACTGATAACAATTAGTTGACACCATAACATCGTATGCATTGGTGGTAAAGTGTGTTACCATAAGATCCACAGAACTTACCACAAGACAGGTAAACTGCTCTGGGTGGGCGTCCAGTGCCCCTTATGGATTCAAAGAAAAGGATTTACCTGGTAAGTACCAAAATCCTATTTTCTTTTTCATCCACTAGGGGTCACTGGAGTACTCTTGGGACGTACCAAAGTTTCCCGTTGGGTGGGAGAGCTGTTTGGCACCTGTAACACTACACGGCCAAAGCTAAATGCTGATGCCGCAAACGTAGCCAACCTGTAAAAGCGCACCAACATGCGCACTGATGGTCATGCACTGATGACCATGTAGCAGCTCGTCTAAGCAGTTTCGTAGAAACTCCACGACCTGCTGCTCCTGACGTTCCCAAAGAACCTATGGAATGGTCTGACACTGATGTAGGCGGTTGAAGCCCACTTAGGACGTTCACTAGAACGTTTGGAATGGTCTGACCCTGATGTAGGCGTTGTAGCCTATCATGAAGCTAAGCCTGACGTATGACATAAGGACTGCTTGGAAGCTGGTAAAGCCATCTTCACTACATTATAGAGAACAATGTGTCTGTTCTACGTACAATTGATGTTTGAGTTACATAAACGCGTAGTGCACGTACCACATTCAAAGTAACTTAAGTTCCCGAACATATTGATTACCGAGGAACTACATTAATTAATTGATGCGTGACATTATACTATCTTTGACTGGAACACGGAATTTGTGCGAAGTTCCGCCCTATGATCATAAAACACCAGATTTGGGGCCTTGTCATGCAAGCCACCCTATGTTAAAACACGCCTTGCTGAGAGGCTCAGAGAAAAGTGTTTACCAACTGAGAAACTTAACATCCACTTGTTGTAAGAACTCAACAAATGAAGACTGTAAATAAAAAACCTAAAACCAGATCAAGTCCCATGGCGCTGTAGGTGGTATAAATGGAGGTCGTCTGTACAATCGGCAAAGGAGCCAAACACCTTTGCAGGTAAATTGACATGGCAGAGACCTGCACCTTGAGTGTAGAATATAATCCTTCACCAAACCCAGTCTGTAAAAATATTAAAAGACGGGATAACTTGAAAATGATGTTGGAAACTTCTGAGCGTCACACCAACCTATAGAGGCACGCTAAATCTTGTGATAATGAGCTGCCGTACTGGCTTCCCAGCCCCTAACATGGTTTGCATACCAGATTCTGGAATGCCATCCGTTCTTGAGAGCGCTTTGAACAGCCACCCCATCAAATGCTGCCGCGCTAAATCGGGGTAAAAGAACGGACCCTGGTGGGACAGGTCTGGACGTGGCTAGAGCGGTGAAGGATCGGCTGCGAGTAGTTCGCGGAGATCCAAGAACCATGGCCTCCGAGGCCAATGTGGCGCCACTAGTATGACTGTCATGGAGTCTTGTATGATCCATTTTAGTACCCGAGGAAGCAGCGTAAACGTTGTAACAGATTCACAATGCTGTACAGCCACGCGATCGTGAGAGCATCCACAGCTGCTGCCTTCGGAGCCCTTGTACTGGACACATACTGGTATGGACACATACTGGGATGTTTGATTTTTTTTTTGCGAGATGCCAATAGATACCCCTGTGGGTAACTCCACCGCTGGACCAACATCTGGAACACTTAAGAATTCAATGCTCAGTGTCCTGGAATAAGCTGCCTTCCAGCTGTTCACTCCCAGAATGAACATCGAGCAACTTGCCGCATGGTCATGCGACTTCGAATCCGTCCTTGATCGGTGATGTATGCGATCGCCGTTGTGTTGTCTGACCGCACTTGGACAGTCTGAGAACGGAGCATGTGGCCCGCTTTCCGCAGCGCGTTTGACCGAAAACTTCCGTGATGTGTGAAGTTGATCATTTGGGACCCCAGGTCCCCAACCTCTGAGACTCGCATCCATTTTTAGAATTATCCAATTCCAGACGCCGAACATTGTCCCTGCGGTAAAATTATGTACTTGGAGCCACTAGAGTAGTGAAACTCTGGCCCTTAGAGACAACCGTACTATTTGATGAACTTGTAGGAGCGTGCAAGAACTTCCAGGTGAAAATGACCTGAGTGACTGCTTGCGAACTGGAGTGCGTCGAAAGACGTCACTCTCCTTTCCAATAGGCGAAAGGCCAAACGGATCAAGACTGTCCGCGGCTTGCGGACGAACTGTACGTGATGACGAACCGTTTGTGTGGAGTGTTCAGGCAGGTAAATCCGTGTAATCATGGAATTATCCCTATGCATGAGTCCGTTGTTACGGAATGAGGCTTGATATCTCGAGGTTAACAATCTAACCGTGCTCAACGACGCCATTGTACGTTAGTAAGGGCCGTTGCATGACGAAGTTTTGAGACGGAGCTTTAATGAGCAGATCTTCAAAACACTGAACTGTTATCACTTCCAGGGATGAGCTATCACAATAGCCATTACTTGTGACAACCCTAGGCGCCATACGAAGCCAAAACGGTAGCACTTGAAAGCGAGAATGGTTTTTACTGCAAACTTAAGTAGGCCTGATGCGTCTAAGTACTTATTCTTGTTGAAATCCAGAATCACTGTGGATTTCAACCTGTAGTCACCAACTGCAGGTATTCCTCTGTTGAATCTGTAGTAAGCGACGCACTGATTGACCTGAAGGGTCCGTATCGGACTGACAGATTCAGCCAGCTTTGGAACTACCCCAAACTGGAATAATAACCGTGACTCTGTTGTTGACCGCAGTCAAACTGCTCAATCTACTAGAGCTTGTATGGCGGTGTGCAGAACCGCGATTTTATCTTCTGACCCAGGCAGACCCGTCTTGCAAATTGCAATGGTGGAAAACAATCAACCTTTATCTGGTAAACTGCGAACCCAAAATTGCGGATCCCCAACTGTGGATGCCCACGACTGACGATCGGCGATGGGCTGGAAACTCATTCTAGCCCTGGCTTTTCAGTGGCTTAGCTGTAAACGCCACTGAAACCCTGGTTAAAGATGCCTGGAAGTAGGTGGCAGCACTTTAACCGTATATTGAGGACAATCAGACGATTAGAGGTTATCGAAAAACCGTCTGTGGCTGTTTCTGTAGCACGGGCCCGAAAGGACCGAGATGTAAAGACTATATCCTGAGTATATTTATTCAGGAATTTGTCCAAGACAGGACGAAACCTGTAGCCAGCGTAAGGTAATGTTTCTATCCTCGTTTAGAAACGGACACCGTCCTGTTAAGCACGTAGCGAAAAAGCACGTCGTGCCGCACTAGTGAAGCTGAAAAGCGAGAATTAAACTGGCTGACGTCCACAGAAACTGTACCTAGATATTGAGCAGATTCACAACTGTGATCAGCGAGAAGCGTAAGGTGTTCTTCTTGTAGGGCGAATGTGAACTGTATTGCCATGCAACCCCTGCCCTGTTAAGCCGAAACCGGGCCCAAACCAGGTTAAACACCACCCCTACTGCTGTATACTGTAGGGCACACTGCGACGGGTATCCCTGAAACTGTCAAATTATAAGACAACAATTACAATTTTCCCCAGTCAGTATATATGCCAGCCTCCCCCCCCGAGGAACGGCAATAGTGCGTATGTGCAGTCGTATTTGTCCGACGGACTTTGCAGCGAAGCTGCTATTTCTTAGACTTACTCCTTATGTACACGGACAAGCAAGTCCAAAAGGATAGACCAGTACCGTGACTTATTACCACGTAAATAAAGTGTGTATAAATCTACATTACAGCACACGTGTTCATCTTGTGCTGCACAAAACCAAGAAAATAAAATTCCTAACACCACCCCGGCTCCGCTAGAGGCCGAGTGTTGTAGGGCAGCAACTTCCTGGGAAGAACCAGGAAGTAAGGTTAAAATGGTGTCCGGCCATGAGCTTGCTTATTGCAAGATTGCTGATACACCAAGTTCCATATATATATATATATATATATATATATATATATTTAACCATAAACATATAGATATATATGCAATGCAAAACATTCATATTTCAAATGTATGTACAAATCATTTGTTAGACAGTTTTGTGATTTTTGCTTTTGTTTGTAATGCAAAAAACCTGCGTTTCAAAGCTTGGTCAGTGCTGCATATTTAATTAAGGCTCACTGGGCTGGTGTTTGTTTAGTCAATCACTGTGTAATGTAACACCTTTGATTAGTGGAATATTTGCCTCAGCTGTAGTTGGGTCAATTTCCCATAGTATATCTGTAACTTCAACCATGCACAGCTGTGCATGTCAGCTGTGCGTTCCTTTCTCTAAGCGTCTTGAAAATGAACAGTTAAAAAAACAGTTGAACAAACATTGACCAGCATCAAGAAAGAAATCTGGAGCATTATGTGACCTCTCCTCACCCCTGCCATGAGAACACCAGGACCAATGCCTACTTCTTCTGTGTCCAAGAACATCATGACTGCCCCCGGGACTACCCCCCAAGCTCAGCTGGGAACTGAGGGACGTGCGCATCAGGACCATACTTTGCTGGGTCAGTTCCATTGGACATTAGTGTGCACCCCACATTCTCACACCCACCCGCACTGCTCTCATGAGACCAGGACATTTATCTTTTTCACAAAATAATGTTAGTACAGTTTTTTTCCTGCAAATGTGTCTTTCTCTTCTCTTTCTTCTTACAGGGTACTTTCCCCCCACTGTGTGCTATTCCCGTAATGTGTACCTCCATTGGTTGCACACCCTGCCAGCAGTAACCTATGCAGTGCGCCCCACATGGCTGCCTCGGATGGTTCCCCTGTGGGCGGGGTGTGCTTCATTTGGATCTTTCCATGCAGGTTATAGCATACGCCTACACATGTGTCAGTTTTCCCATACATGCATTTGGCCCCTGTATGGCTCATCTCCCACAGTGTAACCTTGTAGTGCGCCCAACATGGCTGCCTTATCTGGGGCGCTTATGGATGGGATGAAAAATGCGTGGACCTGATGTTTCTATTGGAACCCTACTCTGAACTTAAGGACTCTGCAATCTCCCCATTTTGTGTTCTCTTCTAGGGGTGGACTATTCCACCGTGGGTAATCCTACGCAGTGCGCCTAAGATGGCTGCCGCACCTGGTGCCTTGTGATGGTGGAATACACAACCCCTGGAGGTTATTACTCAAAATGCCTACACCAATCATGCATTATTCTTTCTGTGTCTTTGTCTGTGTGGTTTATCTTTTGATGTAATGCTTAAATCTTCTGTATTATGTGCATTATGTGAGTTCTAGTTGGCGCCGCGGATGGCTGCCTCGGTGCTGCTCTGCCAAGCAGCCTTAGTTTTTAGTCTTAAATGTATAATATGTCTACTGTACACTTGCATATGTGCAGTATGAACTCATGTGTAATGTTTGTAATGTATGCTACATTTTTTTCCTCCATGTTGCTGCTTGGCGATGCATTGTACCACAAAGAATTCCTAGTGTACGCGAGTACACCTGGCCAATAAAGCAGATTCTGATTCTGATTCTGATATTAATCTCCTATATAATAGCCCTATTCTGTGACCTTGTGATTCATTTGCTAACGCTGGGCGGAGTTACAACACTGGGCGGAGTTAGTCAAATGAGTCACAGAGATCTGGCCAAATCTACAGGAGACTAGAAGCAGATAGCATGGGCATTGGGCATGGCACAGGCAGGGGTGCATACCTCCCAGCTTTCTGCAGGAGCTTTCTCCAGGCAGAAGGAGGGAAATACACTCGGCAAAAAGGGGGCGTGGCTTCACGGGAGGGCCCCGTTTTCGTCAGTGAGGGAGCATGCCCAGCGCTCTGTGAGCTGCTGGCATGCTCCCAGGGGCTGATTATGAGTCCGGGGGGCCCAGGGCACTTGTGACAGGGGAGCCCTATCTCATCGCTGTGCCTGCTGTGGGTTGGGGCGTGGCCTAATCGCGGCCGGGCGGCCACGCCCCCTTATGCAAATTTCGATTTTTATTTTTTTGATGGGATTTTGGCCCCTCAGCTAGGGCTAAATCCAGAGGAGGTGGTCGCTCCCCCCTACACACCCGCACAGGCAGAAGAAAGCAGGGAGACTGCTGCCTCCCTGCAACACCACAGACCTGCCAATACGCAGCAGCGTGTGCTGACTGTAGCACAGTGCTGCTGTTGCTGGCAGGACGGGGGAGCTTCTGAGCTGGAACAGAGCTACTCGAGCCAGGGGGCCCCCTAAAACTGTGGGGCCAACGGTACGTACCCCCTGCCCCCCCCTTAATCCGGCTCTGCTGCTGGGACCCCCCCTTAATCCGTACCCCCTGATGCCCCCTCTCCCTCTGTCTCCACTATTCACCGCTGCACTGCTAAGCAGAACAGCGAGTACAGGAGCTTTCCAACTGACCCCCCCCATCCCCCCCACCACCGCAGGACACTGCGACCCGCGGGTGGGACAGCGGGACAGACCCCAAAAAATGGGACTGTCCCGCGAAAATCGGGACATTTGGGAGGTATGGGGGTGTGTGAGGGGTATGTCATACAGACAGACGGGCACCGGCTCACTGTGTGCTTGACCCCCCACATCGGCATACTCAGCATGGTCTCTTTGGTGCGGAGGAGCGTCACTTTCTGGCACACTCCACGCTTCTTAGCTGCAGTTTAGTGAAGCACCTGCCGCTGTGCAGGTTCCGTACTGCCTCTGTTATCTCCAGCCCCGGCAACCCCACCGCTAGCTGCAGCACTGCCACCCGCAGTGAGGTGCGCCCAGCTCCTTCACACACTTTAGCTGGCGGGTAGCGCTGCAGAAATCCGAGCTGCTTGCAGGCTCTGGCCCACTCTTCCCTCCAGCCGCAGCGTCTCCTGGGAGCTAACCAGTCACTCCCAGTCTTCCCTTACCACAGTGCCCGGAAGCCGTGAGGTCCGCGCCACGTGCATGCTATGACCCCCTCCTCCCTCCAGCCACAGCATCTCCTGGGGGCTCATTTCCAGTCTCACCTTACCACAGTGCCCGGCAGCTGCGCGAGGTCTGCGGTGTGTGACTGAGGAGGGGGGGAGGGATGCGGACGGGCAGAGGAAGCAGGAATCCAGCCTGAGAGAGTCAGCCATGCCAAGTCTCCAGCAGCAGCAGATCCCAACAGGTTGGAGTGGAACAGCAGCAGCCAGCAGCAGTGACTTCGGTAAGACACATCTGTCTGTCACCACTGTTTTGTCCCTAATACCAATCTCTCCCGTGCCCTGTGTTCTGTCATGTCCCTGTCACCCCTGGCCTTGCCCTGCCACCCTTATCCTGGCCCTTTCACCCTTATCCTGGCCCTGTCACCCTTATCCTGTCCCTATCATTTCTGTCCTGGCCCCGTCACCCCTGTCCTGGCCCCGTCACCCCTGTCCTGGCACCATCACCCCTGTTCTGACCCTGTCACCACTGTCCTGGCCCCGTCAACCCTGTTCTGACCCTGTCACCCATGTCCTGGCCCCGTCAACCCTGTTCTGACCCTGTCACCCCTGTCCTGGCCCTGTTACTGCATACCCTCCAACTACCTTTTATGGCATATACAGTACCCGCAGCGCCTCCAGACCTCTCCCCAATGCACCACACCTCCACACCTTCCCCTCCACCAAATGCGGCACTCCACCCCTCCCCCACATGCTGTGCCTCCAGACCCCCTACACCACCCGTGGCTCCCACCCCTTCACCACCCACAGCACCTCCAGGCCCCTTCCACCATTCACCCCCCTTATATGTCTCCCCCCACACCTGCCCCCCTCCACCCGCAGCATCTGCAGACACCCTCCTCCATCAGCGGTCCCCCCCTCCCCCACCCCTCTCCCACCAATGGCACCCCCGCACCTGCCCCTCCACCACCTGCAGCACCTCCGGACCTCCTTTCCCATCCGCCGCAACACCCGTACCTGCCCCTACCCTACCCATGGTGCCTGCGGTCCCCTACCCCACCCCCGGCACTCCCGTCCCTTCCCATCCCATCCCACAGCACCTTCGGAACCCTTCATCCATCCACAACATCCCCACACCTGCCCCTCTCCCACCCGTGGCACCCCTGCCCCTCCCCCACCTTCAGTGCCTCCGGACCCCTCCCCCATCTGCATCCCCCACTCCTCTGCCCCTCCCCCACGCGCAGCACCTCCCGAACCTTCCCCATCCGGGCCCCACCCCCACTTCTGCCTCCCCTCCACCATCTACAGACACCATCCGCAGTCCCCCCCGCACCCGCTACATTCTGTACATCGTGCCCTGCAGGTGCTGTTCACGCCGTCGCAAGGGGCTGCGCCTCCTTCACCATCGCACGCCCTTTCATTGTGCAATATTTAACCACTAACAAAGGAATGCAGGTAATACTCCATATAATACAAATATTGAACCCCAGAAAGGCATGCAAGGGTTAAGGGGGCGTAGCCCCTTGCGACGGTGTGAAGAGTGCCCGTAGGGCGCGATGAAGCACCTAGTACATGTATATGCATATACACCGACACCTATCTGTATACCATCAGTGTGTAAACACACAAATACATATACACACATATATATATATATATATATATATATATATATATATATATATAATAAGAATTTACTTACCGATAATTCTATTTCTCATAGTCCGTAGTGGATGCTGGGGACTCCGTAAGGACCATGGGGAATAGCAGCTCCGCAGGAGACTGGGCACATCTAAAGAAAGCTTTAGGACTAACTGGTGTGCACTGGCTTCTCCCCCTATGACCCTCCTCCAAGCCTCAGTTAGGATACTGTGCCCGGACGAGCGTACACAATAAGGAAGGATTTTGAATCCCGGGTAAGACTCATACCAGCCACACCAATCACACCGTATAACTTGTGATCTGAACCCAGTTAACAGTATGATAACAGAGGAGCCTCTGAAAAGATGGCTCCCAACAATAATAACCCGATTTTTGTAACAATAACTATGTACAAGTATTGCAGACAATCCGCACTTGGGATGGGCGCCAGCATCCACTACGGACTATGAAAAATAGAATTATCGGTAAGTAAATTCTTATTTTCTCTAACGTCCTAAGTGGATGCTGGGGACTCCGTAAGGACCATGGGGATTATACCAAAGCTCCCAAACGGGCGGGAGAGTGCGGATGACTCTGCAGCACCGAATGAGAGAACTCCAGGTCCTCCTCAGCCAGGGTATCAAATTTGTAGAATTTAGCAAACGTGTTTGCCCCTGACCAAGTAGCTGCTCGGCAAAGTTGTAAAGCCGAGACCCCTCGGGCAGCCGCCCAAGATGAGCCCACTTTCCTTGTGGAACGGGCTTTTACAGATTTTAGCTGTGGCAGGCCTGCCACCGAATGTGCAAGCTGAATTGTACTACAAATCCAACGAGCAATAGTCTGCTTAGAAGCAGGAGCACCCAGCTTGTTGGGTGCATACAGGATAAACAGCGAGTCAGATTTCCTGACTCCAGCCGTCCAGGAAATATTTTCAGGGCCCTGACAACATCCAGCAACTTGGATTCCTCCAAGTCCCTAGTAGCCGCAGGCACCACAATAGGTTGGTTCAGGTGAAAACGCTGGAACCACCTTAGGGAGAAACTGAGGACGAGTCCTCAATTCCGCCCTGTCCGAATGGAAAATCAGATAAGGGCTTTTACAGGATAAAACCGCCAATTCTGACACGCGCCTGGCCCAGGCCAGGGCCAACAGCATGACCACTTTCCATGTGAGATATTTTAACTCCACAGATTTAAGTGGTTCAAACCAATGTGACTTTTGGAACCCAAACTACATTGAGATCCCAAATTACCACTGGAGGCACAAAAGGAGGCTGTATATGCAGTACCCCTTTTACAAACGTCTAAACTTCAGGGACTGAAGCTAGTTCTTTTTTGGAAGAAAATTGACAGGGCCGAAATCTGAACCTTAATGGACCCCAATTTCAGGCCCATAGACACTCCTGTTTGCAGGAAATGTAGGAATCGACCCAGTTGAATTTCCTCCGTCGGGCCTTACTGGCCTCGCACTACGCAACATATTTTCGCCAATTGCGGTGATAATGTTTTTGCGGTTACATCCTTCCTGGCTTTAGATCAGGATATGGATGACTTCATCCGGAATGCCTTTTTTCCTTCAGGATCCGGTGTTCAACCGGCATGCCGTCAAACGCAGCCGCGGTAAGTCTTGGAACAGACAGGGTCCTTGCTGGAGCAGGTCCCTTCTTAGAGGTAGAGGCCACAGATCCTCCGTGAGCATCTCTTGAAGTTCCGGTTACCAAGTCCTTCTTGGCCAATCCGGAGCCACGAATATAGTGCTTTCTCCTCTCCATCTTATCAATCTCAGTACCTTGGGTATGAGAGGCAGAGGAGGGAACACATACACTGACTGGTACACCCACGGTGTTACCAGAGCGTCTACAACTATTGCCTGAGGGTCTCTTGACCTGGCGCAATACCTGTCGAGTTTTTTAATCATGTGGACGACTTCTGGGTGAAGTCCCCACTCTCCCGGGTGGAGGTCGTGCTGAGGAAGTCTGCTTCCCAGTTGTCCACTCCCGGAATGAAAACTGTTGACAGTGCTATCACATGATTTTCCGCCCAGCGAAGAATCCCTGCAGCTTCTGCCATTGCCCTCCTGCTTCTTGTGCCACCCTGTCTGTTTACGTGGGTGACTGCCATGATGTTGTCCGACTGGATCAACACCGGCTGACCTTGAAGCAGAGGTCTTGCTAAGCTTAGAGCATTGTAAATGGCCCTTAGCTTCAGGATATTTATGTGAAGTGATGTATCCAGGCTTGACCCTAAGCCCTGGATATTCCTTCCCTGTGTGACTGCTCCCCAGCCTCGCAGGCTGGCATCCGTGGTCACCAGGACCCAGTCCTGAATGCCGAATCTGCGGCCCTCTAGAAGATGAGCACTCTGCAACCACCACAGGATGGATACCCTTGTCCTTGGTGACAGGGTTATCCGCTGAGGCATCTGAAAATGCGACCCGGACCATTTGTCCAGTAGGTTCCACTGGAAAGTTCTTGCGTGGAATCTAACGAATGGGATTGCTTCGTAGGAAGCCACCATTTTTACCCAGAACCCTTGTGCATTGATGCACTGAGACTTGGTTCGGTTTTAGGAGGTTCCTGACTAGCTCGGATAACTCCCTGGCTTTCTCTTCCGGGAGAAACACCTTTTTTCTGGACTGTGTCCAGGAACATCCCTAGGAAACAGAAGACAAGTCGTCGGAACCAGCTGCGATTTTGGAATATTGAGAATCCAATCGTGCTGCCGCAACACTACCTGAGATAGTGCTACACCGACTTCCAACTGTTCCCTGGATCTTACCCTTATCAGGGAATCGTCCAAGTAAGGGATAACTAAAATTCCCTTCCTTCGAAGGGATATAATTTCGGCCATTACCTTGGTAAAGACCCGGGGTGCCGTGGACCATCCCTACGGCAGCGTCTGAACTGATAGTGACAGTTCTGTACCATAACCTGAGGTACCCTTGGTGAGAAGGGTAAATTTTGACATGAAGGTAAGCATCCTTGATGTCCCGAGACATCATGTAGTCCCCTTCTTCCAGGTTCGCAATCACTGCTCTGAGTGACTCAATCTTGAATTTGAACCTCTGTATGTAAGTGTTCAAAGATTTTAGATTTTAGAATCGGTCTCACCGAGCCGTCTGGCTTCGGTACCACAATAGTGTGGAATAATACCCCGTTCCCTGTTGCAGGAGGGGTACCTTGATTATCACCTGCTGGGAATACAGCTTGTGAATGGCTTCCAAAACTGCCTCCCTGTCAGAGGGAGACGTCGGTAAAGCCGACTTTTGGAAACGGCGAGGGGGAGACGTCTCGAATTCCAATATGTACCCTTGAGATATTACCTGAAGGATCCAGGGGTCTACTTGCGAGTGAGCCCACTGCGCACTGAAATTCATTGAGAACGGGCCCCCACCGTGCCTGAGCTTGTAAGGCCCTAGCGTCATACTGAGGGCTTGGCAGAGGCGGGAAAGGGTTTCTGTTCCTGGGAACTGGCTAATCTCTTCAGCCTTTTTCCTCTCCCTCTGTCACGAGCAGAAAAGAGGAACCTTTTGTCCGCTTGCCAACAAAGGACTGCGCCTGATAATACGGCGTCTTATTTTGAGAGGCGACCTGGGGTACAAACGTGGATTTCCCAGTTGTTGCCGTGGCCACCAGGTCTAAAAGACCGACCCCAAATGTCCCTTTTCAAAGGCAATACTTCCAAATGCCGTTTGGAATCCGCATCACCTGACCATTTTACTGGTAGAATTGGACAACGCACTTATACTTGATGCCAGTCGGCAAATATTCCGCTGTGCATCATGCATATATAGAAATGCATCTTTTAAATGCTCTATAGGCAATAATATACTATCCTTATCTAGGATATCAATATTTCCAGTCAGGGAATCCGACCATGCCAACCCAGCACTGCACCTCCAGGCTGAGGCGATTGCTGGTCGCAGTATAACACCAGTATGTGTGTGAATACATTTTTGGATACCCTCCTGCTTTCTATCAGCAGGATCCTTAAGGGCGGCCATCTCATGAGAGGGTAGAACCCTTGTTCTTACAAGCGTGTGAGCGCCTTATCCCCCCTAGGGGGTGTTTCCCAACGCACCCTAACCTCTGGCGGGAAAGGGTATACACCAATACTTTTTAAGAAATTATCAATTGTTATCGGGGGGAAACCCACGCATCATCACACACCTCATTTTATTTCTCAGATTCAGGAAAACTACAGGTAGTTTTTCCCTCACCGAACATAATACCCCTTTTTGGTGGTACTCGTATTATCAGAAATGTATAAAACATTTTCCATTGTCTCAATCATGTAACGTGTGCCCTACTGGAAATCACGGTTGTCTCTTCACCGTCGACACAGGAGTCAGTATCCGTGTCGGCGTCTGTATCTGCCATCTGAGGTAACGGGCGCTTTAGAGCCCCTGACGGCCTATGAGACGTCTGGACAGGCACAAGCTGAGTAGCCGGCTGTCTCATGTCAACCACTGTTTTTTTTATACAGAGCTGACACTGTCACGTAATTTTCAACAGTACATCCACTCAGGGGTCGACCCCCTAGGTGGTGACATCACTGTTACAGACACTCTGCTCCGTCTCCACATCATTTTTCTCCTCATACATGTCGACACAAACGTACCGACACACAGCACACACACAGGGAATGCTCTGATAGAGGACAGGACCCCACTAGCCCTTTGGGGAGACAGAGGGAGAGTATGCCAGCACACACCAGAGCGCTATATATATATATATACAGGGATAACCTTATATAAGTGTTTTTCCCCTTATAGCTGCTGTATGTTTTAATACTGCGCCTAATTAGTGCCCCCCTCTCTTTTTTTAACCCTTTCTGTAGTGTAGTGACTGCAGGGAAGAGCCAGGGAGCTTCCCTCCAACGGAGCTGTGAGGGAAAATGGCGCCAGTGTGCTGAGGAGATAGGCTCCGCCCCCTTTTCGGCGGCCTTATCTCCCGTTTTTCTGTATATTCTGGCAGGGGTTAAATGCATCCATATAGCCCAGGAGCTATATGTGATGCATTTTTTGCCATGTAAGGTATTTTTATCATGTTTTATTGCGTCTCAGGGCGCCCCCCCCAGCGCCCTGCACCCTCAGTGACCGGAGTATGAAGTGTGCTGAGAGCAATGGCGCACAGCTGCAGTGCTGTGCGCTACCTTATTGAAGACAGGAACGTCTTCTGCCGCCGATTTTTCCGGATCTCTTCGCTCTTCTGGCTCTGTAAGGGGGCCGGCGGCGCGGCTCCGGGACCCATCCAGGCTGGGCCTGTGATCGTCCCTCTGGAGCTAATGTCCAGTAGCCAAGAAGCCCAATCCACTCTGCACGCAGGTGAGTTCGCTTCTTCTCCCCTTAGTCCCTCGATGCAGTGAGCCTGTTGCCAGCAGGTCTCACTGAAAATAAAAAACCTAAACTTAAACTTTCACTAAGAAGCTCAGGAGAGCCCCTAGTGTGCACCCTTCTCGTTCGGGCACAGAGATCTAACTGAGGCTTGGAGGAGGGTCATAGGGGGAGGAGCCAGTGCACACCAGATAGTCCTAAAGCTTTCTTTAGATGTGCCCAGTCTCCTGCGGAGCCGCTATTCCCCATGGTCCTTACGGAGTCCCCAGCATCCACTTAGGACGTTAGAGAAATATATATATATATATATATATATATATATAGTGGAATAAACGAGGCGGCACTCAGAGACTTTCAATTCAAACGTATAATTTGTGCAAAACGTGCAAAAAAGGTCACATCAACGTTTCGGGGACCTAGTCCCCTTCTTCAGGATAATGACAGTGCAAAAACAACAGTGTTTATATAAGGTAAAAGACACTTACCCCCCTGACCCCATTCGGTCACATGCTGTAACGCTGACCGCCGTCCACACGCGCCCAGCTTCCGACCGGCTCACAGACATCACTACAGCGACGGAGGTGACGTCACCGGCACCCGCTGCGTTGCCGTGGATACCGCTCACGGCATATTCAATGCCCGAGCGTCTCCTGCTGGCTGCACGTGACGTGTCAGTCCCATCCCCCTGAGTCTCGCGAGATCTGGAGCCGTGATGCGGGGGCCGGCCGCGTTGCTGCGGCAACGTTATATGCTGTGACATAAACAAACCTTGAAACACAAAAAGACAGTGATCAAACTATAAGATGACCTCATTGGGTCAAAATGCATGTGATATTGAGAGTAAAGTGCTGGTGCAAGTTATCATAACAGTTAAAAATAGCAATTGCAGATGAATAAAAACTTTTTTTGTGTGTTGACTAAAAAACATGATGACAACAACGGGCAGTGTTTATATGACTGTACTAATGAACATCACTTATATCACCAACACCATTAATACTAGGGCAATAAAGGCATGTGGCCCTATGCACTAGTGATGTCGGAGAGGACTTCAAGTGCTTTCTTTAGATGTGCCCAGTCTCCTGCGGAGCCGCTATTCCCCATGGTCCTTACGGAGTCCCCAGCATCCACTTAGGACGTTAGAGAAATATATATATATATATATATATATATATATATATATATATATACATACATACATACACAGATACACACCGACAGTTATATTGTATATGTAACAGACTCTGATATTGGCCACAGGCTTAAAATCCTGATTATTTTGCTGCCTAAACGCAGCTTAGTTATTGGGGCCTCCCTGCGGGTTTCCTCCCCCCCTCTCTCTCCTGCAGAAGAGTATTATTTGCAGGTGCAGCCTTTATTCTGGCTGCCGACTTCCCCCACTTTCTTCTTTTACTGCTCCCCCCCCCCCCCCGTTGTTCAGCAGACGGGAGACGGGGAGTGCGAGTCTTACCACGGCCGTGTGAAGGACTGCACGCCGGAGATTGGTGAGCGGCCGCCAGAGCGGGCCGCAGCAGCAGCTGTCCACGGTCAGCTCGGCCGCTCACCCCACCAGAGCCGTAGGGAGGACGGATTGCGCGGACGCCGGAGAGAGGCGAGCGTTCCGGCGGTAGTGGCGGGAACTGCTCGCTAGCTACCCCTGCAAGCGCCCCGCGGCGCCAGGTGCTGACAATGAAGGGATCCGGGAAAGGTCGAGCGGCCCTGCGGCAGTGCCGGGGTTCACTCGCTGGCTCCCTCTGCAAGTCCAGTGGAGCATTATAGTGGCAGCAAGGTTTTACTAGTGGCAGGCAGCAGGGGAACGTTTACAATTAAAGTATATAAAGACATACAGTCCCCCCATAATGGGCGGCAGCGTGAGCTGACCGTCCGCAATAGACAGAAAAAGTAAGTAAGTGAGCGGCGGCAGTGAGAGCTGCCTAGCCGCTCAGTACCTGCACCACCTGCGTCCTTGTGCAGCCGGTGGCTGCAATCAGCTGCGCTGATTTTGGTCAATGGCGGGGCCCTTTGTATGAGCACCGGCAGACCATCTGCTGACTAATGCAGCACCAATGATCCCTAACCCGAACTTCTCTGATAAGTTGGGAAGGGATCAGGTAGAAAAAACAAAAATATAATCTTGCTTGAAGAATCGCAGGACATTCAGTCCACAGTACCTTCTGACTAGAGGCACAGAAAAATACTGAAGGCTCTATGGGAATATGGAGGGGATGGCCAGTTACTAATTTAAATATTTAAATATGTGCCATTTCCGGCTACGCCCGGTCCATATCCCCAAGAGTACTCCAGTGACCCCTAGTGGATGAAAAAGAAAAACACACTATATGTTTACCCAGGTAGCGCTGTAATTATCTATTTGCGCCAAATTATGTGCCCGCCCCCCCCTTCTTTCAAACCCTCTTTCACCGTGTAAGCAGGGGAGAGTCTGGGGAGCTTCCTCTCAGCGGTGTGCTGTGGAGAAAATTACGCTGGTGAGTGCTGAGGAACAAGCTCCGCCCCCTCAGCGGCAGGCTTTGGTCCTGCTTAAATCTTCAAAATATGGCGGGGGATCTCTCTTATATACAGTGCCCAGCCTGAATATAAGTTTATTGCCACCTTTGGAGGTCCATATTGCTGCCCAGGGCGCCCCCCCTGCGCCCTGCACCCTTACAGTGACTGCCGTTTGTGTGTGCTGTGTGGGAGCAATGGCGCACAGCACTACCGCTGTGCGTTACCTCAGTGAAGATCTGCAGTCTTCTGCCGCCTTTGAAGTCTTCTTTCTTCACATACTCACCCGGCTTCTGTCTTCCAGCTCTGCAAGGACGACGACGGCGCGGCTCTGGGACGAACTGCGGGGTGAGACCTGCGTTCCGTTCCCTCTGGAGCTAATGGTGTCCAGTAGCCTAAGAAACAGAGCCTGACGTTAAAGTAGGTCTGTTTCTCTCCCCTCAGTCCCTCGATGCAGGGAGTCTGTTGCCAGCAGGCTCCCTGAAAATAAAAAACCTAACAAAATACTTTCTTTTCAGGAAAACTCAGGAGAGCTCCCTGTAATGCACCCAGTCTCCTCTGGGCACAGTAATAAACGGAGGTCTGGAGGAGGGGCACAGAGGGAGGAGCCAGTGCACACCCATACCTAAAATAAGAATTTACTTACCGATAATTCTATTTCTCGGAGTCCGTAGTGGATGCTGGGGTTCCTGAAAGGACCATGGGGAATAGCGGCTCCGCAGGAGACAGGGCACAAAAGTAAAGCTTTTCCGATCAGGTGGTGTGCACTGGCTCCTCCCCCTATGACCCTCCTCCAGACTCCAGTTAGGTACTGTGCCCGGACGAGCGTACACAATAAGGGAGGAATTTTGAATCCCGGGTAAGACTCATACCAGCCACACCAATCACACCGTACAACTTGTGATCTAAACCCAGTTAACAGTATGATAACAAAAGGAGCCTCTGAAAGACGGCTTCCTACAACAATAACCCGATTTTTGTAACAATAACTATGTACAAGTATTGCAGAATAATCCGCTCTTGGGATGGGCGCCCAGCATCCACTACGGACTCCGAGAAATAGAATTATCGGTAAGTAAATTCTTATTTTCTCTATCGTCCTAGTGGATGCTGGGGTTCCTGAAAGGACCATGGGGATTATACCAAAGCTCCCAAACGGGCGGGAGAGTGCGGATGACTCTGCAGCACCGAATGAGAGAACTCCAGGTCCTCTTTTTGCCAGGGTATCAAATTTGTAGAATTTTACAAACGTGTTCTCCCCCGACCACGTAGCTGCTCGGCAGAGTTGTAATGCCGAGACCCCTCGGGCAGCCGCCCAAGATGAGCCCACCTTCCTTGTGGAATGGGCATTTACATATTTTTTGCTGTGGCAGGCCTGCCACAGAATGTGCAAGCTGAATTGTACTACAAATTCAACGAGCAATAGTCTGCTTAGAAGCAGGAGCACCCAGCTTGTTGGGTGCATACAGGATAAACAGCAAGTCAGATTTCCTGACTCCAGCCGACCTGGAAACTATATTTTCAGGGCCCTGACAACATCCAGCAACTTGGAATCCTCCAAGTCCCTAGTAGCCGCAGGTACCACAATAAGCTGGTTCAGGTGAAACGCTGACACCACCTTAGGGAGAAACTGGGGACGAGTCCACAGCTTTGCTCTGTCCGAATGGACAATGAGATATGGCTTTGTGAGATAAAGCCGCCAATTCTGACACTCGCCTGGCCGAGGCCAGGACCAACAGCATGGTCGCTTTCCATGTGAGATATATCAAATCCACAGATTTGAGTTGTTTAAACCAATGTGATTTTAGGAATCCCAAACTACGTTGAGATCGCCCAGTGCCACTGGAGACATCAAAAGGGGGTTGTATATGCAGTACTCCCTTAACAACTTCTGGACTTCAGGAACTGAAGCCAATTTCTTTCTGGAAGAAAATCGACCGGTCGAAATTTGAACCTTAATGGACCCCAATTTGAGACCCATATACACTCCTGTTTGCAGGAAATGTAGGAATTAACCTAGTTGAAATTCTTCCGTGGAGCCTTCCTGGCCTCACACCATGGAACACATTTTCACCTAAGCAGTGATAATGTTGTGCGGTCACCTCCTTCCTGGCTCTGACCAGGGTAGGGATGACCTCTTCCGGAATGCCTTTTTCCCTTAGGATCCGGCGTTCACCCGTCAACGCGGCTGCGGTAAGTCATGGAACAGACATGATTCTTGCTGAATCAAGATCCTTTCTAGTATCTCTTGAAGTTCCGGGTACCAAGTTCTTCTTGGCCAAACCGGAGCCACGAGTATAGTTCTTACTCCTCTCCTTCCTATCATTCTCCCTACACTGGGTATGAAAGGCAGAGGAGGGAACACATACACCGACTGGTACACCCACGGTGTTACCAGAGCGTCCCAGCTATTGCCTGAGGGTCTCTAGACCTGGCGCTTCATGTGGGATGCCATCATAACCACCTTTGGTCTTTCCCAACGGTTTACAAACATGTGGAAACTTCCAGATGAAGTTCCCACTTTTCCGGGTGGAATTCATTCATGCTGAGGAAATCTTCCTAGTTGTCCACTCCCGGAATGAACACTGCTGACAGTGTTATCACATGATTTTTCGCCCAGCGAAGAATCCTTGCTGTCATTGCCCTCCTGCTTCTTGTGCCGCCCCGTCTGTTTACGTGGGCGACTGCCATGATGATGTCCTACTGGATCAGCACCGGTTGACTTTGAAGCAGAGGTCTTCCTAGGCTCAGAGCATCGTAAATTGCCCTTAGCTCCAGTATATTCATGTGGAGAGAAATCTCCAGACTTGACCACACTTCCTTGGAAATTTCTTCCCTGTGTGACTGTTCCCCAGCCTCTCAGGCTGGCATCCGTGGTCACCAGAACACAGTCCTGAATGCTGAATGTGCTGCCCTCTAGAAGATGAGCACTCTGCAGCCCCCACAGAAGAGACACCCTTGTCCTTGGAGACAGGGTTATCCGCTGATGCATCTGAAGATGCGATCCGGACCATTCGTCCCGCAAATCCCCCTGAAAAGTTTTTGCGTGAGATCTGCCGAATGGAATCGCTTCGTAAGAAGCCACCATTTTTCCCAGGACTCCTGTGCATTGATGCACTGATACTTGGCCTGGTTTTAGGAGGTTTCTGACTAGGTCGGATAACTCCCTGGCTTTCCCCTCCAGGAGAAATACCTCTTTCTGGACTATGCCCAGAATCATTCCTAGGAACAGCAGACGTATCATCGGAAAACAGCTGCGATTTTTGGAATATTTAGAATCCACTCGTGCTGTCGTAGAACTACTTTAGATAGTTCTTTTCCGACCTCCAACTGTTCTCTGGAAACTTGCCCCTTTCAGGATATCGTCCAAGTAAGGGATAATTAAGATGCCTTTCTTCTTTTAAGAATCATCTTTTCGGCCATTACCTTGGTAAAGGCCCGGGGTGCCGTGGATAATTCAACGGCAGCGTCTGAAACTGATATTGACAGTTCTGTATCACGAACCAGAGGTACCCTTGTTGAGAAGGGCAAATTTGGACATGGAGGTAATCCGTGATGTCCAGGGACACCATATAGTCCCCTTTTTTCCGGTTCTCTATCACTGCTCTGAGTGACTCCATCTTGATTTGAACCTTTTTATGTAAGTGTTCAAAGATTTCAGATTTAGACTATGTCTCACCAAGCCGTCTGGCTTCAGTACCACAATATAGTGTGGAAGACTAATACCCTTTTCCTTGTTGTAGGAGGGGTACTTTGATTATCACCTGCTGGAAATACAGCTTGTGAATTTTTTCCCAATACTGCCTCCCTGTCGGAGGGAGCCGTTGGTAAAGCAGGCTTCAGGAACCTGCGAGGAAAAAATGTCTCGACTCTCCAATCTGTACCCCTGGGATAATACTTGTACGATCTAGGGGTCAACTTGCGAGTGATCCCACTGCGCGCTGAGACTCTTGAGACTACCCCCCCACCTCACCTGAGTCCGCTTGCACGGCCCCAGCGTCACGCTGAGGACTTGGCAGACGCGGTGGAGGGCTTCTTTTCCTGGGAAGGGGCTGCCTGCTGCAGTCTACTTCCCTTTCCTCTATGTCTGGGCAGATATGACTGGCCTTTTGCCCGCTTGCCCACATGGGAAACGGAAGGATTGAGGCTGAAAAGACAGTGTCTTTTTCTGCTGAGATGTAACTTGGGGTAAAAAGGTTGGATTTTCCAGCTGTAGCCGTGGCCCCCAGGTCCGATGGACCGACCCCAAATAACTCCTTCCCTTTATACGGCAATACTTCCATGTGCCGTATGGGATCTGTATCACCTGACCACTGTCGTGTCCATGACATCTTCTGGGAGATATGGACAACGCACTTATCTTGATGCCAGAGTGCAAATATCCCTCTGTGCATCTCGCATACATATATATAGAATGCATCCTATTAAATGCTCTATATCAATAAAATATTTTTAGTCAGGGAATTCGACCAAGCCAACCCAGCACTGCATCTCCAGGCTGATGGCGATCGCTGGTCGCAGTATAACCACCGTATGTGTGTATATACTTTTTAGGATATTTTTCCAGCTGCCTATCAGCTGGCTCCTTGAGGGCGGCCGTATCTGGAGACGGTAACGCCACTTGATAAGCGTGTGAGCGCCTTATCCACCCTAAGGGGTGTTTCCCAACGCGCCCTAACTTCTGGCGGGAAAGGGTATAACGCCAATATTTGCTATCGGGGTAAACCCACGCATCATCACACACTTCATTTTATTTTATCTGATTCAGGAAAAACTACAGGTAGTTTTTTCACTCCCACATAATACCCTTTTTTGTGGTACTTGTAGTATCAGAAATATGTAACACCTCCTTCATTGCCCTTAACGTGTGGCCCTAATGAGGAATACGTTTGTTTATTCACCGTCGACACTGGATTCAGTGTCCGTGTCTGTGTCGACCGACTGAGGTAATTGGGCGTTTTTAAAAAAACCCCTGACGGTGTTTCTGAGACGCCTGGACCGGAACTAATTGTTTGTCGGCCGTCTCATGTCGTCAACCGACCTTGCAGCGTGTTGACATTCTCACGTAATTCCCTAAATAAGCCATCCATTCCGGTGTCGACTCCCTAGAGAGTGACATCACCATTACAGGCAATTTCTCCGCCTCCTCCAACATCGTCCTCATACATGTCGACACACACGTACCGACACACAGCACACACACCTGGAATGCTCTGACAGAGGACAGGACCCCACTAGCCCTTTGGAGAGACAGAGGGAGAGTTTGCCAGCACACACCAAAAAACGCTATAATTACATAGGGACAACCTTATATAAGTGTTTCTCCCTAATAGCATCTTTATATATATATTTATATCGCCAATTAGTGCCCCCCTCTCTGTTTAAACCCTGTTTCTGTAGTGCAGTGCAGGGGAGAGCCTGGGAGCCTTCTCTCCAGCCTTTCTGTGAGAGAAAAAATGGCGCTGTGTGCTGAGGAGATAGGCCCCGCCCCTTTTCCGGCGGGCTCGTCTCCCGCTCTTTAGTGAAGTTTGGCAGGGGTTAAATATCTCATATAGCCTCTGGGGGCTATATGTGAGGTATTTTTAGCCAGTATATAGGTTTACATTTGCCTCCCAGGGCGCCCCCCCCAGCGCCCTGCACCCTCAGTGACAGCGTGTGAAGTGTGCTGAGAGGAAAATGGCGCACAGCTGCAGTGCTGTGCGCTACCTTTAGAAGACTGTCCGAGTCTTCAGCCGCCGATTCTGGACCTCTTCTAACTTCAGCATCTGCAAGGGGGCCGGCGGCGCGGCTCCGGTGACCATCCAGGCTGTACCTGTGATCGTCCCTCTGGAGCTGATGTCCAGTAGCCAAGAAGCCAATCCATCCTGCACGCAGGTGAGTTCACTTCTTCTCCCCTCAGTCCCTCGTTGCAGTGATCCTGTTGCCAGCAGGACTCACTGTAAAATAAAAAACCTAAGCTAAACTTTCTCTAAGCAGCTCTTTAGGAGAGCCACCTAGAATTGCACCCTTCTCGGCCGGGCACAAAAATCTAACTGGAGTCTGGAGGAGGGTCATAGGGGGAGGAGCCAGTGCACACCACCTGATCGGAAAAGCTTTACTTTTGTGCCCTGTCTCCTGCGGAGCCGCTATTCCCCATGGTCCTTTCAGGAACCCCAGCATCCACTAGGACGATAGAGAAAGTTCTTTCTTAGTGCCCATGTCTCCTGCGGTGCCCGTCTATCCCCATGGTCCTTACGGAGTCCCCAGCATCCTCTAGGACGTAAGAGAAAGGATGTATAATTAGGCACATATCACATAATTTGCATAAATGAGCCTGTGTGGGTTTAAGCAATCATGTAGCATAATCATGCTGCAGTATAGTGTTTAGCCTCAATACGTTACACCGAGTAGATTTTCATACACAGATTACTTTAACTGGATCGATAACTAGCCCCTATATTTCGGAGTTCACCATGAACTTATGGTAGTAGACTTACCAGCTGGACTCTGCGTGGCTAGGGCCCTCCGACCTGGTCACCTAACTGCCTGCTGTGTATTGAAGGACACGGCGCTCCTTTATCTTCCTTTTCACTGGCTGCAGCTGATTCATACGCCAGAACATAAGTAGAGACATTTTCTTAAGTTACTAAGGGGTCTATTCACGAAGCAGTGACAAGTGTGGAGAAGAGAGCCAGTGGAGAAGTTGCCCATGCAACCAATCAGCATTGAAGTAACATTTATAATTTGCATACTATACAGTTGTACGGAGCAGCCGATTGGTTGCCATGGGCAACTTCTCCACTCTTATCACCGCTTCATGAATAGACCCCTAAAGAACATGCATGTAGCCCCTAACTACAGCCCCTCAACACATTACTACAAAGACCTTTACCGTATATTATATTCTTCTCTCCCAATCCCTACAGCTCATGCAGCTAGGAACAAGGCGATGCGGTTTCCTGTATTTAGCACTTGCAAGAACATACACACTTACGGACATTAGCCAAACACCTTACTGACAGCGGAACTGGCAGCCCTGTGAGCTGGCACTGCAAGTGACATACATAGTAACATAGTATCTGAGGTTGAAAAAAGACAATTGTCCATCGAGTTCAACCTATTTGTGGTGTCCTATGCATGATGATTTGACAAAAATTTCTGACTGATGCTGCTGTCAGCCGTTACATTTTATCCCTATTTATAGTAACTATAATGCATGACTATGCACCATACCCCTGGATATCCTTATCCATTAGGAATTTATCTAACCCATTCTTAAAGGTGTTGACAGATTCCGCCATTACAACTCCCTCGGGCAGGGAATTCCAAACACGTATTGTCCTTACCGTGAAAAAGCCTTTACGCCGTATTGTGCGGAATCTCCTCTCCTCTAACCTGAGCGAGTGTCCACGAGTCCTCTGTGTTGATCTAACCAAAAACAGGTCCCGCGCAAGCTGTGTATTGTCCCCTTATATATTTGTAGATGTTGATCATATCCCCTCTTAGTCTCCGCTTTTCCAATGTAAACATGCCTAGTCTTTCAAGCCTTTCCTTGTATTCCATCGTCTCCATGCCCTTAATTAGTTTGGTCGCCCTCCTCTGTACCTTTTCAAGCTCCAGGATATCCTTTTTGTAGTACGGTGCCCAGAATTGTACACAGTATACAAGGTGTGGCCTCACTAGTGATTTATATAACGGGAGTATAATACTCTCATCCCTAGCATCAATACCCCGTTTTATGCATGCTAATATCTTATTAGCCTTCTTTGCTGCAGTCCTACTTTGGGTACTACTGCTTAGCTTGCTATCTATGAGGACAGCCAAGTCCTTTTCCAGTACAGAATCCCCTAATTTTACCCCATTTAGTAGGTAGGTGTAATTTTTGTTCTTGCTACCACAATGCATTACCTTACACTTGTCTGTGTTGAAGCGCATTCTCCATTTGGCTGCCCATGCTTCTAATTTAACTAAGTCGTTCTGAAGAGACTCGGCATCCTCCTCTGTATTTATAGCCTTACACAATTTGGTATCATCTGCAAAAATTGACACCATGCTCTCTAGACCTTCTGTTAGGTCGTTAATGAAAATATTGAACAATAGCGGTCCTAATACTGAGCCTTGCGGCACACCACTTAGCACTTCAGTCCAAGTTGAAAAAGATCCATTAACCACAACGCGCTGCTCCCTATTATCTAACCAGTTTTTGACCCAAGTGTATATTGTGCTTCCTAGCCCTGATTCTTGCAGCTTGTAGATAAGTCTCATGTGTGGTACAGTATCGAACGCTTTGGCAAAGTCTAAAAAGATTACATCCACCTCCTTACCCTGATCTAGGTTTGCGCTTACTGTTTCATAAAAGCCAAGTAAGTTGGTTTGACAGGATCTGTCCTTCATAAACCCATGTTGATTCCTTTTAATGACCTTATTGACTTAAAGGAACTTCTGAATACTATCTCTTAGAATACCTTCCAATACTTTCCCCAAGTGCTTGGTCTACGATGGGAAGAAACCGTGATCTATACTTACACCTTTCTCCCAGAAAGGGAAATTTATGTTACTGCCATCGCTGGTATCTTCCAGCACACCAGCCTGGAACATGTACCCCCAGACTCCTATGTCACAGCTACTTCATAGACCGGGATGGTGCTTACCTGGCAACCGGACTGTCATAGCTTTTACCCATAGCAGGGGTAGGGTGAGGAAATAATATCACCATCTAATATAGTGTACTGGATGTATGTGACCTGTCCACACCGGCTAATGTGCATCCAATTACAGCTGAATGTAAAGTGCACCCTTCTTACGCAGAACAGAACATGCAATTCATTCAGCCCAAAGCCTTTACACCAGTTGTTCCCAAACTTTTTTGAATCACGACACCCTAGATTCCTAGAATATCAATTATTTTCACAGCACCAGGCCAAAAGTTTCTTATTGAGAAAATAAAATAAGAATTTACTCACCGGTAATTCTATTTCTCGTAGTCCGTAGTGGATGCTGGGAACTCCGTAAGGACCATGGGGAATAGCGGGCTCCGAAGGAGACTGGGCGCTCTAAGAAAAAATTAGGACTACCTGGTGTGCACTGGCTCCTCCCTCTATGCCCCTCCTCCAGACCTCAGTTAGGGAAACTGTGCCCGGAAGAGCTGACACAATAAGGAAGGGATTTGGAATCCAGGGTAAGACTCATACCAGCCACACCAATCACACCGTACAACTCGTGATACTATATCCAGTTAACAGTATGAACAACAACTGAGCCTCACGAACAGATGGCTCATAACAATAACCCTTTAGTTAGGCAATAACTATATACAAGTATTGCAGACAATCCGCACTTGGGATGGGCGCCCAGCATCCACTACGGACTACGAGAAATAGAATTACCGGTGAGTAAATTCTTATTTTCTCTGACGTCCTAGTGGATGCTGGGAACTCCGTAAGGACCATGGGGATTATACCAAAGCTCCCAAACGGGCGGGAGAGTGCGGATGACTCTGCAGCACTGAATGAGCAAACTCAAGGTCCTCCTCAGCCAGGGTATCAAACTTGTAGAATTTTGCAAATGTGTTTGAACCCGACCAAGCAGCAGCTCGGCAAAGTTGTAAAGCCGAGACCCCTCGGGCAGCCGCCCACTTTCCTCGTGGAATGGGCTTTTACAGATTTAGGATGTGGCAGTCCAGCCGCAGAATGTGCAAGTTGAATCATGCTACAGATCCAGCGAGCAATAGTCTGCTTAGAAGCAGGAGCACCCAGCTTGTTGGGTGCATACAGAATAAATAGCGAGTCAGTTTTCCTGACTCCAGCCGTCCTGGAAACATATTTTCAGGGCCCTGACTACGTCCAGTAACTTGGAATCCTCCAAGTCCCGAGTAGCCGTAGGCACCACAATAGGTTGGTTCACATGAAAAGCTGAAACCACTTTAGGAAGGAATTGGGAACGAGTCCTCAATTCCGCCCTATCCATATGAAAAATCAGATAAGGGCTTTTACATGACAAAGCCGCCAATTCTGATACACGCCTGGCCGACGCCAACAGCATGACCACTTTCCACGTGAGGTATTTTAGCTTCACGGTTTTAAGTGGCTCAAACCAATGCGACTTTAGGAAATCCAACATCACGTTGAGATCCCACGGTGCCACTGGAGGCACAAAAGGGGGCTGAATATGCAGCACTCCTTTAACAAAAGTCTGAACTTCAGGCAGTGAAGCCAGTTCTTTTTGGAAGAAAATCGACAGAGCCGAGATCTGGACCTTAATGGAACCCAATTTTAGGCCCATAGTCACTCCTGACTGTAGGAAGTGCAGAAATCGACCGAGCTGAAATTCCTCCGTTGGGGCCTTCCTGGCCTCACACCAAGCAACATATTTTCGCCATATGCTGTGATAATGTCTTACGGTCACATCTTTCCTAGCTTTAATCAGCGTAGGAATGACTTCCTCCGGAATGCCCTTTTCTTTTAGGATCCAGTGTTCAACCGCCATGCCGTCAAACGCAGCCGCGGTAAGTCTTGGAACAGACAGGGCCCCTGCTGCAGCAGGTCCTGTCTGAGCGGCAGAGGCCATGGGTCCTCTGAGATCATTTCTTGAAGTTCTGGGTACCAAGCTCTTCTTGGCCAATCCGGAACCACAAGTATAGTTCTTACTCCTCTCCTTCTTATTTTTCTCAATACCTTGGGTATGAGAGGCAGAGGAGGGAACACATAAACCGACTGGTACACCCACGGTGTCACTAGAGCATCCACAGCTATCGCCTGAGGGTCCCTTGACCTGGCGCAATATCTTTTTAGCTTTTTGTTGAGGCGGGACGCAATCATGTCTACCTGTGGCCTTTCCCAATGGTGTACAATCATTTGGAAGACTTCTGGATGAAGTCCCCACTCTCCCGGGTGGAGGTCGTGCCTGCTGAGGAAGTCTGCTTCCCAGTTGTCCACTCCCGGAATGAACACTGCTGACAGTGCTAACACATGATTTTCCGCCCATCGGAGAATCCTTGTGGCTGGTGCACCGACACCTGTTTTGGTTTTAGGAGGTCTCTGACTAGAGATGACAACTCCTTGGCCTTCTCCTCCGGGAGAAACACCTTTTTCTGTTCTGTGTCCAGAACCATCCCCAGGAACAGTAGACGCGTTGTAGGAACCAGCTGCGACTTTGGAATATTCAGGATCCAGCCGTGCTGTTGTAGCACTTCCCGAGCTAGTGCTACTCCGATCAACAACTGTTCCCTGGACCTCGCCTTTATAAGGAGATCGTCCAAGTACGGGATAATTATAACTCCCTTTTTTCGAAGGAGTATCATCATTTCGGCCATTACCTTGGTAAATACCCTCGGTACCGTGGACAGACCAATCGGCAACGTCTGGAATTGGTAATGACAGTCCTGTACCACAAATCTGAGGTACTCCTGGTGAGGAGGGTAAATGGGGACATGCAGGTAAGCATCCTTGATGTCCAGTGATACCATGTAATACCCTTCGTCCAGGCTTGCAATAACCGCCCTGAGCGATTCCATTTTGAACTTGAACCTTCTTATATAAGTGTTAAAGGATTTCAAATTTAAAATGGGTCTCACCGAACCGTCCGGTTTCGGTACCACAAACATTGTGGAATAGTAACCCCGTCCCTGTTGAAGGAGGGGTACTTTGGTTATCACCTGCTGGGAGTACAGCTTGTGAATCGCCTCCAGCACTGCCTCCCTGTCTGGGGGAGTAGTTGGCAAGGCTGATTTGAGGAAACGGCGAGGGGGAGACGTCTCGAATTCCAGCTTGTACCCCTGAGATACCACTTGTAGAATCCAGGGATCCACCCGTGAGCGAACCCACTGGTCGCTGAAGTTCCGGAGACGGGCCCCCACCGCACCTGGCTCCACCTGTGGAGCCCCAGCGTCATGCGGTGGATTTAGAGGAAGCGGGAGAGGACTTTTGTTCCTGGGAACTTGCGGTTTGGTGCAGCTTTTTCCCACTACCTCTGCCTCTGGGCAGAAAGGACGCGCCTTTAACCCGCTTGCCTTTCTGGGGCCGAAAGGACTGTACCTGATAATACGGTGCTTTCTTTGGCTGTGAGGGAACATGGGGTAAAAATGTCGACTTCCCAGCCGTCGCTGTGGAAACGAGGTCCGAGAGACCATCCCCAAACAATTGCTCACCCTTGTAAGGCAAAACCTCCATGTGCCTTTTAGAATCCGCATCACCTGTCCACTGCCGAGTCCATAATACTCTCCTTGCAGAAATGGACATTGCATTTATTCTAGATGCCAGTTGGCAAATATCCCTCTGTGCATCTCTCATGTATAAGACTACGTCTTTAATATGCTCTACAGTTAGCAATATAGTGTCCCTGTCAAGGGTATCAATGTTATCAGACAGGGAATCTGACCACGCAGCTGCAGCACTGCACATCCATGCTGAAGCAATAGCCGGTCTCAGTATAATACCTGAGTGTGTATATACAGACTTCAGGATAGCCTCCTGCTTTCTATCCGCAGGCTCCTTTAGGGCGGAGGTATCCGGAGACGGTAGTGCCACCTTCTTTGACAAGCGTGTGAGCGCTTTATCCACCTTAGGGGATGTCTCCCAACGTATCCTATCCTCTGGCGGGAAAGGGTACGCCCTTAGTAACTTTTTGGAAATTACCAGTTTCTTATCGGGGGAAACCCACGCTTCATCACACACTTCATTTAACTCTTCAGAATGAGGAAAAACCACAGGTTGCTTTTTCTCCCCAAACATAATACCCTTTTTTGTGGTACCAGGGTTAATGTCAGAAATGTGCAACACATTTTTCATTGCCGTAATCATGTAACGGATGGCCCTATTGGAATGTACACTAGTCTCATCGTCGTCGACACTGGAGTCAGTATCCGTGTCGACATCTGTCTCTGCCATCTGAGGTAGCGGGCGTTTTAGAGCCCCTGATGGCTTTTGAGATAGCTGGGCAGGCACAAGCTGAGAAGCCGGCTGTCCCACATCTGCTATGTCATCAAACCTCTTATGTAAGGAGTTGACACTGTCACGTAATTCCTTCCACATATCCATCCACTCAGGTGTCGACCCCGCAGGGGGTGACATCACATTTATCGGCACCTGCTCCGCCTCCACATAAGCCTCCTCAAACATGTCGACACAGCCGTACCGACACTCCGCACACACACAGGGAATGCTCTGACTGAGGACAGGACCCCACAAAGTCCTTTGGGGAGACAGAGAGAGAGTATGCCAGCACACACCACAGCGCTATAAATCACAGGGATGTACACTATGAGTGATTTTACCCTATAGCAGCTATGTATGTGTATATATATATATATATATATATATATATATATATATATATATATATATATATATATAATAAGATTTTACTTACCGATAAATCTATTTCTCGTAGTCCGTAGTGGATGCTGGGACTCCGTAAGGACCATGGGGGAATAGCGGCTCCGCAGGAGACAGGGCACAAAATAAAAGCTTGAGATATCAGGTGGTGTGCACTGGCTCCTCCCCCTATGACCCTCCTCCAAGCCAGTTAGGATACTGTGCCCGGACGAGCGTACATAATAAGGAAGGATATTGAATCCCGGGTAAGACTCATACCAGCCACACCAATCACACCGTACAACTCGTGATCTGAACCCAGTTAACAGTATGATAAATTTAAAGGAGCCTCTGAAAAGATGGCTCAACAATAATAACCCGAATTTTTTGTAACAATAACTATATACAAGTATTGCAGACAATCCGCACTAGGGATGGGCGCCCAGCATCCACTACGGACTACGAGAAATAGATTTATCGGTGAGTAAAATCTTATTTTCTCTAACGTCCTAAGTGGATGCTGGGACTCCGTAAGGACCATGGGGATTATACCAAAGCTCCCAAACGGGCGGGAGAGTGCGGATGACTCTGCAGCACCGAATGAGAGAACTCCAGGTCCTCCTCAGCCAGGGTATCAAATTTGTAGAATTTAGCAAACGTGTTTGCCCCTGACCAAGTAGCTGCTCGGCAAAGTTGTAAAGCCGAGACCCCTCGGGCAGCCGCCCAAGATGAGCCCACTTTCCTTGTGGAATGGGCTTTTACTGATTTTGGCTGTGGCAATCCTGCCACGGAATGTGCAAGCTGAATTGTACTACAAATCCAACGAGCAATCGTCTGCTTTGAAGCAGGAGCACCCAGCTTGTTGGGTGCATACAGGATAAACAGCGAGTCAGTTTTCCTGACTCCAGCCGTCCTGGAAACATATATTTTCAAGGCCCTGACAACGTCCAGCAACTTAGAGTCCTCTAAGTCCCTAGTAGCCGCAGGTACCACAATAGGTTGGTTCATGTGAAATGCAGAAACCACCTTAGGTAGAAATTGAGGACGAGTCCTCAATTCCGCCCTGTCAGAATGAAAATTTAGGTAAGGGCTTTTACATGATAAAGCCGCCAATTCTGACACACGCCTAGCTGAAGCCAAGGCCAACAGCATCGACACCTTCCACGTGAGATATTTTAAATCTACCGTAGACAATGGTTCAAACCAGTGTGATTTTAGAAATCTCAACACAACATTGAGATCCCAAGGTGCCACTGGAGGCACAAAAGGAGGCTGTATGTGCAGCACCCCTTTCACAAATGTCTGAACTTCAGGTACTGAAGCCAGTTCTTTCTGGAAGAATATCGACAGGGCCGAAATTTGAACCTTAATGGACCCTAATTTTAGGCCCATAGACAGTCCTGTTTGCAGGAAATGCAAGAAACGACCCAGTTGAAATTCCTGTGTAGGGGCCTTCTTGGCCTCACACCACGCAACATATTTACGCCAAATGCGGTGATAATGTTTTGCGGTTACTTCCTTTCTGGCTTTTACCAGAGTAGGGATGACTTCTTCTGGAATGCCCTTGTCCTTCAGGATCCGGCGTTCAACCGCCATGCCGTCAAACGCAGCCGCGGTAAGTCTTGGAACAGACAAGGCCCCTGCAGTAGCAGGTCCTGTCTTAGAGGTAGAGGCCACGGTTCGTCCGTGAGCATCTCTTGAAGTTCCGGGTACCAAGACCTTCTTGGCCAATCCGGAACCACGAGTATAGTTCTTACTCCTCTCCTTCTTATGATTCTCAATACTTTCGGTATGAGGGGCAGAGGAGGGAATACATACACTGACTGGTACACCCACGGCGTTACCAGAGCGTCCACTGCTATTGCCTGAGGGTCCCTTGACCTGGCGCAATATCTGTCCAGTTTTTTGTTTAGACGTGACGCCATCATGTCCACCTTTGGTCTTTCCCAACGGTTTACAATTTGGTGGAAGACTTCTGGGTGAAGTCCCCACTCTCCCGGGTGAAGGTCGTGTCTGCTGAGGAAGTCTGCTTCCCAGTTGTCCACTCCCGGAATGAACACTGCTGACAGTGCTATCACATGATTTTCCGCCCAGCGAAGAATCCAGAGGTTTTGCTTGAATTAAGGCATTGTAAATGGCCCTTAGTTCTAGAATGTTTATATGAAGAGATGTTTCCATGCTTGACCACAAGCCCTGGAAATTCCTTCCCTGTGTGACTGCTCCCCAGCCTCTCAGGCTGGCATCCGTGGTTACCAGGATCCAATCCTGAATGCCAAATCTGCGGCCCTCTAGTAGATGAGCCCTCTGAAGCCACCACAGGAGAGACACCCTTGTCCTTGGCGACAGGGTTATCCGTTGATGCATCTGAAGATGCGATCCGGACCATTTTCCCAGTAGATCCCACTGAAAAGTTCTTGCATGGAATCTTCCGAATGGAATCGCTTCGTAAGAAGCCACCATTTTTCCCAGGACCCTTGTGCACTGATGCACTGAGACCTGTCCTGGTTTTAGGAGGTTCCTGACTAGCCCGGACAACTCCCTGGCCTTCTCCTCCGGGAGAAACACCTTCTTCTGGACTGTGTCCAGAATCATTCCTAAGAACAGTAGACGTGTCGTTGGAATCAGCTGCGATTTTGGAATATTTAGAATCCATCCGTGCTGACTTAGCACTACCTGAGATAGTGCCACTCCGACTTCTAACTGTTCCTTGGTTCTTGCCCTTATCAGGAGATCGTCCAAGTAAGGGATAATTAAGATGCCTTTTCTTCGTAGAAGAATCATAATTTCGGCCATTACCTTGGTAAAGACCCGAGGCGCCGTGGACAATCCAAACGGCAGCGTCTGAAACTGATAATGACAGTTTTGTACTACAAACCTGAGGTACCCTTGGTGAGAAGGATATATTGGGACGTGGAGATAAGCATCCTTGATGTCCAGCGACACCATATAGTCCCCCTCTTCCAGGTTCGCTATCACCGCTCTGAGTGACTCCATCTTGAATTTGAACCTTTTTATGTAAGTGTTCAAAGATTTTAGATTTAATATTGGTCTCACCGAGCCGTCCGGCTTCGGTACCACAAATAGTGTGGAATAATACCCCTTCCCCTGTTGTAAGAGGGGTACCTTGATTATCACCTGCTGGGAGTACAGCTTGTGAATGGCTTCCAGAACTGCCTCCCTGTCGGAGGGAGACTTTGGTAAAGCAGACTTCAGGAACCGATGAGGAGGAAACGCCTCGAATTCCAGTTTGTACCCCTGTGATACTACCTGTAGAATCCAGGGATCCACTTGCGAGTGAGCCCACTGCGCGTTGAAATTCTTGAGACGGGCCCCCACCGTGTCTGAGTCTGCTTGTAAAGCCCCAGCGTCATGCTGAAGACTTGGCAGAAGCAGGGGAGGGCTTCTGCTCCTGGGAAGCGGCTGCATGGTGCTGCCTTTTTCCTCTTCCTCTGCCCTTGGGCAGAAAAGAGTGACCTTTTGCTCGCTTGTACTTATGGGAACGAAAGGACTGAGTTTGAAAAGACTGTGTCTTTTTCTGTTGATGTGAAGTAACCTGGGGTAAAAAGGTGGATTTTCCAGCCGTTGCCGTGGCCACCAGGTCTGTTAGACCAGCCCCAAATAACTCCTCCCCCTTATACGGCAATACTTCCATGTGCCGTTTGGAATCTGCGTCCCCTGACCACTGTCTGGTCCATAATGCTCTTCTGGCAGAGATGGACATTGCGCTTACTCTTGATGCCAGGGTACAAATATCCCTCTGCGCATCACGCATATATAGCAATGCATCCTTTAAATGTTCTATAGTTAACAGAATATTGTCCCTATCCAGGGTATCAATATTCTCAGTCAGGGAATCCGCCCATGCGACTCCAGCACTGCACATCCAGGCTGATGCGATTGCTGGTCGCAGTATAACACCAGTATGTGTGTATATACTTTTCAGGATATTTTCCAGCCTCCTATCAGCTGGTTCTTTGAGGGTGGCCGTATCAGGGGACGGTAACGCTACTTGTTTAGATAAACGTGTGAGCGCCTTATCTACCCTAGGGGGTGTTTCCCACCGTGCCCTAACCTCTGGCGGGAAAGGGTATAGTGCTAATAACTTATTAGAAATTAGCTGTTTTTTATCGGGGGAAACCCACGCTTTATCACACACCTCATTTATTTCCTCAGACTCAGGAAAAACTATTGGCAGTTTTTTCACACCCCACATAATACCCGCCTTTGAGGTATTTGTAGTGTCAGAAAGGTTCAATGCCTCTTTCATTGCCGTGATCATGTAACGTGTGGCCCTACTGGACATTACGTTTGTCTCGTCACAGTCGACACTAGATTCAGTATCTGTATCTGGATCCGTGTCGACCCACTGAGGTAGCGGCCGTTTTAGGGCCCCTGAGGGTGTCTGAGACGCCTGAACAGGCACTAATTGATTTGCCGGCTTTCTCATGTCGTCAACAGTTTTTTGTAAATTGCTGACATTATCACTTAATTGCTTAAACACAATCATCCAGTCAGGTGTCGACTCCCTAGGGGGTGACATCACTAACACAGGCAACTGCTCCGCCTCCACCTCATTTTCCTCCTCATACATGTCGACACACGCGTACCGACACACAGCACACACACCGGGAATGCTCTGATAGAGGACAGGACCCTACTTAGCCCTTTGGAGAGACAGAGGGAGAGTCTGCCAGCACACACCCAGCGCTATATATATACAGGGATAACCTTATATAAGTGTTAATCCCTTATAGCTGCTGTTAATCTAGTTATTTGCTGCCAAAATGCCCCCCCCCTTCTCTTTTTTACCCTGAATCAGATGCAGTACTGCAGGGGAGAATCAGGGAGCCGTCCTTCCAGCGGAGCTGTGAGGGAATAATGGCGCCAGTGTGCTGAGGAGATAGGCCCCGCCCCTTCACGACGTCCTTAACTCCCGCTTTTTTGTGTAAAATGGCAGGGGAAAAAATACATCCATATAGCCCTGGAGCTATATGTGATGTATTCCTTTTGCCAGCTAAGGTATATGTGTGTTATATTGCGTCTCAGGGCGCTCCCCCCCAGCGCCCTGCACCCTCAGTGACCGGAGTGTGAAGTGTGCTGAGAGCAATGGCGCACAGCTGCGGTGCTGTGCGCTACCTTAGTCTTGAAGACAGGATGTCTTCTGCCGCCGCTTTCACCGGACCTTCGTCTCTTCTGGCTCTGTAAGGGGGACGGCGGCGCGGCTCCGGTGACCCATCCAGGCTGAACCTGTGATCGTCCCTCTGGAGCTAACGTCCAGTAGCCTAAGAAGCCCAATCCACTCTGCACTCAGGTGAGTTCGCTTCTTCTCCCCTTAGTCCCACGATGCAGTGAGCCTGTTGCCAGCAGGACTCACTGAAAATAAAAAAACCTAACTAAACTTTTATTCTAAGCAGCTCTGGAGAGCTACCTAGTTTGCACCCTTCTCGGCCGGGCACAAAAATCTAACTGGCTTGGAGGAGGGTCATAGGGGGAGGAGCCAGTGCACACCACCTGATATCTCAAGCTTTTATTTTGTGCCCTGTCTCCTGCGGAGCCGCTATTCCCCCATGGTCCTTACGGAGTCCCAGCATCCACTTAGGACGTTAGAGAAATATATATATATATATATATATATATATATATAGTATTTGCGCCTGAATTTAGTGCCCCCCCTCTCTTTTTTACCCTATTGAGCCTGGAAACTGCAGGGGAGAGCCTGGGGAGCGTCCTTCCAGCGGAGCTGTGAGAGGAAATGGCGCCAGTGTGCCGAGGGAGATAGCCCCGCCCCCTCCACGGCGGACTTCTCCCGCTTTTTTTATGGATATATGGCAGGGGATTTTACACATATATAGTCTTAACTAGGTGATCGCGCCCTACGGGCGCTCTTCACACCGTCGTAAGGGGCTACGCCCCCTTAACCCTTGCACACCCTTGTGGCGTGCAATATTTTTATTATATGGAGTATTACCTCCAATCATAATTGTGTGAGTGGTTAAATATTGCACGGACAAAGGGTGTGCAATGGTTAAGGGGTCGAAGCCCTTTGCAACGGCGTGAACAGCGCACGCAGGGCCTGATGAATCACCTAGTAGGTGCTGTGGTTGGGGGAGTGGCAGGTGCGGGGAAGATGTGGATGGGACCGGAAGGTGGCATGGCTGTGTGTTGTATGTTTTTGGAACTTTGTATATGGTATTGTAGTGTGTGGAAGTTGGGGGGGGGGGGGGGGGGGGTGGACATGAGTTGGCATGTTATTGCATGTGTGGGGGGGAGGGCTCCATTGTGGGCATATGGTTGTGTTATCAGAATGCATTGGCTGTATAGAGAGGGTGGCGGGTGTGTAGTAGGGGTTGTGTGGTGGTGTGCAGAATTGTGGAGGGTCTGGAAGGTTATGTAGGTGTTGCAGTGTAATTGCAGAGGGGTAAGTGGTTCTGTGTGTGTGTGTGGGTGTGTAAGTAAAAAGTGTTGGGTAGTGATGTATGTTGATAGCGTAGTACACCCAGCTTCACCACCACGTCGGCGCAGACAGGGGCAACATAGAGGTCTGCAAAGGCCCCCAACATGTGTTGGTTTACAGGTGTGCTGGGGTCACACAGTGATGGAAACAGGGGGGCTACAGTGAAGGTTCCAGCCCTCCCCACTACCCCAGCAGAAAGTGTATAATACAGCGGACTCCGTCCCACACTGTTTCGGGAGTGGGCATCACCACAACGTCCGGACCCTGCGCACGTCCACAGTAGCGTCAGCAGCAGCTGCCTGGGTGGGGATGACAGGGCAGATGGCAGACCTGTCCCCAGCGGCAGGTGTAAAAAAAAACCTCTCCCATCGCAGCACCTCCACCATGGCAAGAGGGAAAAAGGGACACAAGAATAGATGGGCACCCCCCCCCCCCCCCACCACCATAACATGAGCCATCCCCCTCCCCCAATATCAGCCATCCCCCTCCCTCCCTTTGCCCATAATATCAGGCATTCCGTTATGCCGTCGTCGTCCCCATAACAGCCTTCCTTCCCAGGTGGGGAAGGGGTGCGCTGCTGCTGCCTCATATATAAACCACATAGATTATTGTGTGGCTGATGGTGTTGGGGGCTGCGGGTGGATGGGGAGGGTGTTGGGTGAAGGTTGCAGTGGGTGTCACTGGAGTGGCAACAGGAGTGTCTTGCACAGGCAGACAGGTGCGGGTGACGGGCCTGGTGAAGGGCAGAGGGAGCTGGCGTGCTAGTGAGGGAGGCTGGTGAGAGAGTGTGTGCAGCGGTAGTGGGGGAGCGGTGTGTGTGGGCCTGTCGGGCGGTGGAAAACCGGGGCAGGTGAGGGGCAGAGGTAGCTGGGCTGGTAGTGAGAAAGGATGGCGGCCAGGTGTCGGGCAGCTCCGTGCGAGAGTGTGTGCATCGGTAGTGGGGAAGCGGTGTGTGCGGCCCTATTGCGCACAGGAAGACAGGTGCGGGTGACGGGGCTGGGAGTGAGGGAGGCTGGCGGTGTGCTGTCGGGCGCCTCCGTGACAGTGTTTGCAGCGGTAGTGGGGAGCGGTGTGTGATTAGCCGTAAGTGTGTGGCTCCTATATACAGCAGATAGGCTGATGGTGTTGGGGGCGGGGGGTGGATGGGGAGGGTGGATTGTGGTGGGTGAAAGCATTCCACTTCCCCCCCTTCCAGCACAATAACAGGCATGAATTGAACTCCCCCCCCAACAATATAAGCCTTACTCCCAAGGTGTGGTAAGGGGGTCCGCTACAGGTGGTTGGGGGTGGATTAGTGCTGGGTGATGGTGGAGTGTCAGATGGTGGGTGCAGGCACAGCGATGCGGGAGGCGCAGGTAGCAGGCAGAGCGCTGCGGGTGACGGAGGTGCCGCTGGCTTGGTAGTGAGGGAGGGTTACGCTGCGGCGTGTGGCGCCTCCGTCAGGCAGTGTGAGCGCTCTGTGCGGTGTTGTACGGCACCTCCGTGGGCTGTGGGTGAGGGGGCTGCTGAAGGGCGGTGGAAGTGAGGGAGCCTGGCTGTCACTGTGCGGAGTGCTCGGGCTCCGTAAGTGCAGTGTGTGCAGTTGTGCGGCCGTGAGTGTATTTTGCGGTGGTGGGTCCTGTACGGCACCTCCGTGAGGTGTGGGTTACGGGGCTGCTGAAGGGAGGTGGAAGTGAAGGAGGCTGGCTGTGCGGTGTAGTCCGTAAGTCCAGTGTGTGTAGCAATGTGTGCGGCCGTGACTGTATATCAACGGCGCGGCTGCAGTGTAACAGATGGTTGGGGGGGGGGGCTAGCACCGGACTTGTTAGCGGGTGTGTGTGTTGCCGTGGTGGGTGTTTGCAGGGGAGGGGTAGAGTGGGGTGAGGGTGTGTAGGTCTCCTTGCTTACCTGGCAGTGTGGGCTGTCAGTGAGAATGGTGTGTCTGCCTGGTGGTCCCTTCTGCTATGGTGTGTCATGTGGTGTGCTGACACAGACAGGGCAGGGTCTGTGACTCCACCCAGCGTTAGAAGTGCAGCCACAGAGTCACAGGGCTAATATATAGGAGATGACTATATTATGTGTATTTTTTGCCAATGTCTTCAGCCGCCGATTTCCTGGACGTTCTTCTTGCTTCTGGCTCTGCAAGGGGGACGGCGGCGCGGCTCCGGGACCGGACGACCGAGGCTGGGCCTGTTTTCGATCCCTCTGGAGCTAATGGTGTCCAGTAGCCTAGAAGCCCAAGCTAGCTGCAAGCAGGTAGGTTCGCTTCTCTCCCCTAAGTCCCTCGTAGCAGTGAGTCTGTTGCCAGCAGATCTCACTGAAAATAAAAAACCTAAATATACTTTCTTTTCTAGAAGCTCAGGAGAGCCCCTAGTGTGCATCCAGCTCAGCCGGGCACAAAATTCTAACTGAGGTCTGGAGGAGGGTCATAGAGGGAGGAGCCAGTGCACACCAGGTAGTCCTAATTCTTTCTTAGAGTGCCCAGTCTCCTTCGGAGCCCGCTATTCCCCATGGTCCTTACGGAGTTCCCAGCATCCACTAGGACGTCAGAGAAATAAATGTTACATTATGTAAACTGTGTTTATAGGTCATCCTCAGATTCAGTTATGTGGTGAGGGATAAGATTCACTAGTTGGTCTACATATTTTATGATTGGAAGCCACAAGCACTGGTTTTGCCTATTACATTGACCATATATAATTTTAATTGGTCCTGAGCCACCAATCCAAAGCACCCCTGCTAGTGCCCCTAGGCATCACAGCAGCCAGTGGAGGAAACACTGCCTTACACCAATATTTTGGCCCAACCCATGACCTTTCGGCGCAACAGACTTTCCTGCCATAGAAAACAATGTCCGCAATGAGAGCAGTGCTCACTTACCCCACCACCTTGGGGTATAAAGACACTAGCCCCCCGCCACCAACATAGAGCATCACACCTTTGACAGGGGAGGGATAGCTGATGGCCAAATTCCAGGGCAGTCAACATACATAACCCAGCACCTAGCATAACCACCCATAGTTACCTGACAGTGCATTATGTACATAGATATGGTATAAACAAGATTAACTGAAGACTAGTGCAGTGGTTCCCAAATGCAACGCTCAATGCACCCCAACAGTCCAGGTTTTAAGTATAGCCATGCTTAGGCACAGGTGGATATACCTAAAACCTGGACTGTTGGGAGTGCCTGGAGGACGACATTTTGGAACCACTGGACTAGTGCCAAGCTAGTTCGTCCTCTACCATTGTAGGCCCCAGTCTATAGACCATGCTGTTACGATATGCAATGCTACCTGTGTATTGGGCGCCAGCTGACAAGGACTAATCTTACATTGCATATGGAAGTTTCTAGAAATAAATACCCAGACCAATTACTGAAATAAACACACCGGAATATCTTAGAGGTTTTTTTATTTTTTATTTATTTAACAATGTACTATTGGGGGGAAAGGGGAGAGACAAAAAAGTGACATCTTACAAAAACTTGATAAATTTCATTCACATCAGTCTGTCAGGAGTTTACAGCATTTAGGAGGATAAGTTAAACCACATTGAATCTAAAGCTTTTAGTAGTTAGAGACATGAAATAAGAAAACTGAGGGCGGTCAGTGAAACATCTTTATTGCAAAAAAAAAAAAAAAAAAAAAAAAAAAAAAATAGTGCAAACTAGGTCATCTACCACCAAGCGTAGAGATACAAGTGACCTCTTATTTGCCGTGTGGGCCGTTAGGTTATAGATTAATCAGAACTCATGAACACACAGTAAGACAATATACACTCCGCCCTAATCTGAGCTTGTAGACTGAAGGTGTCTGACCAGCTCGCAGTAAATTTAGCTTCGCGCCAATTCATATACAGTGTCACAAATAGGGTAGAAAGGGTTTTTTTCCCCCCTCCCATATTTGGAGAGGGAGAATATATTGTCTGTTTCCCAGTACACCATCCTGTCAGATTCTACAATCGTCTGCCACATCTGCAGAATCCATGACTGACGTAAAATAAATATAAAAAATAAAATAAAAACAAAAATTGTACAGCTCAAAAGGCAGTGCGATAGGAATATAGGTAGACTAATGAGCACAGCTAAATATACTACTTATTTAGATATATAAACTAAAACAGTAAAAACAGTTTATAAAAAGACAGACTGCAAACTTTTACAAGGAAAAAACTGATAAAAGGAATACTATGCAGCATTTTCAGGATTTATTTTGAGGTACCTACATTTCCATTTATTTTTAGGTTTTTTTTTTTGCCCAAAGTATGATTGTTCTAAGTAAAAAATAAAACCCACATACACACACACACAAGCTGTGTCCATCCACGTATAGGGCATACATTGAGAAAGTGCAATGATGCGGTTAAGATATGCAGCATTTATAACGCATGGTTAACTTCTTGTACAATTATAGCTTACGCAGAGCAAACAGCGCCCTTTAGGAACACACCAGGAGTCTTCGCCATAGTTCCACTGTTAAACCCCTCAGAATGCCTTTTAGCATGTCCGTCTAATGGTATAAGGAATGTTGGTCTATTTTCTGCTGTACAGGAGCCACTCCTAACGTTTTAGCAGGGTAAAGCCTCTAGGCAAGCTACGTACATGGTTTCAAGTAAAAGTCTAAGGAAGACTTGAATTGTATTGTGCTTGCCTACGGCGAACTAAAAAGTATATTGTTTTAGGTAGGAACAGAAACCCAAATTGTAAGACGGCGGACTGCGGGTTTGATCTGCAGCATCTACAAAACTCTCGCTGACAGGAGCGTTGTGTGACGCAAGGGAGAAGCATTTGCAGCAATGTAGAACATATATAATAAGGTCTGACAGAAGGCACAATGGGGTAGGGGGGGGGGGGGGGGGGCGGCGGCACTGTCTCAGGATATATAGAAAGAAACAGACTGCTATAGAGCTTGGTAGAGAATATCTACATGGGAAAGTTTAGGAGGTTACCAGGGAAGTGAGCGGCATTACACTGTCCTATAACTAGTCTGCCATTTGGTCACACAGCTGGTCGCTGAAGGTAGAACCACACGCCATTTGTTTGCTGCTGCCAGTGGGGTTACAATGTACTGACCCCTCCTTCCTGCGCTACCCCACTAATTACAGAGGGCAGCTGAGGTAGTCTAGAACAAGTCAGTGGGGGCAGGAGGGTATTGCGCAGCAGGCAGGGATAGAACGCGTACATAAAATACACCCGGATATGGCAACACTCGGGAGCTCATCACCCCCACACACAACAGAGCAGAGCCCCCTTCCCCATGCTGGTTCACCGGAATAATGCCCTTACACCTCACAATACTGCAATATCTTATCATGGTAAGACAGACCCTACGGAAGACTTCTTTGGCTTTGGAGGAGTATTTCTAGATCAGAGAGATGCCGGAATCCACGGATGTTACTGGAAGACTATGGTAATGCATTTCGGATAGTGCGAAGTACAGATAAAGAGAGAACATTGGTCCCTAACAGTTGAGATGACAATCGCTTGTGTTGGACTGTGCACACCATATCCCACTTACAGCGACCTGAGACCACATCTGGGAACAAACCGTATCTATAGGAACTAACCTGTGAAAGGATTACTCCACCTCCAGGACATTACTACTGCATAAAGTGTGTTCTGCTGTAGTACATGTATACTATACAAGTTAAGATTTATGAACTAAAAGGGAAGATGTCTCAAGTATGAAGGAGGAACACCAGCCATAGGGATACGCAGTCCCTACCACTGCTCTCACTCTCCTGCAGTTTACCAGTGCTTTGTGGTAAACACCGTGGGCTTAGTGCATTCCAGACGGGTCTCATTCATTTACACCGCAGCCACAGGGGAACCATCCGAGATCACACCCCAGTAACTTGCAGGGTTATGGGAGAGAGTAACTTACTCCGATCAGTACATGCCAGTTACATACCAACATATAACCAGACACGCATGATTATAATGGGAAGCAGACCAATGCCGCAAACAGACAATCACCAGATCAAGGCTTTATAGTTAGACAGTATTTAAAAATTATCCCGGTGCAGTGGCGATGCAATAAATCAGCCTCACAGGTAATTTTCTCCACCTTATTCTAGTGAAGGGGTGTAGCATGTTATGCCGGCGGTCGTGGACCCCCAAGAGGGAGAATAGTTGTCGGTATGCCGGGATTCCGGCGCCGGTATACTAAGCGCCAGTATCCCAACAGCCGGCATACTGAATACCACCCGTGGTGGTCTATTTTCACTGTAATATACAGTCTGGCAAAACAGGTGTTGGCGAAGGAGAATTATAGTGATAAATAGAAGATCCAGGTTTCATTGAAAGCAGCAGTCACATACTATATAGGGAGAAAAATCCCTGTATAATATGTAATGCCTATTTTTCTCCATGTGTTTAGAACTAGAGTGCAAGACAGGGATCCAAGGAATTGGTTATATGCAATACAGTCTTTTGGGAAACTCATTTTTAGGGACCCAAAGCAATGGAACACCAACAGTCCCAAGTAACTTGCTTAGAAAAGTAGAACGTTTCATGTACAGGTAACCAATGGATGTAGAAGGCTCATTCCAATGGAGAATGTAGCAAAACAGGAAGATACCCTCCCCATGATCTTACTGCACCAGGGACAATAGAATGCTTTGCAGTCCATCACCTAATTATATTAACAATCACGTCAAATGTAATCTAATTTTGAAAGTATCAAAATTATAAAAGGAGATTCCATAATATTCAGGTTTACTCTAATTGTAGCAGTTACAATAGACACGTGTACAAAATCAACATCTATTGCTGGTAGCAGCAGATCACCTGTAGAAGAGCACTTCACACAGCTTCCCAAATTATGAATGAGACCCACAGCACCCATCGCTGTGTGAGAAAACACAGCTTCACTAGGCGAAACGGACGTCTCACAGAACACGAAGGTCTCAGACAATAAACACAATATAAAAGATTAGCACCCTTTATAACGTCACAACCTTAAAATATAACAATCACTGGGAAAGTAGTGACAGGGAATGGAAAGGAAATGGGTAAGAGGCAGACATACGCCACATTCGGGGGGTACCAGAAACGTTAGCATAGGTAAGAAAAGTTGGCATCATTACTTGGAAAATGTGGCTCGATAATATCGATTCAGGCAATGGGTTTGGCCGTTTTAAAAAATAAGAAATAGTTTGGCTGAATCTGAAGCAAGTCTTACACAGGTGGAGGTAGCCATTGACATCTACAGGTTAACAGAAAAACCTAAGAAAGTACCGGTCAGCTGTACTGTGGTGGCAGCCATTGTGTGGGCCAAACACACATTCAAGGTAATACGATCTACTAAGTCACTAGGAACGGGTCTTATGTTCTGCTGAAATTAAATAGCTGGCATGGAATAGGCTGCGTCACCATAGTGACTCTCCCAGCCCGCCTAATAGACAATGTCATTGTGCCTGGTTACAGGTAAGTTGCAGCAATAGTGACGTGCCGTAACATTCATAATATTCCAGAGCATTAAGTTTTACAAGAATGAGGGCGCAAGGAAAAAAAACGTTAATATTAGGTTTACAACCATTTTTTCTTCAATTCTATGTACACACATATATATATATATATATATATATATATATATATATATATATATATATATATATATATCTATGAATATACCAGAAATCCTGACACAAAGTTATGCATACACCACAAGAGTTATGCATACACCACAAGTCAGACACTGCGGAAGAACTTACATTACTTGTTAGAACACAATGCAAGGTACTGGGAGGTTCTGTGCACAAGCAGACTAATATTGATCTAGTTTACGCTTTGCACTTTTTAATCCCCTCTAGCACCAATCTGCCACATTACTGCTGCGGTGTGACGCGGCATAGGCCCAGGCTTGCCTACTGCCACAAATGCCACTTTTGTAAGAGGAGAAACGTCAGTCATCTCTGACCACAGCCACACCAATTCCCTTTACGGAAAACTTGTGAATTTTGTGGTTTGGTACAAGATTGGCTTCTCTGTATGTTAATCTAAAATACAAGTAAAATGCCTAACATTTTCACTACGGATGAGATGAGGTGAAATGTGTGATCAGAGCGCTGGGAAGAAACTGTAGGCCTGGGTTCAGAGGGATACTAAAAGGAAAATGTTAGAATCTAAATGTGTAGAGGACCACTAGACTGCCCTCAGTGCAGAGCACACTGGCCTCACAACCAGTGTCCCAGTCACAAATCGAAATCAGTATAACCTCGGCTCTCGGGATACTGGTGGCAAGCGCAGCGTGCGCGCTCACCACTCTGCGCCTGGTGGCGAGTAACCTATTCTTGCTTGGGTGGTGGCGTGGACCACCACCCAAGTGGGGGATCTGGCCGGCGGAGTAAATGCACAGTAAGGCTGGTACTTTACCTGCGGCACACTGACCACCAATTCCTTGTGAGGACTGGCTGAACACACACAATTGGGAAGGGAGATCGAATCATTGCCAGAGCACAAGACATACAGTTTCCTTGATTACCTTCACTATTAAACATGGGGAATAGAAAACCCCAGCATTTTAACGCCACATAATTAAGATGGCGATAAGAAAAAAAGTGTTATTTCAAGTGGTTGGAATAAAGCACATCACAAGCACGGTGATGCACTATTAGCAGTGCACAAGCACTGTATAAACGGTGTACTTTACTATTAGAAAGCTGTGCTTAATATTTGAGGGAATTATGGCTTTAAATGCCAGTCAGATTGTCTTCACTGGATTAGTGTCACAATGGATGATGCGTTGGGCAGCCAATGACCAGCCTACAACTGTTATACATTCGCAAACACAACTCCTCATCTAAGTACATGGTACAAGTGCTCAACAGCAAGGACAGTAAAACTTTTGATGTCTAAGGGACGGGGTACCACTGCAGCCACTGCTACAAGCCATACGTCATGCCCTTACTGTACTAGCCTTTTCTGTAACCTGATGGTTCATATACTGGCACTCAGGCACAGTGGCGTCATGACTATCGTACATGATCTAGAGGCCTGTGGAGTTTGAACCTTAGCAGCCCCCAAACCATCTGAGTTAATTACCACCAAAAGATAAACGTTATCTATTGGCCATGGGGCGTCATTACCTTTTTTCCAACGTAGGAGTGAAACTTGCACACCACCTTTTCAGGACTTCCTTACACAGTTACTGCACTGCCCAATATTAGTATGGCAGTGGGCGTGAAGTCTCTAGGCAAATACAATAAAATCAGACAAGATAAATATGGGAGGGGAGACGCTTGTCCTTTAACATTACTAACATTTAGGAGGAATTCAACTAGGGCGAAACCAATCACTCAAATATGTGTGACAGCGGGATCTCAATCAAGCACTTTTGAGCGTATCGACTGTGCGAAAGGCTGCAGTTGTCTATGTTAAACACCGCGGCAATAGCGATTCGCATCCTTCGCCCTCAACTGAATTTCCACCTGTATATCCGCATTTCCCTCCCATTCGGACATGTGTACAGTCCCAAGTACTAGTTACCCGAGCATATTACACCACGGCAGAGAATACTAGGGGGAGGTACAGATCAACAGCTGCATCCAATGCCATATAGTAGCACAGTGACATAAAGCGCAGGCTAGTGTCACACCAGCATTCATGGTATGTGGTTAGGGGATGTATTAAACTACTTATGCAGAAGGCAGTGTAAATCGCAGTCACACCAGCACTGACGCACCATCTACGATGCCCGATACGTAAAAGTCAGGTGTGACATGACCGTCTATTGTTATGGCTCCCATACACAAAGGATTTATTGGGGTAATGCCACATATCTTCTGTCAGGTCAGGGAATTGGGGATATAAAACATGTTTAAAAATCCTGACACCCCCCCCCCCCCCCCGATATCGGCTGTGCCAGCCGGTTGGGGGATAGCACCCTCAGATGTATGGGGGACATAACCGAATTTATGAAGTGTTGACCAAAGCTGAAGTACAGACAAAAAACATGGGATTACTCGCATGTCTGGTTCAGTTTGTTTCATCCCAAAGGCCCAAATTACTGTCACATATAGAAATCACAGTTTAATAATGCTGGTGGGGTAGACTCTAGAAAGCACAAGACGGTATCGATAGATACGGCATACAAACATTAGTAAATGCAAAATTACAGCAAAAACAGTAACAAATTAAATAAGCCACTTGTAGTGGCTACACAGGCTCGAATATCATCTAACAGGTTAGGAGCACTCTGAAAAGCAATACTGGCAGCCCTAGGTATAACTGGATGCGATTATGGGTAGGTATACGAGTAAAATGCTGAATATAGGAAAAAAAACATTGGGTTTAATTACTTTAAACGCAGGAAAAATCTCATGTCTCATTAAAGGTGATGGTTTTCGGTATGTTAGGAAATCATTCTGTGTCGAAATTCCAGATAAATGCAATGACTGTTCAAGGGAAAGTGCACAGATGTATGTTCACACACATGAAACATGACAGAAGAGATTTAAAAAAAAAAAAAAAAGTTAGCTTCAAAGTTTTTTTTTTTTTCAATTTCTATTACAGACGTTAAAGAGGAGGTCTTTGGGTGTAATAAATAGGGGAGGGGGGTGGGGATTAGCATTGTATTTGGATTTTTATTTATTTTATTTTTTATGAGTATTATACGGCTCCCTTACTTATATAAATATTACAACATTGAAGAAAAAAAAAATGTTTGTTTTATTACTTTTCTGTGGTGTGCGTTAGTGCAAAAATGTATACATATATAAATATCTGTCCTTTGTGATGTGTGCAAACTTTCAACAGAAGCAAATCTGCCTACTGACACTAGGAATATGAAAATCTTCGTCGTATTTCCCCCTAAACATTATCAATGCATAGTTTTTTTTTATTTACGTTCTATAAAAAAATAAAAAAGCACCACGCTGTTAGTTAAGGACACTCCAGTCACAGGTTACAGGCGGATTCGTAACGCTCCGCCGGATAGATTGCAGATGTCAGTAACAGTATATGGCTTCGCTGTCCCTGGCGTCAGCAAAACCTCTTATTGCCGGGTGGGGGCAATTCAAGTTTGTACTTTGTATACAGAAATCGCACTGCTTACCAGCCCCTTTATCATTCACAGTAAGGAAATATTTGGATTGTTTTTTTTTTTATTTAAAAAGGGAAACTATCATGACACGCTCACATACATCGTTGACAGTGTAGTGTTAAATTATACTTTTAATTGGTACATATAAATAAAAAAAAAATTATAATTAAAACCACACACGCACCAGTGTAAAGATCTGTTGTTTTTTTTACATCACAGAAGTTCTGAACGAAGAGGAGGGAAATGCAACTTTCCTATGCTGTGTGTAGCCAACAAAACCCAAAAAGTGCAGCTGGGATAAAGTTTTGAAATAAAATTGGGAAGTAGTAGGATAAGACGGATCCTAAAACGTTCCAAGTTTGTGACTGCGAGGCGGACGTCCAATACAATTTCATGATAGTTTTCCAGTCAACCGACACATTAAACTAATGCCTAAATGAAAACAATAAATGCCGATGATTCATCACCGAAACACCAAGAGTGGGGCATCATATCGGACAAGGAACTTGCCTAGACATTAAAAAAGGGGCAAGTACTAATCCAGATAAACAATCAGGTTTTAGAGGAGTTTTCTGTAGCGTTAAATACACGAAATGCCGGATTAACAGGATAAAGACAAAAAAAACAACCACCCACATATGCCAGTGGGCATGGAAACCAAAGGATTCTAGTATCATCTGTTTATATGTATTTTACAAAAGTTAAGATCGCATGTAAAACACACACACACACAAAGGTATGAAACAAAAACAGACAGGCCACAGTCAGCGGACAGGCAGATGGATAGCTGACACAGAGACCCCTATACAAAAGCAGCAGAGCATTCAAATATGTGTAATCACTTATTCATAATGAAAAATAGCCATCTTCAACTGCAAGATTAAAAGATTAAGGCTCAAACCATGAGAAAACATTAGCAGGATGTACGAATCATGCCGCAGGTTCCGCAACCAATCTTACTGCATTTCCAAAAGCTTCAAAGTATTGCTTAAAAGTGACATATTCATGGGTCATTCGTTTTATCTCATTACATAATTGCATATTCCTTAAATCATAAAAGGAAAAACAAAAAACAGATTGCATATGTGTCTGCGGTATGACGGAATGAGGAATCCACGCACTCAGAGGCCTCAACACACCATGGGCCAATCCTTCAAAGATCTCCAATGAGAATCTGTCATCAGACTCGAGTCTTAGGAGTGTTAGGGTTGGATTTGTAGAGCGTTTTAATCGGCGTACAGCAACATTGCCCCTAGATTTGCGGATTCTGTTGCTGACAAAAGGTGCGGCAGCCCTGTATATCTAACACGTTAGCACATGTGGCATTTTACCGTGAAGAAAAGCTAAGAACTTCCACCAAACCTAAGCCCCTGGAAGCCGCTCCTCACAATACGCCAACCAGACATGACTGTGTTGCTTAGCAAAGCCAACCGGCAGTGTAGCAGTTAATGAAATGAGGTTGTTTTTTTTTTTTTTAAATCCATTCAACTGCCTGTGGGTCCTATAGGGCATTGAGGGCCAGGTCCGCAACGTCAGTGCAGAACAGATATGAATAGAAATAGGATGCTCTGTGTAAATAAAATAAATAGCATGTCATCTCACATTAATACTGCTAAAATAGAATTCTTTTGTACATTAGCTTAACATGATTGTACTGTCCCCATTGCCACAGACCCGTATCGGTAAGTTCGAGTCCAGCCAGACAAATGCAATAAAATAAAAACCAGGTTTCAGAGAAGTTTTCAAATGGCACACAGGAAAAATATATATATATAACGAATACTAGGATATCCATGATTTATCATAGTTACTGGTGATTTCGCCTACTTACATAAACTTTATGTACTAAAATATTTGACACGAATTTCAAAAAGGAGATAAATGTAAAAAAAAGGAAAAAAAGTATTTTTTTTCTCAATAAATTAACTTAATATTTAAGGCTTTAAACATTTCAAGATCAGGTCTTTTCTTCCTTTTTTTTTTTTTCCAGGCCATCACATCTTATCCGACATTTCAACTCGGAATTTCTTTACAAAAAAACATTTAAAAAATAAAATAAAAAGTGTATATATATTTATCATAGCGTTTTTTTTTTTTTAAAGCCCTGAGAGAAAAATTGTTCAAATTGTATTAAAAGGGTTAATTTCTGTAAACGCTTCCGTGTTTCACAAACCTCACATGATGCAATGATAGTTGCAGAGAAAATAGTATACGGGGGGGCCTGGACGGAGGGGCTGGTTGGGTAGCGAGGTACGATGACGAGTCGGGGGGATATGGTGGGATTGCACTTTGTAGCTGGAACTACAATACAAGTAAGTGCAGCTGGCCTGGCGTGAATCCTTCGGTAGTGCCTATGTAACATCGGATACCAGCACCAATTAAGCAAAGTACATGGTACGCAGGGTGTCCTGGTGAACCTGAACAGCCTTAGCAAGTGCTTGGTGGTCTCTCCCGTTACTCTGACCAGAAGTGTGGCTACCTTCCGCACTGGAACAAAAAGAAAATTATACAGCGGCTCGTTATTTGTCAACAGAATTAGAAAGAATATTAGGAAAATAATAAATCCCCACCCACATAACAGTGGCCTAATTCAGACATGACCGCTAGGCTGCGTTTCCGTACAGCCTGTGATCAGGTGTAAACTACGCATGCATCGCAATGCGCAGGCGCGTTGGTCCGCAGCGACGAGGAACGCCGGGCAGCAACGGGATGGTGCGAGAAAAACGATCGCACGGTGACTGACAGGAAGAGGTGGTTTGTGGGTGGCAACTGACCGTTTATGGAGTGTCTGGAGAAACGCAGGGAGGGTTTCGGACGTCCGCTCCGGCACTGATCATCGCACTCGAAGAGTAAGTCCTGGGATGTGCAGAGACTGCACAAACTGCTTGTGCAGCTCTCCTGCACATGCGATCGCACCCCTGCACAGCGATTTCCCCCTCCCCCTGTAGGCAGCGACTACCTGATCGCAGGGATGCAAAAAACGCACCCTAGCGATCAGTTCTGAATTAGGCCCATGGTGCGATACTAATGAAAATAATATGGTGTGATACTACTCTTCGAGCATCACCATCAACGCAGGGCGTCTCGCGCCATACGGTGTAAAGACACTCAGGGGCAGATGTATTAAGCCTGGAGAAGTGATAAGTGCAAGGTGATAACACACCAGCCAATCAGCTTCAATATGTACATTGAAATATTGAAGCTGATTGGCTGGTGCGTTATCACCTTGCACTTCTCACTGGTTTATCACTTCTCCAGGCTTAATACATTTGCCCCTCAGTGAATGAGGATCTCTCTGTATAATACTGCTCAGGGACATACACACTTGGATCCCAAAATCTTTCCCCAGCTGGAAGCACCTGATTCACGGATGATCAGGAACAGTCCCAAAAATATGTGGTAGGACAGAAAGATGACTGCTAAGATACCACAGGAGACCCTGAGACCTAACAAGGCTCCTGACAGTGGGCTATATTCATTGGGTCCAATTCACATAGCAGATATACGCAGGACAAACAGGAAAATGCCATGTGATCTTCACCAGACTATATAGGGGCTCTACAGTTTACCTACACGTGGTATAAATCCATAACAGCGTTTCTCTGGGTGCAGCAACTCTGCAGTGTGACCTGTGGACGTACCTGTCGTGTTCTTTGTCCACCAGGTGATATCGGGCCCTAAATGCCACTAAATGTGCATAGTATGCGGGAGCGGGGATAGACACAGAGCGAGTGCAACGGACGTAAGTGTGACAGAGCTGGTAAGTGAGAATCTGCAGCTCATCGGAGGAGAACCGGTTATCATCCCAGAGAACGTGATAGTGCGAGGGTCTGCTTGTTCCCTGTAATACAGAAACACACATTCATATCCCAACAGCAACAACTCTTCTGGGGGGGGGGGGGAAGGAGAAAAAGAAACCCGATAATCAAATAGAAACAAATGCTGTAAAATATTATACGGATATACCAATAAGTAAAAAAAATATATATGTATAGCAACGACAACACATACATCGATATATTTATAGAAATAACGCCTTTAAAAAAAATAAATTAAAATCTAAAACAATGATATACAAATAAAAACAAACAGAAGCACTCCTACAAAAATTACATAAAAACATTGATATTACTATAGATCCTCTTATAAAAAAAAAAAAATCCACCATCTCTCATCAAATTACTGTATTAAATACTTTTCTGTGAAATTAGGGGTGGGGCACACTGAAACCACAATGTTTCGGGGGCTCACCGGGAGTTACAGCAGTTCAGTTTTCCATTTTCTTAAAGGAAACCCCCAAACTAGCATCTTTGAACACAAACATTTGTGGGTATATTTACAAAATGTCGATTTCCATAGATTTCAAATCAAAACTAAAATCGATGCTGTGTTTCCAGAGCTAAAATACATTTACCAACATTTAACAATGTACAGTGGGGCAAAAAAGTATTTGGACAGCCCCCGATTGTACAAGTTGACCCACTTAAAAAAATGAGAGAGGTCTGTAATTTCCATCATGGGTACACTTCAACTGTGAGACAGAATCTGAAAAAAAAACCACAGGAAACCACATTGTATGATTTTTTTTTAACAATTTACTTGTATGTTCTTGTGGAAAATAAATATTTGGACACCTACCAAGCAGCAAGATTTCTGCCTTTCACAAACCTGTTACTACTTCTTTAAGAAGCTCTTCTATCCTCCACTCGTTACCTGTATTAATGGCACCTGTTTGAACTGGTTATCTGTATAAAAGACACCTGTTCACACCCTCAAACAGTCAGACTGCTACCTCTCCACCATGGCCAAGACCAGAGAGCTGTCTAAGGACACCAGGGACAAAAATTGTAGAACTGCACAAGGCTGGAATGAGCTACTCGACAATAGGCAAGCAGCTTGGTGAGAAGAGATAAACTGTTGGCGCAATTATTAAAAAATGGAAGAAATACAAGATCACTGACAATCTCCCTCAGCCTGGGGCTCCATGCAAGATCTCACCTTGTGGGGTATTAATGATCTTGAGAACGGTGAGGAATCAGCCCAGAACTACACGGGGGAACCTGGTCAATGACCTCAAGAGAGCTGGGACCACAGTCACAAAGGTTACATAGAAACATAGAATTTGTCGGCAGATAAGAACCACTTGGCCCATCTAGTCTGCCCCTTATTTTTTTTATTTTTTATTTTATATTATTTTTTATCACTAACCTTATTTGATCCTTATTTCTTTGTAAGGATATCCTTATGTCTATCCCATGCATGTTTAAATTGCTCTACTGTCTTAGCCTCTACCACCTCTGATGGGAGGCTATTCCACTTGTCCACTACCCTTTCTGTGAAATTATTTTTCCGCAAATTTCCCCTGAACCTCCCCCCCTCCAGTCTCAGTGCATGTCCTCGTGTCCTATTGCTTCTCTTCATTTGGAGAATGTTTCCCTCCTGGACTTTGTTAAAACCCTTCATATATTTGAAAGTTTCTATCATGTCCCCCCTTTCCCTTCTCTGCTCCAAACTATACATATTGAGATTTCTTAGTCTTTCTGGGTATGTTTTGTGATGTAGGCCATGCACCATTTTAGTTGCCCTCCTTTGTACAGTTTCTAATGTATTAATATCCTTTTGAAGATATGGCCTCCAGAACTGAATACAGTATTCTAGATGAGGCCGTACTAATGACTTATACAGTGGCATTATTACTTCTTTCTTTCTGCTGCTGATTTCTCTCCCAATGCAGCCAAGCTTCTGACTAGCCTTCCTCATTGCCTTGTTACATTGCTTACCTGCTTTTAAGTCATCTGAAATAGTGACTCCTAGATCCCTTTCCTCCTCAGTAGTTTCCAGTATAGTGCCATTAATACTGTATTTAGCTTTAGGATTTTTGAGACCCAAGTGCATGATTTTGCATTTTTTGGCATTAAGCTGTAATTGCCAGACTCTTGACCATTCCTCTAGTCTACCTAGATCCTCAATCATTTGTTTTACCCCACCTGGTGTGTCTACCCTGTTGCATACCTTTGTGTCATCTGCAAAAAGGCATACTTTCCCTTTAATGCCATTTGCAATGTCACCAATAAAGATATTAAAAAGCACTGGTCCAAGTACAGATCCCTGGGGTACTCCACTGGTATCATTTCCCTCATGTGAATGCACTCCATTTACCACAACTCTCTGTTTTCTATCCTTCAACCAAGATCTTATCCATTCAATAATCCTAATATCCAATCCCAAACTTTCAAGTTTATTTAGCAGTCTGCGATGTGGAACTGTGTCAAAAGCCTTACTAAAGTCTAGATATGCTATATCCATGGCTCCACCTTTATCCATCACTTTAGTCACACAATCAAAAAAGTCAATAAGATTTGTTTGACATGATCTCCCCCCAGTGAATCCATGCTGTTTGGGATCCAGTAAATTGCCGGATTTGAGATAATCTACAACTCTTTCTTTTAAGAGTGTTTCCATCAATTTCCCTACTACTGATGTAAGACTCACTGGTCTGTAGTTGTTTGCCTCTTCCTTGCTTCCACTTTTGTGCAGTGGGACTACGTTTGCTCTTTTCCAGTCCCCTGGAATTTCTCCTGTAGCTAATGACTGGTTGAATAATTCTGTCAATGGTGCTACCAGCACCTCTTTAAGTTCTTTTAATATCCTTGGATGTATCCCATCTGGCCCCATAGATTTGTCCACTTTCAGCTTTGAGAGTTCTGTTAGGACCTTCTCCTCTGTAAATGTACTTGTTTCATTTTCCTGAATATCCCTGCAACTTAACTGTGGCCCCTTCCCCTCTCTTTCAGTAGTAAATACTGAGCAAAAATAATCATTAAGATGATCTGCTATTAAATTGTCTCCTTCAACAAGACTCCCAGTGTCCGTCTTTAGTTTTATAATTCCGCCTTTTGTTTTTCTCTTTTCGCTTATATACCTAAAAAAAGTTTTGCCTCCTTTACCCACTGACTGGGCCATTTTCTCCTCAGCTTGTGCCTTTGCACATCTGATTACCTTCTTTGTCTCCTTCTGTCTAACAAGATATAGCTTTTTGTCTTCATTATTTTGTGTCTGCTTATATTTCCTAAAAGCCATCTTTTTTGCTCTCACAATATTTGCTACTTCTTTTGCAAACCACACTGGCTTCCTTTTCCTTGTGTTTTTCCTAACAGTTTTGATACAAAGGTCTGTTGCCTTCAATATTGCACATTTGAATGTTTCCCACCTCTCCTGCACTGTTTCCAAGTTCCTCCACTCTGCCAAAGAATCGCTTACACATTTTCCCATCCCTACAAAATCAGCCTTCCTAAAATCCAACACCTTTGTTTTTGTATGGGACGAGTCAGTCTCTGTCTTAATGCTGAACCATACTGCTTGATGATCACTGGATCCCAGGTTTTCACCCACTTTTACGTCCGATAATCTGTCTCCATTTGTAAGTATTAAGTCTAATATTGCGTCTTTCCGAGTGGGCTCCCTCACCAATTGGTGGAGGGATGCTCCCTGAAGGGAATTTAAAATGTTCCTACTTCTAGTGGAACTAGCAACAGACACCTCCCAGTTTACATCAGGAAGATTAAAGTCTCCCATGATTATTACCTCTCCTTTTAATGCCATTTTAGTTATGTCCTGCAATAGGTTCTTGTCAAGTTCCTCTTCCTGACCTGGTGGCCTGTATATCACGCCAATACGAATAATCAACTTTTCCCCTGTTTCTATGGTCACCCAAAGGGCCTCAGTTTTTTCTTCAATACTTTGTATTAATGTAGTATTTATGGCATTTTTTACATACATTGCTACCCCTCCTCCGATTTTTCCAATTCTGTCCTTCCTAAATAAAGTATATCCCGGTATAGCTATGTCCCAGTCATGATTTTCATTGTACCATGACTCTAATTGCCACAATATCTAGATCATCCCTTGTCATTATTGCAGTTAGTTCTGGGATTTTATTTCCTAAGCTCCTAGCATTTGCACACATAGCTTTTAGAGTTTTGTTTGTGCTTTTTCTGTTTCTAGCTATGTTCTTCTCTCTGCCTATTTTTATTTGGTTTTGATCTGAATTATCTTCTGTTGTTGTGGATATGCTTCCTATTCCCTTTGCCTGCAGAAACAATACCTCTGTGTTGGGGGAGCAGATTTCTTTATTCCTATTTGGTTCACTGCCCCCCTTTGTTAGTTTAAATAGTTCTTGATGAAGCATCCAAACTGTTCAGTTAGTATTCTCGTTCCCCTTGAAGATGGATGCAGGCCGTCACTTTTGTATAAGCTCCTATCTTGCCAGATGGTGTGATTATGGCCTATAAATCCAAATCTCTCCTCATTGCACCATGTCCTTAGCCAAACATTGAAGTTTCTGTCTTCCCCTCTGTGTACTGGCAATACTTCTGAAAAAGATACAGTGGTTGCCACCTGCTTCAGAGCAGTCCCTAACTTCCTAAATTCATCTTTTACAGCCATGAGTTCAGCATTTGCCAGGTCATTTGTCCCTAGGTGGACGATGACATCCACCTCCCCATCTTTTCTTGCTGCCTTCACAATTCTTAGCATGCGCTCTTTATCCCTTGGAGCTGTGGCTCCAGGTAAGCACCTTACTTGTTTCTCTACTTCATTTGCATTTCCCAGATGTATTCCTCTAATAATGGAATCTCCCAAGAGAAGTGCAGTCCTTTTTGGAGATTCAATTTTCCTGTTCCATTTCCTGTTCCTATAGTTGGTAGATGTCCCCATATCCTCCTGTTCTGTAGTGCCTCTATTAGTTGTATCTTCCAGCCCTGCAAGAGTAGCATACGAGTTTTGCAGTGTCACCGCTTGCGGGAGGTGTCTATGTCCCTCTGGAAATCTCTGCCCTTGAGAGCCCACAGTAGTCCAGGTAGAATGTCTTCTGGTGGCTCTCTGAGGCAGTGGAGGCTTCAAAGACACAGACATCCTACAAATCTCAGCATGCAGTTTTGCTATCTCCTCCTTCAGCAGAGAAAATTGCTCACAGATTGGACAGCAGCTGAGTCTCCATGCTGCCTCTTTCCAAACAAATGCTTTACATCCATTGCACTGCACAAAGGCCAAACATTGTATCAGATGTTAATGGTATTGCAAATTTGTGTGTTACTTGGTGTATTTTAAAACTCACCTGTTGCTGTATTCTAACTCACCTGCTGCTGTTTCAAATTCACTTAATAAGCCAAGCCTCACTTTATAATGCACGCCTCTCACAAAGAGCACGCTCTCTGATTCTGGTCACTGTTTATATAGTTTCTCAGGTAGCTGTTCTATTCAGCCCCTCCTCCTAATCACTTCACACCTAGATTCAGCCCCTCCTCCTCCTAGTTTCTCTTCACACTCTAAGAGATCACAAGTGAAAGCACAGAGACAAACACAGCCAAATTCTCACTCCTTTTTCCCACAATATTACAATCCCTATATGGATAGACAGAGAATACTCACCTGCTGCTGTTTCAAACTCACTTAATAAGCCAAGCCTCACTTTATAATGCACGCCTCTCACAAAGAGCACGCTCTCTGAGTCTGGTCACTGTCTATATAGTTTCTCAGGTAGCATTAGTAACACACTACATCGTCATGGACTGAAATCCTGCAGCGCCCGAAAGATCCCCCTGCTTAAGCCAGCACATGTCCAGGCCCGTCTAAAGTTTGCCAGCGACCATGTGGATGATCCAGAGGAGGATTGGAAGAATGTAATGTGGTCAGATGAGAGCAAAATCGAACTTTTTGGTATAAACTCCACTCGCCGTGTTTGGAGGGAGAAGAATGATGAATGGCATCTCAAGAACACCATACCCACTTTGAAGCATAGGGGTGGAAACATCATGCTTTGTGGCTGCTTTTCTGCAACGGGTACACGACGACTGATCCGTATTAAAGAGGATGAATGGGGCCATGTATCGTGAGATTTTGGGCAAAAACCTCCTTCCCTCAGTAAGAGCATTGAAGGTGGAACGTGGCTGGGTCTTCCAGCATGACAATGACCCCAAACACACTGCCCGGGCAACTAAGGAGTGGCTCCGTAAGAAGCATTTCAAGGTCCTGGAGAGGCCTGTCCAGTCTCCAGACCTCAACCCAATAGAAAATCTGTGGAGGGAGTTGAAAGTCTGTGTTGCCCGGTGACAGCCCCAAAACATGACAGATCTAGAGAAGATCTGCATGGAAGAGTGGGCCAAAATACCTGCTACAGTGTGTGCAAACCTGGTCAAGAACTACAAGAAACGTTTGACCCCTGTAATTGCCAACCGAGGTTATATTACAAAGTATTGAGTTAAACTTTTTGATTGTCCAAATATTTATTTTCCACAAAAATATACAAATAAATTGTTTAAAAATCATACAATATGATTTCCTGTTTTTTTTTTTCCCAGATTCTGTCTCTCACAGTTGAAGTGTACCTATGATGGAAATTACAGACCTCATCTTTTTAAGCGAGTCAACTTGCACAATCTGTGGCTGTCCAAATACTTTTTTGACCCACTGTATATTAAAAGTCATGTTAGGAAATGTGAGTGAGCCCATGAAACAATATAATTTTATAACAATTTTCATAGATTTCAAGTGGATGAAAATCGGCCTTTAATAAATACACCCCGTTCACACATACGCCCGGCTGTAAGCCGGATAAGAAGCATTCACACTCAATCCGGGGGTCATTGAAATGGGAATCCTTTTCTCTGGCTCAAAATAATGAGATCATGAAAACGGTGCTCATTTTCCTCTCCAAACATACTACTTCCACCTCTACTCTACACTGGCTTCCCTTCCCCTTCTGAATTCTATACAAGCTTCTCACACAGCCTTTGCCAATTTACATATCTGACCTCATCTCCCTTTACACCCCCACCTGCCCTCTTCGTTCCACAAACACATGCCACCTCTCCTGTCAACTAATTACTTCCTCCAATTGCTGCCTCCAAGATTCTGGCCGTGGTACTCCATACCTCTGGAATTCTCTACCTTTCCCTATCAGACCCTTAATAAAAATTCAAAACGGGCTTTCAAGACCCACTTCATCAAAACCAGCCTCATCCTAATCCTCTTAATTCACCTGAAATAGTGACACCTAGATCCCTTGCCTCCTCAGTAGTATCCATTATATACAAGTGGGCCATGTGTAGTGGCAGTACGTGCTGTACATGTGGACGTCATACCTGTATTCCAGCATGACTGCACAGATAGAAGTCAAACTCTGAGGGGTGGGTGATTTTTGTGTCCACTGTGGTACCAGCTGGAATATTTCCGCTTTTCCCAACCTAGTGCGAGGGAAGAATAAAGGGCGTAAGCCATGGACATCATCTCATCAGAGACAATGTAGGGAGATGAACGTTTCGCTTACCCGTTCATTTCTGTCTGTACAGAAGAGCCGTGTGTGATGTCTTTTCTGTACAACAATGAAAGTAATGCCCGGCTGGTAATCCTTCTCCAACTTTATGCAAGCCTCTCTAATAGCAATAAGCTCATAATGTAGTACCTGTATAAGGGGGAAAAAAGAAAATGTGAGGCTCCTGCAAAATCAGGACTTACCACCCAACTACGCTGCTAGAGAACCGCTTGGGAACCCACCTGCTGAAACTGGCCTTCAGACACACCATCCCTGTAGAAGATGATTCTTGTGGGCTTGAAACGCGTGGATTTGTAGAACTGGATGAGCAGTTCCCGGACCATGGTGGCCAGGTCTTGAATGATCTCTTGACGATGCTGCTGCACTCTTACCGTGGCACAATATCGGTTGGGGTGGGCATCCATGCTACCTACCACCTATAAAAAAAATAATAAATAGAAATAGGTATGTTTTTGAACATTTAAAATAAGAATTTACTTACCGATAATTCTATTTCTCGGAGTCCGTAGTGGATGCTGGGGTTCCTGAAAGGACCATGGGGAATAGCGGCTCCGCAGGAGACAGGGCACAAAAAGTAAAGCTTTAGGATCAGGTGGTGTGCACTGGCTCCTCCCCCTATGACCCTCCTCCAAGCCTCAGTTAGGTACTGTGCCCGGACGAGCGTACACAATAAGGAAGGATTTATGAATCCCGGGTAAGACTCATACCAGCCACACCAATCACACTGTACAACCTGTGATCTGAACCCAGTTAACAGTATAACAGCGGAGCCTCTGAAAAGATGGCTCACAACAATAATAACCCGATTTTTGTAACTATGTACAAGTAATGCAGATAATCCGCACTTGGGATGGGCGCCCAGCATCCACTACGGACTCCGAGAAATAGAATTATCGGTAAGTAAATTCTTATTTTCTCTATCGTCCTAGTGGATGCTGGGGTTCCTGAAAGGACCATGGGGATTATACCAAAGCTCCCAAACGGGCGGGAGAGTGCGGATGACTCTGCAGCACCGAATGAGAGAACTCCAGGTCCTCCTTAGCCAGGGTATCAAATTTGTAGGATTTTACAAACGTGTTTGCCCCTGACTAAATAGCCGCTCGGCAAAGTTTTAAAGCCGAGACCCCTCGGGCAGCCGCCCAAGATGAGCCCACCTTCCTTGTGGAATGGGCATTTACATATTTTGGCTGTGGCAGGCCTGCCACAGAATGTGCAAGCTGAATTGTATTACACATCCAACTAGCAAAAGTCTGCTTAAAAGCAAGAGCACCCAGTTTGTTGGGTGCATACAGGATAACAGCAAGTCAGTTTTCCTGACTCCAGCCGTCCTGGAACCTATATTTTCAGGGCCCTGACCACATCTAGCAACTTGGAGTCCTCCAAGTCCCTAGTAGGCGCAAGACACCACAATAAGCTGGTTCAGGTGAAACACTGACACCACCTTAGGGAGAGAACTGGGGACGAGTCCGCAGCTCTGCCCTGTCCGAATGGACAAACAGATATGGGCTTTTTTGAGAAAAAAACCACCAATTTGACACTCGCCTGGTCCAGGCCAGGTCCAAGAGCATGTTCACTTTTCATGTGAGATGCTTCAAATCCACAGATTTGACTGGTTTTAAACCAATGTGTTTTGAGGAATCCCAGAACTACGTTGAGATCCCACAGTGCCACTGGAGGCACAAAAGGGGGTTGTATATGCAATACTCCCTTGACAAACTTCTGGACTTCAGGAACTGAAGCCAATTCTTTCTGGAAGAAAAATCGACAGGGCCGAAATTTGAACCTTAATGGACCCCAATTTGAGGCCCATAGACACTCCTGTTTGCAAGAAATGCAGGAATCGACCGAGTTGAAATTTCTTCGTGGGGCCTTCCTGGCCTCACACCACGCAACATATTTTCGCCACATGTGGTGATAATGTTGTGCGGTCACCTCCTTTCTGGCTTTGACCAGGGTAGGAATGACCTCTTCCTGAATGCCTTTTCCCTTAGGATCCGGCGTTCCACCGCCATGCCGTCAAACGCAGCTGCGGTAAGTCTTGGAACAGACATGGTACTTGCTGAAACAAGTCCCTTCTTAGCGGCAGAGGCCATAAGTCCTCTGTGAGCATCTCTTGAAGTTCCGGGTACCAAGTCCTTCTTGGCCAATCCGGAGCCATGAGTATAGTTCTTACTCCTCTACGTCTTATAATTCTCAGTACCTTAGGTATGAAAAGCAGAGGATGGAACACATACACCGACTGGTACACCCACGGTGTTACCAGAACGTCCACAGCTATTGCCTGAGGGTCTCTTAACCTGGCGCAATACCTGTCCCGTTTTTGTTCAGACGGGACGCCATCATGTCCACCTTTGGTAATTCCCAACGGTTTACAATTATGTGGAAAACTTCCCCATGAAGTTCCCACTCTGCCGGGTGGAGGTCGTGCCTACTGAGGAAGTCTGCTTCCCAGTTTCCATTCCCGGAATGAAACACTGCTGACAGTGCTATCACATGATTTTCCGCCCAGCGAAAAGTCCTTGCAGTTTTTGCCACTGCCCTCCTGCTTCTTGTGCCGCCCTGTCTATTTACGTGGGCGACTGCCGTGATGTTTTATCCCACTGGATCAATACCGGCTGACCTTGAAGCAGAGGTCTTGCTAAGCTTAGAGCATTATAAATTTACCCTTAGCTATATTTATGTGGAGAAAAATCTCCAGACTTGATCACACTCCCTGGAAATTTTTTCCTTGTGTGACTGCTCCCCAGCCTCTCGGGCTGGCCTCCGTGGTCACCAACATCCAAAACTGAATGCCGAATCTGCGGCCCTCTAGAAGATGAGCACTCTGTAACCACCACAGGAGAGACACCCTTGTCCTTGGATATAGGGTTATCCGCTGATGCATCTGAAGATGCGATCCGGACCATTTGTCCAGCAGATCCCACTGAAAAGTTCTTGCATGAAATCTGCCGACTGGAATTGCTTCGAAGGAAGTCACCATTTTTTTACCATGGCCCTTGTGCAATGATGCACTGATTTTAGGAGGTTCCTGACTAGCTCGGATAACTCCCTGGCTTTCTCTTCCGGGAGAAACACCTTTTTCTGGACTGTGTCCAGAATCATCCCTAAGCACAGGAGACTTGTTGTCGGGATCAGCTGCGATTTTGGAATATTTAGAATCCACCCCTGCTGTTGTAACAGTATCCTAGATAGTGCTACTCCGACCTCCAACTGTTCCCTGGACTTTGCCCTTATCAGGAGATCGTCCAAGTAAGGGATAATTAAGACGCCTTTTCTTCGAAGAAGAACCATCATTTCGGCCATTACCTTGGTAAAGACCCGGGGTGCCGTAGACAATCCAAACGGCAGCGTCTGAAACTGATAGTGACAGTTCTGTACCACGAACCTGAGGTACCCTTAGTGAGAAGGGCAAATTTGGGACATGGATCCCGGTTCGTTATCACTGCTCTGAGTGACTCCATCTTGATTTGAACCTTTGTAAGTGTTCAAATTTTTTTAGATTTAGAATAAGTCTCACCTAGCCTTCTGGCTTCAGTACCACAATATAGTGTGGAATAATACCCCTTTTCTTGTTGTAGAAGGGGTAATTTAATTATCACCTGCTGGGAATACAGCTCGTGAATTTTTTCCCATACTGCCTCCTTGTCGGAGGGAGACCTTGGTAAAGCAGACTTCAGGAGCCTGCGCAGGGGAAACGTCTCGACATTCCAAACTGTACCCCTGGGATACTACTTGTAGGATCCAGGGGTCCTGTACGGTCTCAGCGTCATGCTGAGAGCTTGTCAGAAGCGGTGGAACGCTTCTGTTCCTGGGAATGGGCTGCCTGCTGCAGTCTTCTTCCCTTTCCTCTATCCCTGGGCAGATATGACTCTTATAGGGACGAAAGGACTGAAGCTGAAAAGACGGTGTCTTTTTCTGCAGAGATGTGACTTAGGGTAAAAACGGTGGATTTTCCAGCAGTTGCCGTAGCCACCAGGTCCGATGGACCGACCCCAAATAACTCCTTTTCCTTTATACGGCAATACACCTTTGTGCCGTTTGGAATCTGCATCACCTGACCACTGTCGTGTCCATAAACATCTTCTGGCAGATATGGACATCACACTTACTCTTGATGCCAGAGTGCAAATATCCCTCTGTGCATCTCGCATATATAGAAATACATCCTTTAAATGCTCTATAGTCAATAAAATACTGTCCCTGTCAAGGGTATCAATATTTTTAGTCAGGGAATCCGACCAAGCCACCCCAGCTCTGCACATCCAGGCTGAGGCGATCGCTGGTCGCAGTATAACACCAGTATGTGTGTATATACTTTTTATGATATTTTTCCAGCCTCCTGTCAGCTGGCTCCTTGAGGACGGCCCTATCTATAGACGGTACCGCCACTTGTTCTGATAAGCGTGTGAGCGCCTTATCCACCCTAAGGGGTGTTTCCCACCGCGCCCTAACTTCTGGCGGGAAAGGGTATACCGCCCATATTTTCTATCGGGGGAAAACAACGCATCATCACACACTTCATTTAATTTATCTGATTCAGGAAAAACTACGGTAGTTTTTTCACATCCCACATAATACCCTCTTTTGTGGTACTTGTAGTATCAGAAATATGTAACACCTCCTTCATTGCCTTTAACGTGTGGCCCTAATAAGGAATACGTTTGTTTATTCACCGTCGACACTGGATTCAGTGTCCCTGTCTGTGTCTGTGTCGACCGACTAAAGTAAACGGGCGTTTTAAAAACCCCTGACGGTGTTTTTGAGACGTCTGGACCGGTACTAATTGTTTGTCGGCCGTCTCATGTCGTCAACCGACCTTGGCGCGTGTTGACATTATCACGTAATTCCCTAAATAAGCCATCCATTCCGGTGTCGACTCCCTAGAGAGTGACATCACCATTACAGGCAATTGCTCCGCCTCCTCACCAACATCGTCCTCATACATGTCGACACACACGTACCGACACACAGCACACACACAGGGAATGCTCTGATAGAGGACAGGACCTACTAGCCCTTTGGAGAGACAGAGGGAGAGTTTGCCAGCACACACCAAAAACGCTATAATTATATAGGGACAACCTTATATAAGTGTTTTCCCTTATAGCATCTTTTTTATATATTTCTAACGCCAAATTAGTGCCCCCCCTCTCTGTTTTAACCCTGTTTCTGTAGTGCAGTGCAGGGGAGAGCCTGGGAGCCTTCCCTCCAGCCTTTCTGTGAGGGAAAATGGCGCTGTGTGCTGAGGAGATAGGCCCCGCCCCTTTTTCGGCGGCCTCGTCTCCCGCTCTTAACGGATTCTGGCAGGGGTTAAATATCTCCATATAGCCCCCGGAGGCTATATGTGAGGTATTTTTAGCCAAAAAAGGTTTTCATTTGCCTCCCAGGGCGCCCCCCTCCCAGCGCCCTGCACCCTCAGTGACTGCCGTGTGAAGTGTGCTGAGAGGAAAATGGCGCACAGCTGCAGTGCTGTGCGCTACCTTAAGAAGACTGAGGAGTCTTCTGCCGCCGATTCTGGACCTCTTCTCGTTTCAGCATCTGCAAGGGGGCCGGCGGCGAGGCTCCGGTGACCATCCAGGCTGTACCTGTGATCGTCCCTCTGGAGCTAATGTCCAGTAGCCAAGAAGCCAATCCATCCTGCACGCAGGTGAGTTCACTTCTTCTCCCCTAAGTCCCTCGTTGCAGTGATCCTGTTGCCAGCAGGACTCACTGTAAAATAAAAAACCTAAGCTAAACTTTTCTAAGCAGCTCTTTAGGAGAGCCACCTAGATTGCACCCTTCTCGGCCGGGCACAAAAATCTAACTGAGGCTTGGAGGAGGGTCATAGGGGGAGGAGCCAGTGCACACCACCTGATCCTAAAGCTTTACTTTTTGTGCCCTGTCTCCTGCGGAGCCGCTATTCCCCATGGTCCTTTCAGGAACCCCAGCATCCACTAGGACGATAGAGAAAGAGGGGTTTATGTTTTGGTGTGTGTCTTACTATAAGTACCAGCCCGATTCTACGGATAAAATAACAATGGGACTAGAGGTGGCAGTGGGCAGATCACTGGTACTTAGATGCGTCTTCCTTCCACATTGTACCTGGTAAGTCAGTCAGTGGTGTGATTACAGACAGATGCAGGAACAGCTACAGATGTGACCACCTACATCTAGCACAAACAGCCCATCTAGTCACCCCAAGCCATGGCATGACATTGTAGCGCAGAGCCTCTTTACATGTGACTTTTTAAATTAAAGTGCAGCTTATTTGCAAAATGATGTGAATAGGACGCACATGTAAGCTTATGCCGATTCAGATATATTTCATATGCAGATACAGGAGCGTTTGCACAGACAATAGAGGCATGACGCATATTATTATAAATCAGCGTCCTATTTGCAAAGCGATGCGAATAAGATGCACTTTCAGCAAAAATAGGATTTTAATACCTACCGGTAAATTCTTTTCTCTTAGTCCGTAGAGGATGCTGGAAGTCACCATAAGAACCATGGGGTATAGACGGGATCCGCAGAAGACATGGGCACTTTAAGACTTTGAAAGGGTGTGAACTGGCTCCTCCCTCTATGCCCCTCCTCCAGGCTCCAGTTATAGGAACTGTGCCCAGGGAGACGGACATTTAGAGGAAATAAATTATTGTTAAACTAAGGTGAGATACATACCAGCTCACACCTCAAACAGGCCGTACAACATGGCATTCAACAGAACTCTAGTCAAAAGCATGAACAATGTCAGCAATAGGCCGAGTATAAACGTAACACAAGCTGTGTGCAACCAGAACTAATGACTGCAGATACAGCACGCACTGGGACGGGCGCCCAGCATCCTCTACGGACTAAGAGAAAAGGATTTACCGGTAGGTATTAAAATCCTATTTTCTCATACGTCCTAGAGGATGCTGGGGTCACCATAAGAACCATGGGGTTATACCAAAGCTCTAGAACGGGCGGGAGAGTGCGGATGACTCTGCAGCACCGATTGACCAAACTTGAGGTCATCATCGGCCAGGGTATCAAACTTGTAAAACTTTGCAAAAGTGTTTGAACCCGACCAAGTAGCTGCTCGGCAAAGTTGTAACGCCGAGACCCCCCGGGCAGCCGCCCAGGACGCGCCCACCTTTCTGGTAGAATGGGCCTTCGGTACTGGCAATCCAGCCGTAGAATAAGCCTGCTGAATCGTAGCACAGATCCAGCGTGCAATATAGTCTGCTTGGAAGCAGGAGCCCCAATCTTGTTGGGATCATACAGGACAAACAGAACCTCCGTTTTCCTAATCCGAGCCGTCCTGGCGACATACATTTTTAAAGCTCTGACCACAGCAAGAGACTTCGACTCCACTAAAGCGTCAGTAGCCACTGGCACCACAATAGGTCGGTTCATGTGGAACGATGAAACCACCTTCGGCAGAGATTGTTGACGAGTCCTCAACTCTGCTCTATCTTCATGGAAGATCAAATAAGGGCTCTTGTTAGACAAAGCCGCTAACTCAGATACCCGCCTTGCGGATGCCAAAGCCAACAGCATGACCACTTTCCAAGTGACGAATTTCAACTCCACCTTCTGTAAAGGTTCAACCAATGTGATTGAAGGAACTGCAACACCACGTTAAGATCCCATGGTGCCACTGGGGGCACAAATGGAGGTTGGATGTGCAATACGCCTTTCACGAAAGTCTGAACTTCTGGAAGGGAGGCCAATTGTTTTTGAAAGAGAACCGATAAGGCTGAAATTTGTACTTTAATTGAGCCCAACTTCAAGCCCACATCCACACCTGCTTGTAAAAAATGAGAAAATAAACCTACCGGTAAATCTTTTTCTCCTAGTCCGTAGAGGATGCTGGGGACTCCGTAAGGACCATGGGGTATAGACGGGCTCCGCAGGAGACATGGGCACTATAAAGAACTTTAGAATGGGTGTGCACTGGCTCCTCCCGCTATGCCCCTCCTCCAGATCTCAGTTAGAGAACTGTGCCCAGAGGAGACGGACAGTACGAGGAAAGGATTTTGTTAATCCAAGGGCAAGATTCATACCAGCCCACACCATCCACACCGTTTAACATGGAATATACGCAACCAGTTAACAGTATGCAACAAAACCGTATCAGGCAAAGACTGATTACAACTGAAACATAACCCTTATGTAAGCAATAACTATATACAAGCCTTGCAGAAAGTAGTCCGCACTGGGACGGGCGCCCAGCATCCTCTACGGACTAGGAGAAAAAGGATTTACCGGTAGGTTTAAAATCTTATTTTCTCTTACGTCCTAGAGAATGCTGGGGACTACGTGAGGACCATGGGGTTTATACCATAGCTCCAGACCGGGCGGGAGAGTGCGGACGACTCTGCAGCACCGACTGAGCAAACGCAAGGTCCTCATCAGCCAGGCTATCAATCTTATAGAACTTTGCAAAAGTGTTTGAACCCGACCAGGTAGGTGCTCGGCGAAGCTGTAAAGCCGAGACGCCTCGGGCAGCCGCCCAAGAAGAGCCTACCTTCCTAGTGGAATGGGCCTTTACCGAATTTGGTAACGGCAATCCTGCCGTAGAATGAGCCTGCTGAATAGTGTTACAGAGCCAGCGAGCAATAGTCTGCTTCGAAGCAGGAGCGCCAACTTTGTTGGCTGCATACAGGACAGACAGTGCCTCTGTTTTCCTAACCCGAGCCGTCCTGGCTACATAGATTTTTAAGGCCCTGACTACATCAAGGGACTTGGAGTCCTCCAAGTCACCCGTAGCCACAGGCACCACAATAGGTTAGTTCATATGAAACGATGAAACCACCTTGGGCAAAAATTGAGGACGAGTCCTCAACTCCGCTCTATCCTTATGGAAAATCAGATAGGGGCTCTTGTGAGACAAGGCCGCCAATTCGGACACCCGCCTCGCAGATGCCAAGGCCAACAACATGACCACCTTCCAAGTGAGAAACTTTAATACAACAGTCTGAAGTGGTTCAAACCAGTGAGAGTCTAGGAACCGTAATACCACGTTAAGGTCCCATGGTGCCACTGGGGGCACAAAAGGAGGCTGGAAGTGCAGCACTCCCTTTACAAAAGTCTGGACTTCTGGGAGAGAAGCCAATTCCTTATGAAAGAATATAGATAAGGCCGAAATCTGTATCTTAATGGAGCATAACTTCAGGCCCATATCCACTCCTGTCTGTAGAAAGTGGAGAAAACGGCCCAAATGGAAATCCTCCGTAGGAGCATGTTTGGCTTCACACCAAGAAACAGATTTCCTCCAGATACGGTGATAATGTTTCGCCGTCACCTCCTTCCTAGCCTTTATCAGCGTAGGGATGACTTCTTCCGGAATACCTTTCCCAGCTAGGATTCGGTGTTCAACCGCCATGCCGTCAAACGTAACCGCGGTAAGTCTTGGAACACGCAGGGTCCCTGCTGTAACATGTCCTCCCTGAAAGGAAGGGGCCACGGATCTTCTGTGAGCATTTCCTGAAGATCTGAGTACCAGGCCCTTCGAGGCCAATCTGGAACAATGAGTATTGTCCGCACTCTTTTTCGTCTTATGATTCTCAATAGTTTTGAGATGAGAGGAAGAGGAGGGAACACACAGACCGACTGAAACACCCATGGTGTCACCAGGGCGTCCACCGCTACTACCTGAGGGTCCCTTGACCTGGCACAATACCTCCGAAGCTTCTTGTTGAGCCGTGACGCCATCATGTCTATTTGAGGAATTCCCCAAAGACTTGTTATCTCTGCAAAAACTTCTTGATGAAGTCCCCACTCTCCTGGATGGAGATCGTGCCTGCTGAGGAAGTCTGCTTCCCAGTTATCCACTCCTGGAATGAGGACTGCTGACAGAGCGCTTAAGTGATTTTCCGCCCAGTGAAGAATCCTGGTGGCTTCCGCCATTGCCACTCTGCTCCTTGTCCCGCCTTGGTGGTTTACATGAGCCACTGCTGTGATGTTGTCTGATTGAACCAGAACCGGTAGGTCGCAAAGAAGATTCTCCGCTTGTCATAGGCCGTTGTATATGGCCCTCAATTCCAGTACGTTGATGTGCAGACAAGCCTCCTGGCTTGACCATAGTCCCTGAAAATTTCTTCCTTGTGTGACTGCTCCCCATCCTCGGAGGCTCGTGTCCGTGGTCATCAGAACCCAGTCTTGAATGCCGAACCTGCGACCCTCTAGAAGGTGAGCACTCTGCAGCCACAACCGGAGAGACACCCTGGCCCTGGGGGACAGGCTTATCTTCTGATGTATTTGTAGATGGGACCCGGACCACTTGTCCAGAAGGTCCCACTGAAAAGTCCTCGTATGAAACCTGCCGAAAGGTATGGCCGAAAGGTATGGCCTCGTAGGCTGCCACCATTTTCCCCAGAACTCGAGTGCATTGATGAACAGACACTCTTTTTGGTTTTAGCAGGTCTCTGACCAAGTTCTGGAGGTCCTGGGCTTTTTCCATTGGTAGAAAAACCCTCTTCCGTTCCGTGTCCAGAAACATGCCTAGGAATGATAGTCGAGTCGTTGGAATCAACTGTGACTTTGGCAGATTTAGAATCCAACCGTGCAGTTATAGCACACTCAGGGAGAGCGATACGCTCTTCAGCAATTGTTCTCTCGATCTCGCTTTTATCAGGAGATCGTCCAAGTACAGGATAATTGTGACTCCCTGCCTGCGCAGGAGCACCATCATCTCCGCCATCACCTTGGCGAAAATTCTCGGGGCCGTGGAAAGCCCAAACGGCAACGTCTGAAACTGGTAATGACAGTCCTGTACAGCGAATCTCAGGTACTCCTGATGAGGAGGATATATGGGGACATGAAGGTATGCATCCTTTATGTCTAGTGACACCATAAAATCCCCCCCTTTCAGACTGGAGATCACTGCCCGGAGCGATTCCATCTTGAATTTGAACTTTTTCAAGTACAGGTTTAGGGATTTCAGATTTAAAATGGGTCTGACCGAGCCATCCGGCTTCGGGACCACGAACAGGGTCGAATAGTACCCTTTTCCCTGTTGGACTAGGGGAACCTTGATAATCACCTGCTGTTGACAAAGCTTTAGAATCGCAGCTAACACTACTGCCCTCTCTGGGGGAGAAGCTGGTAAGGCCGACTTGAAAAATCGGCGAGGGGGCACCTCTTCGAATTCCAGTTTGTAGCCTTGGGATACAATTTCCATCGCCCAAGGATCCACGTCTGACCGAACCCAGACGTGGCTGAAGAGTCGAAGACGTGCCCCCACCGGCGCGTACTCCCTCAGTGGGGCCCCAGTGTCATGCGGTGGATTTAGCAGTAGCCAGGGAGGACTTCTGTTCCTGGGAACTAGCCGAAGCAGGCGTTCTTTTCCCTCTACCCTTACCTCTGGCGAGGAAGGATGAGGCCTGACCTCTTCTGGACTTATGCGACCGAAAGGACTGCATCTGATATTGCAGAGTTTTCTTTTGCTGCGGGGGAACAAAAGGCAATAAGGCAGATTTACCCGCCATAGCTGTTGAAACCATGTCCGCAAGACCTTCCCCGAATAAAACCTCACCCTTGTAAGGTAAAACCTCCATATGCTTCTTTGAGTCGGCATCACCCGTCCATTGGCGGGTCCACAGGGCTCGCCTAGCAGAAATCGCCATGGCGTTGGATCTCGAACCTAGCAGCTCAACGTCTCTTTGAGCGTCTCTCAAATATAAGACTGCGTCTTTAATATGACCTAGCGTCAATAAAATGGTATCCCTATCTAGGGTATCAAAGTCAGCTGACAAGGTATCTGTCCAAGCTGCAACTGCGCTACATACCCATGCCGATGCTATTGCCGGTCTGAGTAAAGCACCCGTATGCGTATAAATAGATTTTAAGGTAGTTTCCTGTCTGCGATCAGCAGGATACTTGAGGGCTGCAGTGTCAGGAGACGGTAGCGCCACCTTCTTGGACAAGCGCGTTAAAGCCTTGTCTACCCTGGGCGAGGATTCCCACCGTACCCTGTCCTGTGCATGGAAAGGATACGCCATAAGAATCCTCTTGGGAATCTGCAGTTTTTTGTCTGGAGTTTTCCAAGCTTTTTCAAATAACTCGTTCAGCTCATGAGATGGGGGAAAGGTTACCTCAGGTTTCTTTTCCTTATACATGCGCACCCTCGTGTCAGGTACAGAGGGGTCATCTGTGATATGCAACACATCTTTTATTGCAATGATCATATAATGAATACTTTTGGCCACCCTTGGGTGTAGCCTTGCATCATTGTAGTCGACACTGGAGTCAGAATCCGTGTCAGTATCAGTGTCTGCTATTTGGGATAGAGAACGTTTTTGAGACCCTGAAGGGCCTTGTGACTCAGTCAAAGCCATGGATTGACTCCCTGCTTTTTCCCTGGACTCTGCTTTGTCCATCCTCTTATGTAATAAGGTCACATTTGCATTTAAAACATTCCACATGTCAAACCAATCAGGAGTCGGCGTTGCCGATGGAGACATCACAATCATCTGCTCCACCTCCTCCTTAGATGAGCCTTCTGCTTCAGACATGTCGACACACTCGTACAGACACCCCCCGCACACAGGGATATGTTTATATGGAGACAGTTCCCCACTAAGGCCCTTTGGAGAGACAGAGAGAGAGTATGCCAGCACACACCCAGCGCCAACTGACACTGGAAACAAATTCCCAAATAATATAGCGCTTTTTTATATATAATTATCTGTGTAATACACTCACTGCGCCTTACAAGTGCCCCCCCCCCCCCCCCCCCCCCCCCTTTCAGCCCTGTGTCACAGTGTTCAGCAGGGGAAAGTCCGGGGAGCCAGCTTCTCTGCAGTACACTGTGGAGAAAATGGCGCTGGTTAGTGTTGTGGGACCAAACTCTGCCCCCTCCAGCGGCGGGCTTCGGTCCCGCTCAATTTTGTATAACTGGCGGGGGATTTTTATAACTACTGCCTCCGCAGCCTATATACTTATATGCCAGTCCTAGAGGTTTATGTTGCTGCCCAGGGCGCCCCCCCCCCCCCGTGTGTGCTCGTGTGTGGAAGCAACGGCGCGCAGCGTTACCGATGCGCGCTTACCTCAGGGAAGATCAGAAGTCTTCTGCCGCCTTTGAAGTCTTCTTTCTTCTTACACTCACCCGGCTTCTATCTTCCGGCTCTGTGAGGACAGCGGTGCGGCACTGGGACGAACGGCAAGGGGAGACCTGCGTTCCGACTCCCTCTGGAGCTAATGGTGTCCAGTAGCCTAAGAAGCAGAGCCTATCACTTGAGAAGGTCTGCTTCTCTCTCCTCAGTCCCACGATGCAGGGGCCTGTTGCCAGCAGTGCTCCCTGAAAATAAAAAACCTAACAATTATTTTTTTTTTTTCAGAGAAACTCAGGAGAGCTCCCTGTAATGCACCCAGTCTCCTCTGGGCACAGGAATCAACTGAGGTCTGGAGGAGGGGCATAGAGGGAGGAGCCAGTGCACACCCATTCTAAAGTTCTTTATAGTGCCCATGTCTCCTGCGGAGCCCGTCTATACCCCATGGTCCTTACGGAGTCCCCAGCATCCTCTAGGACGTAAGAGAAAATGGAGAAAACGTCCCAACTGAAATTCTTCCACAGGAGCCTTCTTGGATTCACACCAAGACACATTTTCTCCAAATACGGTGGTAATGTTTAGACGTTACTCCTTTCCTAGCCTGAAGAAGTGTGGGAATGACTTCACTGGGAATATCCTTTCGGGCTAGGATCTGGCGTTCAACCGCCAAGCTGTCAAATGCAGCCGCGGCAAGTCTTGATACACGCACGGCCCCTGCTGTAACAGATCCTCTCTTAGAGGAAGAGGCCAGTGATCTCCTACGAGTAATTCCTGAAGATCTGGATACCAAGCCCTCCTTGGCCAGTCCGGAACAATGAGGATCGCCTGAACCTTTGTTCTTCTTATGATCTTTAGCACTTTTTGAATGAGGGGAAGTGGAGGGAATACATAACCCGCCTGAAACACCCATGGTGCCACAAGGGCGTCCACTGCTATTGCTTGAGGGTCCCTCGACCTGGAACAATCTCTCTGAAGTTTCTTGATGAAGATCCCACTCCCCTGGATGGAGATCGTGTCTGCTGAGGAAGTCTGCTTCCCAGTTGACTACTCCTGGAATGAAGATTGCTGACAGAGCGCTTGCATGTTTTTTGTTCCGCCGTGGCGGTTTATGTACGCTACTGCGGTTATATTGTCCGATTGAATCAAGACTGGCAGGTTGCGCAGATGTTCCGCTTGAAGAAGGCCGTTGTAAATGGCTCTTAACTCCAGAACGTTTATGTGTAGACAAGTTTCCTGGCCTGACCATCTTCCCTGGAAGTTTTCCACCTGTGTGACTGCTCCCCAGTCTCGGAGACTTGCATCCGTGGTTACTAGGATCCAGTCCTGGATCCCAAACCATCGCCCCTCTAGGAGGTGAGAGCTGTGTAGCCACCACAGGAGTGAGATTCTGGTCTTGGAAGACAGGATTATTCTTTGGTGCATGTGCAGGTGGGATCCGGACCACTTGTCCAACAGGTCCCACTGAAACATTCTGGCATGGAATCTGCCAAACTGAATGGCCTCGTAGGCCGCCACCATTTCCCCCAGCAACCGAGTGCATTGATGGACTGACACTCTTGCTGGTTTCAGAATTTGTTTGACCAGGTTCTGAATTTCCAGAGCCTTTTCCACTGGAAGAAAAACTCTCTGTAACTCTGTGTCCAGAATCATTCCCAGAAACGACAGCCGCGTCGTCGGCAAGTTTAGGAGCCAACCATGTTGTTGCAGAACCGTCAGGGAGAGCGTAACGTTCTGCAGTAGCTGGTCCCTGGATCTCGCCTTTATCAGGAGATCGTCCAAGTACGGGATAATTGAGACTTCTTGCTTGCACAGGAGAACCATCATTTCCGCCATTACTTTGGTGAAAACCCTCGGAGCCGTGGACAGACCAAACGGCAACGTCTGAAATTGGTATTGACAATCCTGTACTGCAAACCTCAGGTAAGCGTGATGCGGAGGATAAATGGGAACATGAAGGTATGCATCTTTATGTCCAGAGATACCATAAAATCCCCCCCTTCCAGGCTGGCGATGACCGCTCTGAGCGATTCCATCTTGAACCTCTTCAGGTATAGGTTCAGGGATTTTAAATTTAAAATGGGTCTGACCGAACCGTCCGGTTTCGGGACCACAAATAGGGTTGATAATTTCTATTGCCCAGGGATCCACCTGTGAGTGAACCCAGATGTGGCAAAAAATCGAATACGTGCCCCCACTGGGGCGGACTCCCCCAGCGGAGCCCCAGCGTCATGCGGTGGATTTTGTAGAGGCCGGGGAGGACTTCTGTTCCTGGGAACTAGCTGTGTTGTGCAGCTTTTTTCCTCTGCTCTTACCTCTGGCAAGAAAGGACGCACCTCATACTTTCTTGTTTCTTTGTGATCGGAAGACTCGTCTAGCAGAAATGGACATCGCGTTGATTCTAGAACCCAGTAGACTAATGTCTCTTTGAGCATCTCTCATATATAAGACTGCATCTTTTATATGCCCTAGGGTCAATAAGATGGTATCCTTATCCAGGGTTTCAATATCCGCTGATAAGGTATCTGTCCATGCTGCTACCGCGCTACAAACCCAGGCCGACGCAATCGCCGGTCTGAGTAACGTACCAGAATGTGTGCAAATGGACTTCAAGACAACCTCCTGCTAGCAGTCAGCAGGGTCCTTGAGGGTAGCCGTATCTTGGGATGGCAGCGCTAACTTTTTGGATAAGCGTGTTAATGCCTTATCCACCTTAGGGGAGGATTCCCACCGTATCCTGTCCGTTGGCGGGAAAGGATACGCCATAAGAATCCTTTTGGGAAACTGCAGCTTTTTGTCTGGAGATTCCCAAGCTTTTTCACATAATTTGTTCAACTCATGTGAGGGGGGAAAGGTTACCTCAGGTTTCTTCCCCTTATACATGTGTACCCTCGTGTCAGGGACAAGGGGTTCCTCTGTGATATGCAAAACATCTTTGATTGCAATGATCATATATCGAATACATTTAGCCACTTTTGGCTGTAATTTTGCATCATCGTAGTCGACACTGGAGTCAGAATCCGTGTCTACAATTTGGGATAGTGGGCGCTTTTGAGACCCCGAAGGTCCCTGCGACATAGGGACAGACATGGGTTGACTCCCCGACTGTTCCCTAGCTTCAGCTTTGTCTAATCTTTTGTGCAGTAAATTAACATTAGCACTTAAAACCTTCCACATATCCATCCAGTCAGGTGTCGGCGTTGTCGACGGAGACACCAGACTCATTCTCTCCTCCCCCTCCCCCTGAAAGCCTTCTACCTCAGACATGTCGACACACGCGTACCGACACCACACACTCAGGGAATCCTCTTATCTGAAGATAGTTCCCCCAAAAGGCCCTTTGGAGAGACAGAGAGTATGCCAGCACACACCTAGCGCTATATGACCCAGGAAAAAACACTATATAAATATATGTTTACACAGTAGCGCTGTTTGTACATGTATAAATGGGCCAAATTATGTGCCCCCCCCCCCTTCTTCAAAACCCTCTTTCACCGTGGATAAGCAGGGGAGAGTCCGGGGAGCTTCCTCTCAGCGCTGTGCTGTGGAGAAAATGGCGCTGGTGAGTGCTGAGGGAGAAGCCCCACCCCCTCGGCGGCGGGCTTCTGTCCCGCTCAAATATACTGAAACTGGCGGGGGCTCATTATATATACAGTGCCCAACTGTATATATGTCTATTTTTGCCAGAAAGAGGTATATATGCTGCCCAGGGCGCCCCCCCTGCGCCCTGCACCCTTACAGTGACTGCCGTGTGAGGTGTATAGGAGCAGTGGTGCACAACTTCACCGCTGTGCGTTACCTCAGTGAAGATCATGAAGTCTTCTGCCGCCTTTGAAGTCTTCTTTTCTTCTCATACTCACCCGGCTTCTATCTTCCGGCTCTGTGAGAAGGACGGCAGCGCGGCTCTGGGACGGACGGCGAGGGTGAGACCTGCGTACCGATCCCTCTGGAGCTAATGTTGTCCAGTAGCCTAAGAAGCAGAGCCTTGAAACTCACAGAAGTAGGTCTGCTTCTCTCCCCTCAGTCCCTCGGTGCAGGCAGTCTGTTGCCAGCAGGCTCCCTGAAAATAAAAAACCTAACAAAATACTTTGACAGGAAACTCAGGAGAGCTCCCTGTAATGCACCCAGTCTCCTCTGGGCACAGTAGTAAACTGAGGTCTGGAGGAGGGGCATAGAGGGAGGAGCCAGTGCACACCCATACTTAAAGTCTTTCTTAAAGTGCCCATGTCTCCTGCGGAGCCCGTCTATCCCCATGGTCCTTATGGAGTCCCCAGCATCCTCTAGGACGTAAGAGAAAAAGATGCCCGACGCTAATGGAATTGCACAATACATGTCAGCTCACTCACGCCAGACATCTCCCACTATGTGACATATTGAGGTAAGGTGTATGAGGACACATCTGTAGAACAGGATCTAGAAACCAAACGCACCAGTACAAGGTAATAAGAGCAAATCCTTACCGCAGCAATTGACGGCTTTTTTCCATCCCCTGCAGGAGGGTGGGTGACATCTGCTCCAAGAAATATAACTGGCTGCTGAAACACCTGAGGCCTGGGGAAGAGGAGAACAAATATGTTACTGGAAAAGAGCCACAAACATTTGGATTTTCTTTACCCACGTTAACTGAAATGGCACAACTGTATTATTTTTTCAACACATTTAAAACCAAAGGGTGTAGAAGTAGTGGATGGAGTCGGCTTTTTTTACCCAAGCTGTTACGGCAACCAGGGCCTTAGGAAAGCTTCAGATGAGCCAATTAGGATCAGGCAAATCATGGAGGAAATACAGAATATACATATATATTTGGCAAAGTCATATGATGTGCCAAGTCCAGCGGCTGTTATCACAAACTGCACCAATTTCCTCTGCGATGTACGGAGGAGATTTAACATTCATATTACTATAGCCATCCTGCCGTCCTTTAGACATAATGAAGAGGTAAGAAATAAGACCATACCCCCCAACTGTCCTGATTTTCGCGGGACAGTCCCGGTTTTTGGGGACTGTCCCGCTGTCCCACCCGCGGGCCGCAGTGTCCCGCGGTGGGGGAGTGGGGGCAGTTGGGAGGCTCCTGTCATCGCTGCCCTGCTTAGCAGAGCAGCGGTGAATAGACTCTGTGCGCGTGCGCACAGCGTCTATTCACTTGAGACAGGAGGAGAGGGGGGGCATGCCAGCAGCTCACGGAGCGCTGGGCATGCCCCCTCAGTGACCAAAACAGGGGCGTGGCTTGAGATTGTGGGCCTCCCGCGAAGCCACACCCCCTTTTCAATAAACCACGCCCCTTTTCGAGAGAGCGCGCGACTTCGCCGCGCGTGCGTCCCTCTTTCAATATTTAGAAAGTTGGGAGGTATGTAAGACTATGAAGTCTTATAATGTATTAGGATGAGCTATGAAGACCTGTTACAGAGAATTCCATCAGGATCACCTGGTAGCCCCCCCAATAAAAGCTGTATACACATATTACCTGATCCTATAACCAGTAACAGTGAGGAATGGAAAATTAAAACAGGAGTACTCCTCTGTCTCCATGCCGATACAAGGGCAATAAGCCTCACAAGCACTGTAGCTATGTAAATAAACACGGATCGTGTACATTTTCCCCATCTGTACTCTGGCCTTACACAAATGTCTCCCAAGGCCGTCATCATAGCCCACTCCAAGTCCAGATATTAGGGATAGCTCTTCTTCAGCACAGGCAGGGAAATCACACTGACTGGAAAAAGCTGGCTGCTCATGCATGGATATCCTTAGTACCTGGACGGAGTGGCCATGAGGACTGGATTTGAGAAGCACTTTCATAGACAAACTGCTTAACACGTCTATGGATAATTGGGAAATCCATACAAGGTAGCCAGAGGATAAAAGGGGTGAGCCATCTGTGGGTAAGCGAAAGCTTCTGTTCAGGTTTAGTACATGGCCTACACAGCAACGATCCCAACAAAAAGGGAAAGAAGAAAACACTTACCTGCCCTGGGGTAACAAGATGTTATTGACTCCTCCTAATTTGACGTTAATCTTCAAGCAAAGGTTTGACAGTGTCTGCGGCGTTGTCCTCTGCACATTTTTCATCTGCACACACTGAGTGGCCACCCCGAGCACAGTGTCACCAACGCGTTTCACCTCCGCTGCAAGATTATGAAAAAAAAAGGCTTCATCACAAAACATAATACACTGCACTTGGGAAGCGTGATTACACACTGCACTGGTGATATATAATGGTCTGCACAGTGTTCCACTCTAATCTGACCCCATAATATCCAACTGCGACACATCTGCTCTTCGGTCATCTAAATTGACCACCATTCCATGTAAATGACATGTAACAGCAGTAATCATACAACTTTATAGTCCGCTCAACAGTTTATAAGCCATATTGGCTGTGTGTGGCACACGTTCAGTTAATATCAGACATCACGGCCTTTGCTCGAAAATAACCAGGCCTGTGTGGATGACCCAAGTTCACAGATCAAGAAAGGCACATAGACATGTAAACTGGTCACCAGCCACCGACCTACAGACAGGTCAGAGAAGATGAAACTTCCTTTCTGCTGAGCTGACAAACAAATGTGCAGCTCATCTGTCTACTTCTAAGAACCATTACTCCGAGTACTGAATAAAATATTTCTTCAAGTCAAAAAGCAGTAACATTGTATTACACAAGCAGAGATGTATGTAATGAGACACGGATGCTAGGTGATAAAGTAGCGTCGACGACTGCCCTTGGGCCACAGCCCAGACCGCATATAGCTGGGACAGGTTAATTCTCGTATATCAGTGATATAGTACCTTTACAGTGTTGTAAAACGTGTGCTGGCTGTCTATCCCCAGGGAACAGCAGTGCTTCTGCGTGTATCATAGCCACCGCTGCACCAGCCAGGACGCAGCACTCATTTTCTCCTTCCTCTATGACCCACCCCGAGACTCCTGTGTAACTAGCCAATGGGTGTTCTGGGGCAGGTAATAGAGGAAGGATAAGCTGCGACAGCCGGTGCAGCGGTGGCTGTAACGCACACTGTGGAGCTGCTGATCCCCACGGACAGCGAGAACACGTTTTATAACACAATAAACAGTACTACATAGCGCGCTCTCTCTCTCTCATATACATACACATATATAAATACACACACAGATATATATATCTTTATGGATTTTAATTACCTACCAATAAATCCTTTTCTCGTAATCCATAGAGGATGCTGGGGTCCACATTAGTACTATGGGGTATAGACGGGTCCCTTGGGAGCCATGGGCACTTTAAGAGTTTAATAGTGTGGGCTGGCTCCTCGCTCTATGCCCCTCCTACCAGAATCAGTATAGAAACTGTGCCCGAGGAGACTGACATACTTCGAGAGAAGGAAATACACAGATAGTGGTGAGACTCACGCCAGCTCACACATAAGGCAAACCAAGCTAACCAGCTTGAACAATTCGGCAACAGCTGAACAACAGTACTTAACCAAGTAACAATGCAGTACTTAACCAAGTAACAAGGTAGAACCGAACCAAGTAACAACTGCAGGAGAACGAAACGCTGGGCGGGCGCCCAGCATCCTCTACGGAATACGAGAAAAGGATTTACCGGTAGGTAATTAAAATCCTATTTTCTCTTACGTCCTAGAGGATGCTGGGGTCCACATTAGTACCATGGGGATGTACCAAAGCTCCCATTACGGGAGGGAGAGCGCAGAGGCTCCTGCAGAACCGATAGACCAAACTTTAGGTCCTCAGAGGTCAAAGTATCGAACTTCTAAAACTTAGCAAACGTGTTCGACCCTGACCAAGTAGCCGCTCAGCAAAGCTGTAAAGCCGAGATACCCCGGGCAGCTGCCCAGGAAGGACACACCTTACGAGTAGAGTGGGCCTTAACAAATTTTGGACACTGCAAGCCTGCCGTAGAATAAGCATGCTGGATAGTAAACCTGATCCAGCGAGAAATCGTCTGCTTAGAAGCAGGACACCCAATCTTGTTGGGATCATACAAGACAAAGAGTGCGACTTTGTGACGAGAAGTTCTCTTCACATAAATCTTCAAAACCCTCACAACATCCAAGGACTTGGAGGTAATTGAGGAGTCAGTAGCCACTGGCAGCACAATAGGTTGGTTGATATGAAAAGCCAACACAACCTTTGGAAGAAGCTGCTGACGCGTCCTGAGCTCAGCTCTATCTTCAAGGAAAATTAAGTAGGGGCTTTTGTAGGACAATACCCCCAATTCAGACACACGTCTAGCAGATGCTAATGCCAACCACCTTCTAAGTAAGAAACTTGACCTCAACCTCCTGTAAAGGCTCGAACCAATCCGATTGCAGGAACTGCAACACCACGTTAAGATCCCAAGGTGCCGTACGAGGCACAAAGGGAGGCTGGATGTGCAGGACCCCTTACAAAAAAGTCTGAACCTCAGGGAGGGAAGCCAATTGTTTCTGGAACAAAATGGACAAGGCCGAAATCTGGACCTTTATGGAGCCCAAACGTAGGCCCACATCCACACCTGCTTGCAGAAAGAGAAACAGCCCAAGTTGAAACTCCACCGTAGGAAACTTCTTGGATTCACACCAAGACACAATTTTTCCAAATGCGATGGTAATGTTAAGACGTTACTCCTTTCCTAGCCTGGATCAGGGTAGGAATAACCTTGTTTGGAATGCCTTTCCGAGCTAAGATCTGGCATTCAACCTCCATGCCGTCAAACGTAGTCGTGGTAAGTCTTGATAAGCAAACGGCCCCTGTTGCAAAAGGTCCTCTCGAAGAGGAAGAGGCCTCGGATCTTTAAGCAGCAATTCCAGAAGATCTGCGTACCAAGCTCTTCCTTGGCCAGTCCGGAGCAATGAGGATCGCCTGAACTCTTGTTCTTTTTAGAAGTTTGAGAATCCTTGGGATGAGAGGAAGTGGAGGGAACACATACGCCGACTGGAAGAACCACGGAGTCACCAGCGAGTCCACTGTCACTGCCTGTGGGTCTCTGGACCTGGAACAGTACCTGCGAAGCTTCTTGTTGAGGCGTGCGGCCATCATGTCGATTTGAGGTACCCCCAAAGACTCGTCACCTCTGCAAACACCTCGGGTGGAGGCCCCACTCTCCAGGATGGAGATTGTGTCTGTTGAGTTAGTCCGCTTCCCAGTTGTCCACACCCGGAATGAAGATCGCCGCCAGCGCGTGCCTTGTCACCTCTGACATTGCAGATCTGCTCTTCGTTCCGCCTTGTTGGTTTATGTAGGCCACCGTCGTTACATTGTCCGACTGCACCTGAATGGCCTGATCTTGTAGAAGATGTGCCGCCTGTCAAAGTCCGTTGTACACAGCTCTTGGTTCCAGAATGTTTATCGGAAGGATGGATTCCAGACTTGACCACTCTCCTTGGAAGTTTTCCCCTTGGGTGACCGCGCCCCAACCTCTGAGACTTACATCCATGGTTAGAAGGATCCAGTTCTGAATCCCGAACCTGCGGCCCTCGAGAAGATGAGGCATTTGTAGCCACCAAAGGAGTGAAATACTGGTTTTCGTCGACAGACGTATCCGCTGGTGCATGTGTAGGTGAGATCCCAACCACTTGTTTAGGAGATCCAGTTGGAAGGACCGTGCATGAAATCTTCCATTCCCCAGAAGGCGAATGCACTGATGAACCGATACCTGGGCAGGCTTCAAGACATCCCGGACCAGTGACTATCACAAACGCTTTTTCCACCGGTAGAAACACCCTCTGCACTTCCGTGTCGAGGATCATCCCTAGGAAAGAATCTCCTTGTCGGCTTCAAACGTGACTTTAGAAGATTCAGGATCCACCAGTGAACCCGGAGTAGTCGAGTTGCATAGTAACATAGTATTTGAGGTTGAATAGAGGCAAATTGCCCATCGTGTTCAACCTGTTTTAAGTTGTGATGATTCTACATACTTGCTGAATAATGCTTTATGACTAGTTAGCTACTATAAAACTCATGTTACCCCCGGATTAACCACGTTGATATTTTAAGTATTAGAACCTTGGACAGCTTTTTCATTCAGAAATTGATCCATTCCTTTTTTAAATCCAATTACAGAGTCCGCCATTACCACCTTCCCTGGCAGGGAATTCCACATCCTGATTGCCCTAACAGTGAAAAACCCTTTCCTCTGTTGCGTTCGGAACTTTCTCTCCTCGAGTCGCAGCGAGTGCCCATGTGTCCTAAACTGTGTTCTTTTAATAAATAATTCCTCTGATAACTCTGTGATGTCCCTTTACATATTTGAAGATAATATCTCCTCTTAGGCGCCTCTTTTCTAGTGTATACATATTCAGTCTAGTAAGTCTTTCCTTATAGTCCAGTCCTTCTAGGCCTTTAATCAATTTAGTAGCTCACCTCTGAACACTTGAGTTCACTGATGTCTATTTTTATACAATGGTGCCCACGTACCAATGCCTTATACAGCGGCATGATTACATCAGAGTCCCTTGTCTCAATTCCCCTTTTTATGCACGCTAGCACCTTACTTGCCTTCTTTACTGCGTTTTGACATTGTGTATGGTTATTAAGCCTATTATCAATGAATACCCCCAAATCTTTTTCCAACTATGTTTCCCCTAGGCGTTCCCCATTTAATATGTAGGATGCAAGTTTGTTTTTAGTCCCAAAATGCACAACCTTGCATTTGTCTGTATTGAACCTCATTTTCTATTTAGACGCCCAGAGTTCAAGTTTAGATAGATCATTCTGCAAAGACTCCACATCCAATTCTGAATTGATTACCTTACACAGTTTAGTATCATCTGCAAAGATTGACATTGTGCTTTCCAGGCCTATTTCTATGTCATTGATAAATATGTTGAACAGTAGTGGTCCGAGTACGGACCCTTGTGGTATTCCGCCGACTACTGGGTACCAGGTTGAGGACTTCCCGTTGACCACTACTCGCTGTACCCTGTTATCCAACCAGCTGCGTATCCATGTGCAAATAGTTTTTCCTAGGCCAAGCTCCTTTAATTTGATCATCAGTCTCCTGTGAGGAACTGTATCTAAAGCTTTTGCAAAATCTAGGAAGACCACATCCACTACTTTTCCTTGATCAAGATTATTGCTCACTTCCTCGTAGAAGCCAATTAAGTTAGTCTGACATGACCTGTCCCTCACAAAACCATGCTGGTTCTTGCTAATAATCCTAGCGGACTGTAGATACTCCTGTATGCCGTCCCTTAGAATGCCTTCCAATATTTTCCCCACTATAGATGTTAAACTAACTGGTCTGTAGTTTCCCAGAAGATTTTTGGATCCCTTTTTAAATAATGGCACTACCTCAGCTATAAGCCAATCCTTGGGTACCATGCCTGATCTAATTAAACTATTGAAAATCAAGTATAGGGGTCGTGCTAGTTGTGAACTAAGCTCCATAAGAACCCTCGGGTGAAGTCCATCAGGACCAGGTGATTTATTAATCTTAATTTTGCTTAGTCTCTCCCGGACTACATCTTCGCTTAAACAAGTATCTAACCATGAATTATTACGGTCACAATTGTTATGCTCTACTCCCACCATCAGTTCTTCACTGGTGAATACTGATGAAAACAATTTGTTCAGTATTTCCGCTTTTATTTCGTCATCATTTATCAAGTCTCCTAATTCATCTTTTAATGGACCTATATTCTCCTTTTTTTAACTTTTTACCGTTTATGGGGTATATGCAATTGCGGTCGAATTCCGGCTGGAATTCGACCGTTTTTTAATTCGACACAATTCGACAGTCAGACACCCTGCCGCCAGGACCCGAATTCGACATACTCAATAAAAAACGGATTTTACAGTCCCGCTGTCGAAAAACGGACCAGTTGACGGATCTGTGCATACTGGATTCGACTTTTTGGACGGCACAAAAGTGTATAAAAAACCCAGAAATAAATTGCGTGGGGTCCCCCCTCCTAAGCATAACCAGCCTCGGGCTCTTTGAGCCGGTCCTGGTTGTAAAAATACGGGGGGGAAATTGACAGGGGATCCCCCGTATTTTTACAACCAGCACCGGGCTCTGGGTCCGGTCCTGGTGCAAAAAATACGGGGGACAAAAAGTGTAGGGGTTCCCCGTATTTTTAACACCAGCACCGTGCTCCACTAGTCAGAGATAATGCCACAGCCGGGGGGACACTTTTATATCGGTCCCTGCGACCCTGGCATTAAATCACTAACTAGTCACCCCTGGCCGGGGTACCCTGGAGGAGTGGGGACCCCTCACCGCAAAGTTCCCACCATTGAAGATAATGGAGCGGCTATGTGCTATGCGCGTCTGACAGCTCAGATGCGCACAGCCAATCAGGAGAGTGCCACGACGTGGCGCTCCCCGATTGGCTGAAGGGACCCTCTGTGACAGGAGTCACGTGGGGTCCCGGCATTTGGGGAAAGGGGTCCCATGTGTAAATATGGGACCCCTTTCAGTGCGTAGTCCGGGTAAATGCGTTTTCTTTTTTTGCCAAGTACGTGTATTACAAAAAAGAAGAGGACAGATCTACACTGGATTTTGGCGAGTATAATTTTATTTTCAAGTACACCGTGGATTCTACTTGGAGAAGTGGACAGAGTCGGCGTGTGAACATAGGTTAAAGTATGTGTGTGTCGGCATGCATGTATGTATTAAAGTTTTACTTTCACGGTGTGCGTGTACTGTTTTTATTTGGGCATTTTTTTTTGCAGTAGAACTACAGGTACCAGCGGGCCCGTTTCCCCCCGCATGCTGGTACTTGTGGTTCTCCAAGTACCAGCTTGCGGGGAAGGCTTGCTGGGACTTGTAGCTCTGCTACAAAAAACAGTATTCTTTTATTTGACACAAGGGTAACAGCCCCGCATCAGCAGCCCTTGGCTGGGGGGGGGGGGGGGGGCAGCCTCGGGCTTCACCCCCCTGGCCCTTGGGTGGCTGGAGGGGGGGGACCCCTTGATTTAAGGGGTCCCCACTCATCCAGGGTACCGTGGCCAGGGGTGACTACTTGGGGATTTAATGCCACGGCCACAGGGACCGGTATAAAAGTGTCCCCCGGCTGTGGCATTATCTCTCCAGCTAGTGGAGCCCGGTGCTGGTGTTGAAGTTATGGGGGACCCCTACGTCTTTTGTCCCCCGTATTTTTTGCACCAGGACCGGACGCAGAGCCCGGTGCTGGTTGTAAAAATACGGGGGATCCCCTGTCAATTAATTTCCCGTATTTTTACAACCAGGACCGGCTCAAAGAGCCCAAGGCTGGTTATGCTTAGGAGGGGGGTCCCCACGCATTTTTCTTTCGTGATTTTTAACCCATTCCCACCCCTTCCCACTGAAAAACATGGCCTGATCTCTCCATATTTTAGTCAGTAAAAATAATAATAATATTCTTTTAAAAAATATATAAATAATACTTGTGGCTCCTAACAGACAAACCAAGTAGATAATCCCTTCTAATATAAATAGATATGCTATTAGCAACAACAACAAAAAAAAACACAAAAAAAACATGTTTTTAAATTTTTTTATTAGATTCCGCCAGCAAAATGAGGCGGACTGAAATTGACTAAATGACTGTCGAAAAGCACTGTTGTCGAATCGACATTCTTCAATTGAATATACTTTTGTCGAAAAGCCGCATTTTTACCATTGCAGACATGTCGAATTTAACAACTGTCGAATTTCAAAAAGTCGAATCTGAAACGTCCGTTTTTTTTGTCGAAAATTACTGTATTGCATTGTCGATTTTTTTGGGTCGAAAATGCCCCGTTTTTCGACATTTGCAGCAATTCGACCGCAATTGCATATACCCCAATGTATTTAAAAAACTTTTTAGAATTGGTTTTACTCTCTATAGCGATTTGCTTTTCATTTTCCATTTTAGCTGCTCTTATTGCTTTTTTTGCATTTCTTATTACAGTCCTTGTAATACTTAAAAGACTTCTCCTTTCCATTAGATTTAAATGCTTTGAAGTTCCGCTTTTTTTAATCCATTTCTGCCTTAACCTTCTTGTTAAGCCACATCGGTTTGAGTTTAATACTCCTGCGTGTACTGCCCATGGGAATAAAGTTATGAATATTGCTATCCAGCAACCCTTTTAAAACATCCCACATTTCCGAAGTGTTCTTGTTATTAAACAGAACCTCCCATTCTATGTCGTTAAGTGCACATCTAAGCATACTGAAATTAGCCTTCCTAAAGTTAAAAGTTTTGGTGGAACCCCTGTAGCTAGGTTTCCTGAAACTGATGTCGAAAGTGATCATATAGTGATCACTGTTACCCAAAGTCTCCCCAACTTGAGTTGTGAGAGCAATGTTCTGCAACAAATTCTCCCTGGAAGATGCTTTTATCAGCAGATCGTCCAGATACGGAATTATGTTCACTCCCTGCTTGCGTAGGAGTTGAATCATCTCTGCCATTACCTGGGTGAACACCCTCGGTGCCGTGGATAGGCCAAATGGCAGTGCCTGGAACGGATAGTAACAGTCCAACAGCGCAAATCTGAGATAAGCCTGGTGAGGCAGCCAAATTGGAATGTGGAGGTACGCATCCTTGATATCCAGGGATACCAGAAATTCACCCTCCTCCACCCCAGAGATCACCGCTCTCAGACTCCATCTTGAACTTGAATTTCTTCAAGTAGAGGTTTAAAGATTTCAGTTTCAATATCGCTCTGACCGAACCGTCCGGTTTCAGTACCACAAAGAGGTTTGAGTAGTAACCCTCGTTTTCCAGATGAGGTGGAACTGGGACAATGACATTTGCCTTTTCCAAATATTTTAATGGCTTCCTGTAGGATAGCTCTTTCTGTCAGCAAAGCTGGTAAGCCTGATTTGAAAAACCTGTGAGGTGGGAGTTCTTGAAACACCAGTCTGTATCCCTGGGACACAATATCTTGTACCCAGGGGTCCAGGCCTGATGACGCCCAGACCTGACGGAAATTTCTTAGACGTGCTCCCACCTGCCCAATCTCCAGGCTGGGAGGTCCACCGTCATGCTGAGGATTTTGATGAAACAGAACCAGGCTTCTGTTCCTGCGAACCTGATGGTACAGGTTTCCTGGATTTTCCCCAACCACCCCTGAAGAAAGTAGAAGGGGGCTTGGACTTTTTAACCATTGCAGTCCGAAAGAACTGCATAGAAGACGTAGGATAAGATTTCCTTGCCGGCGGAGTGGCTGAGGGAAGAAAGGTTGACTTACCCGCGGTTGCCGTGGAAATCCACGCACCCAACGCTTCCTCAAACAGAGCCTGACCTGTGAAGGATAGGTTCTCCACACTCTTCTTGGATTCTGCATCCGCAGACCATTGGCGCAGCCAGAATCCCCTGCGCGCCGAGACAGCCATGGAAGCTGTCCGTGCATTCAGATGACCAAGGTCCTTCATGGCCTCCACCATGAAACCGTCAGAATCCTGTATGCGTCGTAAAAACATTTCAATGTCACTTCTATCCATAGTATACAATTCCTCTAGTAACGTGCCTGACCACTTTACTATGGCTTTAGAAATCCATGCACAAGCAATAGTGGGCCTTAGCGCCACGCCTGACGCAGTGTATATGGATATGAGCGTAGTCTCGATCTTGCAGTCTGCCAGCTCTTTCAAGGCGGTAGACCCAGGGACAGGTAAAACCACCTTGTTCGATAATCTAGATACAGAAGCGTCTACAATAGGGGGGTTTTCCCACTTTTTCCTATCCTCTTCAGAGAAAGGAAAAGCAACACGAACTCTTTGGGATCTGGAATTTTTTCTCAGTGTTTTCCCAGGATTTCTCAAATAATGTGTTTAATTCCTTAGACACAGGGAAAGTAAGGGAGGCTCTCTTATTGTCTGTAAAGTAAGCCTCCTCTACCTGTTCAGGTACCTTGCCAGCAATGTGTAAAACATCCCGAATGGCCTCAATCACGAGTTGCACCCCCTTAGCAAGGGATGCGTCCCCCCCCCCAATATATCCCCATCACCCATATCAGAGTCAGTATCCGTGTCGACTTGCATTATCTGGGCAAGAGCATGCTTTTTTGGGCATATACCAAGGGATTTTGAGGAAGAATTGGGAGCAGAATACGACAAAACCTCTACAGATTTTTTCAAAACCTGTGTTTGAGTCTCATTATGAGCTATCCTAGAAGAAATCTGGGAAATCATTCCCTTAATAGAAGCCACCCACTGGGGTTCGGATTCAGAAGGCTGAGACTATATATTGCATTCTTGAGTACAAGGAATAGACTCTTCTGGAGAAGATACATACTCTGCAGCACAAGACACAGAGTCCCTAGACATGGCAATGTGAGATATTTCATACACACACACACATCCCCCAAGTACCTTCAGAGAGACACAGAGTTAAGGAGCCAGCACACACAGCGCCCCAGTAGGCAGTTATATAATAAAAGCCTGGCGCTGACTGAGTAACCTTAATAGACTACACAGTCCTTAATATGAATAAACACTCTCTCTCTCCTCCCCCCCCCCCCCCCCCCCCCCAACTCCCTGGTACCGCACAGCATAGCTGGAGTTATGTGGAGGGTCAGCACTCCCTGTCAGCATCTCTGATCTGCAGGGAGAAAATGGCACTGGTGAGTGCTGGATCCGCTCTGAGAAGCTCCGCCCCCCAAAATGGCACGTCTTCCCGCACTTGTAAGGATTATACTGGCCTAAGGTATCCCATGCTAGCAGCAGTACAGAGTCCCTGATGGCTTAGATGACCAGTCTGTAGGGTATTACGCTGGCCCAAGGCACCCCTCACAGCGCCGCACCACAGTACCTCTGAGCCCTCCGGAGCGCAGCATCAGCGCTGCGCTCCCACCCTGATGCCACCGGCGTCCAACTCACCACCGACGTCTTCTGGCTCTGATAGGGGGTGGCGGCAGTGCTGCAGGAGCGAGCGGTCGCCTCGGGGCTTGCGATCGACACCCTCAGGAGTTTAATGTCCTGTCAGCGGAGATAGGGGCCATTAACCTCAGAGGGTTGGATCCTACTCCCCTGTTGCCAGCAGCCTCCCTGTGCCTAACTCTTAATAAAAAACTTAAAAACTCCTAGGAGCTCCCCTAGCTGTGACCGGCTCCACCGGGCACATTTTCTAAACTGAGTCTGGTTAGGAGGGGCATAGAGGGAGGAGCCAGCCCACACTATTAAACTCTTAAAGTGCCAATGGCTCCCAAGGGACCAGTCTATACCCCATGGTACTAATGTGAACCCCAGCATACTCAGGGACGCAAGAGAAAATAGGATTTTGGTACTTACCAGGTAAATCCTTTTCTTTGAATCCATAGGGGGCACTGGAGTACTCTTGGGGATATGGACGGCTTTAGCAGAACAAAAGGCACTGAATATTTAAATTTAGTAACTCTGATCCCCTCCATATTCCCAGAGTACCTCAGTGTTTTTTACTGAGCCGAACAGGAGCGATAGAGAGTAACATAACGGACAACAATAAAGTTGACACATAACGTTACCGACAACTAAACAGTTGACACCATAACCGATAGAACTTGAAAATTTGAAGAGAATGAGGTGAGAATGTGTTACCATAAGATCCCCTGAACTTACCACAAACCAGGTAAAACTGCTCTGGGTGGGCGTCCAGTGCCCCCTATGGATTCAAAGAAAAGGATTTATCTGGTAAGTACCAAAATCCTATTTTCTTCTTCATCCACTAGGGGTCACTGGAGTACTCTTGGGACGTACCAAAGCTTCCCCCGTGGGCGGGAGAGTGGTTTGGCACCTGTAACACTAGGCGGCCAAAGCAAGATGCTGATGCCGCAAACGTATCAAACTTGTAAAAGCGCACAAACGTGTGCACTGATGACCATGTAGCCGCACGGCAAAGCTGCGTCGTAGAAGCCCCACGACCAGCTGCCCATGAAGTTCCCACAGAATGTGTGGAATGAGTTGTTACTGATGTAGGCGGCTGTAACCTAGCATGAAGGTAAGCTTGACGTATAGTCAGTTTAATCCATCTGGATAAGGTCTGTTTAGAAGCTGGCCAACCCATCTTGGCAGCATCATAGAGAACAAAGTATCCGTCTTACGAACGGTAGACGGTCGGGATACATAAACGCGTAGTGCGCGTACCACATCCAAAGTTCCAGAATCTTTGGGTAACACAGGAACTACTATTGGTTGATCGATGTGAAAAGAGGACACTGCCTTTGGCAAGAAAGCGGGATTCGTCCGCAGTTCCGCTCTGTCATCATGAAACACCAAATACGGTGGCTTGCATGACAAGGAACCCAAATCTGAAACACGCCTTGCCGCAGGTAAGGCTAGTAGAAAAAATGTTTTCCAAGTGAGAAACTTAATATCCACTTGTCGTAGGTTCAAAATATGAAGACTAAGAAATCTAAAACCAGATTCAAGTCCCATGGTGTAGGTGGAATGAATGGAGGCTGTACTCTGAGGACACCTTGCAGAAAGGTGTGTACAGACGGCAATAGAGCCAATCGTCTTTGAAAGTAAATTGACAAAGCAGATACCTGCACCTTTAGTGCAGATAAACGCAGTCCTCCATCTAACCCAGTCTGTAGAAATAACAAAAGACGGGATAACTGGAAAGACGTCGGAAACTTCCGAGCTTCACACCAACCTATATAGGCACGCCAAATTCTGTAATAATGAGCTGCCGTAACTGGCTTCCTAGCACGTAACATGGTTGGTATAACCAAATCTGGAATGCCCTCTCTTCTTAAGAGGGCGGTCTCAACAGCCACCCTGTCAAACGCAGCCGCGCTAAATCGGGGTTAAGGAACGGACCCTGTTGTAACAGGTCCGGACGTAGCGGGAGCGGCCAAGGATCGTCTGCGAGTAGTCCGCGGAGATCCGAGAACCAAGCTCTCCGAGGCCAATGAGGCGCCACTAGAATGACTGTGGCAGACTCTAATTTGATCCGTTTTAGCAACATAGGGAGCAGCGGAAACGGTGGAAACAGATACACGAGGCTGTACGGCCACGCGATTGTGAGAGCATCCACCGCTACTGCCTTTGGATCTCGCGTTCTGGATACATACTGGGGCGTTTGGTGATTGTGGCGCGATGCCATCAGATCCACTTGTGGGTAACCCCACCTCTGGACCAACATGTGAAACGCTTCTGGATTTAAGGCCCATTCTCCTGGATGAAAATCCCGGCGGCTGAGATAATCTGCCTCCCAGCTGTCCACTCCCGGAATGAACACTGCCGACAATATCACTTGGTGATGCTCGGCACAATTGAGGATTCGAGCTACTTCCCGCATGACCATGCGGCTTCTCGTTCCTCCTTGTTTGTTGATGTACGCGACCAACGTCACGTTGTCTGACTGCACCTGGACAGTCTGAGACCAAAGCATGTGCACTGCTTGTTGTAGTGCATTGTAAATTGCCCGAAGTTCCAGGACATTTATCGACAGCAATCTTTCGTGATCCGCCCAGAGACCCTGGAGCTGACAATTTTGAACTACAGCTCCCCAACCTCTGAGGACGTGAGTGAAATCTTCCGAACTGAACTGAAGCGCTTCGAAAGCCACCACCATTGTGCCTAACAGGCGAATGCACAAATGTACCGAGACTGTGCGTGGCTTGAGCACTAATTGTACCAGATGACGAATAATCTGTACTTTCTGTTCTGGTAGGTAAATTCTTTGATCTACCGTATCGAGAATCATACCTAGGAATTGAAGTCGTTGGGACGGAATCAGATGTGATTTCTTGAAGTTGACAATCCAACCGTGCTGAACTAAGCAACGCATGTTGGAGGAGCATCTGTTGAGACGGAGCTTTGATGAGCAGATCGTCCAAGTACGGAACTATTATCACTCCCAGGGATCTGAGATGAGCTATCATCACAGACATCACTTTGGTGAATACCCGAGGCGCTGACGAGAGGCCAAATGGTAGAGCCTGAAACTGGCAATGGTTCTGCCGTATCGCAAAACGCATGAACCTCTGATGAGGTGGCCAAATCGGAATGTGTAAGTACGCATTCTTGAGATCCAGCGCAATCATGAATTCCTGTGGCTCTAAACCTGCAATTACTGACCGCAGAGATTCCATCTTGAATCTGTAGTAAGTGACGTACTGATTGAGGCCCTTCAAGTTCAATATTGGCCTGACCGAGCCATCCGGCTTTGGTACCACAGACAGACTGAAATAATAACCCTGATCATGTTGGTGTACAGGGACCGGAATCAAAACTGCTGAATCCAGCAGAGACTGAATTGCAATTTGCAGAACCGCCCTCTTGTCGTCCGACACAGGCAGTCCTGTCTTGAAAAACCGCATTGACGGGAGACAGTCGAACTCTATCTTGTAACCTTTTAACACTAAATTGCGGATCCACCCATCTGTGGATGTCTGGAACCACGCCAAATGGAACGTCTGAAGGCGTGCCCCCACAACTGGAGATCCGAGATGGGCTGGGAGCCAGTCATGCCACTGGCTTGTCGGTGACCTTCGCGTCCTGACGACTGGCATTGGTTTGTTGAAAACCACGTCCTCGACCTCGTCTACCAGGCGTGGCTGTTCCTCTACCACGGCCTCGAAAGGGCTGAGGTCTAAAGGATTTGAACGCCAGCCCAGAGTATTTCCGTCTAGGTACCGTTGGAGGCAATGGTAGGAAAACAGACTTCCCTCCCGTGGCCTCAGAAATCCATTTGTCCAATTCAGGACCAAACAACTTCTCGCCCCCGTAAGGTACGCCTCTATACCTCTCTTAACCTCTGCTTGCCAAGATCGCAGCCAGAGTGCTCGTCGTGCCGTAACTAGCGACGATGAAATGCGATAAGTGAGCTGACAGACGTCAGTAGAAGCTGTACATAGATACTCAGCAGCTTCACAGATTTGATCAGCGAGAAGTATAAGGTGAACGTCCTGTAGACCAGACTTGAGTTCTGTTATCCATACAATTAGCGCCTTAGTTACCCAAATGCCAACCAACCCAGGTCTAAGCAACACTCCTGCTGCTATATACATGGACGTTAGCATAGCTTCTATTTTCCAGTCTGAAGGGTCTTTAAGCGTAGTAGCAGTTGGTACTGGTATGGTTAATTTCTTTGTAAGTTTTGACACAGACGAATCCACCATTGGCGGATTCTCCCATGTAGATGTCACAGACTCTGGAAATGGGTAACTAGACTTAAATCTGCGAGGTATAGAAAACCGTTTATCCTGATTCTTCCGTGTTTCTACTAACATCTTATTAAGAGATTCCGAAACAGGAAAACACATCGGAGATCTCGGGCGTTTAGTAAATACGACTTCATCATTTGTCAGAGGCTCCTCAGTTTCTGTAAACTTCAGAGACTGACGCACCGCTCTGATGAGATTATCAATGCCTGGGCTGTCACAATCTTCACTATCTGACTGCTGGTCTACTTCGCCCTCCTCACCCTCATCTTGCGCAGTGAGGTCTGGCATAGAATCGTCAGAATGCAACATGGCAGAAACTGGTAAATCATAAGACAAATTAAATTTATCCCTTCTACCCAAAATGGACTTGGACCTTTGGCAAGGCTGAGACCCCTTCGGTAGTTCTGGCGGTCTCACCCGAGACTCAGATCTTGCCGCTTCCCGCTCTTGTCGAGCGGCGGCCAATTCTGACTGGAACCCAGCCATGACATCTGTTAGCATAGCCCATGGAGGGTCTGGGGATGAAACCAGCTTTGAAACCGGAGCGGAAATTGTATTCGTAACAGAATTCACAAAACATACTGTACATGTGGTAGATCCATCCGGTAACACACTGTTACAGACCTTGCAGTGAAACTGCTTTTTAGATTTTGCTGGTGCCTTACTCATTATGCAGACAGACAATACAATATACAAAGACAGACCACTTGCACGACTCAGTAAAATTGTACTAAGGTGTGTGTAATATATATATATATATATATATATATATATATATATATATATATATATATATATATATATATATATATATGGCCGCAGTGCAGTGCACGTGGCCAGTACTATATGAAATCTGATCCAAAATTCCCACTAACACCCCTGCGCCTCCGGTGGAGTAGAGATGTAGGACAGGAACATACTGGAATCACAAACAGGAAGAACAGGAAGCATGGTTAAAATGGCCCCCATGCCATGCTTACACTAATAATCACAGTGCAGGTTATAAATTGTGGAAAACATATATAACCTGGAAATATGCTGTTTAAAACAAATCCTGTTAATAAAAGCTTAATAGCCTATACAATTCTTACAACCCATGCAGCCTTTTATGCTGCTGCTGCTATGGGTATTATACACGTCTCCCCCCCCCCCCCGTGCAGCTGCGCTGCATGTGAAGACTTCTCTCCCTCTCTCTCTCTCCCCCCCCCCCCCCCCCCTGTGCTCCGTGTACCGCTGTATATTCCAGCTGGGAGTCAGAATATACTGAGCCGGAGGAACTTTACAGGGAGCGGGTAGAGGGAGCCAGGGCGCACGCTCGATATAGCCGTGGAGCGGCGGCTATGGAGTGACGGAAGTGCGGCCTGCGTACGGGGCTCTGTGCGGCAGGGCTGAGTGGCTCTGGCAGCCACTTAAAAGACTAACCAGCGGCGGTGCACTGTTAGCGGCGGCCGGCGCACATAGCGGCAGGCGGCGCACATAAAGTAAAGTGTTCCCCACACAGCGGGGCGGCAGCGTGAGCTGACCGCCCCGTCCCCCAACATACCTGGACGCCTGTGGTGAGGGCTATGACGGGGCTTCTTCTGCAAGCTCCGTCCAGCCTTTCCTGCAGGTTGATCTGCACTTGGCTATGAGGGTGCTCTGTAGTGAGGACCGACACGCCAGCAGCTGCTTGTAGCAACTTCCACTATCCCGGACCCACGCCTTTTGGAAGGGGGGAAGGGATGTGTATAAAGTTTAATAAAAATCAAAAAGAAAATATTCAAAATAAGTGTTGGAGGTCCACACAACACATGTTGCTGCTGTGAGCACAGAAAAAACACTGAGGTACTCTGGGAATATGGAGGGGTGGAGAGTTAGTAAATTTAAATATTCAGTGTTTTTTGTTCTGCTAAAGCCGTCCATATCCCCAAGAGAACTCCAGTGACCCCTAGTGGATGAAAAAGAAATATATCTATCTATCTATATCTATCTCACAGGCGATATAACAATGAACCTAGGCACTATCCTTTATTCACTAGGGTTGAACACAGACATATACCAGTAGGGTCAGAGCACAGGAGTGCATTGGATGCACACTCACCATACACCGGCGTCTTCCCTGGGAGAATTACAACTATCAGCTGTAGCCCAGTGAAGGCGTTCTTAAGATGCTTGAACATAGGCTCCACGTTGTCTGCTCCTTGAGCATATTTACAGAAACAAGGCTGCCCTTGAATGGGCATTCCAGCATCACGCGATATCTTCCGCAATTGTTCCGTGAAAGTTCTAAATAGAAATAAAAAATTTGCATCAAAACCCCAGATAAAGACTTTTAGGAGTGCAAACAGGACGTTCCCGGAGGATGGCTGAATCTAGAACAGTCCTTAATCATGAAGAAGCATGGTTAGTCCGACGGAAACAGGTTATTGCTTTGTTTCAACAGGATTTACATAACATTGCTACAGGATTTTATTTTTTTTCCTCTGGAGCCACTGGGTGACCGACATTGTGGGTATAGAGGGCAAATCTAAGACACTTTAACCAGTCACGGCTCAGCCTATTTTGACACTTTTTGGGCTGATCAAATGCCAACAACAATAAGCAATGTATGCAATATCAAACTATACTTCGCAGTGCGAGGCAAAATGAGCAAACTAACGCCATTTTCTGGGGATTCAAAGCCAATCTACTCAAAGTGCTTAAAACAAACTGCAAGAAAGTGACCTAAAACCAAATGTGGCCATTTTATTACCAACCACCACTAAGCAGGCACATTCTGCAGGTAGGCTGTCATAAAAAAAACCCTGAAGTCAACGCACTTTTTATGTTTGAATGAAACAAACAAAAAAAAAGGATTAAGAATAATAAGCCAGACCAACAAGGTATTCCATCCGCATTATATGAGGGACCTTTGTGTTTAGTGATACCAGGGCGAGGTCTGGACATCAGAACTCCTCCCCCGTTTATCTGTGGACTTAACGCTTTCTGTAGAGAAGGGAACAATTGTCTGGTGATAACCCAAAAATATACGAAGGGAAACATGATCACCCTTGTGCCACCAAGGGTGTTTAAGATAGTCTGAAAGCTGTACAAGCCAAGGTCCCGACCACGATGGAGGGGGGTCACTGATCTGGTGGAATATGCCTCTAGATTGGGTCTGGAAATGTGACTGCTCACAAAAGTAATCCACAGTGCAATGGTTTGCTTTCATACAGATAGCAGGTGTCTCCCCAGAACATCCTACAGTTGAGCACATCCTTTATCCCCTGAAGTCTAAGCGCAATGGCTGGTTCACAATATCCTGGCTTAAAGATAAATGGTTTAGCCCTAAGAAAAGCCTGCTCTTCATGATGAAAAGATTTGCGAGAAGGAGCCCCCAGCCACAGAACCCTGTATGCGGTGCACACAACCAGGCTGCAGCAATGTAGACACTTAGTACAAATCCCAAGGCACTACAGGACTGTATGGAAGCTACAGATGCATCACTAGTGTGCCAGCCCTTTCCTTTCGGAGGTCAGAACAAAGCCTCCTGCAAAAATGAGCTGCCAGGAAGTGGTTGGATGCACTGGGTGATGCACTCAATATGGGTATCCAGATGATCGATCTACAATGACTAGGCAGGCAGTCAATAATGCGACAGGTTCAAACGGTCTACACTTTTTTTTGGCTTTTTCCACGTTTGCCCAACACTTGCTTGCTTTACTATCCACCTGGACTATGATTGGTAATAGTAACCTGCGGCAAGTGAGCAAGCCACCTTGCCCAAAGTGTAGTGAGCGTCTATGCTGCTACTGATGGTGGTCACAAAACATTAAATATACAAGATTCTGCCGCCAAAAAAACCCGTCAACAATAGGTTGTCGACCTAGACATAGGATGTATTACACCACACCCCTCAATATGATAGGAAAATGAAAACCACTCTAAATTGAGTAAATAAGGCACTAACTAAACCCAATAAACAAGGGAAGATTTTGTACTAGATCCACAGTTAGCCTCTAACTGGGGTGAACGGGAGGAAATAAGAGTTATTGTAGACATACCCTTGACAACTCTTTGAGGTCCATGGTATCCACAGGGATTACCATGGGGTGTAGGTGGTTGGAGAGGACCAGGCACCGAATAGTTAAAGCTCTCAAGTCCCAGGGTGCCTCGGTCCCTCCTCCCCTATACCCTGCCCCCAGCGAAAGGCCAGACAGTTCTTGTGAACAAGCCTAAGGCAGGAGCAGAGAGAGAAAAGGAAGAATGGTACACACAAGAACACTCACCTTAGAGAAGGGAACTAGTGCCCAAGAAGAAAAAAAAAAACCCATAGAAGCTAGGCGAGTCAGGTTGGGCACTCTGTGGATCCTGTGGACCTCGAAAGAAAAATCTAGCAAGGGTAAATGTACCATAACTAAATTTTCTTCTTCAGGGTCCATAGTCTCCTCAGGAATTACCATGGGGAAGTCCCAAAGCAGTTTCCACTAGGTAAGGGGACACTCCTGAGCAAAAAGGAGAATCTGGCATCCAAAGGAAGCATCCTGAGAGACAAAGGTATCAAAGGCATAGAACCTAAGGAAGGTGTGGACGGAAGACCACGTGGTCACCCTCCACAATTGTTCGGCAGAAGCGCCACGTTAAACAACCCATGATGGAACTTGGATAGCACTTTAGGGAGGAAGCCAGTTCGGGTTAGGAGGATGGCTCTATACGGATTAAAAATGGGGAGCGACATGAGAGAGTGTCCCTAAGTCAAATACTCTGCGTGCAGAGGCAATAGCAAGCAGTAAAAGCGTTATCGCTGTAATCCACTTGATGTCTACAGAGTCCAGAGGCTCTAACGGAGGCACCTGTAAAGATCGGAGAAAAGAGGATTTTAGTACTTACCGATAAATCCATTTCTCCGAATCCTCTAGGGGACACTGGAGTCCTATACAGTAGGGGTGTGAAGCTTGCAACCGGAGGTGTGGCACAATCTAAAATTAACATTGTCTGCACAGCCGGCTCCTCCCCCTTCACATCCCACCTCCCTCAGTTTGGAAAATTTGACTGAGAGAATAGGACATGATACTGGAGCACCTGGCGAGGAACCGAACCATACAACATAGCAAACAGCATCCAAGAAACTCTTAACCGAAAAACCAACGCTGTTTGTACGAACTGTTTAAACAAGAACTTTTAACACAGCAGGTTGACAGCACCGAGGCGGGCGTCCAGTGTCCCCTAGAGGATTCAGAGAAATGGATTTATCGGTAAGTACCAAAATCCTCTTTTCTCTTTCATCCACTAGGGGACACTGGAGTCCTATACAGTAGGGGACGTCCCAAAGTTATCCCCCAGGGAGGGAGTGCTGTCGGTGATCTGCAAAACTAAACGTCCGAACTTAGAGTCACTGGACGCAAAGGTATCAAACTTGTAAAATTTTGCGAACGTGTGGGCTGAAGACCACGTCGCCGCCCTGCAAAATTGAGCAGTGGAAGCACCTCTGGCCGCCGCCCATGAGGCACCCACTGATCAGGTGGTATGAGCACCCGTCTGAACCGGAACCTGTTTGCCACAGGAAATATAAGCTTGCCGAATGGCAAGTCGAATCCATCTGGACAAAGACTGCTTAGATGCTGGCCAACCCTTCTTAGGCCCATCATAAAGAAAAAACAAATGGTCAGACTTTCTGAAGGACGACATAACTTGTACGTATACCCGTAAAGCTCGGACAACATCCAAGAACACGTCCCCCCATCTGCGAGACCCCGTAAAGATGGGACCACAAATGGCTGGTTTACGTGAAACCCCGAAACAACTTTAGGCAGGAAATCCGCTCTTGTACAGAGTTCAGCCCTATCCTCATGAAAAAAAGTTAAAAAGGGGCTCATACACGATAAGGCTCCCAACTCAGAAACCCGCCTGGCCAAAGCCAGGGCAAGCAATAACGTGACCTTCCAAGAGAGATATCACAGGTCTGTTCTTGCTAACGGCTCAAAAGTAGGAGATTTCAAATATTCCAACACCAAATTTAAGTACCATGGTGCAATAGGACGACGAAGAGAGGGCTGCATTCTCAGAACCCCCTGTAAAAAGGTTTGAACCTCTGGCAAGGACGCTTACCGCTGTTGAATAGGATAGAGAGAGCCAAAATTTGAACCTTCAGAGAGCCCAGCCACAGTTCTAAAACTAGACCGGTCTGAAGGAAGAGTAAAAGTCTGGATAAATGGAAGTTCGCCGAATTCCACTCACGTTCTTGACACCAGTCCATGTATCTCTTCCAAATCCTGTAGTAGTGCATGGCTGTGACCGGCTTCCTAGCGGCAATCATCATAGGAATGGCCGTTCTTGGTATTCCTCTGTTCCTTAAGATCCGGGTTTCAATAGCCACGCCGTTAAACGCAGCCTGTTCAGGTCTGGGTGGTGGAACGGACCCTGAGACAGTAGGTCCTCTCTCTGAGATAACCGCCAAGGATCTTCCGCGAGTAACCTTCGTAGGTCTGAATACCAACTCCTGCGGGGCCAATCTGGTGCGATTAGAATCGCCCACACTCCCTCTTGTTTCATCCTTATCAGAACCCTGGGTATGAGGGGGAAGAGTGGCAAAATGTAAACCCTCCTGTAAAACCAAGGAAATGTTAATGCGTCCACTCCTTCTGCTGCTGGATCTCTTGTCCTGGACATATATCTGGGCAGCTGATGGTTTTGCCGAGACACCATAAGGTCCACTTGAGGTAGGCCCCATCTCCTCACCACCATGTCGAAAATCTGTGGATGTAGGCACCACTCTCTCAGATGCATGTCCTGGCGACTGAGATAATCCGCTTCCCAGTTCTCCACACCTGGAATGAACACAGCCGAGAGGATGACGTTTCACCTTTCTGCCCACAACAAGATCTTTGTGGCTTCCTTTAACGCCATCCTGCTCTTTGGTCCTCCCTGACGGTTTATGTAAGCCGCCGTCGTCACATTGTCCGTCTGTATCTCTAAGTGTTGACCCATGACTAGGTCTTCGGCTAAGAGAAGCGCATTGTAAACCGCTCTCAGTTCTAGAATGTTATATGGGTAGACTGCTCTCCTGTAACGTCCATCTGCCTTGAAACTGATGTTCCTCTAGGACGGCACCCCAACCTCTGAGACTGGCGTCCGTTGTCCGGATCCTCCAATCCCAAATGCCGAATCTCTTGCCTGCTGCGAGATTCTTGTGCAACGACCACCAAATCAAGGAGGTTCGTATGCGCGGTAGAAGTCGGATTCTTCGATGTAGAAGCCAGTGTGAACCTGCTCCCTGACCAATGAGGGTCATCTGGAATGGTCAGGAATGAAGTCTGCCGTACTGGAGAGCTTCGAACGACGCCACCATCTTCCCGAGAAGTTGCCCACAGAGGTATAGAGAAACCGTCTGTGTCCGTAGTACCTGAGCCACTAACCTCTGTAGGTTATGGTTCTTGTGCTCTGGTAGGAAGACTCAATTTTACCATGTCCAAGATGAGACCGAGGAACTGAATCAGTTGAGTCGGTATGAGATTGGATTTCTGAAAGTTCACAATCCACCCATGTCGAATGAGAAATTGGCGAGATGTCCGAGCATCCTTTATCAGCTGTTCCTGAGAGGCCTTGATCAATAGATCGTCTAGATAAGGTATTATCGTGACCCCCAACAGTCTCAATCCTGCAACCATTATCGCCATGATCTTCGTGAAGATTCTCGGGGCTGACGATAGACAGAATGGTAGGGCTCTGAACTGGTAGTGATCCTTCACCAGTGCAAACCTTAAGTAAGCTTGGTGAGGAGACCAAATCGGGACATGAAGGTATGCATCCTTTATGTCCATGGATACCATGAACTCGTCTCGTTCCAAACCTGCAATGACCGACTGAATTGATTTCATCTTGAATTTGTAGACCCATAGAAAATCGGTTTAAAGCTGTTAAATGGAGTATCAGTCTGACCGTCCCGTCCTGGTTTGGTACGACAAAAAGATTGGAATAGAACCCAGTTCCTCTTTGAGAGGCGGGAACTGGAGTAATGACTTCTGACTGTAGCAATTTTTGGATCGCTATCAGTAGGGCTTTTGCTTTCTGTGGGCACCGAGGCAACCCCGTTGGATTCTGTTGAATCCCGTTATTTGGCAAAGTCTCGGCCCAGGTGTCCTGAAACCTTTCAAAACCTGCGCCTATCATAGGACGCCCAAAGTGAGCTCGTCTTAGAGACCTGTTTCTGGACTGTGTACGGAGAATGGTCTGTTTTCACGCGCCTGAACGCGAAAACCTCTTCTCTAGCACGAAAAGACTTAAATACTGGACCAGAGTCATTCCACTCTATTTGCGTAGCTTTATGAAACGTGGTACGCAGAAAAGAGGATTTTTTCCCGTTTGTGAAATCCACTTGTCTAATTATAGACTTCTTAAAACGTCCCCTCCTTGGGAGACCTCCTCGTGCCTGTTATGCCCGAACCATTTTTCCAAAGCACAGACCTCATAGGTCTGTGCGATGCCCTTGCAGCTATAAAGATTTTCCGGTCTCTGAGCCACAGAATCCTTATTTCTGATATGGCTGACGTAGAGAAGTATGATGCAATTCTGGTAGCATCCCTTTGCGGCCTGGCAATTGTAAGTAGTCGACTCACCGATGTGCTCCGCTAGTCTAACTATTTACTCCTGCTGTATCTTTCTCTACAGCCTGAACAATACGACCAGACCATGCTATAATAGCCTTGGTGATCCAGGCATTAACAATAGTAGGTCTGTGTATCGTAGCAGCTACAAAAAATAGATTCCTGTCTACCTTGCAATCGGACGCCTCCTTTAAAATAGTTACGTTTGGTATCGGCAAGCTTGTCTTTCTACTTGACAGTCTAGCCAGGGAGGCAACCACCATCTGCGGAACCTCCCACCTATACATGTAGTGGGTAATCGGCCTCGAACTTCTTTGGAATTTTTGGAAGCACTTATCAGGCTGCTTCCAAGCTTCTCCCTTTGAACATGGAGGGACTGAGGAATTGGAAAATCCGCTCCTCGTGGTTCTTGACTGAAATAAATCAAAACCTTCCAGTTTCTTAACGTCTTCCTCATTGAGGTTAAGGACCTTTTACAGCTTAATAAGAGAATCTAATCCCTTAACCTCAGAGTCCTCCTCTTACGGACTGGTGTTCAGTATCGCCTCTACTGCCTCACCTTCTTCATCATCAATTACAAGACCCCCTTCCTCTTCATGTAGGGTTGGGAGTGGTCTCTTTGCTGCCCAACACAGTCTTTTCTGCATGTGCAGGCAGAGTCATTCTACTGAAATATTAGTCCATATTTTTGGTAAACCCTGCTGCCCATTCTAAATGTGCTTGCGGTATTCCGCCAACTTGATGCCGACTGACCACTACTCCCAGGTTGAGCGTCCATTCCTAAACATAAATCGCTCACCTCCTTGCCATTATTGCTTCTTTGTGGTCTTGGTTGGTGCTTTTGACCTGTTTAACATATACTTCATCAACAGTCAGCAGTGCTTTCACCCTATATAAGTAGGAAGAGAAAGACCGCAGGGATATAGCGAGCAAGTGAAACTGGTTTAGACACACAGCTGGAACTAAGCCTACATTATAGGAGAAAGAATTTTTTTTTTAATATATATTTTATTTTTTTAAACCAGCCTGGTGTCCGCAATCCTCACAGCACCAACTGTTAGATCAACTTGGCTGGATTATACTTCTGTTGCTCCTCTTCCTCAGGATATTTTTCAGTAGAATACTTTGGAGGGAAAAGAAAACCAACATAATTCTTTATACAAAGATTTAACAGCAGCAGCAGAGCGTTTCTGTAGGCACCAGCCATATGTAAATTAATCTCAGGCTGTACTGAATTTAATACAATGTTTCAATCTGCTTGACAGTGATTGGTAGCTGAAGAATCTCCTCAGAGATTTTCTAACTACAGGTTGGCGCCTATTTCTAAAAGCCAAAATGGCCACAACTGAAAAAATGAAGACATCTCTAAAAAATACTGTGTGCTCAGCCTGCAATAGAGCCCTCCATGTAGCTGCCCCCTCATAGTGCTCACTCTCCTTACAGGCAGTGTCTGTACTGACTGACTGTCTAACAGTGTCTATTTAAAAATGCTGCCTGTAAATCAACTCACTGTGCTGCTTAGGAGAGATGCCGACCCTTTCAATCAGGGTCCTTATCTCTCCACTTCATGGAAACCTTTGCCCCCATTTTTAACAGGTTGGCTCGGCTCCAGCAACTCTTATCTAATAAGGATATTCTTTTTCTCGGCTCAGCCGTCTACTCACTGTTAGAAGAGAATCTTCAGATAGAGATACCGAACCCTTTCACTGGGATCTTAGTCTCTATTCAGTCGGAATCCTTGTCTCCACTCCTGAACTTTGTCCCCCTTTCATTAGGGGGACGCAGCCTTTTCATCTGGTAAAGCCTGCACCCCCTTTCATTTAGGTGGGATCGGGCATTTACCATCTTTTCTTTTGAAACCTGCACCCTCCCTTTAGTTAGGAGGGATTGGGTCAGTATAAAGGAAAAACTAAAAATAAAAATGTTCAAGGAGCACGAGCTCCCTTTCTGTGCTTGTACCTCTTAGCACAATTTTCCAAACTGAGGGAGGTGGGATGTGAAGGGGGAGGAGCCGGCTGTGCAGACAATGTTAATTTTAGATTGTGCCACAACTCCGGTTGCAAGCTTCACACCCCTACTGTATAGGTCTCCAGTGTCCCCGAGTGGATGAAAGAGAAATAAAGACAAGTCTCACAGAGCCACCGGAGGGACACAAGGAGGGTGAATGTGGCAGACACCCTGAAGGAACGTTCTAACATCAGGTAGGGGAGCGATCCTTTGCTGGAACCAGACTGACAAAGCAGAGGAACTCTGAAAACTGTAGTGTGATAGCCTCTAGAAGAACACCACTGCGTAAGAGTGCCAAACGCTAATAGATGCAAGCTGAGGTAAGCTTACGAGCCTTGAGCATCGTCTGAACTACAGAGTGGTAGAAACCCTTGGATCTTGAGAGGCATGCCGTCTAAGACAGATAAGCTAGGTCCAGGCGCAGACAGGGACCTTCAGTCAGCAATTCTGGCCATAGAGGGGATTGGAATGGCAGTGTCTATGGAGAGAGACTGCAGGGCGGCAAACAAATGGCACCTGGGTCAGCCTGGAGCTATCAACAGCACGGTGCCTCCGTCCCGCTTGAACTTGTGACGGAGGGAGACTGGACGGAAGAGGTACACCAAATTGAGGTTCCAACTTCACCACCAGAGCGTCCACTAAGGCAGCTGCGGTATCCCTGGTCCTGGACCCGTATAAGTGTAGTTTGTGATTGGTTCATGAGGCCAGGAGGTTCACGTCTGGTAGGTCCCATTTATCAAAGAGGAGTTGGAAGAGGTCTGGGTGTAGAGCCCACTCTCTGGTGTGGACGCCTTGACGGCTTAGGAAGTCCGCCTCCCTGTTGAGGACTCATGGGATAAACATCGCTGGGATGGCCGAGAGATGACGTTTGGCCAAATGAGGTTGCGCGTCTCTTCTGTCATAGCCGCCCAACTGCGTGTGCCTCCCTGATGGTTGAGGTAAGCCACTGCAGTCGTGCTGTCGGACTGGACTTGGACAGGACGGCCCAAAGCTCCAGAATGTTGATGGGCAGGCGACTCACAGGTTTTCCAAAAACCCTGAAAGGAGTGAACAGTCAGCACGACCCACTCGCGGAGGCTGGTCACTGTAGTGAGGAGCACCAAATCTGGAATCCAGAAGGGACAACCCTCGTCCAAGTGAGGTGTGTAGCCACCACAAGAAGGAAAGCCAAACCTTCAGAGACGAGGACAATTGTCTGGGCTCGGATCAGATGATGTTGCCCGTTCCAGGACAGGATAAGGTGTTGAAGAGGCCTGGAGTGAAACTGGGTGTATTCCACCATGTCAAAGTAGGAGACCATGGAACCCAGAACCTGCAGTCATTTTTTTTGCTGGCAGGAAGATCACTACTGGATTCTCAGGTGCAGAGTCTCTTAGACGCGACATCCTCCGAGTAGGAGACAGCGAGGACCTCTTCCATTTGATGAGCCAGACGTGTTCCTGTAGGAAGATAATGGTCAGCTGAAGATGGTGCTGGCGTAATTCCGGGGATTGTGCCAACAACAGAAAGTCGTCAAGGTATGGAAGGATTCTTAATCCCCGACGCCTGAGAGTTGTGCCGCCATAACAACCATTATTTTGGTAAAACCCTGAAGTGCCATAGAGCACAAAGGGCAGGGCCCGAAATTGATAATGTTGCAGAAGAAAAGCAAATCTGAGGAATTTCTGATGGGAGTAATAGGTACATGCAGGAAGTCCCGAGGTTGCAATGCTAGGACCATGGAGCAGAAAGTTTCCATGCAAAACCTGGGCACTAGGATAAACTTGTTGAATGATTTGAGGACGAGAATAGGTTTGGCTTCTGGATCAGGAAGAGGGTGCAGTTAACACCCTTTCCCCGAAGTACTAGAGGGACAGGTATTATTACCCCTGAAGTTAGCAGAGATTTAACGGCATAAGGGGAGCCAGTGCCTTGAGCGGGTCTGTTGGAGGGCCTGTACAAAAGAACTGTTGGGGAGGACGCCTCAGAAAGGCGAGAGCATACTTGTGAGAGACCACTTCTTGTACCCAGGCATCTGTGGTGGTCTGACGTCAGGACTCTGCAAGCCTAAGTAGTTGGCCTCCCAGGCGGAGTGTTTGTCATCATACTTTGTAGCTGTGCATCTGGAAGCCCAAGATTGTTTAGCGCAGGGTTTGGCGGTCTTGTGTGAGCCAGACTGCCTAGGAAAAAACTGTCCCTCAGCCATACCCTGGGAGTGAAAGACCGAAAGGAGGACCTCCTAGGCTTTGGGGTAGCCACTGAAGGTAAAAAGGCAGATTTCGAAGCTGCAACAGTGGCCACGATCTTGTCCAACTCGGCGCTGAACAGTATGTCTTCAGCGAATGGTAGAGATTTGAGCGCCTTCTTAGAATCAGTGTCCGCTTTCAAGACCGGAGCCATAGGACCCTTCGGGTGACCACATAGATTGCTGATGCTTTGGAAGTAAGGACTCCAGTATCCAACGCTGCTTCTCCCAGATAAGAGGCTGCTTCCTGGATATGAGCTGTTCCCTGGTAGCGGCTGAAGGCAGGCTGTCCTCAGACGCATCTGCCCAGCCTTCAGCAGCCTTAGCTACCCAGGCAGAGACCAAAGCTGGCCGCGTAATAGCACCTGCATGTGAATAGATGGCTTTGAGACAATTTACATTTTTTCTATCTGTGGCATCGTTAAGGGAAAACCCAATCGGTATAGACAATGTAGAGCTTCTAACCAGACGCGCTACATGAGAATCTACTGTAGGGGGAACCTCCGACTTAGCACACTCCAGCTAGGAGAGTGTAAAAGGACACCAGTCTTTTTGGGAGCAGTTTGGCAGGAGTAAGCCATGATTCACGCATGAGTTCAGTGAGCTGATCCGACTGAGGGAACTAGCAGCCATTACAACCTTTTGCCGTTTAAATACCAGAGCCTTAGGTGCTGGTTCCTATCCTATGTCAAGAATGGATTTAACTGCCCACACCAGGGTGGGGTCATCCACGGAAGAATGTCGTTCCTCTTCACCCGAGGGAGATTAAGGGAGAGAGACATCTGCATCATCTACTTCTGCAAAGACCGCGTCAGAATATGAAAGCTGCGTAGCCCGACAATGGCACAGCCTGCCAACTGTCCATCACCCTGGAACACGTGCTGAAAGGTGACAGATGTTTGAGCAATATTCTCAACCGAGTGGGAAAAAAACATCTGTCCAGGGCAGAAGCATAACGGATAGAAAGCAGGTTGCAACTGCTGTGAAACCCATGGTAGGAGGCAGAGTGGGAGCTGATAAGCTGTCCACTAACTGTGTCAGGACCTGAGAGAAGGAAGACAACCAAGATGGTTCCTGGACAGGGGCTGGTGGATCGGGCTGTTGAGTTGGGATATAACAGTCGGCACACAGGCCGTCCTGTACAGCTTCCTAAGAGGATAAGCCCGCTGCACAGGATCTGCATGTAGCCAGCACAGGAACCCCAGCCTCCTTATTACCTTTGCCAGACATAGTGGTACAATAAGCACACAGTGAGTGTATAGTCAGATAATGCAATGCGACATCCCTCACAAATACATGTAACTGAGGAAATGAATCCCTGTACACCTGGTCATTTGGGTTAAGGAAGGAGTAGAAGGGCTAGATATGACAGAAGAAAGTCAGAGACAGCAAGTCACATGCAATGCATATAAATATTAGCAATGGCAACTAAATCAACTACTCAAGCCTTAATAGGTTGGTAGGATCAGTGCTGTACAACCTGGCCCTGGGGAGAGATATACAGGGAACCTGGACCAGACTTTCCTGAGACCTATAAAATTTAAATAACAGATTCTGTCCCTCCTGGAGAGGGTCATGTTGGGAGGAGCTGTTCATTCAGTACAGCTGGGACCCGATCGCTGCAAGAAAGACCATTATCAAAAAGGCACCCGGGAGCAGTTTATTCCAAACAGGCGGGGAGCCGCCCACGGAGCGAACACGAAGCCATCTAATCAGAGCCCCATCAAAGCTGCCCGCAGCAGCCAGTCGTCCCGTTCTAGCCGGCGTGGAGCCGCTTAGCTGTGACCCGCCTCAGTGTAGCCGCCCGGAGGCTGCTCAACACAGCCAGCCGGGAGCCGTCCACCGCAGCCAGCACACTGATTCTACAAGCCGGGAGCATCATACAGCAAATACAGCTACAAGTTGAGGGAAAGATTATCACAGTGTACCTATTATGCGCACACTCATCCACCAACGGCTGCACATAAAAATAACGGATTAACGATTTAAACGATTGGGACTCTCAACCCACATGCTTATAAAAGAGCTGTAAACAATCTTTAATTTTTTTATTTAGGTATTGTGTACACAATATCAAGCGCTCTTATTTAAATTTTGTGTGTCAATTTGTTTGTTTCTGGAGCCGCTTTTAATTAAACCTCCATTTATAGCGCAGTTAAATTTTGCTTTTATATATTTCCTGAGACCTTGCTGCTGCAGACTTAATAGCTCAGAGTGGGGACGCTGAGCTGGGGGATAAGCTATTGTGGGGGCAGCACACCTCCTCTGTACAGAAGTTATCATCCAGGGCATAATGGACTCTAAAAATGTGTCCCCAATGCCACCATACTGTGCCCTGGTGGCCTAGTGAGGTTGCGGACGTACCAAATTCCCTCATCAGCTGTCTACATAACCAGAGATAAAGGCTGCACAATACGAGATTCCCACAAGCGGGAAATCCGCCTTACCCGTCCCTCTCCCCCAGTTGCAGCCTGGGTCTGTCCAGAGGAGCGTGCTGGCAGAGTTCTGGTGGCGCCCGCCATAATCGCTGGACCGCTTACTAGTGTTGCGACGGGAGGTTGTTGGAGCTGCAGTGCGGGCATCCTACAGGACGCCTAGCGCTGCAACCTTATCGAACAGCCTATGAGAAGTGAAGAATAAGTTTAGGCCCGGGCTCATGAAGGCAGCCCGCCTCCAGTGCATGGTGGGCCAAGGCAGATGTAGTAGCTAGGATCCTAGGTGCCCATGGTGCCCCCTGTTGGCTGGCGCACTTTGCAAACCAGGCAGGCCGCAGGTGGTGAATAAAAATACCTGGCCCATCAAAAAGCCCTTGGGGAGAACACGAACCTCTGGCGTATCCCTAGTACTTTCATCTACAAATAAATGACCCTTTTAAAAGACATTTTACTGAAACTAATAATCTTCCTTCGGGAACGCTCACATAGGCAAGACACTGTTCTGTTCTCTGGCTGTCCTGAAGTTAAAGTGTTTTCAAGCTGTCAGGCACTGTGCCCGCTATAAAGCGCAACACTAAACTATAGCGAATGGGCAACGGGGAATTAGCCGGCGCCAGCATGACCCCCACATGCGTCAGCCACCCCGACTGCACCTTTAGCGATGGGGGTTAGTACTTGCACATTAATATTGCAACAACCAATGTTGTTACGCACAGAATTACATTTGGCTATTAGTATGAGTGGATACACATACACCGGTATATAAGGAAAGGGCGGCACTGTACACAGCGGGTATACCTTTAGATATATAAGACGACGTGTTACACACAAGGACATAAACTTACTTCAGGTGGAGCTCAGTACATTGTCGCTGAGGGGCAAAGCAGGCAATAGCCCACAGCTTTATCTCAATGCCAGTGTGAAACTGTTTGTTCCTCATGTCCCAAACACCTTGCACAGGGGTAGCAATGGCTTTGTTCTAAAATGTATGAAAACAAAAATTATAATAAAAACAAAGTAAATGGATTGCGATGGTTAATAGACACAACCAGGCAACAAGTCCAAAATGTAGCCGACAAATCAGAAATGTGACGGATGTTACTCCAGCAAGCTAAGAGATAAAGCAGCAGCACAAGCGTGCAAACATATATACATGAAGGACACACAAAGAGCAGCCAAACACAAAAGACTAAAACAGCCGTAATAATCTTATCAATGAAACGCTACTCCGCACATTGAGACATAGGCTATACTACAGGGATAAATACAACTATTTAAGGTACATAAGCAGAAACTGTATGGTGTATCTCTAGACCCCACCCCCCTAAAAAACAACAACAAAAAAAAAAAACGGTCAAACCAATTACCCGCGAAGGGTGCATATCTTTTGCTCGCAGCCCTATGGGGCTGTAAACAAAAATCTGTGACTTGGTGGTAACCTAAGTGCGCCATACAACCGCACTTGTACCTGTGAAGCCATTCCGGGCAACTGGATGGACCCATAAAAGTAATTGCAGCACAGAAATGTAGTAATTAGCATGAAGTACAGGGGTCTTTACCAGCTGGCAAAAATGAAGAACATGCAGTATAAGAATGGTCTGTTATGTGCAGAAATAGGTCATGTCTAAGTTTGCAAACCTGATGAGGATGTGCGAACTTCTCGTTCACGGAACATGCAAATTTGCCGGGGGAATAAACCTCGCCTACAACTGTAAATTCTACATACACATGGATTTATTGTAATGGATTCGCTGCAGTTCATGTAGGAAGCATTGAGAGTAAGCTGCAGCAGGAATCCAAACAGCGACTGAGAACAGGCTTCTATGGGGACACCAGTGATGAGACGGGGGTCTGAACCCAAACCGCAACTAGGAATGGGCTTCTATGGGGATAGCAGTGATGAGACGGGGTCTGAACACAAACAGCGACTGAGAATGGACTGCTATGGGGACCCCAGTGATGAGACGGGGGTCTGAACCCAAACAGCGACTAAGAATGGGCTGCTATGGGGACACCAGTGATGAGACGGGGGTCTAAACCCAAACAGCGACTAGGAATGGGCTGCTATGGGGACCCCAGTGATGAGACAGGGGTCTGAACCCAAACAGCGACTAGGAATGGGCTGCTATGGGGACACCAGTGATGAGACGGGGGTCTGAACCCAAACAGCGACTAGGAATTGCCTGCTATGGGGATACCAGTAATGAGACAGGGGTCTGAACCCAAACAGCGACTAGGAATGGGCTGCTATGGGGACACCAGTGATGAGACGGGGGTCTGAACCCAAACAGCGACTAGGAATGGGCTGCTATGGGGATACCAGTAATGAGACAGGGGTCTGAACCCAAACAGCGACTAGGAATGGGCTGCTATGGGGACACCAGTAATGAGAGGGTTCTGAACCCAAACAGCGACTAGGAATAGGCTGCTATTGGGACACAGTGATGAGACGTGGGTCTGAACCCAAACAGCGACTAGGAATGGGCTGCTATGGGGACACCGTAATGAGACAGGGGTCTGGACCCAAACAGCGACTAGGAATGGGCTGCTATGGGGACCCCAGTGATGAGACGGGGGTCTGAACCCAAACAGCGACTAGAAATGGGCTGCTATGGGGACACAGTGATGAGACGGGGGTCGGAACCCAGACAGCGACTAGGAATGGGCTGCTATGGGGATACCAGTAATAAAATGGGGGTCTGAACCCAAACAGGGACTAGGAATGGACTGCTATGGGGATACCAGTGATGAGACGGGGGTCTGAACCCAGACAGCGACTAGGAATGGGCTGCTATGGGGATACCAGTAATAAAATGGGGGTCTGAACCCAAACAGTGACTAGGAATGGGCTGCTATGGGGACCCCAGTGATGAGACGGGGGTCTGAACCCAGACAGCGACTAGGAATGGGCTGCTATGGGGATACCAGTAATGAGACGGGGGTCTGAACCCAAACAGCGACTAGGAATGGACTGCTATGGGGATACCAGTAATGAGACGGGGGTCTGAACCCAAACAGCGACTAGGAATGGGCTGCTATGGGGACACCAGTAATGAGACGGGGGTCTGAACCCAAACAGCGACTGAGAATGGACTTCTATGGGGATACAAGTAATAAAATGGGGGTCTGGACACTAGATTGTGCAGACTTTCTAGGTAGGGGGTTAATCATTAATTTAGGGTCAAGGTGAAAGGTCTCCTTTACTATGCTTCTGTAGTTCTATTATTCCGCAGGCATCTATTACCCCTGCGGAAAGGTTATGAACGGATAAGAAAGCACATTACTATATAAAAAATGTAAAAAAATAAACCACAAATCTAGTAAATTAAGAAGCTGCCAAACATATCTAGTCAGTTTCATAAATAATAAGAATTTACTTACCGATAATTCTATTTCTCGTAGTCCGTAGTGGATGCTGGGGACTCCGTAAGGACCATGGGGAATAGCGGCTCCGCAGGAGACTGGGCACATCTAAAGAAAGCTTTAGGACTAACTGGTGTGCACTGGCTCCTCCCCCTATGACCCTCCTCCAAGCCTCAGTTAGGAAACTGTGCCCGGACGAGCGTACACAATAAGGAAGGATTTTGAATCCCGGGTAAGACTCATACCAGCCACACCAATCACACCGTATAACTTGTGATCTGAACCCAGTTAACAGTATGATAACAGAGGAGCCTCTGAAAAGATGGCTCCCAACAATAATAACCCGATTTTTGTAACAATAACTATGTACAAGTATTGCAGACAATCCGCACTTGGGATGGGCGCCCAGCATCCACTACGGACTACGAGAAATAGAATTATCGGTAAGTAAATTCTTATTTTCTCTAACGTCCTAAGTGGATGCTGGGGACTCCGTAAGGACCATGGGGATTATACCAAAGCTCCCAAACGGGCGGGAGAGTGCGGATGACTCTGCAGCACCGAATGAGAGAACTCCAGGTCCTCCTCAGCCAGGGTATCAAATTTGTAGAAATTAGCAAACGTGTTTGCCCCTGACCAAGTAGCTGCTCGGCAAAGTTGTAAAGCCGAGACCCCTCGGGCAGCCGCCCAAGATGAGCCCACTTTCCTTGTGGAACGGGCTTTTACAGATTTTAGCTGTGGCAGGCCTGCCACAGAATGTGCAAGCTGAATTGTACTACAAATCCAACGAGCAATAGTCTGCTTAGAAGCAGGAGCACCCAGCACGTTGGGTGCATACAGGATAAACAGCGAGTCAGATTTCCTGACTCCAGCCGTCCTGGAACATATTTTCAGGGCCCTGACAACATCCAGCAACTTGGATTCCTCCAAGTCCCTAGTAGCCGCAGGCACCACAATAGGTTGGTTCAGGTGAAAACGCTGGAACCACCTTAGGGAGAAACTGAGGACGAGTCCTCAATTCCGCCCTGTCCGAATGGAAAATCAGATAAGGGCTTTTACAGGATAAAGCCGCCAATCCTGACACGCGCCTGGCCCAGGCCAGGGCCAACAGCATGACCACTTTCCATGTGAGATATTTTAACTCCACAGATTTAAGTGGTTCAAACCAATGTGACTTTTGGAACCCAAACTACATTGAGATCCCAAATTGCCACTGGAGGCACAAAAGGAGGCTGTATATGCAGTACCCCTTTTACAAACGTCTAAACTTCAGGGACTGAAGCTAGTTCTTTTTTGGAAGAAAATTGACAGGGCCGAAATCTGAACCTTAATGGACCCCAATTTCAGGCCCATAGACACTCCTGTTTGCCGGAAATGTAGGAATCGACCCAGTTGAATTTCCTCCGTCGGGCCTTACTGGCCTCGCACTACGCAACATATTTTCGCCAATTGCGGTGATAATGTTTTTGCGGTTACATCCTTCCTGGCTTTTGATCAGGATAGGGATGACTTCATCCGGAATGCCTTTTTTCCTTCAGGATCCGGTGTTCAACCGCCATGCCGTCAAACGCAGCCGCGGTAAGTCTTGGAACAGACGGGGTCCTTGCTGGAGCAGGTCCCTTCTTAGAGGTAGAGGCCACAGATCCTCCGTGAGCCTCTCTTGAAGTTCCGGTTACCAAGTCCTTTTTGGCCCATCCGGAGTCACGAATATAGTGCTTACTCCTCTCCATCTTATCAATCTCAGTACCTTGGGTATGAGAGGCAGAGGAGGGAACACATACACTGACTGGTACACCCACGGTGTTACCAGAGCGTCTACAACTATTGCCTGAGGGTCTCTTGACCTGGCGCAATACCTGTCGAGTTTTTTAATCATGTGGACGACTTCTGGGTGAAATCCCCACTCTCCCGGGTGGAGGTCGTGCTGAGGAAGTCTGCTTCCCAGTTGTCCACTCCTGGAATGAATACTGTTGACAGTGCTATTACATGATTTTCCGCCCAGCGGAGAATCCTTGCAGCTTCTGCCATTGCCCTCCTGCTTCTTGTGCCACCCTGTCTGTTTACGTGGGTGACTGCCATGATGTTGTCCGACTGGATCAACACCGGCTGACCTTGAAGCAGAGGTCTCGCTAAGCTTAGAGCATTGTAAATGGCCCTTAGCTTCAGGATATTTATGTGAAGTGATGTATCCAGGCTTGACCCTAAGCCCTGGATATTCCTTACCTGTGTGACTGCTCCCCAGCCTCGCAGGCTGGCATCCGTGGTCACCAGGACCCAGTCCTGAATGCCGAATCTGCGGCCCTCTAGAAGATGAGCACTCTGCAACCACCACAGGATGGATACCCTTGTCCTTGGTGACAGGGTTATCCGCTGATGCATCTGAAAATGCGACCCGGACCATTTGTCCAGTAGGTTCCACTGGAAAGTTCTTGCGTGGAATCCAACGAATGGGATTGCTTCGTAGGAAGCCACCATTTTTTCCCAGAACCCTTGTGCATTGATGCACTGAGACTTGGTTCGGTTTTAGGAGGTTCCTGATTAGCTCGGATAACTCCCTGGCTTTCTCTTCCGGGAGAAACACCTTTTTTCTGGACTGTGTCCAGGATCATCCCTAGGAAACAGAAGACAAGTCGTCGGAACCAGCTGCGATTTTGGAATATTGAGAACCCAATCGTGCTGCCGCAACACTACCTGAGATAGTGCTACACCGACCTCCAACTGTTCCCTGGATCTTACCCTTATCAGGGAATCGTCCAAGTAAGGGATAACTAAAATTTCCTTCCTTCGAAGGGATATAATTTCGTCCATTACCTTGGTAAAGACCCGGGGTGCCGTGGAACATCCCTACGGCAGCGTCTGAACTGATAGTGACAGTTCAGTACCATAACCTGAGGTACCCTTGGTGAGAAGGGTAAATTTTGACATGAAGGTAAGCATCCTTGATGTCCCGAGACATCATGTAGTCCCCTTCTTCCAGGTTCGCAATCACTGCTCTGAGTGACTCAATCTTGAATTTGAACCTCTGTATGTAAGTGTTCAAAGATTTTAGATTTTAGAATCGGTCTCACCGAGCCGTCTGGCTTCGGTACCACAATAGTGTGGAATAATACCCCGTTCCCTGTTGCAGGAGGGGTACCTTGATTATCACCTGCTGGGAATACAGCTTGTGAATGGCTTCCAAAACTGCCTCCCTGTCAGAGGGAGACGTCGGTAAAGTCGACTTTTGGAAACGGCGAGGGGGAGACGTCTCGAATTCCAATATGTACCCCTGAGATATTACCTGAAGGATCCAGGGGTCTACTTGCGAGTGAGCCCACTGCGCACTGAAATTCATTGAGAACGGGCCCCCACCGTGCCTGAGCTTGTAAAGCCCTAGCGTCATACTGAGGGCTTGGCAGAGGCGGGAAAGGGTTTCTGTTCCTGGGAACTGGCTGATCTCTGCAGCCTTTTTCCTCTCCCTCTGTCACGAGCAGAAAAGAGGAACCTTTTGTCCGCTTGCCAACAAAGGACTGCGCCTGATAATACGGCGTCTTATTTTGAGAGGCGACCTGGGGTACAAACGTGGATTTCCCAGCTGTTGCCGTGGCCACCAGGTCTAAAAGACCGACCCCAAATGTCCCCTTTCAAAGGCAATACTTCCAAATGCCGTTTGGAATCCGCATCACCTGACCATTTTACTGGTAGAATTGGACAACGCACTTATACTTGATGCCAGTCGGCAATTATTCCGCTGTGCATCATGCATATATAGAAATGCATCTTTTAAATGCTCTATAAGCCATAATATACTATCCTTATCTAGGATATCAATATTTCCAGTCAGGGAATCCGACCATGCCAACCCAGCACTGCACCTCCAGGCTGAGGCGATAGCTGGTCGCAGTATAACACCAGTATGTGTGTAAATACCTTTTTGGATACCCTCCTGCTTTCTATCAGCAGGATCCTTAAGGGCGGCCATCTCATGAGAGGGTAGAGCCCTTGTTCTTACAAGCGTGTGAGCGCCTTATCCCCCCTAGGGGGTGTTTCCCAATGCATCCTAACCTCTGGCGGGAAAGGGTATGCAGCCAATACTTTTTAAGAAATTATTAATTGTTATCGGGGGGAAACCCACGCATCATCACACATTTTATTTCTCAGATTCAGGAAAACTACAGGTAGTTTTTCCCTCACCGAACATAATACCCCTTTTTTGGTGGTACTCGTATTATCAGAAATGTATAAAAACATTTTCCATTGTCTCAATCATGTAACGTGTGGTCCTACTGGAAAACACGGTTGTCTCTTCACCGTCGACACAGGAGTCAGTATCCGTGTCGGCGTCTGTATCTGCCATCTGAGGTAACGGCCGCTTTAGAGCCCCTGACGGCTTATGAGACGTCTGGACAGGCACAAGCTGAGTAGCCGGCTGTCTCATGTCAACCAGTTTTTTTTATATAGAGCTGACACTGTCACGTAATTTTCAACAGTACATCCACTCAGGTGTCGACCCCCTAGGGGGTGACATCACTGTTACAGACACACTGCTCCGTCTCCACATCATTTTTCTCCTCATACATGTCGACACAAACGTACCGACACAGCACACACACAGGGAATGCTCTGATAGAGGACAGGACCCCACTAGCCCTTTGGGGAGACAGAGGGAGAGTATGCCAGCACACACCAGAGCGCTATATATATACAGGGATAACCTTATATAAGTGTTTTTCCCCTTATAGCTGCTGTATGTTTTAATACTGCGCCTAATTAGTGCCCCCCTCTCTTTTTTTAACCCTTTCTGTCTGCAGGGAAGAGCCAGGGAGCTTCCCTCCAACTGAGCTGTGAGGGGAAAATGGCGCCAGTGTGCTGAGGAGATAAGGCCGTCGAAAAGGGGGCGGAGCCTATCTCCCGGTTTTTTGTATATTCTGGCAGGGGTTAAATGCATCCATATAGCCCAGGAGCTATATGTGATGCATTTTTTGCCATGTAAGGTATTTCTGTAATGTTTTATTGCGTCTCAGGCCCCCCCCCCCCCCCCCAGCGCCCTGCACCCTCAGTGACCGGAGTATGAAGTGTGCTGAGAGCAATGGCGCACAGCTGCAGTGCTGTGCGCTACCTTATTGAAGACAGGAACGTCTTCTGCCGCCGATTTTTCCGGACCTCTTCGCTCTTCTGGCTCTGTAAGGGGGCCGGCGGCGCGGCTCTGGGACCCATCCAGGCTGGACCTGTGATCGTCCCTGTGGAGCTAATGTCCAGTAGCCAAGAAGCCCAATCCACTCTGCACGCAGGTGAGTTCGCTTCTTCTCCCCTTAGTCCCTCGATGCAGTGAGCCTGTTGCCAGCAGGACTCACTGAAAACAAACCTAAACTAAAACTTTCACTAAGAAGCTCAGGAGAGCCCCTAGTGTGCACCCTTCTCGTCGGGCACAGAAATCTAACTGAGGCTTGGAGGAGGGTCATAGGGGGAGGAGCCAGTGCACACCAGTTAGTCCTAAAGCTTTCTTTAGATGTGCCCAGTCTCCTGCGGAGCCGCTATTCCCCATGGTCCTTACGGAGTCCCCAGCATCCACTTAGGACGTTAGAGAAATTGGGACATCGACACAATTCTCATATTTTGGGCTCTATACACCACCACAATGGATTTGAAATGAAACAAACAAGATGTGCTTTAACTGCAGACTTTCCGCTTTAATTTGAGGGTATTTACATCCATTTGTCTCATCTGTCATTAGGATGTTGTTCCAGAACTGTAAAGGGTTTTTTAGATGTTGTTTGGCAAACTCTAATCTGGTCTTTCTGTTTTTGTGGCTCACCAATGGTTTACATCTTGTGCTGAACCCTCTATATTCACTCTTGTGAAGTCTTCTCTTGATTGTTGACTTTGACACACATACACCTACCTCCTGGAGAGTGTTCTTGATCTGGTCAACTGTTGTGAAGGGGTTTTTCTTTACCAGGGAAATATTTCTTCTGTCATCCACCACAGTTGTTTTCCGTGGTCTTCTGGGTCTTTTGGTGTTGCTGAGCTCTCCAGTGCGTTCTTTCTTTTTAAGAATGTTCCAAACAGTTGATTTGGCCACACCTAATGTTTTTGCTATCTCTCTGATGGGTTTGTTTTGATTTTTCAGCCTAATGATGGCTTGATTCACTGATAGTGGCAGCTCTTTGGATCTCATATTGAGTGTCGACAGCAACAGATTCCAAATGCAAATGTCACACCTGGAATCTATTCCAGACCTTTTACCTGCTTAATTGATGATGAAATGAGGGAATAGCCCACCCCTGTCCATGAAATAGCTTTTTGAGTCGATTGTCCCAGTACTTTTGGTCCCTTAAAAAGTGTGAGGCACATATAGAAACTGTTGTAATTCCTACACCGTTCACCTGATTTGGATGTAAATACCCTCAAATTAAAGCGGAAAGTCTGCAGTTAAAGCACATCTTGTTTGTTTAATTTCAAATCCATTGTGGTGGTGTATAGAGCCCAAAATATGAGAAGTGTGTCGATGTCCCAATATTTAAGGACCTATGGAAGACAAAGTATTTTGGTTTCACATGGCACATGAAAGACGTATTCTAGATTATCAGGGTTCCTTGGGAACACCCAGCCAAACGTTATGGTAAATGTTGCTGGTCTCACACACACAGCACCCCATTAGCTGTGAGGGAATGTTTTCCAGCACAAGCCCATTATATAACCCCATTATAAGAAGCATTGCCAAGACAAGCACAGCAAGACATGGAATAAAGATCAAAAACCGTGGAGATGTCTACCAAGGGAGCATTTGGTTCTTCCCATACCCTGCCTCCATAAAGGATTGAAGGAGGTTGAAGGACTCTTCCGGTGACATCAGTCATGTTGTCTTTCACCATAATACCAAACTCACGTACAAAGGGATCAGTATTGAAACTTGCACTGCGCATCTGAAACAAGAAAACGATACAGATCAGTAGGGACTTTCTTACCAGACATCATCATCTAGAACTAAACATCCAGCTTTACAACTACGCAGAACAATATACATAAATATACAGATGTGTCCTCACTTACTGGGCATCAATAAAGAGACTCCCAGCCAAGGCTGAGGTGTAACATACTGGATTTTTCTTTACATTTTGCGCCTTATTCGCATCGCAGGTGCAGCAAAAAGCCACTCAGTGTACTAGAGATGCTGGGCTGCGACACTCACACAGGAATAGGTGCATGACATACAGAGACGCAGGTGTAGTACAATAGGATCAGCGGTGTACTAGAGATGCTGGGCTGCGACACTCACACAGGAATAGGTGCATCACATACAGAGACGCAGGTGTAGTACAATGGGATCAGTGGTGCACTAGAGATGCTGGGCTGTGACACTCACACAGGAATAGGTGCATCACATACAGAGACGCAGGTGTAGTACAATAGGATCAGCGGTGTACTAGAGATGCTGGGCTGCGACACTCACACAGGAATAGGTGCATCACATACAGAGACGCAGGTGTAGTACAATAGGATCAGCGGTGCACTAGAGATGCTGGGCTGAGACACACACACACAGGAATAGGTGTATCACATACAGAGACGCAGGTGTAGTACAATAGGATCAGCGGTGCACTAGAGATGCTGGGCTGCGACACACACAGGAATAGGTGCATCACATACAGAGACGCAGGTGTAGTACAATAGGATCAGCGGTGTACTAGAGATGCTGGGCTGAGACACTCACACAGGAATAGGTGTATCACATACAGAGACGCAGGTGTAGTACAATGGGAGCAGCGGTGCACTAGAGATGCTGGGCTGTGACACTCACACAGGAATAGGTGTATCACATACAGAGACGCAGGTGTAGTACAATAGGATCAGCGGTGTACTAGAGATGCTGGGCTGAGACACTCACACAGGAATAGGTGTATCACATACAGAGACGCAGGTGTAGTACAATAGCATCAGCGGTGTACTAGAGATGCTGGGCTGCGACACTCACACAGGAATAGGTGCATCACATACAGAGACGCAGGTGTAGTACAATAGGATCAGCGGTGTACTAGAGATGCTGGGCTGCGACACTCACACAGGAATAGGTGCATCACATACAGAGACGCAGGTGTAGTACAATAGGATCAGCGGTGTACTAGAGATGCTGGGCTGCGACACTCACACAGGAATAGGTGTATCACATACAGACGCAGGTGTAGTACAATAGGATCAGCGGTGCACTAGAGATGCTGGGCTGCGACACACACAGGAATAGGTGTATCACATACAGAGACGCAGGTGTAGTACAATGGGAGCAGCGGTGCACTAGAGATGCTGGGCTGAGACACTCACACAGGAATAGGTGTATCACATACAGAGACGCAGGTGTAGTACAATGGGATCAGCGATGTACTAGAGATGCTGGGCTGCGACACTCACACAGGAATAGGTGTATCACATACAGAGACGCAGGTGTAGTACAATGGGATCAGCGGTGCACTAGAGATGCTGGGCTGCGACACTCACACAGGAATAGGTGTATCACATACAGAGACGCAGGTGTAGTACAATGGGAGCAGCGGTGCACTAGAGATGCTGGGCTGAGACACTCACACAGGAATAGGTGTATCACATACAGAGACGCAGGTGTAGTACAATAGGATCAGCGGTGTACTAGAGATGCTGGGCTGCGACACTCACACAGGAATAGATGTATCACATACAGAGACGCAGGTGTAGTACAATAGGATCAGCGGTGCACTAGAGATGCTGGGCTGCGACACTCACACAGGAATAGGTGTATCACATACAGAGACGCAGGTGTAGTACAATGGGAGCAGCGGTGCACTAGAGATGCTGGGCTGAGACACTCACACAGGAATAGGTGTATCACATACAGAGACGCAGGTGTAGTACAATGGGATCAGCGATGTACTAGAGATGCTGGGCTGCGACACTCACACAGGAATAGGTGTATCACATACAGAGACGCAGGTGTAGTACAATGGGATCAGCGGTGTACTAGAGATGCTGGGCTGAGACACTCACACAGGAATAGGTGTATCACATACAGAGACGCAGGTGTAGTACAATAGGATCAGCGATGTACTAGAGATGCTGGGCTGCGACACTCACACAGGAATAGGTGTATCACATACAGAGACGCAGGTGTAGTACAATAGGATCAGCGGTGTACTAGAGATGCTGGGCTGCGACACTCACACAGGAATAGATGTATCACATACAGAGACGCAGGTGTAGTACAATAGGATCAGCGGTGTACTAGAGATGCTGGGCTGAGACACTCACACAGGAATAGGTGCATCACATACAGACGCAGGTGTAGTACAATGGGATCAGTGGTGCACTAGAGATGCTGGGCTGCGACACTCACACAGGAATAGGTGCATCACATACAGAGACGCAGGTGTAGTACAATAGGATCAGCGGTGTACTAGAGATGCTGGGCTGCGACACTCACACAGGAATAGGTGCATCACATACAGAGACGCAGGTGTAGTACAATGGGAGCAGCGGTGCACTAGAGATGCTGGGCTGAGACACTCACACAGGAATAGGTGTATCACATACAGAGACGCAGGTGTAGTACAATGGGAGCAGCGGTGCACTAGAGATGCTGGGCTGAGACACTCACACAGGAATAGGTGTATCACATACAGACGCAGGTGTAGTACAATAGGATCAGCGGTGTACTAGAGATGCTGGGCTGCGACACTCACACAGGAATAGGTGCATCACATACAGAGACGCAGGTGTAGTACAATGGGAGCAGCGGTGCACTAGAGATGCTGGGCTGCGACACTCACACAGGAATAGGTGTATCACATACAGACGCAGGTGTAGTACAATAGGATCAGCGGTGTACTAGAGATGCTGGGCTGCGACACTCACACAGGAATAGGTGTATCACATATAGAGACGCAGGTGTAGTACAATGGGATCAGCGGTGTACTAGAGATGCTGGGCTGCGACACTCACACAGGAATAGGTGTATCACATACAGACGCAGGTGTAGTACAATAGGATCAGCGGTGTACTAGAGATGCTGGGCTGCGACACTCACACAGGAATAGGTGCATCACATACAGAGACGCAGGTGTAGTACAATAGGATCAGCGGTGTACTAGAGATGCTGGGCTGCGACACTCACACAGGAATAGGTGTATCACATACAGAGACGCAGGTGTAGCACAATGGGATCAGCGGTGTACTAGAGATGCTGGGCTGCGACACTCACACAGGAATAGGTGTATCACATACAGAGACGCAGGTGTAGTACAATAGGATCAGTGGTGCACTAGAGATGCTGGGCTGCGACACTCACACAGGAATAGGTGCATCACATACAGAGACGCAGGTGTAGTACAATGGGAGCAGCGGTGCACTAGAGATGCTGGGCTGCGACACTCACACAGGAATAGGTGTATCACATACAGATGCAGGTGTAGTACAATAGGATCAGCGGTGTACTAGAGATGCTGGGCTGCGACACTCACACAGGAATAGGTGTATCACATACAGATGCAGGTGTAGTACAATGGGAGCAGCGGTGTACTAGAGATGCTGGGCTGCGACACTCACCCAGGAATAGGTGCATCACATACAGAGACGCAGGTGTAGTACAATAGGATCAGCGGTGTACTAGAGATGCTGGGCTGCGACACTCACACAGGAATAGGTGCATCACATACAGAGACGCAGGTGTAGTACAATAGGATCAGCGGTGTACTAGAGATGCTGGGCTGCGACACTCACACAGGAATAGGTGTATCACATACAGAGACGCAGGTGTAGTACAATGGGATCAGCGGTGCACTAGAGATGCTGGGCTGAGACACTCACACAGGAATAGGTGTATCACATACAGACGCAGGTGTAGTACAATAGGATCAGCGGTGTACTAGAGATGCTGGGCTGAGACACTCACACAGGAACAGGTGCATCACATACAGAGACGCAGGTGTAGTACAATGGGATCAGCGGTGTACTAGAGATGCTGGGCTGAGACACTCACACAGGAATAGGTGTATCACATACAGAGACGCAGGTGTAGTACAATGGGATCAGCGGTGTACTAGAGATGCTGGGCTGCGACACTCACACAGGAATAGGTGCATCACATACAGAGACGCAGGTGTAGTACAATGGGATCAGCGGTGCACTAGAGATGCTGGGCTGCGACACTCACACAGGAATAGGTGTATCACATACAGAGACGCAGGTGTAGTACAATAGGATCAGCGGTGTACTAGAGATGCTGGGCTGCGACACTCACACAGGAATAGGTGTATCACATACAGACGCAGGTGTAGTACAATGGGATCAGCGGTGTACTAGAGATGCTGGGCTGCGACACACACACAGGAATAGGTGTATCACATACAGAGACGCAGGTGTAGTACAATAGGATCAGCGGTGTACTAGAGATGCTGGGCTGCGACACTCACACAGGAATAGGTGTATCACATACAGAGACGCAGGTGTAGTACAATAGGATCAGCGGTGTACTAGAGATGCTGGGCTGCGACACTCACACAGGAATAGGTGTATCACATACAGACGCAGGTGTAGTACAATGGGATCAGCGGTGTACTAGAGATGCTGGGCTGCGACACACACACAGGAATAGGTGTATCACATACAGAGACGCAGGTGTAGTACAATAGGATCAGCGGTGTACTAGAGATGCTGGGCTGCGACACTCACACAGGAATAGGTGTATCACATACAGAGACGCAGGTGTAGTACAATAGGATCAGCGGTGTACTAGAGATGCTGGGCTGCGACACACACACAGGAATAGGTGTATCACATACAGAGACGCAGGTGTAGTACAATAGGATCAGCGGTGTACTAGAGATGCTGGGCTGCGACACTCACACAGGAATAGGTGTATCACATACAGAGACGCAGGTGTAGTACAATAGGATCAGCGGTGTACTAGAGATGCTGGGCTGAGACACACACACACAGGAATAGGTGTATCACATACAGAGACGCAGGTGTAGTACAATAGGATCAGCGGTGTACTAGAGATGCTGGGCTGCGACACTCACACAGGAATAGGTGTATCACATACAGACGCAGGTGTAGTACAATAGGATCAGCGGTGTACTAGAGATGCTGGGCTGCGACACTCACCCAGGAATAGGTGCATCACATACAGAGACGCAGGTGTAGCACAATGGGATCAGCGGTGTACTAGAGATGCTGGGCTGAGACACTCACCCAGGAATAGGTGTATCACATACAGAGACGCAGGTGTAGTACAATAGGATCAGCGGTGCACTAGAGATGCTGGGCTGCGACACTCGCACAGGAATAGGTGTATCACATACAGACGCAGGTGTAGTACAATGGGAGCAGCGGTGTACTAGAGATGCTGGGCTGAGACACTCACACAGGAATAGGTGTATCACATACAGAGATGCAGGTGTAGTACAATAGGATCAGCGGTGTACTAGAGATGCTGGGCTGCGACACTCACACAGGAATAGGTGTATCACATACAGACGCAGGTGTAGTACAATAGGATCAGCGGTGTACTAGAGATGCTGGGCTGCGACACTCACACAGGAATAGGTGTATCACATACAGAGACGCAGGTGTAGTACAATGGGATCAGCGGTGTACTAGAGATGCTGGGCTGCGACACTCACACAGGAATAGGTGTATCACATACAGACGCAGGTGTAGTACAATAGGATCAGCGGTGTACTAGAGATGCTGGGCTGAGACACTCACACAGGAATAGGTGTATCACATACAGAGACGCAGGTGTAGTACAATGGGATCAGCGGTGTACTAGAGATGCTGGGCTGCGACACTCACACAGGAATAGGTGTATCACATACAGACGCAGGTGTAGTACAATAGGATCAGCGGTGTACTAGAGATGCTGGGCTGAGACACTCACACAGGAATAGGTGTATCACATACAGAGACGCAGGTGTAGTACAATGGGATCAGCGGTGTACTAGAGATGCTGGGCTGCGACACTCACACAGGAATAGGTGTATCACATACAGACGCAGGTGTAGTACAATAGGATCAGCGGTGTACTAGAGATGCTGGGCTGAGACACTCACACAGGAATAGGTGTATCACATACAGAGACGCAGGTGTAGTACAATGGGAGCAGCGGTGTACTAGAGATGCTGGGCTGCGACACTCACACAGGAATAGGTGTATCACATACAGACGCAGGTGTAGTACAATGGGAGCAGCGGTGTACTAGAGATGCTGGGCTGAGACACTCACACAGGAATAGGTGTATCACATACAGACGCAGGTGTAGTACAATAGGATCAGCGGTGCACTAGAGATGCTGGGCTGCGACACTCACACAGGAATAGGTGTATCACATACAGAGACGCAGGTGTAGTACAATGGGATCAGCGGTGTACTAGAGATGCTGGGCTGAGACGCACACAGGAATAGGTGCATCACATACAGAGACGCAGGTGTAGTACAATAGGATCAGCGGTGCACTAGAGATGCTGGGCTGCGACACTCACACAGGAATAGGTGTATCACATACAGAGACGCAGGTGTAGTACAATGGGATCAGCGGTGTACTAGAGATGCTGGGCTGCGACACTCACACAGGAATAGGTGTATCACATACAGACGCAGGTGTAGTACAATAGGATCAGCGGTGTACTAGAGATGCTGGGCTGCGACACTCACACAGGAATAGGTGTATCACATACAGAGACGCAGGTGTAGTACAATGGGATCAGCGGTGTACTAGAGATGCTGGGCTGCGACACTCACACAGGAATAGGTGTATCACATACAGACGCAGGTGTAGTACAATAGGATCAGCGGTGCACTAGAGATGCTGGGCTGCGACACTCACACAGGAATAGGTGTATCACATACAGACGCAGGTGTAGTACAATAGGATCAGCGGTGTACTAGAGATGCTGGGCTGCGACACTCACACAGGAATAGGTGTATCACATATAGAGACGCAGGTGTAGTACAATGGGATCAGCGGTGTACTAGAGATGCTGGGCTGAGACACTCACACAGGAATAGGTGTATCACATACAGAGACGCAGGTGTAGTACAATAGGATCAGCGATGTACTAGAGATGCTGGGCTGCGACACTCACACAGGAATAGGTGTATCACATACAGAGACGCAGGTGTAGTACAATGGGATCAGCGGTGTACTAGAGATGCTGGGCTGAGACACTCACACAGGAATAGGTGTATCACATACAGAGACGCAGGTGTAGTACAATGGGATCAGCGGTGTACTAGAGATGCTGGGCTGCGACACTCACACAGGAATAGGTGCATCACATACAGAGACGCAGGTGTAGTACAATAGGATCAGCGGTGTACTAGAGATGCTGGGCTGCGACACTCACACAGGAATAGGTGTATCACATACAGAGATGCAGGTGTAGTACAATGGGATCAGCGGTGTACTAGAGATGCTGGGCTGAGACACTCACACAGGAATAGGTGTATCACATACAGACGCAGGTGTAGTACAATAGGATCAGCGGTGTACTAGAGATGCTGGGCTGCGACACTCACACAGGAATAGGTGTATCACATATAGAGACGCAGGTGTAGTACAATAGGATCAGCGATGTACTAGAGATGCTGGGCTGCGACACTCACACAGGAATAGGTGTATCACATACAGAGACGCAGGTGTAGTACAATGGGATCAGCGGTGTACTAGAGATGCTGGGCTGAGACACTCACACAGGAATAGGTGTATCACATACAGAGACGCAGGTGTAGTACAATGGGATCAGCGGTGTACTAGAGATGCTGGGCTGCGACACTCACACAGGAATAGGTGTATCACATACAGACGCAGGTGTAGTACAATGGGAGCAGCGGTGTACTAGAGATGCTGGGCTGAGACCCTCACACAGGAATAGGTGTATCACATACAGACGCAGGTGTAGTACAATAGGATCAGCGGTGTACTAGAGATGCTGGGCTGAGACACTCACACAGGAATAGGTGTATCACATACAGAGACGCAGGTGTAGTACAATGGGAGCAGCGGTGTACTAGAGATGCTGGGCTGCGACACTCACACAGGAATAGGTGTATCACATACAGACGCAGGTGTAGTACAATAGGATCAGCGGTGCACTAGAGATGCTGGGCTGCGACACTCACACAGGAATAGGTGTATCACATACAGAGACGCAGGTGTAGTACAATGGGAGCAGCGGTGTACTAGAGATGCTGGGCTGAGACACTCACACAGGAATAGGTGTATCACATACAGAGACGCAGGTGTAGTACAATGGGAGCAGCGGTGTACTAGAGATGCTGGGCTGAGACACTCACACAGGAATAGGTGTATCACATACAGACGCAGGTGTAGTACAATGGGATCAGCGGTGTACTAGAGATGCTGGGCTGCGACACTCACACAGGAATAGGTGTATCACATACAGAGACGCAGGTGTAGTACAATAGGATCAGCGGTGTACTAGAGATGCTGGGCTGCGACACTCACACAGGAATAGGTGTATCACATACAGAGACGCAGGTGTAGTACAATAGGATCAGCGGTGTACTAGAGATGCTGGGCTGCGACACTCACACAGGAATAGGTGTATCACATACAGAGACGCAGGTGTAGTACAATAGGATTAGCGGTGTACTAGAGATGCTGGGCTGCGACACTCACCCAGGAATAGATGTATCACATACAGAGACGCAGGTGTAGTACAATGGGAGCAGCGGTGTACTAGAGATGCTGGGCTGAGACACTCACACAGGAATAGGTGTATCACATACAGAGACGCAGGTGTAGTACAATAGGATCAGCGGTGCACTAGAGATGCTGGGCTGCGACACTCACCCAGGAATAGGTGCATCACATACAGAGACGCAGGTGTAGTACAATAGGATCAGCGGTGTACTAGAGATGCTGGGCTGCGACACTCACCCAGGAATAGGTGTATCACATACAGAGACGCAGGTGTAGTACAATGGGATCAGCGGTGTACTAGAGATGCTGGGCTGCGACACTCACACAGGAATAGGTGTATCACATACAGAGACGCAGGTGTAGTACAATGGGAGCAGCGGTGTACTAGAGATGCTGGGCTGCGACACTCACACAGGAAAAGGTGTATCACATACAGAGACGCAGGTGTAGTACAATAGGATCAGCGGTGTACTAGAGATGCTGGGCTGCGACACTCACACAGGAATAGGTGTATCACATACAGACGCAGGTGTAGTACAATAGGATCAGCGGTGTACTAGAGATGCTGGGCTGAGACACTCACACAGGAATAGGTGTATCACATACAGAGACGCAGGTGTAGTACAATAGGATCAGCGGTGTACTAGAGATGCTGAGCTGCGACACTCACACAGGAATAGGTGTATCACATACAGACGCAGGTGTAGTACAATAGGATCAGCGGTGTACTAGAGATGCTGGGCTGAGACACTCACACAGGAATAGGTGTATCACATACAGAGACGCAGGTGTAGTACAATAGGATCAGCGGTGTACTAGAGATGCTGGGCTGCGACACTCACCCAGGAATAGGTGTATCACATACAGAGACGCAGGTGTAGTACAATAGGATCAGCGGTGTACTAGAGATGCTGGGCTGAGACACTCACACAGGAATAGGTGTATCACATACAGAGACGCAGGTGTAGTACAATAGGATCAGCGGTGCACTAGAGATGCTGGGCTGCGGCACTCACACAGGAATAGGTGTATCACATACAGAGACGCAGGTGTAGTACAATGGGATCAGCGGTGTACTAGAGATGCTGGGCTGCGACACTCACACAGGAATAGGTGTATCACATACAGAGACGCAGGTGTAGTACAATAGGATCAGCGGTGCACTAGAGATGCTGGGCTGCGACACTCACACAGGAATAGGTGTATCACATACAGACGCAGGTGTAGTACAATAGGATCAGCGGTGTACTAGAGATGCTGGGCTGAAACACTCACACAGGAATAGGTGTATCACATACAGACGCAGGTGTAGTACAATAGGATCAGCGGTGTACTAGAGATGCTGGGCTGCGACACTCACACAGGAATAGGTGTATCACATACAGACGCAGGTGTAGTACAATAGGATCAGCGGTGTACTAGAGATGATGGGCTGAAACACTCACACAGGAATAGGTGTATCACATACAGACGCAGGTGTAGTACAATAGGATCAGCGGTGTACTAGAGATGCTGGGCTGCGACACTCACACAGGAATAGGTGTATCACATACAGAGACGCAGGTGTAGTACAATAGGATCAGCGGTGCACTAGAGATGCTGGGCTGCGACACACACAGGAATAGGTGTATCACATACAGAGACGCAGGTGTAGTACAATAGGATCAGCGGTGTACTAGAGATGCTGGGCTGCGGCACTCACACAGGAATAGGTGTATCACATACAGAGACGCAGGTGTAGTACAATAGGATCAGCGGTGTACTAGAGATGCTGGGCTGCGGTACTCACACAGGAATAGGTGTATCACATACAGACGCAGGTGTAGTACAATAGGATCAGCGGTGTACTAGAGATGCTGGGCTGCGGTACTCACACAGGAATAGGTGTATCACATACAGAGACGCAGGTGTAGTACAATAGAATCAGCGGTGTACTAGAGATGCTGGGCTGAGACACTCACACAGGAATAGGTGTATCACATACAGAGACGCAGGTGTAGTACAATAGGATCAGCGGTGCACTAGAGATGCTGGGCTGCGACACTCACACAGGAATAGGTGTATCACATACAGAGATGCAGGTGTAGTACAATGGGAGCAGCGGTGTACTAGAGATGCTGGGCTGCGACACTCACACAGGAATAGGTGTATCACATACACAGACGCAGGTGTAGTACAATGGGATCAGCGGTGTACTAGAGATGCTGGGCTGAGACACTCACACAGGAATAGGTGTATCACATACAGAGACGCAGGTGTAGTACAATGGGATCAGCGGTGTACTAGAGATGCTGGGCTGAGACACTCACACAGGAATAGGTGTATCACATACAGAGATGCAGGTGTAGTACAATGGGAGCAGCGGTGTACTAGAGATGCTGGGCTGCGACACTCACCCAGGAATAGGTGCATCACATACAGAGACGCAGGTGTAATACAATAGGATCAGCGGTGTACTAGAGATGCTGGGCTGCGACACTCACACAGGAAAAGGTGTATCACATACAGAGACGCAGGTGTAGTACAATAGGATCAGCGGTGCACTAGAGATGCTGGGCTGCGACACTCACACAGGAATAGGTGTATCACATACAGAGACGCAGGTGTAGTACAATAGGATCAGCGGTGTACTAGAGATGCTGGGCTGAGACCCTCACACAGGAATAGGTGTATCACATACAGAGACGCAGGTGTAGTACAATGGGATCAGCGGTGTACTAGAGATGCTGGGCTGAGACCCTCACACAGGAATAGGTGTATCACATACAGAGACGCAGGTGTAGTACAATAGGATCAGCGGTGTACTAGAGATGCTGGGCTGCGACACTCACACAGGAATAGGTGTATCACATACAGAGACGCAGGTGTAGTACAATAGGATCAGCGGTGTACTAGAGATGCTGGGCTGCGACACTCACACAGGAATAGGTGTATCACATACAGAGACGCAGGTGTAGTACAATGGGATCAGCGGTGTACTAGAGATGCTGGGCTGCGGCACTCACACAGGAATAGGTGTATCACATACAGAGACGCAGGTGTAGTACAATGGGATCAGCGGTGTACTAGAGATGCTGGGCTGCGACACTCACACAGGAATAGGTGTATCACATACAGACGCAGGTGTAGTACAATAGGATCAGCGGTGTACTAGAGATGCTGGGCTGCGACACTCACAGAGGAATAGGTGCATCACATACAGAGACGCAGGTGTAGTACAATGGGATCAGCGGTGTACTAGAGATGCTGGGCTGCGGCACTCACACAGGAATAGGTGTATCACATACAGAGACGCAGGTGTAGTACAATAGGATCAGCGGTGTACTAGAGATGCTGGGCTGAGACACTCACCCAGGAATAGGTGTATCACATACAGACGCAGGTGTAGTACAATGGGATCAGCGGTGTACTAGAGATGCTGGGCTGAGACACTCACCCAGGAATAGGTGTATCACATACAGAGACGCAGGTGTAGTACAATAGGATCAGCGGTGTACTAGAGATGCTGGGCTGAGACACTCACCCAGGAATAGGTGTATCACATACAGACGCAGGTGTAGTACAATGGGATCAGCGGTGTACTAGAGATGCTGGGCTGCGACACTCACACAGGAATAAGTGTATCATATACAGAGACGCAGGTGTAGTACAATGGGATCAGCGGTGTACTAGAGATGCTGGGCTGCGACACTCACACAGGAATAGGTGTATCACATACAGAGACGCAGGTGTAGTACAATGGGATCAGCGGTGCACTAGAGATGCTGGGCTGCGACACTCACACAGGAATAGGTGTATCACATACAGACGCAGGTGTAGTACAATGGGATCAGCGGTGTACTAGAGATGCTGGGCTGCGACACTCACACAGGAATAGGTGTATCACATACAGAGACGCAGGTGTAGTACAATAGGATCAGTGGTGTACTAGAGATGCTGGGCTGCGACACTCACACAGGAAAAGGTGTATCACATACAGAGACGCAGGTGTAGTACAATAGGATCAGCGGTGTACTAGAGATGCTGGGCTGCGACACTCACACAGGAATAGGTGTATCACATACAGAGACGCAGGTGTAGTACAATGGGATCAGCGGTGTACTAGAGATGCTGGGCTGCGACACTCACACAGGAATAGGTGTATCACATACAGACGCAGGTGTAGTACAATGGGATCAGCGGTGTACTAGAGATGCTGGGCTGCGACACTCACACAGGAATAGGTGTATCACATACAGAGACGCAGGTGTAGTACAATGGGATCAGCGGTGTACTAGAGATGCTGGGCTGCGACACTCACACAGGAATAGGTGTATCACATACAGACGCAGGTGTAGTACAATGGGATCAGCGGTGTACTAGAGATGCTGGGCTGAGACACACACAGGAATAGGTGTATCACATACAGAGACGCAGGTGTAGTACAATAGGATCAGCGGTGTACTAGAGATGCTGGGCTGCAACACACAGGAATAGGTGTATCACATACAGAGACGCAGGTGTAGTACAATGGGATCAGCGGTGTACTAGAGATGCTGGGCTGAGACACACACAGGAATAGGTGTATCACATACAGACGCAGGTGTAGTACAATAGGATCAGCGGTGTACTAGAGATGCTGGGCTGCGACACTCACACAGGAATAGGTGTATCACATACAGAGACGCAGGTGTAGTACAATGGGATCAGCGGTGTACTAGAGATGCTGGGCTGCGACACTCACACAGGAATAGGTGTATCACATACAGAGACGCAGGTGTAGTACAATGGGATCAGCGGTGTACTAGAGATGCTGGGCTGCGACACTCACACAGGAATAGGTGTATCACATACAGAGACGCAGGTGTAGTACAATGGGATCAGCGGTGTACTAGAGATGCTGGGCTGAGACACTCACACAGGAATAGGTGTATCACATACAGAGACGCAGGTGTAGCAGTGATCGCAAAAACGCGCTATGGCGCGTATTTTACCCCATTATTGATGGTGGGGACTCAAAAATAAAAAACCGCCGGGTCCCCCAGGACGCGCTCTGACTAACAGCGCTGTCCTGTGCTGTCAGTCAGTTTTTGTCTCCACGGCAGCAGAGGGAGGAACTTGGAAGGGGAGGAGATCGAGAGTATGTTCACTCCCGCCTCCCCTCACTGTCTGCTCTGCGCGCACACCGCTCCCTCTCCTGCCGGCCCCACCCCCTTCTGTCTGCTCCGTGTCCGCTTTCATGTATTGCCGCGTAACTGGCAGTGGCGGCTATCAGCGCTCCCCCCCCCCCGTTGTAGCCCTGCCTGTGCATCAGCGGGTCCGAGTGTGAGCGGCGTCCGCCCAGTACTCTGTGGCGGACAATCAGGGGGATGGAAAGAAGAACGGTCTGCAGTGCTACTAAGCGCCGGGGTCAGCACCGGCCAGCGGGAGGCGGCACACAAGGGTAGTCTCAGGCCGCTCCCGTTCAGCACCCCTCTCTCAGTGCCTTCCTCCAAAGTGTGTGAGTTGTTCTGAGGGAGCAGAAAATCCCTATACATTACACTGTGTTCCTGAAAACCTTGCTGTTGCAGTGTCTTTACCATAACTATCACTGATGTAACATAGTGCTGGTCACCTAGAAATCTAAGTGTTTTTTTTTTAATGTGATTTAGTCCTACTGTATTGAATGATGGCATTAGCATATTATCAATGTACATTACTACCTCATATCTTCTGAAAGATGGATTATTTTATATAAGTGCTCTACCTGGCGCAATGTGTGTAACGTACTCCACCTGGCGCAATGTGTGTAACGTACTCCACCTGGCGCAATGTGTGTAACGTACTCCACCTGGCGCAATGTGTGTAACGTACTCCACCTGGCGCAATGTGTGTAACGTACTCCACCTGGCGCAATGTGTGTAACGTACTCCACCTGGCGTAATGTGTGTAACGTACTCCACCTGGCGTAATGTGTGTAACGTGCTCTACCTGGTGCAGTGGGTGTAATGTGCTCTACCTGGCACAGTGGGTGTAACGTGCTGTACCTGGCGCAATGTGCTGTACCTGGCGCAATGTGCGTAACATGCTCTACCTGGCGCAGTGGGTGTAACGTGCTCCACCTGGCGCAGTGGGTGTAACGTGCTCTACCTGGCGCAGTGGGTGTAACGTGCTCTACCTGTTGCAGTGGGTGTAACGTGCTCTACCTGGCGCAGTGGGTGTAACGTGCTCTACCTGGCGCAATGTGCGTAACGTGCTCTACCTGGTGCAATGTTTGTAACGTGCTCTACCTGGCGCAATGTGTATAACATGTATAGGAGGTCCTACCTGGTGCAATGTGTACAAGCGGCACTACTATGATGTGGCCATGCCCCTTCTCCACGAAAACATGAACCTAAATTTTTGCGGCGCGCCTACGGCGCGCACTGTCCGTTCCTTTCTTCACATAGTAGGAAGGGTAGAACCACTTCACTTTCTGCAAAAGGGCACCAAAATGTCTAGTTAAAGCCCTGTTGCAGAGTGTCCTGTATGCTGCACAGCCCAGCAGCACTGTCACTCCCCCTCCTCCCCCTTGCAGCACTTTTGTAGCGTCAAAATCAAGTCTGTGTTTTATGTTTGAATCATTAATAAGATTAATAAGAACCTTTATTCCGATGGAACCCAAAAAAGGACAGGCAGGACCCCAATTTTTAAAAGTGAGGGGTCCCTGGGACCCACTTTTTTTTGGGCTTATTGCGATCACTGTGTAGTACAATGGGATCAGCGGTGTACTAGAGATGCTGGGCTGCGGCACTCACACAGGAATAGGTGTATCACATACAGAGACGCAGGTGTAGTACAATAGGATCAGCGGTGTACTAGAGATGCTGGGCTGAGACACTCACACAGGAATAGGTGTATCACATACAGAGACGCAGGTGTAGTACAATGGGATCAGCGGTGTACTAGAGATGCTGGGCTGAGACACTCACACAGGAATAGGTGTATCACATACAGACGCAGGTGTAGTACAATGGGATCAGCGGTGCACTAGAGATGCTGGGCTGAGACACTCACACAGGAATAGGTGTATCACATACAGAGACGCAGGTGTAGTACAATAGGATCAGCGGTGTACTAGAGATGCTGGGCTGCGACACTCACACAGGAATAGGTGTATCACATACAGAGACGCAGGTGTAGTACAATGGGAGCAGCGGTGTACTAGAGATGCTGGGCTGAGACCCTCACACAGGAATAGGTGTATCACATACAGAGACGCAGGTGTAGTACAATGGGAGCAGCGGTGTACTAGAGATGCTGGGCTGAGACACTCACACAGGAATAGGTGTATCACATACAGACGCAGGTGTAGTACAATAGGATCAGCGGTGTACTAGAGATGCTGGGCTGAGACCCTCACACAGGAATAGGTGTATCACATACAGACGCAGGTGTAGTACAATAGGATCAGCGGTGTACTAGAGATGCTGGGCTGCGACACTCACACAGGAATAGGTGTATCACATACAGACGCAGGTGTAGTACAATAGGATCAGCGGTGTACTAGAGATGCTGGGCTGAGACCCTCACACAGGAATAGGTGTATCACATACAGACGCAGGTGTAGTACAATAGGATCAGCGGTGTACTAGAGATGCTGGGCTGCGACACTCACCCAGGAATAGGTGCATCACATACAGAGACGCAGGTGTAGTACAATAGGATCAGCGGTGTACTAGAGATGCTGGGCTGCGACACTCACAGAGGAATAGGTGTATCACATACAGAGACGCAGGTGTAGTACAATAGGATCAGCGGTGTACTAGAGATGCTGGGCTGCGACACTCACACAGGAATAGGTGTATCACATACAGAGACGCAGGTGTAGTACAATGGGAGCAGCGGTGTACTAGAGATGCTGGGCTGAGACACTCACACAGGAATAGGTGTATCACATACAGACGCAGGTGTAGTACAATAGGATCAGCGGTGTACTAGAGATGCTGGGCTGCGACACACACAGGAATAGGTGTATCACATACAGAGACACAGGTGTAGTACAATAGGATCAGCGGTGTACTAGAGATGCTGGGCTGCGACACTCACACAGGAATAGGTGTATCACATACAGACGCAGGTGTAGTACAATAGGATCAGTGGTGCACTAGAGATGCTGGGCTGCGACACTCACACAGGAATAGGTGTATCACATACTGAGGCGCAGGTGTAGTACAATGGGATCAGCGGTGTACCAGAGATGCTGGGCTGCGACACTCACACAGGAATAGGTGTATCACATACAGAGACGCAGGTGTAGTACAATAGGATCAGCGGTGTACTAGAGATGCTGGGCTGAGACACTCACCCAGGAATAGGTGTATCACATACAGAGACGCAGGTGTAGTACAATGGGATCAGTGGTGTACTAGAGATGCTGGGCTGAGACACTCACCCAGGAATAGGTGTATCACATACAGAGACGCAGGTGTAGTACAATGGGATCAGCGGTGTACTAGAGATGCTGGGCTGCGACACTCACACAGGAATAGGTGTATCACATACAGAGACGCAGGTGTAGTACAATGGGATCAGCGGTGTACTAGAGATGCTGGGCTGAGACCCTCACACAGGAATAGGTGTATCACATACAGACGCAGGTGTAGTACAATAGGATCAGCGGTGTACCAGAGATGCTGGGCTGCGACACTCACACAGGAATAGGTGTATCACATACAGAGACGCAGGTGTAGTACAATGGGATCAGCGGTGTACTAGAGATGCTGGGCTGAGACCCTCACACAGGAATAGGTGTATCACATACAGACGCAGGTGTAGTACAATAGGATCAGCGGTGTACTAGAGATGCTGGGCTGAGACCCTCACACAGGAATAGGTGTATCACATACAGAGACGCAGGTGTAGTACAATAGGATCAGCGGTGTACTAGAGATGCTGGGCTGAGACACTCACACAGGAATAGGTGTATCACATACAGACGCAGGTGTAGTACAATAGGATCAGCGGTGTACTAGAGATGCTGGGCTGCGGCACTCACACAGGAATAGGTGTATCACATACAGACGCAGGTGTAGTACAATAGGATCAGCGGTGTACTAGAGATGCTGGGCTGCGGCACTCACACAGGAATAGGTGTATCACATACAGACGCAGGTGTAGTACAATAGGATCAGCGGTGTACTAGAGATGCTGGGCTGCGGCACTCACACAGGAATAGGTGTATCACATACACAGACGCAGGTGTAGTACAATAGCATCAGCAGTGTACTAGAGATGCTGGGCTGCGGCACTCACACAGGAATAGGTGTATCACATACACAGACGCAGGTGTAGTACAATAGGATCAGCGGTGTACTAGAGATGCTGGGCTGCGACACTCACACAGGAATAGGTGTATCACATACAGAGATGCAGGTGTAGTACAATGGGAGCAGCGGTGTACTAGAGATGCTGGGCTGCGGCACTCACACAGGAATAGGTGTATCACATACAGACGCAGGTGTAGTACAATAGGATCAGCGGTGTACTAGAGATGCTGGGCTGCGGCACTCACACAGGAATAGGTGTATAACATACACAGACGCAGGTGTAGTACAATAGCATCAGCAGTGTACTAGAGATGCTGGGCTGAGACACTCACCCAGGAATAGGTGTATCACATACAGAGACGCAGGTGTAGTACAATAGGATCAGCGGTGTACTAGAGATGCTGGGCTGCGACACTCACACAGGAATAGGTGTATCACATACAGACGCAGGTGTAGTACAATGGGAGCAGCGGTGTACTAGAGATGCTGGGCTGAGACACTCACACAGGAATAGGTGTATCACATACAGAGACGCAGGTGTAGTACAATGGGATCAGCGGTGTACTAGAGATGCTGGGCTGCGACACTCACACAGGAATAGGTGTATCACATACAGAGACGCAGGTGTAGTACAATGGGATCAGCGGTGTACTAGAGATGCTGGGCTGAGACACTCACACAGGAATAGATGTATCACATACAGAGACGCAGGTGTAGTACAATAGGATCAGCGGTGTACTAGAGATGCTGGGCTGAGACACTCACACAGGAATAGGTGTATCACATACAGACGCAGGTGTAGTACAATAGGATCAGCGGTGTACTAGAGATGCTGGGCTGAGACACTCACCCAGGAATAGGTGTATCACATACAGAGACGCAGGTGTAGTACAATAGGATCAGCGGTGTACTAGAGATGCTGGGCTGCGACACTCACACAGGAATAGGTGTATCACATACAGAGACGCAGGTGTAGTACAAAAGGATCAGCGGTGCACTAGAGATGCTGGGCTGAGACACTCACACAGGAATAGGTGTATCACATACAGAGACGCAGGTGTAGTACAATGAGTGCTGGTGTGAGGAAAGGCCGCTCAGTGTACTAGAGATGCTGGGCTGCGACACTCACACAGGAATAGGTGTATCACATAGAGACGCAGGTGTAGTACAATGAGTGCTGGTGTGAGGAAATGCTGCTGTTGCATTGTAGTCCTCCATACAGAGACAGTCTCACACGGATGTACATGCCCCACTGATCAGGTTCTCCAGCAACCTAGTTGTCCATTTATGCGTTTTCATTTCATGAATAAGACGCAAGCCAAGTCGCACAAGACCAGGCGTGCAGAAAGTGGCAACATTAAGGAAAGACATCTGTATACATACACCCCCAATAACCATAACATTAAAACCATCTGCCCTATGCTGTGTAGGTTCCCCCTTTTGCATGGACTTGTCAAGGCCACTGAAGGTGTCCTGTGGTATCTGGCACCAAGACATTACCAGAAGATCTTTTAGTGCTGTAAGGGGGGGGTCTCCATGGATCGGACCTGTTCTTCCAGCACATCCCACAGATGCTCCATCAGATTGAGATCTGGGTATTCTGGAATCCAAACACTTTGGTTTCTTAGTCCTGTTCCTCACAACATTCCTGAGCAATTTGTGCAGTATAACAGGGGGTATTATCCTGCTGAAAGAGGTCGCTGCCATTAGGGAATACCATTTCCATGAAGGGTTGTACTTGGTCTGCAGCAATGTTCACATAGGTGGTAAGAGTCAACGAAACAACCAGGGTTTACCAGCAGAACATTGCCCAGATCATCAGCCTCTGCCACCTTGCCTTCTTCCCATAGTGCATCCTGGTGCCATCTCATCCCCAGGTAAAATGACTCACATCCACCTGGCCGGTCACTTGCTGTAAGAGAAAAACGTGATTCATCAAACCAGGCCACCTTCTCCCACGGTCCAGTTCTGATGCTCATGTGCCTATGTCCACTTCAGGGGTCCGCATGGGCACTCTGACCGGTCTGCAGTAGCTCTTCTGTGGGATTGGACCAGACCAGCTAGCTTTCACTCCCCACACGCAGCAATGAGCCTTGAGTGCCCATGACCATTCACCGGTTCATCCCTAGGATCACGTATGGTAGGTACCAAGCAATGCATACCTGGAACACCCCACAAGATTCTATGGTCCCGTTGCCTAGCAATCACAATTTGTCAAAGTCGCTCAGATTCTTACGCTTGCTCATTTTCCATTCTTCCAACACATCAACTTCAAGAACTGAGTGTTCACTTGCTGCCTAATATATCCCACCCCTTGTCAGGTGCCGCTGTAACGAGATAATCATTGCTTTTCACTTCACCTGTTGATGGCTTTAATGTTATGGCTGCTGGGAGTATCCTCACCGTACATTCTGTGCACAACTGGGATTTACACAAATAGTGAAAGCTTGAAGAAAACCACACAATGCATTAGTGTCCTAATCATCCTCTGTAAATCTGCTATTGTGCCTCCAGATTATTCATAATGAATATACTAAAACCATATAAACATCGACCTCCAACCACATTTACAATGGGGACTTATTCCAGAAGTTAAGATTTTGCAATTCGCTTAGCTATTATACTAAACTTCTGCGCCCTTTATTTTGAATTCCAATTATTAACAGTATCGCAAGGCAAAGCTTTCACGGATCTCTTACCAATTTACTGATCTCCTCCTGGCGGTCTGGGGCTGACCGGGCAGTTGCTCGGATCATAGTGGAGGTTTGATTGTCTGTCAGTTTCTTTATGCACCTTTGTCCTGCCACTATAATACATACCTGCAGAAAAGAGACACAATGAAACTTACATACACAAAAAGTTGTTCAAGCAAATGACACTGTTGCCAGCGACATATGGGGGTAGTCTTTCCTTACAATGGGGGCGTCACCTAAATAGGGATAAAGGGTCTCTGGTGTCAGACAAGTCACATACACAATACTCTCAGTACATGCTGCAAATAACGGACAGAAAGCTGCTGGCTTCTATATGGCAAAGACGCAATAAAATTGCCCATATGATACGCTAGCGCCATTTTTAACGGGTGGTCTTCAGTTTGCCGGCTGTCGGGATCCCAGCGCACAGTATACCGGCGCCGGAATCCCGACAGCCGGCATACCGACACTATCTCCCTCTTGGGGGTCCACGACCCCCCTGGAGGCGTGCCCGCAAGGGGCTCATTAGCGTTCACCACGCTGTCTGTATGCCGGCAGTTGGGATTCCGACGCCGGTATGCTGGTCGCCGGGAGCCTGGCCGCCGGCATACAATACTACACCCTTTTTCACAACTCATGGCACCACAAGTGTGTTGAATGCATTGTACAGCCCAAAGCACACAGAGCCCCCAGGTCACATATGTCACCGTGCACCCAAGCAGGTGATGTAGCTGTGAAAGGGGGGGGGGGGGGGGTTCTTGTGCATTGTTCTTGTTTCCAGCACTGCTATATGGGCCAAGTATCATGATCAGGAAGCTGCAGCAATATTACAGCTGGAACTCGTGACCACTTTATATATTTCATCAATCCACAAAGTTCTCCCAATTGATTTTACGAGCTGTGCAGCCTCCTCCTTGTAAACTAGGGTGGCAAGCAAACATTTAAACCATACCTACTGAGATTGTTAGTCATTCCATCACATCAGGTAGTAGGAAGACCCCCCCCCCCCCCCACAATCACTCAGAACCCCAATACAAGGTATTTGGTAAAACGCACCTATAATTAAAATGCTCTATTAAGAGCGGGCAATCTGTGTTGCATCAAGAATTTGGAATAAAAGGCAAGGTGATGGAATAAAATTAGCTTTCAATGAAAAACAATATAAAATAGTTTAAACTTGTCGCTTCATCACACATTTCTGAGATGCTTACTTCAAGTGGAAGGTATGTATGTTTCTGCTCCTGGCCGACCTGTAAACATGGAAGGTGAGGATAGCGCAGTACTAGCTTGTGTCTATCCTTGAAGTACTGTGCAACGGTGCATTCAACCGTCTGCCCGCTCTCTTGCTGGAGAGGGAATCTGCAGAAAGGCAAAGCAGACAATGAATTCCTGCCTAATGTAATCACATCTTTATGGCTGGTAGACAATCATGTTGGCCGAGTTACAGCCATGTTGTTTGTGCAAAGATCACACCTACAGATGTAACTAGCCCTTCAGCTAGACGTTTCTCTGCCTACATCATGTGCCAATTGCTCCTTGGTATTTAGCCACTACTACTCCTCTACCCAGCACGGGTCTAGTCCCCACTTGTAGGGGCAGCACAACTGAAATTTAGGGCAGATTGCAGATACAAACAAAGGTTCTGAACGCAAAATACACGCTAGGGCAGTGGTTCAGGAACGCCAGGCTATCCCTAATTCCTGGACTGTTGGGGTATCTTGAAGACCGCATTTGGGAAGCACTGCACGTAGGTAAATCAGTTATAAACACGATACAGTTAGCAAATAACAGCAACAGGACCGCTCCACATTGTTGAAGACTCAAAACAGATCTAATATAAATAACACAAAAGGGACATTGCGTCCTCCTTTAAACTTCTACCAGCCGGTGCCTCTTTTTGTAATCACTAAACTCTCCTTTATGTCCAGAGCTGTGAAAGGATCACTACTGCAGGGATCAACAGATAGAAGTGGGCAAAAATTGGACCCATAACCGTATTGCTTAATAGACCACCAATAATAATCCAATAACGTATTTCAGCATTGAACGTAAAACTGTCCAGATTTGCTGACAGAAAAGCCTTACTACTAAAGTTTTAAGGTTCTAGCAGTCCGAATAATAATAATAAAAAAAAATAATTACGTTTGATGACTTGCTGGTCGTCTTGTAACGTTGCACACTCGATATTTCCGCTTCATTTGACCACAGTGTGTAATTTCCACTTTTAAGCCTGGAAGGATACCAGCTTTTAAATGCACGCATATAAAATTTTAAATAAAGTCACTTATTCCTTTGAATACAATCTTGTATTATTATGCAGCAGCAGCAGTTGTGAAGAAATCCTGCTGACCATGGATTGTATGTTACATGTAACGGGGCCAGCAGAGACCAACAGATGTAATCGCAATGCGGCAGGTCCTTGGACACTACATCCATCCTGAATACTAATGGCTGTCGGCCACTATAAGCTCAGAGAGGCTCGGAATGGCGGCATTGGATACGCGATGCCATCTGGTGTTTACAGGTAAAAGTGTCACAACACTGGACAGGCTATCTAGAACAGCACTTTAGAATATATAAAGAAATAATCCCAGCGGGCAGATATCTTTATATTAGTAACATGATAAACACTCTAGAACCTCACCTAGGGAGAACAAGAACATTCCAATCTATGTTAAACATAAAGGGGGAAATTCAATAATTTGCTGGAGCGCCCGACGGAGCAATTCAATATTAAGTTACCTTTAATTTCTTTGGTAAACTTAACCCTTTGGGAATCTGTCAGAGGTTTTTGTTGCTCCTCTATGCTCTTATAATCCAGAACTTCACACATGAACTCTATGACGGGCTGTGCTTTGTAGAATGCTGTGGCAGATACTGTAAATAAACAAGAAACATCTCTTTTATTCATTCTCAATATCACATACTGCCTGTCTCATCAACACGTGGGAGTATGTAGCACTCAGTCTGTGTGTGTGGTGTGAACAAAGCCCTATCTTATGGTGTAAATGGAATCTGAATAAGCGCTCCATACTCCCACCTGTTAAAATCTACAAAGAAGTGAGGTCTGGTATCCTCGTTCATGTAAGCCGCACAGTCAACACTCAAAACACATAATCACTTGGTGCGTAATGGGGCAAGCTGTTGTAAGAGCGAGAAGGGTTGAACCTAAATAAGGGCATTATCAGAGCTGGACGCAAACGGATTACTAAAACGCAAGCTGAGACTAAAAGCGCGGCTTCGCTGTCTACAGATGTGTCTCTTACAACCTTGCTGCAGTTACACTAAGCAGACCCAGAAGTAGCGCAGAGTGTAATTTTTGTCGTGTTTTTCCGCAAAAAAAAAATGCATTTTAGACGCAAAGTAATATCACGCACAAGCAGCTTCTGCTGATTAAAATGATATGCGGCATGCCTATTCTGTGTGTAATTGCGGCTCTATCTGCATCCGAATGGCCATGTTACAGTGTTTTCCATAAAAACACTTTAGCATAGCACTTTGTATGCAGATACAGTAGCAGTCACACAGAACAGGCATGCTGCATATCATTTTAATCAGCAGAAGCTACTTGTGCGTCATTACTTTGCGTCTAAGACGCATTTTCGCAGAAATAAGCTCGGCACTACAGAGTCCCATGGCACTCACGCTTTGTGAGATGTAAGAGGACACATCTGTATACAGTGAATACTAAAAATGTAAAGGAAACATTACAGGTAATAGCTGTACCAAAAAGGATGGGTGCAACTACCATGCTTAATGAAGAGAACACAAATATCATTTAATGACACCACTTTAAAGCAGGGGTGTTCAACACACAGCCCTCCAACCGGTGTGGGTCCACACATCTCAGTATGCCCTAATATCAAAACTGTGGGGATGTGCACGTCCACAGCAGCTGGAGGGCAGCAAATTGAATAGCGCTGCTTTACGTTTGAAACGCCACTGATTCCGTTTCAGCAGCTGTGCATATATGGGCGTTTCGACCGTTAGCGACCAATCGCACACAGTCATCACTACCAACTCTATAATTACACCAGGGTCAGAGCGGATGCAAGTAAGTCACTTCTAGGAGGAGTATCTGACTATTCGGCTGGCAGGTTGGCCTCTTAATTCAACCCACACCCACTTCCCAGGTTCCCATGCCCATTAAATCCCATCACAGAAAGCCTCACAAAACAAAAACAAAAAAACTTCCAAACGCAGCATCTGAGGAAGGAAAGGTGTCAAAGTAATAGAACTTGCGTAAAGTGTGGGTAGAATGCCATGTGGCCGCTCTAGAAAGCTGCTCAGCAGAGGCACCACACCAAACTGCCAATGAACTCCTCACTGACCTGGGAGAATGAGCACACACCAAAGCCTAGGCCAGTTGGTCCGCCAAAAGGTAGGTCCTAGCGGATAGTGGAACTAAGCCAGAAGACCAAAACCTATTTGGAGGCCATCCAGCTGCATTTGTGGAAGTCAGATTTGCAGATATCCCCCCTGTCCTATCTACGCAAATACAGAGTTCCAAAATCATGCCCAGGGAGGCCAACTCCAGAAAAGAATCAGGTATGGTTAAGGAAGTTCCCACAATTTCTTTGTTAATGCGGCGAAACAAAACCTTTGGAAAATAGCCAAGTCGCATCCAGAGAACCGCCCGATCATGGAAGATAAGGGAAAGCAATGGGACAATATACTCAAATAAGAAACCTACCGGGCCGAAGCAATGGCAAGCAAGACTACAGTTTTCAGGGTAAGCCAAAAAAGGTCCACCGATTTTCAGGGCTCAAAGTGGGAAACCTGTAGTGCTTTCAACACAAAAACCAGGTCCCACGCACCAACTGAGAGACAAATAGTGGTTGAAGGTGAAGCACACCCTGTAAAAAAGGTCTGGACATTCGGTAACAATGTAATTTTTCTGTAAAAGTACAGAGACCACAAAGACTTGAACCTTTAGGGAGGAAAGCCAAAGGCCCAAATCCAAACCTGCCTGTAGGACAGGATCTAGGACAAACAGAAAACCCTAGGCTTCGAACTGTACACCAATCGTAGTAGATTTGACTCTGTAATAAATACTAACATAGAAAGGTTTCAGAGCGTTCCGTAAAGTACCTGAGGTTGAGAAACCTTTTCTCTTAGGATGGATGTCTCAAAAGCATCCCCTTTAAGGCAAGGTGGTCGAGGTTCAGGTGAAGGAAAGGACCCAGAGACAGAAGGTGCAGTAGAAGAGGGAGATCCCATTGGGAGTCGACTGACAGGCCGAGAAGGTTGGCATACTAAGCTCGGCAAGGCCAATCGGGTGCAACCAGAATTGCAGTGCCACCCTCCAACTTCAGTTTACGGAGAACCCGCGTAATCAGTGCCATGGCATCCACCAGAATAGCACCTGGATCCCTGATGCGAGAGCAGTATCGAGATAGCTTGTTGTAACAGGCAGCCATCATGTCGAACTCCGAACACCCCCAATGACTTACCAAAAGCGGAGTATGGCTACATCTGTATACATGTATACAGTTATTGGACACACATAGCCACAACTAGGATCCCAGACTAAAAGTTCTTAGTTTATGACTAGATCTTCAATATTTGTCACGGACTCAAACAAGCAACAAGGTATTAAATAAATTTGGTGGAAAGTCCTTTTAGTAGTGAATTGCAAATGAAAACAGACTGTAGATGTAATCAACTAGGTATCCACATGCTGGATAGATAAAACATGCGTCTCTTTAGAGAAAGCGACCTGTGACCTCGAGTAGGACTGTCCCATGGCTTTGACTTGCAATTAAAATTAAAAAGGGAAAACCTTTCGACCTAGGTGCTACTGACAAGAGGAAAGCAGCAGTTACCACAATTTCATCTAGTTCAGGCCCCAACAAGAGATCACTGGAGAAAGGTAAAGCCTCCAGACACTTTTTGGAGTCTGAAATTTGAATATGTTTGGAGTCTGGAGTTTGAATATGCCCGCCAAGTACGAAAGCACACGTCTTGCAGTTACTGCAGAAGCTGAGACGGAGGACAGGCGGCCAGTCTATGGCTGCTTCCCCCAAACACTGGCCTCACGTATGAGCTTCACCCTAGACCAGTGGTTCCCAACCTCTGTCCTCAAGTACCCCCAATAGTTTGTGTTTTCCAGGTCACCTAGCAGTTGAACAGGTGTATTCATTACTCACTGAAACATTTTAAAAAGGAGATTTATGGTAAGAACTTACAGTTATTTAATCTTTCTGCGAGGTACACTGGGTTCCACAGGGATATCATCAGGGTGTAGAGTTGGATCTTGATCCGAGGCACCAACAGGCTCAAAGCTTTGCCTGTTCCCAGCGCCGCCTCCTCTATAACCCCGCCTCCGTGCACAGGAGCTCAGTTTTGTTAACCAGTCCAATGCAGTAGCAGGTAAAAGACGACAACTGCTGTGTCAGAATTGGTGTCCGTGTCATCCTGCATAATTTGGGCAAGAGCATGTTTGTGAGAATGTACCGCAGGGGGCCCTGAGGGAGCAGTATCAGACCATACTGCCAAAGAGGATTGCAGTACCTGAGTTGCATGTTCAGTCCTTGCAACCCTTTCAAAAATCTGAGAAATAGCCCCCCTAAGAGAGGCTAACCACTCCGGTTCTCTAGCTGGCATCTGCACTACAACAGTGCAATCCTGATTACATGGGATGGGATCTTCCTGAGAAGATAAATCCTCTGCAGCATATGAGACAGAGTACACACAGGGTACAGGGCAGACAGAGTTTCCCCTTCAAGAATGGCAGAGACACAGAGATTGGAGCCAACCCACACACAGCGCTATAATGGTATAGGGAGACCCGTAACCAGCGCTGACTGTGTCCCTTAATAGGTGACAGTCTAACACAGCCTCCCCTCCCTTCTACAACCCCCTGGTACCGTACAGATAACTGGAGGTGCTCCAGAGGGACTGCTCTTCCACTGGCAGCGTGTCTGCAGGCAGGAAAATGGCGCTGAACGCTGCTGGGTCCGCTCTTCCAAGATTATACTGGCCTGAGGATTTTTTTGCTGGCTGAGATTCGCAGACCCCGACAGGCTTTCTGGTCAGTGTAGGGTTAAGGCGCCACCTCAGGGCACCCCTCACAGCGCCGCACCTCAGTACCACTGAGCCCCCAGAGCGCAATTAGTACTGCGCTCCTACCCTGTAGCCGCCATCTTCACACCGGACCCCAGCTTGATAAGGGGGTCAGTGACTCACTCGCCACAAACTTCAGCTCTGCAAGGGGGTGGCGGCATGCTGCTGGGATGAGCGTTCCCCTGCGGCGGGGAGCGACCCTCGGGAGCTCAGTGTCCAGTCAGCAGAGACAGTGGCTCAGACCCCGCAGGGCGTACACTGCTCTGCCCTCAGTCCCTCGATGCAGGTAGGCTGTTGCCTGCAGTCTCCCTATAAAACAAAAACCCTAAAATAAACTTTTACTAAGAAAGCTCTGTAGAGCTCCCCTAGTTGTGACCGGCTCCTCCGGGCACATTTTCTAAACAGAGTGTGGTAGGAGGGGCATAGAGGGAGGAGCCAGCCCACACTGTTAAACTCTTAAAGTGCCCATGGCTCCTGTTGGACTCGTCTATACCCAATGGTACTAATATGGACCCCAGCATCCTCTAGGATGTAAGAGAGTATGTATGTATGTATGTATGTATGTATGTATGTATGTATGTATGTATGTATGTATGTATGTATGTATGTATGTATGTAGGTGCTACGGGAATAAGGAGCCTGGTAGTGGCAGCTTCATACCCGCCCACTGCGCAGAGTCAGTAACAGGCGGTTACTGACGGTAAGAGGGAATCCCCTATTGGCCAGGTCCCACATGACCCAAACCCATTCTGTGAACGCTGGTCATAGCCAGTAAGGGTGGGCGGAAAGGTCTCCTGTCAAACACGCCCAAACTTTGTATACTGGCAATCAATCATGACAAATGTCCAGTCTCCATTGGTGTAGGCAGGACCCCTGTTGATGCCCTCAGTCTTGAGCCAGCAAGTGACAATTCTTTGGTAACAACCACGAGAGTCCACTAGATGTGATTTGTTTCATGTCATAACTATTCCACGTGGTAGATAAATCGCTTCCGTAGTTTTCCAGCTTTCGTAGGACTTGTATATTTATGCGAACAGACCTAGTCCCAAGAGCCAATAGAGAGCCTACTAGCCAATGTCAGAGTTGCTCACCCTAGGACCCCAAGACCCTTAACAGTTCCCATTTTCGAGACCATCTAGCAGGCGTATGACCAACTGTCATATTTTACTGATCCATAGGTGACCTGGAAAATACAAGCTGTCTGGATTCCTGACGACGTAACCCCAATGTAAGGTCCTTTACTATCCATGAAACAAATGTTTCAGTACATCAATATCATTTCTGAAAAAGTCATAAACCTAACAATATACATACATTATGGGGGGAATTCCATTGTTTTGTGGGCGCCCACTGGAGCTATTCAATTGGTGTGTGTGTGTGTGTGTGTGTGTGTGTGTGTCCCCATTTTGGCCCCTGGCCCACGCACCCACTATTGTAGGGTTTAAGAACCCAAACCAAGAATTCTTCGCACATTTCAGCTCGCACCTCAGGAGACTGCAAGATGAAATGTGTGCTCTGGCCGCATGTGCGGCCGAAAGGAGCAACAATTGAATTGATCCATTGGGCAACATCCAGTAGCAGCCACGGCGGACAACAATTGAATTCCCCCTTTAGAATATATACGCATCTTAGGCAAGACACCAAACCGTTATTGACAGACACTAGCAGAATGAAACCCGAGGACTTACCATCTATATTAAGCATCATTTTCCAGAGTGAAGGTCTAACAGACTGATGGAAGCCAAACCAAACTTCTCTACCTCCGCCAAGAGGGTTTGCACATCCTTCGGATGCAGTAAAGAATGACCGACCTACGGGCGTATACCTATATAGGGAAAACTACAATTACTGAAATACAGGAACACTAATTATTGGCTCATTCCATCAAAATGTCTGTCCATTACAAAAATCACCACAATTTAGGTCAATCTTAATGGATGCCAATATTTATTTTTGCAACTTAACCACAGGTTAAGGAACGTTGCAGAACGATTCAGTGATAAAGTAAAAAATAAATATGTCTCCCATACCTCATAGAGGGTAAATGTCTCATCACGACGTCTAATGCCTGTATAGTCTCAAAAGGAATGCTAGGAAGGCGTCCGGACAGTGCATCGTGTAAAGCCTGTAAGCTCACGCAGGCCATCCACTTAATAGCAACTTTGAAGGTGCGGTCCTTTCCCTCCCCTGGCAGCGTGACTTCCAACTCCACCTGCAGTAGTAGGCGAAAAACAGAACCAAATGATTGCTTCCATTCAGAGGACTGCGCACCTGTGTTCTCGTTAATGCCACCCAATGTTAAGGCAACACATTTTATTGAAGGGAGAAAGAAGAAAAGAAAGAAAGAAAAAAACTAAACCACAAATCAGCTTTCGCCAACAAAATGTCTGATAACAGCCACTGCATTCAATATCACACGCTCAAAGAGTGCACTATAAGCCCTTTTATGATACAGGCAACTATTATATGTTTATATTAAATCCTTTTGTGTATAGAAAACAAAAATGCAATTAAAAAAAACAAAAACAAAAAACTACCACATTTTCACAATATACAGATCCACAGACATACAGCTTCTTTATTCGACTAAACGTGGTCTGTTTGGGTGTGGCAAAAAACACATCTGAATACTGCCCCCAATCCACCATCACAGGTGTGCAGAAACAATTGAATTGCCCCAATATGTCTGTGCAGACATTACAACGGGGCCCAGCTGTGATAACTCTGCCCATACACACAGCCAATCTGTTGGAATATTTGCATTTTGTGTAATTTCCATTATACTTTTAGAGCACACACACAAGACTTTGATACACTGTATAGTCATTCTCACACTGGTAAGTCAATATAACATGATCTAGTGACAGAGGAAAACATTTGTCTGTGCGATGGCGAGCCCTGTAGTAAACCCACTGCACTGGCAAACAGTATGCGTTCAGCAGACACTCAAGGACACGGCCGCGTGCCTCTCACATTTAGCAGCTTACTTTGTCACCGTTGATAGGGAGCGGCATTGCAGTGTAGAGGTTCTTTCTTCCATCAAATACTGGTTTTCGATCTCCAAAGATCTTTGCCTTAAAATGGAGAACCATGTGTTCCACTATTTCCCTGGGCAAAAATAAAGAAAAACAAATAAGCAATTGATGGATAAAAAAAGAAATGCAGAATTTTCTATGCATACAGTTGCCAGCCATCCAGCACAGCACAAAAAGCACCAGAACTACGTTCAATTCAAGGGTACCAGAAAGAACCTTGACCTTTTTTAAATCCTTTTGCCAGTCTGCTAGAACGGCAATTTAGAGGTGTATAGAAACCGGACGTCTGACCCAATAACAGCAAAGCTAAAATGATCAGTTTTTCTTTTTCCCGTGTGAATTGTACAGTAGCTTGAGCACTGGTCCAATGATATCTGGGTGATCGAGGCTTCTTCTTGCGAGTACAGCGTTGCTCCCAGTCCGTCTCGCCCCTCCCAGCACCCACTCTCCAAGTTGCTATTCCTTCCTGCTCCCAAGCACACATTCTCCTAGTCTGATTCTCCTCTGTACTAAAACACGCCATCATTTCAAATGTGACAAATAGTCCAGGAACAGGTTAGGTTTATGCGTGCTTAACTTAGTGACCAATGGGCTTTTCTTCACTATTTAAAGCCCACCCAAACCGATCCTGTTCCTGGACAACTTGTAGTGGTCCAGGAAAATGTAAAAGATGGGCCTGTAACAAAATCGCCTGCAAAGTGGGAACAGGCACTGTCTGTAGAATCTCATCCCCAAACACATGAAGAGGAACGTGCGAACTGGAAAAATAATATTGTTTTAAATACTATTTTATGAATCACTCAAATCAAAACTCCTATAGCATGTGATCCCAAAATAAAAAAAAACAGTATGAACAATTCCTTGAGTTTTCAAAAATGTAAAATGTTGGCTTTTAAAAAATCAAAATTGTTTGAAATTTTTCTAATTTTCAATTTTTATGGAAACATACAATATATGAAAGCACATAAAAAAAAGTTTGAAATGAGACTTTGCACAACTCTCTAGCTCAACTACTGTAGGTGAGCTGCAGGTGCAATAAAAAAGAAAAAGAAAAAAAAAAGTTAATTGCACATTTTTTTTAATGAAAAAACTGCAGCTTTAAAAAGGTATATCACTTCAAAACCATTGAATATATCAGCCTAAGAATTTGGGGTTTTCTTTACACCCATGGCAGCATTTATTATACCAAATGACATTACAATCTGAAACTGCCAGTCTAAAACTCGAGTTGATTTGGTGTGGAAAAACCCCGCAAGAAGGAAGATCTTCTAAACTTTGGAGTCCAGCAAGGCTGGATGATATGAGATGTCAAGGAGCATTTCTTCCATTTGATGATCCAGCCGTGAGACTGGATAAAATCTATAGTGAGACAGAGGTGTTCCCCGAGGATATCTGGAGACTGGGCCAGGATAAGTAGATTGTCCAGGTAAGGGAGAATCCAGATACCACTGCGTAGCAATTGAGCTGTCATGACCTTCGGAAAGATATGAGGGGCCATGAAAAGCCCAAATGACAATGCCAAAAACGGGTAATGTTCTTCCCGGACTGCAAACCGGAGGAAGCACTGGTGGATATGTATTTGTAAGTAGGTACTGTGCAACCGGAAAGTATTTACAGCACATTTACTTTTGACACATTTTATGTTATGTTACAGCCTTATTCCAAACTGGAATGAATTCATTGTTTCCCTCAAAATTCTACACACAATACCCCATTAATGACAACGTGAGTTTTTTATTTTTAATAAACTAGCAAAAATAAGAAATCACTTGTACATAAGTATTCACAGCACTTTCTGCTCGTTTTGAGGTCAAATTTACATTTGACCTATTCAATGCCAGTGCAGTTTTTTCAACTGGTCGAAAAATCCACACAGGTGAAAACCACCTGGATCGTCAAATTTTGTGCTGATCCACATGTTTTGTCGAATTTGCAGGCGTTTGACAGTTTTTGGGACCATTTCCGTCCAAGCCGATTCGCCCAAAAAAAAATAAGAATTTACTTACCGATAATTCTATTTCTCATAGTCCGTAGTGGATGCTGGGGACTCCGTCAGGACCATGGGGAATAGCGGGCTCCGCAGGAGACAGGGCACATCTAAAAAAGCTTTTAGGTCACATGGTGTGTACTGGCTCCTCCCCCTATGACCCTCCTCCAAGCCTCAGTTAGGTACTGTGCCCGGACGAGCGTACACAATAAGGAAGGATCTTGAATCCCGGGTAAGACTCATACCAGCCACACCAATCACACCGTACCACTTGTGATCTGAACCCAGTTAACAGTATGATAACAAAACGAAGTAGCCTCTGAAAAGATGGCTCACAACAAGAATAACCCGATTTTTGTAACAATAACTATGTACAAGCATTGCAGACAATCCGCACTTGGGATGGGCGCCCAGCATCCACTACGGACTACGAGAAATAGAATTATCGGTAAGTAAATTCTTATTTTCTCTAACGTCCTAGTGGATGCTGGGGACTCCGTCAGGACCATGGGGATTATACCAAAGCTCCCAAACGGGCGGGAGTGCGCGGATGACTCTGCAGCACCGAATGAGAGAACTCCAGGTCCTCCTTAGCCAGAGTATCAAATTTGTAAAATTTTACAAACGTGTTCTCCCCTGACCACGTAGCTGCTCGGCAAAGTTGTAATGCCGAGACCCCTCGGGCAGCCGCCCAAGATGCGCCCACTTTCCTAGTGGAGTGGGCCTTTACAGATTTAGGCTGTGGCACGCCTGCCACAGAATGTGCAAGTTGGATTGTGCTACAGATCCAACGTGCAATCGTCTGTTTAGACGCAGGAGCACCCCTCTTGTTGGGTGCATACAATATAAACAGCAAGTCAGACTTTCTGACTCCAGCCATCCTAAACTATATATATATATATATATATATATATATATATATATATATATATATATATATATATATATATATATATATATATATATATATATATATATATATATTTTTAGGGTCCTGACAACGTCTAGTAACCTGGAGTCCTCCAAGTCCCTAGAAGCCGCAGGCACCATAATAGGTTGTTTCAGGTGAAAAACCCGACACCCCCTTAGGAAGAAAACTGGAGACGAGTCCCAGTTCTGCCCTGTCCGAATGGAAAATTAAATATGGGCTTTTGTAAGACAAAGCCGCCCATTCTGACAATCGCCTGGCCGAGGCCAGGACCAACAGCATGGTCACTGTCCATGTGAGATATTGGTCAACAGCATGTTCACTTTCCATGTGATATATATTCCAAATCCACAGATTTGAGTGGTTCAAACCAATATGATTTTAAGGAATCCCAACACTATGTTGAGATCCCACGGTGCCACTAGAGGCACAAAAAGGGGTGTATATGCAATACTCCCTTGACAATCTGGACTTCAGGAACTGAAGTCAATTCTTTTCGGAAGAAATTCTACAGGGCCGAAACTTAAAACCTTAAAGAACCCCAATTTTAGGCTCAAAACACTCCTGTTTTCAGGAAGTGTAGAAAACGACCTAGTTGAATTTTCTTCGTGGGGCCTTCCTGGCCTCACCCACGCAACATATTTTTACCACATGTGGTGATGACGTTGTGCGGTCACCTCCTTCCTGGCTTTGACCAGAGTAGGTATGACCTCTTATGGAATGCCTTTTCCCTTCAGGATCCGGCATTCAACCGCCATGCCGTCAAACGCAGCCGCGGTAAGTCTTGGAATAGACATGGTACCTGCTGAAGCAAGTCCCTTCTTAGCTCCCCAGGCCCTTAGTCCTCTGTGAGCATCTCTTGAAGTTCCGGGCACCAAGTCCCTCTTGGCCAATCCGGAGTCACGAGTATAGTTCATACTCCTCTATGTCTTATAATTCTCAATACCTTGGTTATGAGAAGCAGAGGAGGGAACACATACACCGACTGTTACACCCACGGTGTTACCAGGACATCCACAGCTATCGCCTGAAGGTCTCATGACCTGGCGCAATACCTGTCCCGTTTTTTGTTCGGGCGGGACGCCATCATTTCCACCTTTGGTCTTTGCCAATGGCTCACAATCATGCGGAAAAACTTCCCTATGAAGTTCCCACTCTCCCAGGTGGAGGTCATGCCTGCTGAGGAAGTCTGCTTCCCAGTCGTCCACTCCCGGAGAGAACACTGCTGACAGTGCTATCACATGATTTTCCGCCTAGCGAAAAATCCTTGCAGTTTTTTCACTGCCCTCCAGCTTCTTGTGTCGCCCTTTCTGTTTACGTGGGCGACTGCCGTGATGTTATCCCACTGGATCAATACCGGCTGACCTTGAAGCAGAGGTCTTGCTAAGTTTAGAGCCTTATAATTTTGCTCTTAGCTCCATCTATGTGGAGAGAATTCTCCAGACTTGATCACACTTTCCTGGAAATTTTTTCCCTGTGTGACTGCTCCCCAGCCTCTCAGGCTGGCCTCCGTGGTCACCAGCATCCAATCCTGAATGCTGAATCTGTGGCCCTCTAGAAGATGAGCACTCTGTAATCACCACAGGAGAGACACCCTTGTCCTTGGATATAGGGTTATCCGCTGATGCATCTGAAGATGCGATCCGGACCATTTGTCCAGCAGATCCCACTGAAGAGTTCTTGCGTGAAATCTGCCGAATGGAATTGCTTCGTAATAAGCCACCATTTTTACCAGGACTCTTGTGCAATGATGCACTGACACTTTTCCTGGTTTTAGGAGGATCCCGATTAGCTCGGATAACTCCCTGGCTTTCTCCTCTGGGAGAAACACCTTTTTCTGGACTGTGTCCAGAATCATCCCTAGGAACAGTAGACGTGTCCTCTGAAAAGCTACGATTTTGGAATATTTAGAATCCACTCGTGCTGTTGTAGAACTATTAAAGATAGTGCTACTCCGACCTCCAACTGTTCTCTGGACCTTGCCCTTATCAGGAAAGCGTCCAAGTTTCTTTTAAGAAGAATCATCATTTCGGCCATTACCTTGGTAAAGACCCGGGGCGCCGTGGACAATCCAAACGGCAGCGTCTGAACTGATAGTGACAGTTCTGTACCACGAACCTGAAGTACCCTTGGTGAGAAGGGCAAATTTGGACATGTAGGTAAATGTCCCTGATATCCAGTGACACCATCTCGTCCCCTTCTTCCTGGTTCGCTATCACTGCTCTGAGTGACTCCATCTTGATTTGAACGCTTATATGTAAGTGTTCAAATATTTCAGATCTCACCGAGCCGTTTGGCTTCAGTACCACAATATAGTGTGGAATAATACCCCCTCCCTTGTTGTAGGAGGGGTACTTTGATTATCACCTGCTGGGAATACAGCCTGTGAATTGTTTCCAATACTGCCTCCCTGTCGGAGGTAGACGTTGGTAAAACAGACTTCCGGAACTTGTGAGGAGGAGACGTCTCGAATTTCCAATGTACACCTGGGATACTACATGTAGGATCCAGGAGTCCCCTTGCGAGTGAGCCCACTACGTGCTGAAACTCTTGAGATGACCCCCTACCGCACCTGAGTCCGCTTGTACTGCCCCAGCGTCATGCTGCGGACTTGGCAGAAGCTGTGAAGGGCTTCTGTTCCTGGGAATGGGCTGCTTGCTGCAGTCTTCTTCCCGTTCCTCTACCCCTGGGCAGATATGACTGGCCTTTGCCCGCCTGCCCGTATGGGGACGAAAGGACTGAGACTGAAAAGACTGTCCTTTTCTGCTGAGATGTGACTCGGGGAACAAAAGGTGGATTTTTCAGCTGTTGCCATGGCCACCAGGTCCGATGGACCGCCCCTTTATACGGCAATACTTCCATGTGCCGTCTGGAATCTGCCTCACCTGACCACTGTCGTGTCTTCGTCTGGCAGATATGGACATCACATTTACTCTTGATGCCAGCATGCAAATATCCCTCTGCGCATCACGCATATATAGAAATGCATCCTGAAAATGCTCTATAGACAATAAAATCTTGTCCCTGTCAAGGGTATCAAAATTTTCAGTCAGGAAATCCGACCAAGCCCCCTCAGCGCTGCACATCCAGTCTGAGGCGATTGCTGGTCGTAGTATAACACCAGTATGTGTGTATATACTTCTTAGGCTATTTTTCAGCTTCCTATCAGCTGGCTCCTTGAGGGCGGCCGTATCTGGAGACGGTAACGCCACTTGTTTTTATAAGCGTGTGAGTGCCTTATCCACCCTAAGGTGTGTTTCCCAACTCGCCCTTACTTCTGGCGGGAAAGGGTATACCGCCCATAACTTTCTATCGGAGGAACCCCACGTATCATCACACACTTCATTTAATTTATCTGATTCAGGCAAAACTACAAGTAGTTTATTCACACCCTACAAAATACCCTTATTTGTGGTACTTGTAGTATCAGAAATATGTAACACCTCCTTCATGCCCTTAACATGTAACGTGTGGCCCTAAAGGAAAATACGTTTGTTTCTTCACCGTCGACACTGGAGTCAGTGTCCGTGAGGTAAATGGGCGTTTTTACAAGCCCCTGACGGTGTCTGAGACGCCTGGACAGGTACTAATTTGTTTGCCGGTCGTCTCATGTCGTCAACCGGCTCGCAGCGTGTTGACATGATCACGTATTTCCACAAGTAAGCCATCCATTCCGGTGTCGACTCCCTAGAGAGTGACCTCACCATTACAGGCAATTTGCTCCGCCTCCTCAGCAACATTTTCCTCATACATGTCGACACACAGTACCGACATACAGCACACACACAGGGAATGCTCTGATAGAGGACAGGACCCACTAGCCCTTTGGGGAGACAGAGGGAGAGTTTGCCAGCACACACCAAAATGCTATAATTATACAGGGACAACCTTTATAAAAGTGTTCCTCCCTTATAGCATTTAATATATATTTATATCGCCAAATCAGTGCCCCCCCTCTCTGTTTTAACCCTGTTTCTGTAGTGCAGTGCAGGGGAGAGCATGGGAGCCTTCCCCTCAGCCTTTCTGTGAGGGAAAATGGCGCTGTGTGCTGAGGAGAATAAGCTCCGCCCCCTTTTCGGCGGGCTTTTTCTCCCGGTTTTTAAGAACTGGCCTGGGTTAAAATACATACATATAGCCTTAATGGCTATATGTGATGTATTTATTTTGCCAATAAGGTACTTATATTGCTGCCCAGGGCGCCCCCAGCAGCGCCCTGCACCCTCCGTGACTAGGTCAGTGAGCCGTGTGACAACAATGGCGCACAGCTGCGGTGCTGTGCGCTACCTTCATGAAGACTGTGAAGTCTTCTGCCGCCTGTTTCCGGACCTCCGTTCTGCCGTCTTCTTCAGCGTCTGTAAGGGGGATCGGCGGCGCGGCTCCGGGACGAACCCCAGGCTGACCTGTGTTCCGACTCCCTCTGGAGCTCAGTGTCCAGTAGCCTAAGATCCCAATCCATCCTGCACGCAGGTGAGTTGGAGATCTCTCCCCTAAGTCCCTCGTTGCAGTGATCCTGTTGCCAGCAGGAATCACTGAATGAAACCTAAAAAAAAACTTTTCTAAACAGCTCTTTAAGAGAGCCACCTAGATTGCACCCTTCTCGGACGGGCACAAAAACCTAACTGAGGCTTGGAGGAGGGTCATAGGGGGAGGAGCCAGTACACACCATGTGACCTAAAAGCTTTTTTAGATGTGCCCTGTCTCCTGCGGAGCCCGCTATTCCCCATGGTCCTGACGGAGTCCCCAGCATCCACTAGGACGTTAGAGAAATACACTGAATACACTGAGGTTGAATATACCCCTCAAACCGTAAGTCACCTGGAAAAAAAAAAAAAAAAAAAGGCTTACAATCTGTTGTAAGGGACATTGTTTTCTTGTGGTCAGATTGAACCTCAGCGTCCGAATCATAACCAGACAGAGGAGTAGCGCCCGCCCTTCTGGAGGGTGTGCGCTACCCTCGTTATCCAGCATCTGTCGGAAAGATGCGGCAAACCCTGCACAGACAAAGAAGTCCTGCATCCATGGTAGTTGTATAACAGGTGCAGCAGGCTGGGCCCCTGTAGAGTAACTGGGATGTAGTTATGTGACAGTCCGTCACAACACCGACGATTGCATCCCGCCCCATGTCGGCTAACAAGGACTATTTCCACTCGTCCACGACACCCATAGAATGGGAACAGAACCTGCCACAAAGCCCGCAAGCAAGAGGATGAGAACAGAGAGTCCAGGTGCCAGACTCTCTGGAGCAGGCCTGGCCACCCAGTGGCTATGCAGCTGTTGTGAAACTACAAGTTCTAGCATGCTCTGGCACAGTTTTGCTACCAGGGAATGCTAAAACAGTGGTACAGCATGCTGGGATGTGTAGCGTCACAGCAGCTGGAGAGCCACAAGTTGGCCAGGCCTGCTCTGGAGACTAGATGCCACAGGCAGTGAGGGAAAATAAGAATTTACTTACCGATAATTCTATTTCTCGGAGTCCGTAGTGGATGCTGGGGTTCCTGAAAGGACCATGGGGAATAGCGGCTCCGCAGGAGACAGGGCACAAAAAGTAAAGCTTTTACAGGTCAGGTGGTGTGCACTGGCTCCTCCCCCTATGACCCTCCTCCAGACTCCAGTTAGGTACTGTGCCCGGACGAGCGTACACAATAAGGGAGGATTTTGAATCCCGGGTAAGACTCATACCAGCCACACCAATCACACCGTACAACTTGTGATCTAAACCCAGTTAACAGTATGATAACAGAGGAGCCTCTGAAAGATGGCTCCCTAAACAAAATAACCCGAAATAGTTAACAATAACTATGTACAAGTCTTGCAGATAATCCGCACTTGGGATGGGCGCCCAGCATCCACTACGGACTCCGAGAAATAGAATTATCGGTAAGTAAATTCTTATTTTCTCTATCGTCCTAAGTGGATGCTGGGGTTCCTGAAAGGACCATGGGGATTATACCAAAGCTCCCAAACGGGCGGGAGAGTGCGGATGACTCTGCAGCACCGAATGAGAGAACTCCAGGTCCTCTTTTGCCAGGGTATCAAATTTGTAACATTTTACAAACGTGTTCTCCCCTGACCACGTAGCTGCTCGGCAGAGTTGTAATGCCGAGACCCCTCGGGCAGCCGCCCAGGATGAGCCCACCTTCCTTGTGGAATGGGCCTTAACAGAATTAGGCTGTGGTAGGCCTGCCACAGAATGTGCAAGTTGAATCGTGTTACAAATCCAACGAGCAATCGACTGCTTAGAAGCAGGTGCACCCAACTTGTTGGGTGCATACAGTATAAACAGCGAGTCAGATTTTCTGACTCCAGCCGTCCTTGAAATGTATATCTTTAAAGCTCTGACAACGTCCAACAACTTGGAGTCTTCCAAGTCGTTTGTAGCCGCAGGCACTACAATAGGCTGGTTCAGGTGAAACGCTGACACCACCTTCGGGAGAAAATGCGGACGCGTCCGCAGCTCTGCCCTATCTGAATGGAAAATGAAATAAGGACTTTTATAAGATAAAGCCGCCAGTTCTGATACTCTCCTGGCCGAAGCCAGGGCCAGTAACATAGTCACTTTCCATGTGAGATATTTCAAATCCACCTTCTTAAGTGGTTCAAACCAATGGGATTTGAGGAAATCTAAAACTACATTTAGATCCCACGGTGCCACCGGAGGCACCACAGGAGGCTGTATATGCAGTACTCCTTTGACAAAAGTCTGGACCTCAGGAACTGAGGCCAATTCTTTTTGGAAGAATATAGACAGGGCCGAAATTTGAACCTTAATAGATCCCAATTTGAGACCCATAGACAATCCTGATTGCAGGAAATGTAGGAAACGACCCAGTTGAAATTCCTCCGTCGGAGCATTCCGACCCTCGCACCATGCCACATATTTCCGCCAAATGCGGTGATAATGCTTTGCGGTGACTTCTTTCCTTGCCTTAATCAAGGTAGGAATGACTTCTTCAGGAATGCCTTTTTCTTTTAGAATCTGGCGTTCAACCGCCATGCCGTCAAACGCAGCCGCGGTAAGTCTTGAAAAAGACAAGGACCCTGCTGAGGCAGGTCCCTTCTCAGAGGTAGAGGCCACGGATCGTCCGTGACCATCTCTTGAAGTTCCGGGTACCAAGTCCTTCTTGGCCAATCCGGAGCCACTAGTATCGTTCTTACTCCTCTTTGCCGTATAATCCTCAATACCTTTGGTATGAGAGGCAGAGGAGGAAACACATATACCGACTGGTACACCCAAGGTGTTACCAGCGCATCCACAGCTATTGCCTGCGGATCTCTTGACCTGGCGCAATACCTGTCCAGTTTTTTGTTGAGGCGAGACGCCATCATGTCCACCATTGGTTTTTCCCAACGGTTTATTATCATGAGGAAAACTTCTGAATGAAGTCCCCACTCTCCCGGGTGAAGATCGTGTCTGCTGAGGAAGTCTGCTTCCCAGTTGTCCACGCCCGGGATGAATACTGCTATCACGTGATTCTCCGCCCAGCGAAGGATCCTGGCAGCTTCTGCCATTGCACTCCTGCTTCTTGTGCCGCCCTGTCTGTTTACATGGGCGACTGCCGTGATGTTGTCCGACTGGATCAACACCGGTCTTCCTTGAAGCAGAGGTTCCGCCTGGTTTAGAGCATTGTAGATTGCTCTTAGTTCCAGAATGTTTATGTGAAGAGACTTTTCCAGGCTCGTCCACACTCCCTGGAAGTTTCTTCCCTGTGTGACTGCTCCCCAGCCTCTCAGGCTGGCGTCCGTGGTCACCAGGATCCAATCCTGTATGCCGAATCTGCGGCCCTCCAGTAGATGAGCCTCCTGCAACCACCACAGAAGAGATACCCTTGTCCTTGGAGACAGGGTTATCCGCTGATGCATCTGAAGATGCGATCCGGACCATTCGTCCAGCAAATCTCCCTGAAAATGTTTTGCGTGAGATCTGCCGAATGGAATCGCTTCGTAAGAAGCCACCATTTTTCCCAGGCCTCCTGTGCATTAATGCACTGATACTTGGCCTGGTTTTAGGAGGTTTCTGACTAGGTCGGATAACTCCCTGGCTTTCCCCTCCAGGAGAAATACCTTTTTCTGGACTATGCCCAGAATCATTCCTGGGAACAGCAGACGTATCATCGGAAAAAACAGCTGCGATTTTTGGAATATTTAGAATCCACTCGTGCTATCGTAGAACTACTTTAGATAGTTCTTTTCCGACCTCCAACTGTTCTCTGGAACTTGCCCCTTTCAGGATATCGTCCAAGTAAGGGATAATTAAGATGCCCTTTTCTTTGAAGAGAGTCATCTTTTCGGCCATTACCTTGGTAAAGGCCCGGGGTGCCGTGGATAATTCAACGGCAACTTTTGAAACTGATATTGACAGTTCTGTATCACGAACCCGATGTACCCTTGTTGAGAAGGGCAAATTTGGACATGGAGGTAATCCTTGATGTCCAGGGACACCATATAGTCCCCTTCTTTCCGGTTCGCTATCACTGCTCTGAGTGACTCCATCTTGATTTGAACCTTTATGTAAGTGTTCAAAAATTTCAGATTTAGACTATGTCTCACCAAGCCGTCTGGCTTCAGTACCACCATATAGTGTGGAAGACTAATACCCTTTTCCTTGTTGTAGGAGGGGTACTTTGATTATCACCTGCTGGAAATACAGCTTGTGAATTTTTCCCAATACTGCCTCCCTGTTGGAGGGAGCCGTTGGTAACGCAGACTTCAGGAACCTGCGAGGAAAAGATGTCTCGACTCTCCAATCTGTACCCCTGGGATAATACTAGTACGATCCAGGGGTCAACTTGCGAGTGATCCCACTGCGCGTTGAGACTCTTGAGACTACACCCCCACCTAACCTGAGTCCGCTTACACGGCCCCAGCGTCATGCTGGGGACTTGGCAGACGCGGTGGAAGGCTTCCTTTCCTGGGAAGGAGCTGTCTGCTGCAGTCTACTTCCCTTTCCTCTATGTCTGGGCAGATATGACTGGCCTTTTGCCCGCTTGCCCTCATGGGAACGGAAGGATTGAGGCTGAAAAGACGGTGTCTGTTTCTGCTGAGATGTAACTTGGGGTAAAAAGGTTGGATTTCCAGCTGTTGCCGAGACCCCCAGGTCCGTTGGACCGACCCCAAATAACTCTTTCCCTTTATACGGCCATACTTCCATGTGTCGTATGGGATATGTATCACCTGACCACTGTCGTGTCCATGACATCTTCTGGGAGATATGGATCACGCACTTATTTTGATGCCAGAGTGCACATATCCCTCTGTGCATCTCGCATACATAAATATATAATGCATCCTATTAAATGCTCTATATCAATCAAATATTTTCAGTCAGGGAAACCGACCAAGCCAACCCAGCACTGCATCTCCAGGCTGATGGCGATCGCTGGTCGCAGTATAACCACCTTATGTGTGTATATACTTTTTAGGATATTTTTCCAGCTGCCTATCAGCTGGCTCCTTGAGGGCGGCCGTATCTGGAGACGGTAACGCCACTTGATAAGCGTGTGAGCGCCTTATTCATTCCCAACGCGCCCTAACTTCTGGCGGGAAAGGGTATAACGCCAATATTTGCTATCGGGGTAAACCCACGCATCATCACACACTTTATTTTATTTTATCTGATTCAGGAAAAACTACAGGTAGTTTTTTCACTCCCACATAATACCCTTTTTTGTGGTACTTGTAGTATCAGAAATATGTAACACCTCCTTCATTGCCCTTAACGTGTGGCCCTAATAAGGAATACGTTTGTTTATTCACCGTCGACACTGGATTCAGTGTCGGTGTCTGTGTCTGTGTCGACCGACTGAGGTAAATGGGCGTTATTAAAAACCCCTGACGGTGTTTCTGAGACGCCTGGACCGGTACTAATTGTTTGTCGGCCGTCTCATGTCGTCAACCGACCTTGCAGCGTGTTGACATTCTCACGTAATTCCCTAAATAAGCCATCCATACCGGTGTCGACTCCCTAGAGAGTGACATCACCATCATAGGCAATTGCTCCGCCTCCTCCAACATCGTCCTCATACATGTCGACACACACGTACCGACACACAGCACACACACCGGGAATGCTCTGACAGAGGACAGGACCCCACTAGCCCTTTGGAGAGACAGAGGGAGAGTTTGCCAGCACACACCAAAAAAACGCTATAATTACATAGGGACAACCTTATATAAGTGTTTCTCCCTTATAGCATCTTTAATATATTTATATCGCCAATTTAGTGCCCCCCCTCTCTGTTTAAACCCTGTTTCTGTAGTGCAGTGCAGGGGAGAGCCTGGGAGCCTTCTCTCCAGCCTTTCTGTGAGAGAAAATGGCGCTGTGTGCTGAGGAGATAGGCCCCGCCCCTTTTTCGGCGGGCTCGTCTCCCGCTATTTATTGTATTTAGGCAGGGGTTAAATATCTCCATATAGCCTCTGGGGGCTATATGTGAGGTATTTTTAGCCTTATATAGGTTTACATTTGCCTCCCAGGGCGCCCCCCCCCAGCGCCCTGCACCCTCAGTGACTGCCGTGTGAAGTGTGCTGAGAGGAAAATGGCGCACAGCTGCAGTGCTGTGCGCTACCTTTAGAAGACTGCAGGAGTCTTCAGCCGCCGATTCTGGACCTCTTCTTGCTTCAGCATCTGCGAGGGGGCCGGCGGCGAGGCTCCGGTGACCATCCAGGCTGTACCTGTGATCGTCCCTCTGGAGCTTCATGTCCAGTAGCCAAGAAGCCAATCCATCCTGCACGCAGGTGAGTTCACTTCTTCTCCCCTCTGTCCCTCGTTGCAGTGATCCTGTTGCCAGCAGGAATCACTGTAAAATAAAAAACCTAAGCTAAACTTCTCTAAGCAGCTCTTTATGAGAGCCACCTAGAATTGCACCCTTCTCGGCCGGGCACAAAAATCTAACTGGAGTCTGGAGGAGGGTCATAGGGGGAGGAGCCAGTGCACACCACCTGACCTGTAAAAGCTTTACTTTTTGTGCCCTGTCTCCTGCGGAGCCGCTATTCCCCATGGTCCTTTCAGGAACCCCAGCATCCACTTAGGACGATAGAGAAAAATGGGCGCTCAGCATCTCGGACAGAGAGGGGAGATAAGGAGGAGGAGGAGTAACCCAGCGGCAGGATGCCACAGTGAGTGAACATGCCAAGCGCCGGGGGGAGGAGACATCGGGGAGAGCCTATCATCCCTTTCTGACATGGTCCCCAGGGAAAAAGGCTGGCCATATCACTACAGGCTCTGAGGTATAGTAGTAAACCTGGACAACCGATGTCAGCGTCACCACTGGTCTCCAGAACAGACTGAAAAGCTGCTACAATGCGGCTCCCTACAATCAGGGAGCCTCGTTCTCCTGTACCCTGCGGCGGCTGTGGCTCTCCAATGAACAGAAGAGTACCGGGCTGAAGATGCTAACCTGCTAGCCAAAGCTGTGGCCCCCAGAGCAGAGGTTGGTGGACCGGCAGCACGGGCATCCTGTAGGACGCCTAGCACTGATGATTCGCTGAAAAAAGAAAAAAGTTACTGAAAAGATGAGGTTGCTTAAAAGCAGCAAAGCACCAAACTCAAGCTGGCCTGCCTGGGGCTGGGGGCAGGGTATAGCGGGAGGAGGAGCCTGGGCTGCTGCTGGAAGAATAAGTTGTGCCCAGTATCCACCTACACAGACTATACCCACGGGGAAGCTTGTGCCCCCTACGGCATGAAGAAATAGATTCACGTGAACACACTGTATTTTCCTGAATTCCTCCAACAGCCGACAACTCACAAGCACACAGCAAGAGCACAAGCGCCCCGACTGGACACCCAGGTACAAAACACGCTCTGTTTTACACCCACTGGGGATCACTTTGGAAAGCTGCCGCTACAGGAGGGGACACTGAAGTTACTGTGCACAAATCTCTGCACCCACCACAAGCTTTATCAGATGCACTTCTATGTGAATGTATGGAGCGCCCAGACGGCTGCCCGGCACAGAGGTCTTGTTCCACAGACATGTGCACACACGGATTTGGTGTAACACGCTCAGAGAGAAGACTACATCCTGATTATCAGGGAAATGGATACTACCTGCGGCTGAAATAAGGGTTCTCTCACACGCCAGGCCTTTCACGATGAAACTTTATTTAAAGGGGATCTGCAAGAGACCCCAACTCAGACATTTCTCACCGTTTGCCAAGAGAAAAAAACGTCCATAAGTTATAAATGCAAGATCCACAGAATTCAAAAGGTTCAACATGGAGGGAGGGGGTCGCAACCGCCTGTGCTGGCGAGCTGAAATGTGCAAAAGGTGTGTCCTGTTTGAGCGCGCAAACACTTTTAGCGATCGTGCCCATTAGTTTAGTTGGGTTTAGCAGCTTTACAAGGCTAAGCCTGACAGTAATGGATGCAATAAACATCAATTGAATATTGCCCTAACGATTTCTCGTCAATTGAATTCCCCCCATGGTCTTCAATACATCTCAGATCACCTACCCTACAAGTCACCGCTTCCTAGGTCACCCCCCCCCCCTCTCACATCCCACATTTAATCCCTCTCATCTTTTTTCTACCATAGAAACTCTAATTACCTCTCCTTCTGATACTATATGCACCAGCAAGACGCAAGGCTTATGTTCCACTAAACACTTTGGGCTTCTCACCTATTGCATGATAACACTAGCACACACCCACCCCGCAAACCCACACAGCCAGCAATCCTCTCCAACAATCACGTCACACTCCATGACTACTTCTGAGCTTTACCCATCTCTGGAACGCTCCACTTAAACCTCCAGCGCTCTCAAATTTTCCAAACCAGAACGCTTTCTTCAACAAGAATACAACACACCCCAATACCTCACCGACCCACCAAAGCCCAACAGAACAATGCTGAACTCCTGCCATACTGCAGCGTCCCCCCTCCCAAATCTTCATTTAAACCAGGCTTGTCCAACCCGCGGCCCGCGGGCCGCATGCGGCCCAGGTCGGCTAGTAATGCGGCCCAGTGCAATTTTTTATTTTTTAAGAAATTCTAAAGTTTCAAGTTACACTGCTGGCGCTTGCGGCCGGGGCACGTCACAACGGTGTCGCCAGCGCGCTTCACCCGCCCCATCCATTTATTTTTTTTGCAGAGTACGGACACCACATGTGAAGCTGAGCCGGCCCCAGCAGGCTGTCAGCACATCCTGATTGGATTGCTGCCGCTGGGACCAGCACCAGCTCACGCCCTCTCCGCTGTCAGTCACAGTGTAGCCCTCCTCCGCTGCATAGCAGCACCAGAGTAGAGGAGCCCAGCGGAGAAATTGGTTCTACAAGAACTCGTGAGCCGGGGGGGGGGGGGGGGGTCTGAAGTCCGTGGCCGCGCCGCTGTACAATGTCCGGGGGGGGGGGGGGGGGGGGGGGATCGGGATCTGAAGTCCGTGGCCACGGCCCGCGCCGCTGTACAGTGTGACGGGAAGGGGGAGAGAGGAGGTCTGAACCGCTGTACAGTGTCGGGGGAAGGGAGGGTCTGGTCTGAAGTCCAGGGCCACGCCGCAATACAGTGTCCGGGGGGTTTCTTGGGAGCTGGGATGGACTTGATGTCCAGCGCTGCAGCAGTAAAATGAGGCCGGCGGTGTCTAAACTCCACAGTACAGATTGGTTCGGGGGGAGGGGGTAACGAGGATGAAGTCAGGTGCCACTGCAGTACAATGTGTCCGGGAGGGGGGGGGTTTGGGGTCCGCTGTCAGTCACAGTGTAGCCCTCCTCTACTGCATAGTGGCACACATGACAGCAGCACGGAGCTCAGCCCAGCGGGAGAAATTTGTGGGCCCTTGAAGAAGCACAGTGTGGGGGGAGGGGGGGGGGGGGAGGGAGAGGAGGAGGAGAGGAAGAGGACTACAGTGTGCGTGTGGGGGGGGTTGAGAAACAATGTCAAACATCTCACTAACTTCATTTCCAAGTAAGTTTAATATGTTAACTATGTTTTCTATGGTTTTTTTGGATGATCAGGTATCGTTACTGTTATTTTATTTTATGTGCGGCCCAAACCAAATTTTCATCTTCTAATGTGGCCCAGGGAAGGTGAAAGGTTGGACACCCCTGATTTAAACCCTCAAACGCAGGATTTTGGCAGGGCCATCCTTCCACACCCCCTCTATTTACGGTCTATCCTGCCTTTACATCCAGACTCCATTATTAGCTTCAAATTCTCCAAAATCCCAACGATAATTCAGAACCTGCACTTTAATGTCAACGTAATCCTGTATTACATCACTTGCAATAGTACTTGCATTATGGTGCGCAGTATTTCTATTACTTGTATTGTTTTCCTTGTGCTATGTAATACAACGTCTACCTTTGTCTTACGGCTCTGCGTGGCACTGCCAATTTTGCAGTGCCTTGTATTAAAAAAAAAACAAAAAACAACAAAATACTACTACGAGTAATATTAATACTAATGAGTAATAAGAATAATAATGAGAAGAGTCAATAATAGTAACATCATCAAGCATAACATCATCAAGCGTAACAACAAAGATAAGACTAATGATCTTACCTGTTCACTCTCCTGGGACATTTTTCCGGTTTGATATCTATTTCATAATGGTAAATCTCAATTTTGGGAATGTCCATTTCAAAAAAGTTGGCCTGCAGTTTAATAGTCCTCCCTGAGGTACCAAAATCTGGTCTCGGTGGAGGTTTGAAGGTATATACCGGCACTGGGAGAGGTGGTGCCGGAGTTGGCGGTGCAAGCACTGAAAATAAAAATATAAATACAAATGTTAGAAACTTTTCACAAAAAAAAAAAAAAAAAAAAAAAAAAGAGTACCAAAAGCAAAACAGAAAGAAAACTAATATAAACAACAACAACAACAACCACCACCACCTCGTTAACATACGTATGTCAATTAGCCCCAACTATGAGCCTCCTTCACCCATATTCATCCAAACAAAGCAGCTTGTCTAGTTTTGGGCATTTTCTTGACACTGATGAAGCGCGGACTAACAGATATTATTCCCATCAGCAATTAGAATGGTAACTTACTACTCCACACTAGTAAATCCCGATACAGTTACCCAGTGCGGCTACAGGTGGGAATTCTGAATAGCTTGCGTCCTTCTACGGGATACGGTCGTTAAGTCAACACAGCTTAGGTCAACAGTCATTAGGTCGACATCAGTTTTTCCCATTTTTTTATTTTTTCATACTTAACGATCCATGTCTGTGGACTACGATTGGAACGTTAACCTGTGCCGAGCGCAGCGAGGTACCTTGCCCGAAGCATGGCGAGCGAAGCGAGGGGACACGGTGCACTAATTGGGGTTCCCCGTCACTTTACGAACCCATGTCGACCTTTTGATCTGTCGACCTAGTACATGTTGACCTATTGACCATGTCGACCTTTTGATCTGTCGACCTAGTACATGTTGACCTATTGACCATGTCGACCTTCCATGGTCGACCTAATGACTGTTGACCTAAGTTGTGTCTATACAACGACCCAAATCCCCTTCTATATCGGGCAAAGAATTTACTCGGGAAGGCAAATTAGTAGACAGGACAGAGGCTCACAACAAGGGGGCCAATACACCAATAATACCCCTGTCACAGCGCACAAATAACCCGGTATCAACACGGGTCAGTGTGCGGTATGAAAGCGCCATGTCCGAATTCCCGAGTCGCCTGACCTGGTAATTCAACCCGGGTAATAAGAAGGGTTATTCACGGGTTGAATACCGGGTCAGTGGCAGCGTAAACGGATTCCTGGGTCGATGCGTCCCAGGACCCATTTACTAGATAGGGAGATGCAGCGTAGAGTGGAGGTCATCTCCCAGCGCCGCCTCCGCCCCTGCCGTTATGGCAACCGACCCGGCAATTTGCTGGGTCGGGAAGCCAACAGCCTCCAATGCCGTCCCGCCCGGGAAGGATCCGTTTTCCAATTCCCGGGTGGGATCCGGCATTGGAGATGTGAAAGGGGTATAAATCAAATAAAATGTAAAAATATTTATTCAGCAGTAGCTAAAGCCAAGCACCCCAATTTATATTCAATGTGAAAGTATGGTCAATTTAAAATTATTCCACTATATCATTTCAAAATGAATTCTACTTAAAGTTATTAAAACACAGGTACAGTACAACAAATGCCGACTAACCTAATATAACTGCCAACACATTCACCTAATGAATTGCAAGGCATTGTATGCAACATGCGCTCTTACATCATGGGGGAAGGGGGGGATTCAAATGTTCAATGAAAATGTTTGTTCCAGAGTCTGGTGACCATTGTTTTTTTTTTTTTTTTTCATGCTTGTTGCACGCAGAAACTCCAGGTTTAGCTGTGCAAAGCGGCTAATCCCATCTAAAGTGCTGCAACGACAAGAATACTGTGCAAAAAGCTGGACTCTCATGAAGCGGGTGAGGATTGTTTTCTGCCCAGTAACAAACACTGCTTGTGACGTAGCCGGACAAACTAAGGGGTCTTCGTCAGGAGATTGCGGGGATAGCACCGGAAATGACCCGCCGGGTAATGCAAAACTTCAGAAATAGACTAGAAATGTGTATCACAAATCTGGACGATATCGTATGCAAAACCAATTGAAAAACAAACTGTATTCCGTGCACTTTTACATTATGTACTAAAATTCTGCACAGCATTTACCTTCCCAGGGCTTTTTGTTACCCTTTAAAATGTGGGAAGATTTTTGCAAAACCATGTATAAAGGTGGTCATTCCGAGTTGTTCGCTCGCTAGCAGTGTTTAGCAGCCGTGCAAACGCTATGCCGCCTCCCACTGGGAGTGTATTTCAGCTTAGCAGAAGTGCGAACGAAAGGATCACAGAGTGGCTACAAAATAATTTTGTGCAGTTTTAGAGTAGCTCCAGACCTACTCAGCGCTTGCGATCACTTCAGACCATTCAGTTCCTGTTTTGACGTCACGAACATTTTTTCGAACCCTACCTGAAAACGGTCAGTTGACACCCAGAAACGCCCCCTTCCTGTCACTCTGCGGACAGCAGTGCGACTGAAAAGCTTCGCTAGACCTTGTGTGAAACTACATCGTTCGCTGTAATAGTACGACGCACGTGCGCATTGCGCCACATGCGCAGAAGTGCCGAAATTTTGCCCGATCGCTGCGCAGCGAACTAAAGCAGCTAGCGATCAACTCGGAATGACCCCCAAAGGACTAACAGCTATGAGTATCTAATGCTGAGCAGCAAGGATGGGTCTTCCTCAGAAAAAGCAATCCCTCAGGTTCTCCTGGGTATTCACCATTTTCTTAAGACCAAATATATTATGCATAGATTGGAATTCAATTGTTTCTCACGCCTGCTCTCCCGTCTAAAGTAACGGGAGATTGGAGGGTGGTATTCAATTGTGTTTCTTTTTATAGCGCACATCACGCCCAAAGAAGTCATATTTAGCCGCATAAAGCAAATGTAATGGGCGTGTTGCGAAAAGTCCAGTTTTGGGTGCACAAATGGGTCACTTTTCACACAGTTCAGTTCGCCACCTCCAGGGGTGCGAGCTGAAATGCCAATGCCGGCAGCTGTTCACGCCCAACCGGAGCAACAATTGAACAGCTCTGTTGGGCACATCTACAGGCTGCCAGCGGCTCAAACAATTCAATCTCGCCCTTAGTCTCCACCACACAAACAAGTCTTGGGTAGTACTTGTGTTATATTATAATCAGCACTTAGTCAACAACAAATGTGATTATTTTAAATTCCCCTACTTCTTGCGTATTCCTTCCATGTTACACTGGTCTTCTAACCAGCGCTCGTTTCCCAGTGCAGCTTACAGGGTTCATTTGACTCTTCTACAAACACATTATGTAAGACTTGGTGATGATCGGGCATCATTATATAAGGCTTCAAATAACATTTTAGGTCATATGACTAGTTTCACCAAAATGTTTTGACGCAGAATATTAGACCCTATTGCACAATGTATAAGACTGAAACCGAGCAGAGGTTAAAGCCCATACGGTAAGCAGCAGCTAACGAGCCACATCTAGCGCCTTGTTCATGTGCAGCCTAAGAAGCATCTCTCAATGGTTATGCTGTTGTGAGAACGCATGGCCGTACGAACACTCTTCACGAGGTGACAAAACATAGGTGATAATTAATGAGGAATCTGGAAGGATTGCTTGAAGACCCCCCAATAACACTATAAGGACAATATTCAATAGTTTCAGGCGTCGGCAGCCAGTAGATTGCACTCAACGGAGCTATTCAATTGTTTCTTCGTTCAGACGCAATTGGTTGCAGACACTTGATGAGAAAAGTGACCTGTTCGGGCACCCAAACATGACTTTTCCCAATTGCACCCATTACTTTGGTGGTGATTTAGCCGCATTATGCAGCTAAACTAGACCTCTCTGGGTGCGATGGGAAAAATAAGAATTTACTCACCGGTAATTCTATTTCTCGTAGTCCGTAGTGGATGCTGGGAACTCCGTAAGGACCATGGGGAATAGCGGGCTCCGAAGGAGGCTGGGGGAATAGCGGGCTCCGAAGGAGGCTGGGCACTCTAGAAAGATCTTAGACTACCTGGTGTGCACTGGCTCCTCCCACTATGACCCTCCTCCAAGCCTCAGTTAGGTACTGTGCCCGGACGAGCGTACACAATAAGGAAGGATTTTGAATCCCGGGTAAGACTCATACCAGCCACACCGTACAACTCGTGATATGAAACACAGTTAACAGTATGAAACAATAGAGCCACTCAACAGATGGCTCAACAATAACCCGATTTAGTTAACAATAACTATGTACAAGTATTGCAGATAAACCGCACTTGGGATGGGCGCCCAGCATCCACTACGGACTACGAGAAATAGAATTACCGGTGAGTAAATTCTTATTTTCTCTAACGTCCTAGTGGATGCTGGGAACTCCGTAAGGACCATGGGGATTATACCAAAGCTCCCAAACGGGCGGGAGAGTGCGGATGACTCTGCAGCACTGAATGAGAGAACTCCAGGTCCTCCTCAGCCAGGGTATCAAATTTGTAGAATTTTGCAAACGTGTTTGCCCCTGACCAAGTAGCTGCTCGGCAAAGTTGTAAAGCCGAGACCTCTCGGGCAGCCGCCCAAGATGAGCCCACCTTCCTTGTGGAATGGGCATTGACAGATTTTGGCTGTGGCAGGCCTGCCACAGTATGTGCAAGCTGAATTGTACTACAAATCCAACGAGCAATAGTCTGCTTAGAAGCAGGAGCACCCAGCTTGTTAGGTGCATATAGGATAAACAGCGAGTCAGATTTTCTGACTCTAGCCGTTCTGGAAACATATTTTCAGTGCCCTGACAACGTCTAGCAACTTGGAGTCCTCCAAGTCCCTAGTAGCCTAGGCACCACAATAGGCTGGTTCAGGTGAAACGCTGACACCACCTTTGGGAGAAACTGGGGACGAGTCCTCAATTCTGCCCTATCCATATGGAAAATCAAATAAGGGCTTTTACAAGACAAAGCCGCCAACTTTGATACTCGCCTGGCAGAAGCCAAGGCCAATAACATAACCACCTTCCACGTGAGATATTTCAGATCCACGGTTTTTAGTGGTTCAAACCAATGTGATTTTAAGAAACTCAACACCACGTTGAGATCCCAAGGTGCCACAGGAGGCACAAACGGGGGCTGACTCTGCAGCACTCCTTTTATAAATGTCTGAACTTCAGGTACTGAAGCTAGTTCTTTTTGAAAGAAAATCGACAGAGCCGAGATCTGTACCTTAATGGAACCCAATTTAAGGCCCATAGTCACTCCTGCTTGCAGGAAATGCAGAAATCGACCTAGTTGAAATTCCTCTGTTGGGGCCCTTTCGGCCTCACACCATGCAACATATTTTCGCCATATGCGGTGATAATGAGTTGCTGTAACCTCTTTCCTGGCTTTAGTAAGCGTAGGAATGACTTCCTCCGGAATGCCCTTTTCCTTCAGGATCCGGCGTTCAACCGCCATGCCGACAAACGCAGCCGCGGTAAGTCTTGGAACAGACAGGGCCCCTGCTGCCGCAGGTCCTGTCTGAGTGGCAGAGGCCATGGGTCCTCTGATATAAATTCTTGAAGTTCTGGGTACCAAGCTCTTCTTGGCCATCCACGAGTATCGTTCTTACTCCTCGCCTTCTTATTATTCTCAGTACCTTTGGTATGAGAGGCAGAGGGGAGAACACATAAACCGACTGGTACACCCACGGTGTTACCAGAGCGTCCATAGCTATCGCCTGAGGGTCCCTTGACCCGGTGCAATATCTTTTATAGCTTTTTGTTGAGGCGGGACGCCATCATGTCCACCTGTGGCCTTTCCCAATGGTGTACAATCCTATTGGAAGACTTCTGGAGGAAGTCCCCATTCTCCCGGGTGGAGGTCGTGTCTGTTGAGAAGATCTGCTTCCCAGTTGTCCACTCCGGGAATGAACACTGCTGACAGTGCTAACACATGATTTTCCGCCTATCGGAGAATCCTTGTGGCTTCTGCCATCGCCATCCTGCTTCTTGTGCCGCCCTGTTGGTTTACATGGGCGACTGCCGTGATGTTGTCTGATTGGATCAGTACCGGCTGGTTTTGAAGCAGAGGCCTTGCCGGCCTCAGGGCATTGTAAATGGCCCTCAGGTCCAGAATATTTATGTGTAGGGAATTAACCTGACTTGACCAAAGTCCCTGGAAATTTCTTCCCTGTGTGACTGCCTCCCAGCCTCAAAGGCTGGAATCCATGGTCACTAGGACCTAGTCCTGTATGCCGAACCTGCGGCCCTCTTGAAGATGGGCACTCTGCAGCCACCACAGTAGAGATACCCTGGTCCTTGGAGACAGGGTTATCAGCCTATGCATCGGAAGATGCGATCCGGACCACTTGTCCAACAGGTCCCTCTGAAAAGTTCTTGTATGGAACCTGCCTAATGGGATTGCTTCGTAGGAAGCTACCATTTTTCCCAGGACTCGCGTGCAATGATGCACCGCTACCTATTTTGGTTTCAGGAGGTCTCTGACTAGAGATGACAACTCCTTGGCTTTCTCCTCCGGGAGAAACACTATTTCTGGTTTATGTCCAGAACCATCCCCAGGAACAGTAGACGTGTCATAGGAACCAGCTGTGACTTTGGACTGTTTAGAATCCAACCATGCTGTTGTAGCACTTTCCAAAATAGTGCTACCCCGACTACCAACTGCTCCTTGGACCTCGCCCTTATAACGAGATTGTCCAAGTACGGGATAATTACAACTCCCTTTTTTTTTTTTTTTTTTTTTTTTTTTTTTAGGAGTATCAACATTTCGGCCATTACCTTGATAAAACACCCTCGGTGCCATGTACAGTCCAAACGGCAGTGTCTGGACTTGGTAATGGTAATCCTGTACCACAAATCTGAGGTACTCCTGGCGAGGATGGTAAATGGGGACATGCAGGTAAGCATCCTTGATGTCCCAGGATACCATGTAATCCCCCTCGTCCAGGCTTGGAATAACCGCCCTGAGCGATTCCATCTTGAACTTGAATTTTTGTGTTCAAGGATTTTAAATATAAAATGGGTCACACCGAACCATGCGGTTTCGGTACCCCAACCCGTGTGGAATAGTAACCCTGTCCTTGTTGAAGTAGGGGCACCCTGAGTATTACCTGCTGGGAATACCGCTTATTAATTGCCTCTAGCACAGCCTCCCTGCCTGAGGGAGTTGTCAGCAAGGCATATTTTAGGAAACGGCTGGGGGGAGACATCTCGAATTCCAGCTTGTACCCCTGAAATACTACTTGAGAGAAACAGGGATCCACCTGTGAGCGAGCCCACTAATTGCTGAAATTTTTGAGACGGCCCCCCACCGTACCTGGCTACACCTGTGGAGCACCCGCGTCATGGTGTGGCCTCACAGGAGGCGGGGGAAGAATCTTGATTCTGGGAACAGGCTGACTGGTGCAGCTTTTTTCCCTCTACCCTTGTCTCTGTACAGAAAGGAAGCGCCATTTGACCCGCTTGCTTTTCTGAAGCCGAAAGGACTGTACCTTTGTCTGTGAGGAAACCTGAGGTAAAATTATTTCTTCCCAGCAGTTGCTGTGGATACGAGGTCCCAGAGACCATCCCCAAATAATTCCTCACCCTTATAAGGCTCTCTATGCGCTTTTTAAGTCAGCATCACCTGTCCAGTGACAGGTCTCTAATACCCTCCTGACAGAATGGACATTACATTTATTTTGGATGCCAGCCGGCAAAATATCCCTCTGTGCATCCCCCATATATAAGACGACGTCTTTAATATGTTTTTATGTTTGCCAACTAGTATCCCTGTTTGACAGGGTCACCGACCACGCTGCAGCAGCACTATCTGCAGGTCTCAGTCTAGTACCTGAGTGTGTAAATACAGACTTCAGGATAGCCTCCTGTTTTTTATCAACAGGTACTTATTAAAGTGGCCGTATCCTAAGACGGCAGTGCCACCTTTTTTGACAAACGTGTGAGCGCCTTATCCACCCTAGGGGATATCTCCCAGCGTAACTTATCCACCTGGCGGGAAAGGGTACGCCATCAGTAACTTTTTATAAATTACCAGTTTCTTAACGGGGGAACCCACGCTTTCACACACTTCATTTATTCATCTGATGGGGGAACAAAACACTGCCTGTTTTTTCTCCCCAAACCTAAAACCCATTTTTAGAGGTGCTTGGGTTAAAGTCAGAAATGTATAACACATTTTTTATTGCCGGGATCACGTCACGGATGTTCCTAGTGGATTGTGTATATGTCTCCACCTTGTCGACACTGGAGTCAGACTCCGTGTCGACATCTGTGTCTGCCATCTGAGAGAGCGGGCGTTTTTGAGCCCCTGATGGCCTTTGAGACACCTGGGCAGGCGCGGGCTGCGAAGCCGGCTGTCCCACAGCTGTTACGTCATCCAGCCTTTTATGTAAGGAGTTGACATTGTCTGTTAATACCTTTCACCTATCCATCCACTCTGGTGTCGGCCCCACAGGGGGCGACATCACATATATCGGCCTCTGTTCTGTCACCATATAAGCCTCCTCATTCAACATGTCGACACAGCCGTACCGACACACCGCAGACACACAGGGAATGCTCTAAACGAGGACAGGACCCACAAAAGCCCTTTGGGGGGACAGAGTAAGAGTATGCCAGCACACACCAGAGCGCTATATATATATATATATATATATATATATACACAGGGACTAACTGAGTTATGTCCCTAATAGCTTTTATATAATATACTGTATACAGTGCCAATTTTAATGCCCCCCCCTCTCTTTTCCCTCTTACTGTACTGTAGAATTGCAGGGAAGAGCCAGGGAGCTTCCTTCCAGCCGAGCTGTGAGGGAAAAATGGCGCCAATGTGCTGAGGAGATAGGCTCCGCCCCTTTTTCGCGGCCTATTCTCCCGTTTTTTATGGAATTCTGGCAGGGGTATTTACCTCATATATAGCCCCTGGGGCCATATATTGAGGTATTTTAGCCAGCCAAGGTGTTTTTATTGCTGCCTCAGGGCGCCCCCCCCAGCGCCCTGCACCCTCAGTGACCGGAGTGTGAAGTGTGCGAGAGGAGCAATGGCGCACAGCTGCAGTGCTGTGCGCTACCTTGGTGAAGACAGAGTCTTAATGCCGCCGATTTTCCGGACCATCTTCTTGCTTCTGGCTCTGTAAGGGGGACGGCGGCGCGGCTCCGGGACCGAACATCAGCGGTCGATCCCTCTGGAGCTAATGGTGTCCAGTAGCCTAAGAAGCCCAATCCGGCTGCAAGCAGGCGAGTTCGCTTCTTCTCCCCTTAGTCCCTCGCTGCAGTGAGCCTGTTGCCAGCAGGTCTCACTGAAAATAACAAATTCTAAGACTATAACTTTCTAAGAGCTCAGGAGAGCCCCTAGTGTGCATCCAACCTCGGCCGGGCACGAAATCTAACTGAGGCTTGGAGGAGGGTCATAGTGGGAGGAGCCAGTGCACACCAGGTAGTCTAAGATCTTTCTAGAGTGCCCAGCCTCCTTCGGAGCCCGCTATTCCCCCAGCCTCCTTCGGAGCCCGCTATTCCCCATGGTCCTTACGGAGTTCCCAGCATCCACTAGGACGTTAGAGAAAAGCAATTAAATACACCCCCCCAAATGAAAATTGCCCCCTTTGATCTACCATAACTTTAGACGGGAGATCGGGGGCGATAACATTTGAACTCCCTCCCATTCAAGGCTAGAAATAAGTCCCAATAATAAACTGTATGCACACATATATGAAGTGGGGATGAATACATCACTATTCGGCTACATGGCTAATATTGCTGCATTTGCAGTTCCAAAACAGCCTACGCCAGATATTGGTCTTCTGCACCACCAGAAGGAAGACACCAGTTCCGTGTCGGCACCAAGCAGATGAATCTCAACCGTTCCAGCCATATTAATGCTGGACTCTGAACACAAGGCCGAATGGTAGAATCTAGTAATTCAGCAACTGGAGAGACCCAGGGGGTGAGTTCACAGTAATCACTGGGGTCTGTGGATGAGATCAGTATGATTTACCTACATACAAAAACCAGACTGTCAAAATACCAACAAGGTCAAAATACGGACATTTAAAATGTCGACAGGTCAAAAAGTCCACACGAGTTTTTCTAATTTTTATCTACGTCGACATGGACACTGTATAAGTGTACCGCATCCCCTCGCATGGCGAGCGCAACATACTGCGGGCACACTTCTATTCCCTGTGGGTGAAGGGTCACATCATACATCGTGGTCTGTGGGCGCTGCCAGGAAGATATTTTCATACAGGGGTCAACTTATATCTTGGCTTTAGTTGCTGATGGAATAATCAGGCAGGAACAGTCTGAGAGCCACCTTATCTGTGAGACGGTCTGGAGGCCACACCTTAGAGCTTGTAGCAGTCTACGTATAGATAAACATAAGCAACAGCCACTTACAGTGCAAAAACACTGAGGTCCGGTTTTGCACCTATCAGCTATATATTACGTTAATAAATATGCATGAAAAAATAAGAATTTACTTACCGATAATTCTATTTCTCATAGTCCGTAGTGGATGCTGGGAACTCCGAAAGGACCATGGGGAATAGCGGCTCCGCAGGAGACTGGGCACAAAAGTAAAAGCTTTAGGATCAGGTGGTGTGCACTGGCTCCTCCCCCTATGACCCTCCTCCAAGCCTCAGTTAGGATACTGTGCCCGGACGAGCGTACACAATAAGGAAGGATATTGAATCCCGGGTAAGACTCATACCAGCCACACCAATCACACCGTACAACTCGTGATCTAAACCCAGTTAACAGCATGATAACAGAGGAGCCTCTAGAAAAGATGGCTCACAACAATAATAACCCGATTTTTGTAACAATAACTATGTACAAGTATTGCAGACAATCCGCACTTGGGATGGGCGCCCAGCATCCACTACGGACTACGAGAAATAGAATTATCGGTAAGTAAATTCTTATTTTCTCTGACGTCCTAAGTGGATGCTGGGGACTCCGTAAGGACCATGGGGATTATACCAAAGCTCCCAAACGGGCGGGAGAGTGCGGATGACTCTGCAGCACCGAATGAGAGAACTCCAGGTCCTCCTCAGCCAGGGTATCAAATTTGTAGAATTTTGCAAACGTGTTTGCCCCTGACCAAGTAGCAGCTCGGCAAAGTTGTAAAGCCGAGACCCCTCGGGCAGCCGCCCAAGATGAGCCCACCTTCCTTGTGGAATGGGCATTTACATATTTTGGCTGTGGCAGGCCTGCCACAGAATGTGCAAGCTGAATTGTACTACACATCCAACTAGCAATCGTCTGCTTAGAAGCAAGAGCACCCAGTTTGTTGGGTGCATACAGGATAACAGCAAGTCAGTTTTCCTGACTCCAGCCGTCCTGGAAATCTATATTTTCAGGGCCCTGACAACATCTAGCAACTTGGAGTCCTCCAAGTCCCTAGTAGCCGCAGGTACCACAATAAGCTGGTTCAGGTGAAACGCTGACACCACCTTAGGGAGAAACTGGGGACGAGTCCGCAGCTCTGACCTGTCCGAATGGACAATCAGATATGGGCTTTTGTGAGACAAAGCCGCCAATTCTGACACTCGCCTGGCCGAGGCCAGGGCCAACAGCATGGTCACTTTCCATGTGAGATATTTCAAATCCACAGATTTGAGCGGTTTAAACCAATGTGATTTGAGGAATCCCAGAACTACGTTGAGATCCCACAGTGCCACTGGAGGCACAAAAGGGGGTTGTATATGCAGTACTCCCTTGACAAACTTCTGGACTTCAGGAACTGAAGCCAATTCTTTCTGGAAGAAAATCGACAGGGCCGAAATTTGAACCTTAATGGACCCCAATTTGAGGCCCATAGACACTCCTGTTTGTAGGAAATGCAGGAATCAACCGAGTTGAAATTCCTCCGTGGGGGCCTTCCTGGCCTCACACCATGCAACATATTTTCGCCAAATGCGGTGATAATGTTGTGCGGTCACCTCCTTCCTGGCTCTGACCAGGGTAGGGATGACCTCTTCCGGAATGCCTTTTTCCCTTAGGATCCGGCGTTCAACCGCCATGCCGTCAAACGCAGCCGCGGTAAGTCTTGGAACAGACATGATCCTTGCTGAAGCAAGTCCCTTCTTAGTATCTCTTGAAGTTCCGGGTACCAAGTCCTTCTTGGCCAATCCGGAGCCACGAGTATAGTTCTTACTCCTCTCCGTCTTATAATTCTCAGTACCTTGGGTATGAGAGGCAGAGGAGGGAACACATACACCGACTGGTACACCCACGGTGTTACCAGAGCGTCCCAGCTATTGCCTGAGGGTCTCTTGACCTGGCGCAATACCTGTCCAGTTTTTTGTTCATACGGGACGCCATCATGTCCACCTTTGGTCTTTCCCAACGGTTCACAATCATGTGGAAGACTTCCAGATGAAGTCCCCACTCTCCCGGGTGGAGGTCGTTCCTGCTGAGGAAGTCTGCTTCCCAGTTGTCCACTCCCGGAATGAACACCGCTGACAGTGTTATCACATGATTTTTCGCCCAGCGAAGAATCCTTGCTGCTATTGCCCTCCTGCTTCTTGTGCCGCCCTGTGTTTACGTGGGCGACTGCCGTGATGTTGTCCGACTGGATCAGCACCGGTTGACTTTGAAGCAGAGGTCTTTCTAGGCTCAGAGCATTGTAAATTGCCCTTAGCTCCAGTATATTTATGTGGAGAGAAGTCTCCAGACTTGACCACACTCCTTGGAAATTTTTTCCCTGTGTGACTGCTCACCAGCCTCTCAGGCTGGCATCCGTGGTCACCAGAACCCAGTCCTGAATGCCGAATGTGCTGCCCTCTAGTAGATGAGCACTCTGCAGCCACCACAGAAGAGACACCCTTGTCCTTGGAGACAGGATTATCCGCTGATGCATCTGAAGATGCGATCCGGACCATTCGTCCAGCAGTTCCCACTGAAAAATTCTTGCGTGAAATCTGCCGAATGGAATCGCTTCGTTAGAAGCCACCATTTTTCCCAGGACTCTTGTGCATTGATGCACTGACACTTGGCCTGGTTTTAGGAGGTTTCTGACTAGCTCGGATAACTCCCTGGCTTTCTCCTCCGGGAGAAACACCTTTTTCTGGACTGTGTCCAGAATCATCCCTAGGAACAGCAGACGTGTCGTCGGAATCAGCTGCGATTTTGGAATATTTAGAATCCACCCGTGCTGTCGTAGAACTACTTGAGATAGTGCTACTCCGACCTCCAACTGTTCTCTGGACCTTGCCCTTATCAGGAGATCGTCCAAGTAAGGGATAATTAAGACGCCTTTTCTTTGAAGAAGAATTATCATTTCGGCCATTACCTTGGTAAAGACCCGGGGTGCCGTGGACAATCCAAACGGCAGCGTCTGAAACTGATAGTGACAGTTCTGTACCACGAACCTGAGGTACCCTTGGTGAGAAGGGCAAATTGGGACATGGAGGTAAGCATCCTTGATGTCCAGGGACACCATATAGTCCCCTTCTTCCTGGTTCGCTATCACTGCTCTGAGTGACTCCATCTTGATTTGAACCTTTGTATGTAAGTGTTCAAAGATTTCAGATTTAGAATAGGTCTCACCGAGCCGTCTGGCTTCAGTACCACAAATAGTGTGGAATAATACCCCTTTCCTTGTTGTAGGAGGGGTACTTTGATTATCACCTGCTGGGAATACAGCTTGTGAATTGTTTCCAATACTGCCTCCTTGTCGGAGGGAGACGTTGGTAAAGCAGACTTCAGGAACCTGCGAGGGGGAGACGTCTCGAATTTCCAATCTGTACCCCTGGGATACTACTTGTAGGATCCAGGGGTCCACTTGCGAGTGAGCCCACTGCGCGCTGAAACTCTTGAGACGACCCCCCACCGCACCTGAGTCCGCTTGTACGGCCCCAGCGTCATGCTGAGGACTTGGCAGAAGCGGTGGAGGGCTTCTGTTCCTAGGAAGGGGCTGCCTGCTGCAGTCTTCTTCCCTTTCCTCTACCCCTGGGCAGATATGACTGGCCTTTTGCCCGCTTGCCCTTATGGGGACGAAAGGACTGAGGCTGAAAAGACGGTGTCTTTTTCTGCTGAGATGTGACTTGGGGTAAAAAAGGTGGATTTTCCAGCTGTTGCCGTGGCCACCAGGTCCGATGGACCGACCCCAAATAACTCCTCCCCTTTATACGGCAATACTTCCATGTGCCGTTTGGAATCTGCATCACCTGACCACTGTCGTGTCCATAAACATCTTCTGGCAGATATGGACATCGCACTTACTCTTGATGCCAGAGTGCAAATATCCCTCTGTGCATCTCGCATATATAGAAATGCATCCTTTAAATGCTCTATAGTCAATAAAATACTGTCCCTGTCAAGGGTATCAATATTTTCAGTCAGGGAATCCGACCAAGCCACCCCAGCGCTGCACATCCAGGCTGAGGCGATCGCTGGTCGCAGTATAACACCAGTATGTGTGTATATACTTTTTAGGATATTTTCCAGCCTCCTATCAGCTGGAAATCATCCTTGAGGGCGGCCGTATCTGGAGACGGTAACGCCACTTGTTTTGATAAGCGTGTGAGCGCCTTATCCACCCTAAGGGGTGTTTCCCAACGCGCCCTAACTTCTGGCGGGAAAGGGTATAACGCCAATAATTTTCTATCGGGGGAAACCCACGCATCATCACACACTTTATTTAATTTATCTGATTCAGGAAAAACTACAGGTAGTTTTTTCACACCCCACATAATACCCTTTTTTGTGGTACTTGTAGTATCAGACATATGTAACACCTCCTTCATTGCCCTTAACATGTAACGTGTGGCCCTAATGGAAAATAAGAATTTACTTACCGATAATTCTATTTCTCGGAGTCCGTAGTGGATGCTGGGGTTCCTGAAAGGACCATGGGGAATAGCGGCTCCGCAGGAGACAGGGCACAAAAAGTAAAGCTTTAGGATCAGGTGGTGTGCACTGGCTCCTCCCCCTATGACCCTCCTCCAAGCCTCAGTTAGGTACTGTGCCCGGACGAGCGTACACAATAAGGAAGGATTTATGAATCCCGGGTAAGACTCATACCAGCCACACCAATCACACTGTACAACCTGTGATCTGAACCCAGTTAACAGTATGATAACAGCGGAGCCTCTGAAAGGATGGCTCACAACAATAATAACCCGATTTTTGTAACTATGTACAAGTAATGCAGATAATCCGCACTTGGGATGGGCGCCCAGCATCCACTACGGACTCCGAGAAATAGAATTATCGGTAAGTAAATTCTTATTTTCTCTATCGTCCTAGTGGATGCTGGGGTTCCTGAAAGGACCATGGGGATTATACCAAAGCTCCCAAACGGGCGGGAGAGTGCGGATGACTCTGCAGCAACGAATGAGAGAACTCCAGGTCCTCCTTAGCCAGGGTATCAAATTTGTAGGATTTTACAAACGTGTTTGCCCCTGACTAAATAGCCGCTCGGCAAAGTTGTAAAGCCGAGACCCCTCGGGCAGCCGCCCAAGATGAGCCCACCTTCCTTGTGGAATGGGCATTTACATATTTTGGCTGTGGCAGGCCTGCCACAGAATGTGCAAGCTGAATTGTATTACACATCCAACTAGCAAAAGTCTGCTTAAAAGCAAGAGCACCCAGTTTGTTGGGTGCATACAGGATAACAGCAAGTCAGTTTTCCTGACTCCAGCCGTCCTGGAACCTATATTTTCAGGGCCCTGACCACATCTAGCAACTTGGAGTCCTCCAAGTCCCTAGTAGGCGCAAGACACCCCAATAAGCTGGTTCAGGTGAAACACTGACACCACCTTAGGGAGAGAACTGGGGACGAGTCCGCAGCTCTGCCCTGTCCGAATGGACAAACAGATATGGGCTTTTTTGAGAAAAAAAACCACCAATTTGACACTCGCCTGGTCCAGGCCAGGTCCAAGAGCATGTTCACTTTTCATGTGAGATGCTTCAAATCCACAGATTTGACTGGTTTTAAACCAATGTGTTTTGAGGAATCCCAGAACTACGTTGAGATCCCACAGTGCCACTGGAGGCACAAAAGGGGGTTGTATATGCAATACTCCCTTGACAAACTTCTGGACTTCAGGAACTGAAGCCAATTCTTTCTGGAAGAAAAATCGACAGGGCCGAAATTTGAACCTTAATGGACCCCAATTTGAGGCCCATAGACACTCCTGTTTGCAAGAAATGCAGGAATCGACCGAGTTGAAATTTCTTCGTGGGGCCTTCCTGGCCTCACACCACGCAACATATTTTCGCCACATGTGGTGATAATGTTGTGCGGTCACCTCCTTTCTGGCTTTGACCAGGGTAGGAATGACCTCTTCCTGAATGCCTTTTCCCTTAGGATCCGGCGTTCCACCGCCATGCCGTCAAACGCAGCTGCGGTAAGTCTTGGAACAGACATGGTACTTGCTGAAACAAGTCCCTTCTTAGCGGCAGAGGCCATAAGTCCTCTGTGAGCATCTCTTGAAGTTCCGGGTACCAAGTCCTTCTTGGCCAATCCGGAGCCATGAGTATAGTTCTTACTCCTCTACGTCTTATAATTCTCAGTACCTTAGGTATGAAAAGCAGAGGATGGAACACATACACCGACTGGTACACCCACGGTGTTACCAGAACGTCCACAGCTATTGCCTGAGGGTCTCTTAACCTGGCGCAATACCTGTCCCGTTTTTGTTCAGACGGGACGCCATCATGTCCACCTTTGGTAATTCCCAACGGTTTACAATTATGTGGAAAACTTCCCCATGAAGTTCCCACTCTGCCGGGTGGAGGTCGTGCCTACTGAGGAAGTCTGCTTCCCAGTTTCCATTCCCGGAATGAAACACTGCTGACAGTGCTATCACATGATTTTCCGCCCAGCGAAAAGTCCTTGCAGTTTTTGCCACTGCCCTCCTGCTTCTTGTGCCGCCCTGTCTATTTACGTGGGCGACTGCCGTGATGTTTTATCCCACTGGATCAATACCGGCTGACCTTGAAGCAGAGGTCTTGCTAAGCTTAGAGCATTATAATTTTACCCTTAGCTATATTTATGTGGAGAAAAATCTCCAGACTTGATCACACTCCCTGGAAATTTTTTCCTTGTGTGACTGCTCCCCAGCCTCTCGGGCTGGCCTCCGTGGTCACCAACATCCAAAACTGAATGCCGAATCTGCGGCCCTCTAGAAGATGAGCACTCTGTAACCACCACAGGAGAGACACCCTTGTCCTTGGATATAGGGTTATCCGCTGATGCATCTGAAGATGCGATCCGGACCATTTGTCCAGCAGATCCCACTGAAAAGTTCTTGCATGAAATCTGCCGACTGGAATTGCTTCGAAGGAAGTCACCATTTTTTTACCATGGCCCTTGTGCAATGATGCACTGATTTTAGGAGGTTCCTGACTAGCTCGGATAACTCCCTGGCTTTCTCTTCCGGGAGAAACACCTTTTTCTGGACTGTGTCCAGAATCATCCCTAAGCACAGGAGACTTGTTGTCGGGATCAGCTGCGATTTTGGAATATTTAGAATCCACCCGTGCTGTTGTAACAGTATCCGAGATAGTGCTACTCCGGCCTCCAACTGTTCCCTGGACTATGCCCTTATCAGGAGATCGTCCAAGTAAGGGATAATTAAGACGCCTTTTCTTCGAAGAAGAACCATCATTTCGGCCATTACCTTGGTAAAGACCCGGGGTGCCGTAGACAATCCAAACGGCAGCGTCTGAAACTGATAGTGACAGTTCTGTACCACGAACCTGAGGTACCCTTAGTGATAAGAGCAAATTTGGGACATGGAGGTAAGCATCCCTGATGTCTCGGGACACCAGATAGTCCCCTTCTTCCCGGTTCGTTATCACTGCTCTGAGTGACTCCATCTTGATTTGAACCTTTGTAAGTGTTCAAATTTTTTTAGATTTAGAATAGGTCTCACCTAGCCTTCTGGCTTCAGTACCACAATATAGTGTGGAATAATACCCCTTTTCTTGTTGTAGGAGTGGTAATTTAATTATCACCTGCTGGGAATACAGCTCGTGAATTTTTTCCCATACTGCCTCCTTGTCGGAGGGAGACCTTGGTAAAGCAGACTTCAGGAGCCTGCGCAGGGGAAACGTCTCGACATTCCAATCTGTACCCCTGGGATACTACTTGTAGGATCCAGGGGTCCTGTACGGTCTCAGCGTCATGCTGAGAGCTTGTCAGAAGCGGTGGAACGCTTCTGTTCCTGGGAATGGGCTGCCTGCTGCAGTCTTCTTCCCTTTCCTCTATCCCTGGGCAGATATGACTCTTATAGGGACGAAAGGACTGAAGCTGAAAAGACGGTGTCTTTTTCTGCAGAGATGTGACTTAGGGTAAAAACGGTGGATTTTCCAGCAGTTGCCGTGGCCACCAGGTCCGATGGACCGACCCCAAATAACTCCTCTTCCTTTATACGGCAATACACCTTTGTGCCGTTTGGAATCTGCATCACCTGACCACTGTCGTGTCCATAAACATCTTCTGGCAGATATGGACATCGCACTTACTCTTGATGCCAGAGTGCAAATATCCCTCTGTGCATCTCGCATATATAGAAATACATCCTTTAAATGCTCTATAGTCAATAAAATACTGTCCCTGTCAAGGGTATCAATATTTTTAGTCAGGGAATCCGACCAAGCCACCCCAGCTCTGCACATCCAGGCTGAGGCGATCGCTGGTCGCAGTATAACACCAGTATGTGTGTATATACTTTTTATGATATTTTTCCAGCCTCCTGTCAGCTGGCTCCTTGAGGACGGCCCTATCTATAGACGGTACCGCCACTTGTTCTGATAAGCGTGTGAGCGCCTTATCCACCCTAAGGGGTGTTTCCCAACGCGCCCTAACTTCTGGCGGGAAAGGGTATACCGCCCATATTTTCTATCGGGGGGAACCCACGCATCATCACACACTTCATTTAATTTATCTGATTCAGGAAAAACTACGGTAGTTTTTTCACATCCCACATAATACCCTCTTTTGTGGTACTTGTAGTATCAGAAATATGTAACACCTCCTTCATTGCCCTTAACGTGTGGCCCTAATAAGGAATACGTTTGTTTATTCACCGTCGACACTGGATTCAGTGTCCCTGTCTGTGTCTGTGTCGACCGACTAAAGTAAACGGGCGTTTTAAAACCCCTGACGGTGTTTTTGAGACGTCTGGACCGGTACTAATTGTTTGTCGGCCGTCTCATGTCGTCAACCGACCTTGGCGCGTGTTGACATTATCACGTAATTCCCTAAATAAGCCATCCATTCCGGTGTCGACTCCCTAGAGAGTGACATCACCATTACAGGCAATTGCTCCGCCTCCTCACCAACATCGTCCTCATACATGTCGACACACACGTACCGACACACAGCACACACACAGGGAATGCTCTGATAGAGGACAGGACCTACTAGCCCTTTGGAGAGACAGAGGGAGAGTTTGCCAGCACACACCAAAAACGCTATAATTATATAGGGACAACCTTATATAAGTGTTTTCCCTTATAGCATCTTTTTTATATATTTCTAACGCCAAATTAGTGCCCCCCCTCTCTGTTTTAACCCTGTTTCTGTAGTGCAGTGCAGGGGAGAGCCTGGGAGCCTTCCCTCCAGCCTTTCTGTGAGGGAAAATGGCGCTGTGTGCTGAGGAGATAGGCCCCGCCCCTTTTTCGGCGGCCTCGTCTCCCGCTCTTAACGGATTCTGGCAGGGGTTAAATATCTCCATATAGCCTCCGGAGGCTATATGTGAGGTATTTTTAGCCAAAATAGGTTTTCATTGCCTCCCAGGGCGCCCCCCTTCCAGCGCCCTGCACCCTCAGTGACTGCCGTGTGAAGTGTGCTGAGAGGAAATGGCGCACAGCTGCAGTGCTGTGCGCTACCTTAAGAAGACTGAGGAGTCTTCTGCCGCCGATTCTGGACCTCTTCTTACTTCAGCATCTGCAAGGGGGCCGGCGGCAAGGCTCCGGTGACCATCCAGGCTGTACCTGTGATCGTCCCTCTGGAGCTGATGTCCAGTAGCCAAGAAGCCAATCCATCCTGCACGCAGGTGAGTTCACTTCTTCTCCCCTCTGTCCCTCGTTGCAGTGATCCTGTTGCCAGCAGGAATCACTGTAAAATAAAAAACCTAAGCTAAACTTTCTCTAAGCAGCTCTTTAGGAGAGCCACCTAGATTGCACCCTTCTCGGCCGGGCACAAAAATCTAACTGAGGCTTGGAGGAGGGTCATAGGGGGAGGAGCCAGTGCACACCACCTGATCCTAAAGCTTTACTTTTTGTGCCCTGTCTCCTGCGGAGCCGCTATTCCCCATGGTCCTTTCAGGAACCCCAGCATCCACTAGGACGATAGAGAAAATACGTTTGTTTCTTCACCGTCGACACTGGAGTCAGTGTCCGTGTCGACCGACTGAGGTAAATGGGCGTTTTAAAGCCCCTGACGGTGTTTGAGACGCCTGGACAGGTACTAATTGGTTTGCCGGCCGTCTCATGTCGTCAACCGACCTTGCAGCGTGTTGACATTATCACGTAATTCCCTAAATAAGCCATCCATTCCGGTGTCGACTCCCTAGAGAGTGACATCACCATTACAGGCAATAGCTCCGCCTCCTCACCAACATCGTCCTCATACATGTCGACACACGTACCGACACACAGCACACACACAGGGAATGCTCTGATAGAGGACAGGACCCCACTAGCCCTTTGGGGAGACAGAGGGAGAGTTTGCCAGCACACACCAAAACGCTATAATTATACAGGGACAACCTTATATAAGTGTTTTCCCTTATAGCATCTTAATATATAATAATATCGCCAAATAAGTGCCCCCCCTCTCTGTTTTAACCCTGTTTCTGTAGTGCAGTGCAGGGGAGAGCCTGGGAGCCTTCCTAGCAGCGGAGCTGTGTAGGAAAATGGCGCTGTGTGCTGAGGAGAATAGGCCCCGCCCCCTTTTCGGCGGGCTTCTTCTCACGTTTTTCTGACAACCTGGCAGGGGTTAAATACATCCATATAGCCCCAGAGGCTATATGTGATGTATTTTTAGCCAGCATAGGTACTTTCATTGCTGCCCAGGGCGCCCCCCCCGAGCGCCCTGCGCCCTCAGCGACCGTTGGTGTGAAGTGTGCTGAGAGCAATGGCGCACAGCTGCCGTGCTGTGCGCTACCTTAAGAAGACTGGGAAGTCTTCAGCCGCCGATTTCTGGACCTCTTCTCTCTTCAGCATCTGAAAGGGGGTCGGCGGCGCGGCTCCGGTGACCCATCCAGGCTGTACCTGTGATCGTCCCTCTGGAGCTAGTGTCCAGTAGCCTAAGAAGCCAATCCATCCTGCACGCAGGTGAGTTCACTTCTTCTCCCCTAAGTCCCTCGTTGCAGTGAGCCTGTTGCCAGCAGGACTCACTGAAAATAAAAAACCTAAGCTAAACTTTCTCTAAGCAGCTCTTTAGGAGAGCCACCTAGATTGCACCCTTCTCGGCCGGGCACAAAAACCTAACTGAGGCTTGGAGGAGGGTCATAGGGGGAGGAGCCAGTGCACACCACCTGATCCTAAAGCTTTTACTTTTGTGCCCCGTCTCCTGCGGAGCCGCTATTCCCCATGGTCCTTACGGAGTCCCCAGAATCCACTTAGGACGTCAGAGAAACTATAATAGGATAAAAGTGACCGGGGTATCGTTCCAACTAGCAATTGTTAACTGCTCTATAAAAGGTAATGGTGGCCATGTTTTTGTGTATTTTAACAATTTATTACAAGCGTTTATATGGTCACTTAAAAAAACGTCTGCTGTTCAAGTCTACAAGAAAATGGCATCTCAGTATTGAGCCTATAGGAGTAGGAGGAATTCTCTTCTAGATCTTGGATTCCGTTGAGGCTAATATTTGCACATTTCTCCATGGAGCTATATTTAGAGCAGTATTGTAGCACATAGCGGTCTGGTTAGTCACAATTAAAGTTAACCAAACGCACTTAATACAGAATATCAAAAGATGGTGGCTCGTATATATGCGTTATTTCAAAATGATTTTTGCACATGCGCAGTTGAACGTTACCGTACGGCAGCAGGAAATATGGCTGTTCTGCGACTTATGCCGTGCGCATATGAGCTGAACAGAAATGACGCAGTTGCATGCACAATCGTGATGCTTTAATTTTCTCCAATCATGGCTAGCAAATATAAAGCAGACACAGAACATAGTTCTGGTTATTATCTTCATGATGAAGCTCAAAGGAACGAAAAATCATCAGGAGGCCATCTCCTGTACAATAAGTGGAGTTTTCTCTGTAAAAAGTCATAAACTACAGCTAAGCTCTTCCGTTTTAAGTAATTTGCTGTATGTCACTACATAGTCTCTTAAAGACTAATTCCCAGCATTTTTATATTACTACCCAGACGCATTTATCCCTCCAACGCTGTCCATAGACTTTCAGACACATGCTTTACCAAGCGGCAACATAAGGACGTCAGCGACTCAAAAATGGGGTAAATAAATATAATAAATGTAAGTAGTTTACAAAATATACCTAGGCCTTGGCACCAATTAGAATACTTTGCGTTCTCTTAATATTAACAGTTTATCAAGCAACATTGGTAGAACTGGTAAAAGCACAATGCATGAACAACATAAAGAGATGTTTTATGAACCAGTGGGGTCGAATCAATTCACCGACAGTTGAATAGCGCCGGGAATTAGCTCCCGGCGCTATTCAATACAGTGCCAAGTGACACTCAATTGTCGGGAATTCTTCACCCCCAGGGAATGAGAGGTTCTGTCGGGAATCAGCATCGCGGCAGGGTGTTAAGTCGGGGAATGCCCGTTCTCCCAACAAATCAACCTGTTAAGTCCGGGAGAACGGGCATTTGCCAACTTAACTTGAGCTGAATTGAACAGTGAATTGAATCGACCCCATTAAGTGTAAATTAGTTTTTACGCGTTTCACCCATTTTGATATTATAGAAAACCATTATTAACCGTCTACAGAACTTAAACAAAGTAACTAATGGACCCCATACATCAGCCGCCGTGATTCCATACTTGCCATTCGAGGAAATTAAAAATGTTAAAAATGCCTGATTTCCCCCAATCAAGAACGTTTGGGATCAGGGATCTCAGGATTTTTCTATGTTTAATATCACCAATTCCCCGACCCGGCTGTCAGGTATTCAGGACATAGCACTAATACCTCTGATGCATGGGGGCCTTTAGATCGCAGAGGGGTGTAATAAAGGTGAACAATGTAACTACTTGTAGAATGTTACAAATCCTCCATCACGCTGGAGAGAGACAGACTCTCCCGGGACACGCAAGTTCAGAATTATAATAAACCAGTGTTCCTATGAGGCGAACAGACCCCAACGGACCTGTAGCAGAGGTGTTAATGTGGAGCAAAACCTTATAACGCTCAACTCCATGACAACATCAACAGAGTCCCAGCTGCAGAGTCAGCAGCCACTCTCCCTCAGTGTACTCCAAGCCACAGGAGATAGAGAGAAGACAAAGGACACGTCAGAATAACACAGCCACTGCACACACTATGGGGTCTATTTACTACACTGCAAGCACGGCCAGCTTGAGCCAGAAATGGAAAGAGGCAATGCTGTTTATAGCAACACATGGGGTGCTTTGCTATTAAAAGCATTACCCTTTTACACGACAGGCTTACACACGCCGGGAAGCTGTGGCTGGCTCCCTAAACAAACCACTGTGTTTTTATTGAACTGACATTACTCAGCCATGCTCCCCTTCTGTGCAGGCTTCTCCGGGAAGCCCAGCTGGGGAAACCCCATTTTCCAACGCTGCGTCAGAGGAAATTTATACTTCAAATATACCGACTGGTCTGGTCACTGGGTTCAGCATCGCGCTTCTACCCTACTCCAGGGACATGCTGCTGCAGAACTACACATCCTAGCATGCCCTGCCATAGGATTGCTATAAGGGCAGGCAGAGATGTGTAACGCCACAGCAGCTGGAAGTGATCATCAGTGATCCGCAGCACGGCAGACACTGGGGGACGTTGCAGAGGGGGTGGGAGGTCCCACTGTGATTGGCGGCTGCTAGAAGATTTTCCGGCAGCTTTCCACTCACTTCCTGACTGGTCACATTGGGCAAGATTTAATTCAGTGACAGTTGAATAGCGCTGGGAATTTGCTCCCGGCATTACTCAATACAGCGCCATGTGACACTTAACGACGGGATTTCTTATCGCACCCCCAGGAGTGTGAGCAGAAATCAGACAAAAGTGCCGGCGCAATGCTGATGTCTGCCCTTAGTGCAGCGAAAACAGCGGCGCACCGGGCACATAAGCCGGTGAAGGCCCTTCTCCCAACAAACCACTGTTTAGTCTGGGAGAACGGGCATTATCCGACTAAACACTGCGCTGTATTGAATAGTGCCGGGAGCTAATTCCCGGCGCTGTTCAACTGTCACTGAATTGAATCGTGCCCAGTGTTTGCGACGCCAGGCAAGTAGTTAATGATTAAATTAGGAAATTAGGTTAAGAACATATATTTAAACATATCCAGCACAACGTTCCTTTATATCTCCCCAGCGGTTGCTAAACTCTGCAGCTGCAGGACGGGGGGGGGGGGGGAATGCCACTGGGCAGTGATTGGCTGCACAGCAGGCACTGGGGGAGGGTACCAGGAAGCAGAGGGTCCGAGAGGTCCCTCTGAGACTGGCAGCTGTTCATCCTAAGCACGTTGGAAGGAGCCCAGTCTTTCGTAGTCACATCAGATGCAAACACTCCAGGCAAGTGGTTAATAGGGACTAAGAGCTAATTGGACAACTGTCCCACCAAAAATCTGTGCCATGCACAAATATGGTCTATCCCTTTATTGTTTCTTTATCATTTGGAAGCTGTTGCTGTAAACCCACAGCATGCAGTCAAAGCAGCTCCCAATGAAAGTACACTGGTGAGCTCAGAAACAAAATATAGATGGAGCCCTGCTCATCTACCCCTTTAATAGGATTAATTGAGCCAGTGCTGTTGGACTTAATACCCTGCTGTACTGTATTGCAGCTGTGGACAATAGATGAAAGGCTTATGCTAATAAACCTTGGTGCACCAGAGAAGGCTAGGTGAGCGAGGTTCCATCTGTAAAAGACAGCCCAGTACTGGAACAGCATTCTTTGGACAGATGAAACCAAGACCAAAAAAAAAGTATGTGGAAAGCTTGGGATTGCTCCTGATCCGAGGCGTCGATGGAGGCAGTGTGCTGGCATGGGCACGCATTGCTATGATACTGGGTCACTAGTGATTATTGATGACTAGTTACCAGCCCGTCAAACATAACAGCAAAGGCGGCGCTGGCGGCTATACGTGGATGAATGGAGCAACACTTGAATCAAGCGCCATCTAGTGGCCGCCAGAGCATAAAACACATAGGACGGAATTCAAATGTTTATCCACAGGCAGCCACCAGATAGCTCCCAAATTAAGCTATTCAATTGTAGCTCCGTTCGGGCGCGATGGCTGCTGGCGTCTGTATTTCGGCTCGCACCCCCTGGGGTAGCAAGCTGAAGTGGGCGAAAAGGGACTTTCTGGAGAACCCAAATGGCACTTTTCACAATCACACACAGCACTTTGCTCAGATCTCTATGGGCGCAGTCAGCGTGAAAACCAGAAACAATTGACTATCGCCCCCGCAATTTCCCGACACTTTAGATGGGAAATTGGTGCGATAAGCAATTGAATATTTCCCACTGAGGTGAGGGGAAGAGTTAGCCTTTTATTATATAGGATATGACAGAAGGATGAATTCTGAAGTGTATAGAAATCTGCTTAGATTCCGTTGATTGGATGGTGCTTCACTACACATATGGACGATGACCCAAAACACACTGCAAAAGCAACACAGGAGGGTTTTTCTTTTTTTGTTATATTTTTTTAAGGCAAATTGGTGGAATATTGGTCAAGACGGTCACGGACTGAGAATGCTGAATACTTAACTAATAGGCAGAAAGGCAAACAACTACGGAATACTGCTGCAGTAAAGGCCTGGCAAGGCATAACAGAGGCGGAAACCCAGCACATCACTGTTCAGGAAGCAGTAGGCTTCCCGACGGACAGGATCCCAGCGGTCGATGTGCTGAATCCAGGATCCCCGAAGGAGGACGCAATCCCGGCGTCTAGTTACTGACATCACAATACCGACAGCCGGCATCTCGATCGCCCTGACAGCGAAACGCGCTGGTGTCCTGCCGCGGTTGGGGGGGGGGGGGGGTTAGGTTTGATCAGTAGAAGTGGGGTTAGGGCCTGGAAGGTAAGGATTAGGGGCTGGGGAGGGAGGGTGAAGTTTAGGCATCAAGTGGGGAGTGTTAAGTTTAGGCAACGGGGAAGGGAGGGTTAGGCACCACTGGGGGCGGCTTGGTTTAGGCACCCAGAAGGGAGGGATAGGGTAAGGGGCAGAGGAGCGTTAAGGAACTTTAGAGGGGGCTGTCGGGATTCTGATAGATGCGACGACGCTGTCGGTATTATGACCGTCGGCATCTCGTCCACCGGGAAATCACACTTAACCCTTTTGTTTAACCGCTTGAATTAAAGCTGAAAAATAGGATTTTAATTACCTACCGGTAAATCCTTTTCTCGTAGTCCATAGAGGATGCTGGGGTACATATTGGTACCATGGGGTATAGACTGGTCCACCAGGAGCCATTGGCACTTTAAGAGTTTAACAGTGTGGGCTGGCTCCTCCCTCAAATCCCCCTCCTAACAGACTCAGTCTAGAAACTGTGCCCGAGGAGACGACATACTTCGAGAGAAGGAAATACACAGATAGTGGCGAGATTCATACCAGCTCACACAACAGGCAAATCCTGCCAACATGCCGGACAAACTCAGCGACAGCTGAAACAGTAAAGAACGCAGAACTTACCTAGGAACCAGGCAGTACTGAACTAAATAACCACTGCAGGATAAAGAAGCGCTGGGCGGGCGCCCAGCATCCTCTACGGACTACGAGAAAATAAGAATTTACTTACCGATAATTCTATTTCTCATAGTCCGTAGTGGATGCTGGGAACTCCGAAAGGACCATGGGGAATAGCGGCTCCGCAGGAGACTGGGCACAAAAGTAAAAGCTTTAGGACTACCTGGTGTGCACTGGCTCCTCCCCCTATGACCCTCCTCCAAGCCTCAGTTAGGATACTGTGCCCGGACGAGCGTACACAATAAGGAAGGATTTTGAATCCCGGGTAAGACTCATACCAGCCACACCAATCACACCGTACAACTTGTGATCTGAACCCAGTTAACAGCATGATAACAGAGGAGCCTCTGAAAAGATGGCTCACAACAATAATAACCCGATTTTTGTAACAATAACTATGTACAAGTATTGCAGACAATCCGCACTTGGGCGCCCAGCATCCACTACGGACTATGAGAAATAGAATTATCGGTAAGTAAATTCTTATTTTCTCTGACGTCCTAGTGGATGCTGGGAACTCCGAAAGGACCATGGGGATTATACCAAAGCTCCCAAACGGGCGGGAGAGTGCGGATGACTCTGCAGCACCGAATGAGAGAACTCCAGGTCCTCCTCAGCCAGGGTATCAAATTTGTAGAATTTAGCAAACGTGTTTGCCCCTGACCAAGTAGCTGCTCGGCAAAGTTGTAAAGCCGAGACCCCTCGGGCAGCCGCCCAAGATGAGCCCACTTTCCTTGTGGAATGGGCTTTTACAGATTTTGGCTGTGGCAGGCCTGCCACAGAATGTGCAAGCTGAATTGTACTACAAATCCAACGAGCAATAGTCTGCTTAGAAGCAGGAGCACCCAGCTTGTTGGGTGCATACAGGATAAACAGAGTCAGATTTTCTGACTCCAGCCGTCCTGGAAACATATATTTTCAGGGCCCTGACTAAGTCCAGCAACTTGGAATCCTCCAAGTCCCTAGTAGCCGCAGGTACCACAATAGGCTGGTTTAAGTGAAACGCTGAAACCACCTTAGGGAGAAATTGAGGACGAGTCCTCAATTCTGCCCTGTCCGTATGAAAAATTAGGTAAGGGCTTTTATAGGATAAAGCCGCCAATTCTGAGACGCCTGGCTGAAGCCAGGGCTAACAGCATTACCACTTTCCATGTGAGATATTTTAAGTCCACAGTGGTGAGTGGTTCAAACCAATGTGATTTTAGGAACCCCAAAACTACATTGAGATCCCAAGGTGCCACAGGAGGCACAAAAGGAGGCTGTATATGCAGTACCCCCTTGACAAACGTCTGAACTTCAGGAACTGAAGCTAGTTCTTTCTGGAAGAAAATCGACAGGGCCGAAATTTGAACCTTAATGGACCCTAATTTTAGGCCCATAGACAGTCCTGTTTGCAGGAAATGCAGGAAACGACCCAGTTGAAATTCCTCTGTAGGGGCCTTCCTGGCCTCACACCACGCAACATATTTACGCCAAATACGGTGATAATGTTGCACAGTTACATCCTTCCTGGCTTTGATCAGGGTAGGGATGACTTCATCCGGAATGCCTTTTTCCTTCAGGATCCGGCGTTCAACCGCCATGCCGTCAAACGCAGCCGCGGTAAGTCTTGGAACAGACAGGGTCCCTGCTGGAGCAGGTCCTTTCTTAGAGGTAGAGGCCACGGGTCCTCCGTGAGCATCTCTTGAAGTTCCGGGTACCAAGTCCTTCTTGGCCAATCCGGAGCCACGAGTATAGTCCTTACTCCTCTCCTTCTTATGATTCTCAGTACCTTGGGTATGAGAGGCAGAGGAGGGAACACATACACTGACTGGTACACCCACGGTGTTACCAGAGCGTCCACAGCTATTGCCTGAGGGTCCCTTGACCTGGCGCAATATCTGTCTAGTTTTTTGTTGAGGCGGGACGCCATCATGTCCACCTTTGGTTTTTCCCAGCGGTTCACAATCATGTGGAAGACTTCTGGGTGAAGTCCCCACTCCCCCGGGTGGAGGTCGTGCCTGCTGAGGAAGTCTGCTTCCCAGTTGTCCACTCCCGGAATGAACACTGCTGACAGTGCTATCACATGATTTTCCGCCCAGCGAAGAATCCTTGCAACTTCCGTCATTGCCCTCCTGCTTCTTGTGCCGCCATGTCTGTTTACGTGGGCGACTGCCGTGATGTTGTCCGACTGGATCAACACCGGCTGACCCTGAAGCAGAGGCCTTGCTTGACTTAGGGCATTGTAAATGGCCCTTAGTTCCAGGATATTTATGTGAAATGACGTTTCCATGCTTGACCACAAGCCCTGGAAATTTCTTCCCTGTGTGACTGCTCCCCAGCCTCTCAGGCTGGCATCCGTGGTCACCAGGACCCAGTCCTGAATGCCGAATCTGCGGCCCTCTAGAAGATGAGCACTCTGCAACCACCACAGGAGAGACACCCTTGTCCTTGGAGACAGGGTTATCCGCTGATGCATCTGAAGATGCGATCCGGACCATTTGTCCAGCAGATCCCACTGAAAAGTTCTTGCGTGGAATCTGCCGAATGGAATCGCTTCGTAAGAAGCCACCATTTTTCCCAGGACCCTTGTGCATTGATGCACTGACACTTGGCCTGGTTTTAGGAGGTTCCTGACTAGCTCGGATAACTCCCTGGCTTTCTCCTCCGGGAGAAACACCTTTTTCTGGACTGTGTCCAGAATCATCCCTAGGAACAGCAGACGTGTCGTCGGAATCAGCTGCGATTTTGGAATATTTAGAATCCACCCGTGCTGTCGTAGTACTACTTGAGATAGTGCTACTCCGACCTCTAACTGTTCCCTGGACCTTGCCCTTATCAAGAGATCGTCCAAGTAAGGGATAATTAAGACGCCTTTTCTTCGAAGAAGAATCATCATTTCGGCCATTACCTTGGTAAAGACCCGGGGTGCCGTGGACAATCCAAACGGCAGCGTCTGAAACTGATAGTGACAGTTCTGTACCACAAACCTGAGGTACCCTTGGTGAGAAGGGCAAATTGGGACATGGAGGTAAGCATCCTTGATGTCCAGAGACACCATATAGTCCCCTTCTTCCAGGTTCGCTATCACTGCTCTGAGTGACTCCATCTTGAATTTGAACCTTTGTATGTAAGTGTTCAAGGATTTCAGATTTAAAATAGGTCTCACCGAGCCGTCCGGCTTCGGTACCACAAACAGCGTGAAATAATACCCCTTTCCCTGTTGTAGGAGGGGTACCTTGATTATCACCTACTGGGAATACAGCTTGTGAATGGCTTCCAATACCGCCTCCCTGTCGGAGGGAGACGTTGGTAAAGCAGACTTCAGGAACCGGCGAGGGGGAGACGTCTCGAATTCCAATTTGTACCCCTGAGATACTACCTGCAGGATCCAGGGGTCCACTTGCGAGTGAGCCCACTGCGCGCTGAAATTCTTGAGACGGGCCCCCACCGTGCCTGAGTCCGCTTGTAAGGCCCCAGCGTCATGCTGAGGACTTGGCAGAAGCGGGGGAGGGCTTCTGTTCCTGGGAAAAGGCTGCCTGCTGCAGTCTTTTTCCCCTTCCTCTGCCCCAGGGCAGATATGAGTGGCCTTTTGCCCGCTTGCCCTTATGGGGACGAAAGGACTGAGCCTGAAAAGACGGTGTCTTTTTCTGCTGAGAGGTGACCTGGGGTAAAAAGGTGGATTTCCCAGCCGTTGCCGTGGCCACCAGGTCCGATAGACCGACCCCAAATAACCCCTCCCCTTTATACGACAATACTTCCATATGCCGTTTGGAATCCGCATCACCTGACCACTGTCGCGTCCATAACCCTCTTCTGGCAGAAATGGACAGCGCACTTACTCTTGATGCCAGAGTGCAAATATCCCTCTGTGCATCTCGCATATATAGAAATGCATCCTTTAAATGCTCTATAGTCAATAATATACTGTCCCTGTCCAGGGTATCAATATTTTCAGTCAGGGAATCCGACTAAGCTACCCCAGCACTGCACATCCAGGCTGAGGCGATTGCTGGTCGCAGTATAATACCAGTATGTGTGTATATACTTTAGGATATTTTCCAGCTTCCTATCAGCTGGTTCCTTGAGGGCGGCCGTTTCAGGAGACGGTAACGCCACTTGTTTTGATAAGCGTGTGAGCGCCTTATCTACCCTAGGGGGTGTTTCCCAACGCGCCCTAACCTCTGGCGGGAAAGGGTATAATGCCAATAATTTTTTAGAAATTAGCAGTTTTTTATCGGGGGAAACCCACGCTTCATCACACACCTCATTTAATTAATCTGATTCAGGAAAAACTACGGGTAGTTTTTTCACACCCCACATAATACCCTTTTTTGTGGTACTTGTAGTATCAGAAATGTTCAAAACCTCCTTCATTGCCGTGATCATGTAACGTGTGGCCCTACTGGAAAATACGTTTGTTTCCTCACCGTCGACACTGGAGTCAGTGTCCGTGTCTGGGTCTGTGTCGACCATCTGAGGTAACGGTCGCTTTAGAGCCCCTGACGGTGTTTGAGACGCCTGTACAGGTAATAACTGATTTGCCGGCTGTCTCATGTCGTCAACAGTCTTTTGTAAAGTGCTGACGCTATCACGTAATTCCTTCCATAAGACCATCCAGTCAGGTGTCGACTCCCTAGGGGGTGACATCACTATTACAGGCAATTGCTCCGCCTCCATACCATTTTCCTCCTCATACATGTCGACACAACGTACCGACACACAGCACACACACAGGGAATGCTCTGATAGAGGACAGGACCCCACTAGCCCTTTGGGGAGACAGAGGGAGAGTTTGCCAGCACACACCAGAGCGCTATATATATACAGGGATAACCTTATATAAGTGTTTTTCCCTTATATAGCTGCTGTATTGATTTATCTGCCAAATTAGTGCTCCCCCTCTTGTTTTACCCTGTTTCTGTAGTGCAGGACTGCAGGGGAGAGTCAGGGAGCTTCCCTCCAACGGAGCTGTGAGGGAAAATGGCGCCAGTGTGCTGAGGAGATAGGCTCCGCCCCCTTCTCGGCGGCCTTTCTCCCGCTTTTTTAAGGAAAAACTGGCAGGGGTTAAATGCATCCATATAGCCCAGGAGCTATATGTGATGTATTTTTTGCCATCTAAGGTGTTTTTATTGCTGCTCAGGGCGCCCCCCCCCCCCAGCACCCTCAGTGACCGGAGTGTGAAGTGTGCTGAGAGCAATGGCGCACAGCTGCGGTGCTGTGCGCTACCTTGTTGAAGACAGGACGTCTTCTGCCGCCGATTTCCCGGACCTCTTCTGTCTTCTGGCTCTGTAAGGGGGCCGGCGGCGCGGCTCTGGGACCCATCCATGGCTGGGCCTGTGATCGTCCCTCTGGAGCTAATGTCCAGTAGCCTAAGAAGCCCAATCCACTCTGCACGCAGGTGAGTTCGCTTCTTCTCCCCTTAGTCCCTCGGTGCAGTGAGCCTGTTGCCTGCAGGATTCACTGAAAATAAAAAACCTATACTTAAACTTTTTCACTAAGCAGCTCAGGAGAGCCCCCTAGTGTGCACCCTTCTCGTTCGGGCACAAAAATCTAACTGAGGCTTGGAGGAGGGTCATAGGGGGAGGAGCCAGTGCACACCAGGTAGTCCTAAAGCTTTTACTTTTGTGCCCAGTCTCCTGCGGAGCCGCTATTCCCCATGGTCCTTTCGGAGTTCCCAGCATCCACTAGGACGTCAGAGAAAAGGATTTACCAGTAGGTAATTAAAATCCTATTTTCTCTTGTGTCCTAGAGGATGCTGGGGTCCATATTAGTATCATGGGGATGTACCAAAGCTCCCAGAACGGGAGGGAGAGCGCGCAGGCTCCTGCACCACTGCTTGACCCCACTTGAGGTCATCAGAGGCCAAAGTATCAAACTTGTAAAACTTAGCAAACATGTTCGATCCAGACCAAGTAGCTGCTCGGCAAAGCTGTAAAGCCGACACACCCCGGGCCGCCGCCCAGGTAGACCCCACCTTACGAGTAGAGTTGGCCTTAACCGATTTTGGACACAGCAATCCAGCCGTAGAATACGCGTGCTGGATGGTGAACCTGATCCAGCGAGAAATCGACTGCTTAGAAGCAGGACACCCAATTTTTTGGGGATCATAGAGGACAAACAGAGTCCGATTTTCTGTGAGAAGTCATCTCCACATAAATCTTCAAAACCCTAACAACATCCAAGGCCTTTGAAGTAATTGAGGAGTCAGTAGCCCCTGGCACCACAACAGGTTGGTTGAACACAACCTTAGGAAGGAACTGTTGAAGAGTCCTGAGTTCCGCCCTATCTTCATGGAAGAACAGATAGGGATTTTTACAGAACAAAGCCCCCAATTCCGACACACGTCAAGCAGAAGCTAAGGCCAACAAAGTGACCGCCTTCCAAGTGAGAAACCTTGATTTCAGCCTCCTGTTGAGGCTCAAACCAATCCGATTGCAGGAACTGCAATACCACATCAAGATCCCAGGGTGCCATTGGTGCCACAAAGGGAGGCTGAATGTGCAAAACCCCTTTCAAAAAGGTCTGAACCTCAGGGAGGACAGCCAATTGTTACTGGAAGAAAATGGATAAGGCCGAAATCTGGACCTTGATGGAGCCCAATCTCAGGCCCATATCCACACCTGCTTGCAGGAAAAGGAGAAAACGTCCAACTTGAAACTCCACCACAGGAAACTTCTTGGATTCACACCAAGACACATTTTTTTCAAATACGACGGTAATGTTTAGACGTTACCCCCTTCCTAGCCTGTATCAGGGTAGGAACAACCTCGCTCGGAATACCCTTCCGAGCTAAGATCTGTCGCCCAACCGCCATGCCATCATACATAGCCGCAGTAAGACTTTATAATGTAGAAGATCCTAACTGTAGTAGAAGATCCTCCCGAGGAGGCAGAGGCCTTGGATCTTCCAGCAGTAGATCTAGCAGATCCGCGCACCAAGCCCTCCTTGGCCAGTCAAGAGAAATGAGGATTGCCAGAACCTTTGTTCTTTTTACAAGTTGTAGAACTTTTGGAATTAGAGGAAGTGGAGGAAACACTTACACTGACGTGAACGCCCACGGTGTTACTAGTGCGTCCACCGCCACTGCCTGTGGGTCACTTGACCTGAAACAGTACCTCCGCAGCTCCTTGTTGAGGCAGGGGGCCTTCATGTCTTTAGAATGTAAGCTCTCACGAGCAAGGCCTTCTTCCCTCATGTGCTTATCCTTTCTTACTTTAATAATCTTCAACTGCACCAACTCCAGCAGCCTTCTGCCACCTGATACTTATTCCAGTGTCATCTGCTGAAGTAACTGTTTATTTACCCTGTACTTGTCCTATACCGTCATCAACTGTAAGTTGCTGTTTTCCTGTTTGATTATTTGTTTATGTACTCTGTAACTGGGCGCTGCGGAACCCTTGTGGCGCCATATAAATAAAGGATAATAATAAATGTCTATGTGAGGAACCCCCCACCAACCGGTTACCTCACGAACACCTCCGGGCGGAGGCCCCACTCCCCTGAATGGAGATCATGTCTGCTGAGGAAGTCTGCTTCCCAGTTGTCTACTCCTGGAATGAAGATTGCTGACATCGCCACAGTGTGCCTTTCTGCCCAGAGGAGGAATCTTGTCACCTCTGACATTGCAGCCCTGCTCTTCGTTCCGCCTTGTAGGTTTATGTAGGCCACTGTGGTCACGTTGTCCGACTGCACCTGAACAGCCTGATCCTGCAGGTGTGCTGCTTGAAAATAAGAATTTACTTACCGATAATTCTATTTCTCGTAGTCCGTAGTGGATGCTGGGAACTCCGTAAGGACCATGGGGAATAGCGGCTCCGCAGGAGACTGGGCACAAAAGTAAAGCTTTAGGACTACCTAGTGTGCACTGGCTCCTCCCCCTATGACCCTCCTCCAAGCCTCAGTTAGGATACTGTGCCCGGACGAGCGAACACAATAAGGAAGGATTTTGAATCCCGGGTAAGACTCATACCAGCCACACCAATCACACCGTACAACTTGTGATCTGAACCCAGTTAACAGCATGATAACAGAGGAGCCTCTGAAAAGATGGCTCACAACAACAATAACCCGATTTTTGTAACAATAACTATGTACAAGTATTGCAGACAATCCGCACTTGGGATGGGCGCCCAGCATCCACTACGGACTACGAGAAATAGAATTATCGGTAAGTAAATTCTTATTTTCTCTGACGTCCTAGTGGATGCTGGGAACTCCGTAAGGACCATGGGGATTATACCAAAGCTCCCAAACGGGCGGGAGAGTGCGGATGACTCTGCAGCACCGAATGAGAGAACTCCAGGTCCTCCTCAGCCAGGGTATCAAATTTGTAGAATTTAGTAAACGTGTTTGCCCCTGACCAAGTAGCTGCTCGGCAAAGTTGTAACGCCGAGACCCCTCGGGCAGCCGCCCAAGATGAGCCCACCTTCCTTGTGGAATGGGCTTTTACAGATTTTGGCTGTGGCAGGCCTGCCACAGAATGTGCAAGCTGAATTGTACTACAAATCCAACGAGCAATAGTCTGCTTAGAAGCAGGAGCACCCAGCTTGTTGGGTGCATACAGGATAAACAGCGAGTCAGATTTCCTGACTCCAGCCGTCCTGGAAACATATATTTTCAAGGCCCTGACTACGTCCCACAACTTGGAGTCCTCCAAGTCACTAGTAGCCGCAGGTACCACAATAGGTTGGTTCAGATGAAACACTGAAACCACCTTAGGGAGAAAATGAGGACGAGTCCTCAATTCCGCCCTGTCTGAATGGAAGATCAGATAAGGGCTTTTACAGGATAAAGCCCGCCAATTCTGACACGTGCCTGGCCGAGGCCAGGGTCAACAACATGACCACTTTCCATGTGAGATATTTTAACTCCACAGATTCAAGTGGTTCAAACCAATGTGACTTTAGGAACCCCAAAACTACATTGAGATCCCAAGGTGCCACTGGAGGCACAAAAGGAGGCTGTATATGCAGTACCCCTTTTACAGACGTCTCAACTTCAGGTAGTGAAGCTAGTTCTTTCTGGAAGAAAATTGACAGGGCCGAAATTTGAACCTTAATGGACCCCAATTTTAGGCCCATAGACACTCCTGTTTACAGGAAATGCAGGAATCGACCTAGTTGAAATTCCTCCATCGGGGCCTTACTGGCCTCGCACCACGCAACATATTTTCGCCAAATGCGGTGATAATGCTTTGCGGTTACATCCTTCCTGGCTTGACCAGGGTAGGGATGACTTCATCCGGAATGCCTTTTTCCTTCAGGATCCGGCGTTCAACCGCCCTGCCGTCAAACGCAGCCGCGGTAAGTCTTGGAATAGACCGGGTCCTTGCTGGAGCAGGTCCCTTCTTAGAGGTAGAGGCCACGGGTCCTCCGTGAGCATCTCTTGAAGTTCCGGGTACCAAGTCCTTCTTGGCCAATCCGGAGCCACGAGTATAGTTCTTACTCCCCTCCGTCTTATAATTCTCAGTACTTTTGGTATGAGAGGAAGAGGAGGGAACACATACACTGACTGGTACACCCACGGTGTTACCAGAGCGTCCACAGCTATTGCCTGAGGGTCCCTTGACCTGGCGCAATACCTGTCCAATTTTTTGTTTAGGCGGGACGCCATCATGTCCACCTTTGGTTTTTCCCAATGGTTTACAATCATGTGGAAGACTTCTGGGTGAAGTCCCCACTCTCCCGGGTGGAGGTCGTGCCTGCTGAGGAAGTCTGCTTCCCAGTTGTCCACTCCCGGAATGAACACTGCTGACAGTGCTATCACATGATTTTCCGCCCAGCGAAAAATCCTTGCAGCTTCTGCCATTGCCCTCCTGCTTCTTGTGCCGCCCTGTCTGTTTACGTGGGCGACTGCCGTGATGTTGTCCGACTGCATCAGCACCGGCTGACCTTGAAGCAGAGGTCTTGCTTGGCTTAGGGCATTGTAAATGGCCCTTAGCTCCAAAATATTTATGTGAAGTGATGTCTCCAGGCTTGACCACAAGCCCTGGAAATTTCTTCCCTGTGTGACTGCTCCCCAGCCTCGCAGGCTGGCATCCGTGGTTACCAGGACCCAGTCCTGAATGCCGAATCTGCGGCCCTCTAGAAGATGAGCACTCTGCAACCAACACAGGAGAGACACCCTTATCTTTGGTGACAGGGTTATCCGCTGATGCATCTGAAGATGCGATCCGGACCATTTGATCAGCAGGTCCCACTGGAAAGTTCTTGCGTGGAATCTGCCGAATGGAATTGCTTCGTAGGAAGCCACCATTTTTCCCAGGACCCTTGTGCACTGATGCACTGACACTTGGCCTGGTTTTAGGAGGTTTCTGACTAGTTCGGATAACTCCCTGGCTTTCTCCTCCGGGAGAAAACACCTTTTTCTGGACTGTGTCCAGGATCATCCCTAGGAATAGAAGACGTGTCGTCGGGATCAGCTACGATTTTGGAATATTGAGAATCCAACCGTGCTGCCGCAGCACTATCAGATAGTGCTACCCCGACTTCCAACTGTTCCCTGGATCTTGCCCTTATCAGGAGATCGTCCAAGTAAGGGATAATAAGAATTTACTTACCGATAATTCTATTTCTCGTAGTCCGTAGTGGATGCTGGGGACTCCGTCAGGACCATGGGGAATAGCGGCTCCGCAGGAGACAGGGCACAAAAATAAAGCTTTAGGATTAGGTGGTGTGTACTGGCTCCTCCCCCTATGACCCTCCTCCAAGCCTCAGTTAGGATACTGTGCCCGGACGAGCGTACACAATAAGGAAGGATATTGAATCCCGGGTAAGACTCATACCAGCCACACCAATCACACCGTATAACTTGTGATCTGAACCCAGTTAACAGTATGACAAACGTAGGAGCCTCTGAACAGACGGCTCACAACAATAACAACCCGAATTTGTTTGTAACAATAACTATGTACAAGTATTGCAGACAATCCGCACTTGGGATGGGCGCCCAGCATCCACTACGGACTACGAGAAATAGAATTATCGGTAAGTAAATTCTTATTTTCTCTAACGTCCTAAGTGGATGCTGGGGACTCCGTCAGGACCATGGGGATTATACCAAAGCTCCCAAACGGGCGGGAGAGTGCGGATGACTCTGCAGCACCGAATGAGAGAACTCAAGGTCCTCCTCAGCCAGGGTATCAAATTTGTAGAATTTTGCAAACGTGTTTGCCCCTGACCAAGTAGCAGCTCGGCAGAGTTGTAATGCCGAGACCCCCCGGGCAGCCGCCCAGGATGAGCCCACTTTCCTTGTGGAATGGGCCTTGACAGATTTAGGTTGTGGCAAGCCTGCCACAGAATGTGCAAGTTGAATTGTGCTACAAATCCAACGAGCAATCGTCTGCTTAGAAGCAGGAGCACCCATCTTGTTGGGTGCATACAATATAAACAGTGAGTCAGACTTTCTGACTCCCGCCGTTCTTGAAATATATATTTTCAATGCCCGGACCACGTCCAACAACTTGGAATCCTCCAAATCGTTAGTAGCCGCAGGCACCACAATAGGCTGGTTCAGGTGAAACGCTGACACCACCTTAGGCAGAAAATGAGGACGCGTCCGCAGTTCTGCCCTGTCCGTATGGAAAATCAGATATGGGCTCTTATATGATAAAGCCGCCAATTATGATACTCTCCTGGCTGAAGCCAGGGCCAGTAGCATGGTTACTTTCCATGTAAGATATTTCAACTCCACCGATTTGAGCGGCTCAAACCAATGGGATTTGAGAAAATCCAAGACTACATTAAGATCCCACGGTGCCACTGGGGGCACAACCGGGGGCTGTATATGTAGTACTCCTTTTACAAAAGTCTGGACTTCAGGAACTGAAGCCAATTCTTTCTGGAAGAAAATCGACAGGGCCGAAATTTGAACCTTAATGGACCCCAATTTGAGGCCCATAGACAATCCTGTTTGCAGGAAATGTAGGAATCGACCCAGTTGAAATTCCTCCGTGGGGGCCTTCCTGGCCTCACACCACGCAACATATTTCCTCCAAATGCGGTGATAATGTTGTGCAGTCACCTCCTTCCTGGCTTTTACCAGTGTAGGAATGACCTCTTCCGGAATGCCTTTTTCCCTTAGAATTCGGCGTTCAACCGCCATGCCGTCAAACGCAGCCGCGGTAAGTCTTGGAATAGACACGGTCCCTGCTGAAGCAGGTCCCGTCTTAGAGGTAGAGGCCACGGATCCTCCGTGAGCATCTCTTGAAGTTCCGGGTACCAAGTTCTTCTTGGCCAATCCGGAGCCACTAGTATCGTTCTTACTCCCTTTTGCCGTATAATTCTCAGTACTTTTGGTATGAGAGGCAGAGGAGGGAACACATACACTGACTGGAACACCCACGGTGTTACCAGAGCGTCCACAGCTATTGCCTGAGGGTCTCTTGACCTGGCGCAATACCTGTCCAGTTTTTTGTTGAGGCGGGACGCCATCATATCCACCATTGGTTTTTCCCAACGGTTCACAATCATGTGGAAGACTTCTGGATGAAGTCCCCACTCTCCCGGGTGTAGATCGTGTCTGCTGAGGAAGTCTGCTTCCCAGTTGTCCACTCCCGGAATGAATACTGCTGACAGTGCTATCACATGATCTTCCGCCCAGCGAAGAATCCTTGCAGCTTCTGCCATTGCTGTCCTGCTTCTTGTGCCGCCCTGTCTGTTTACGTGGGCGACTGCCGTGATGTTGTCCGACTGGATCAACACCGGCTGACCCTGAAGCAGGGGTTTTGCCAGACTTAGAGCATTGTAAATCGCTCTTAGCTCCAGTATATTTATGTGAAGAGACATCTCCAGGCTTGACCATACTCCCTGGAAGTTTCTTCCCTGTGTGACCGCTCCCCAGCCTCTCAGACTGGCATCCGTGGTCACCAGGACCCAGTCCTGTATGCCGAATCTGCGGCCCTCTAACAGATGAGCACTCTGCAACCACCACAGAAGAGACACCCTTGTCCGTGGCGATAAGGTTATCCGCTGATGCATCTGCAGATGTGATCCGGACCATTTGTCCAGCAGATCCCACTGAAAAGTTCGTGCGTGGAATCTGCCGAATGGAATCGCTTCGTAAGAAGCCACCATCTTTCCCAGGACTCTTGTGCATTGATGCACAGACACTTTCCCTGGTTTTAGGAGGTTCCTGACAAGTTCGGATAACTCCCTGGCTTTCTCCTCCGGAAGAAACACCTTTTTCTGAACCGTGTCCAGAATCATTCCCAGGAACAGCAGACGTGTCGTCGGGGTCAACTGAGATTTTGGAAAATTCAGAATCCACCCGTGTTGTTGCAGCACTAGTCGGGTTAGTGCTACTCCGTCCTCCAGCTGTTCTCTGGACCTTGCCCTTATCAGGAGATCGTCCAAGTAAGGGATAATTAATACGCCTCTTCTTCGCAGAAGAATCATCATTTCGGCCATTACCTTGGTAAAGACCCGAGGTGCCGTGGACAATCCAAACGGCAGCGTCTGAAACTGATAATGACAGTTTTGCACCACGAACCTGAGGTACCCTTGATGTGAAGGGCAAATTGGGACATGCAGGTAAGCATCCTTTATGTCCAGGGACACCATAAAGTCCCCTTCTTCCAGATTCGCTATCACTGCTCTGAGTGACTCCATCTTGAACTTGAATTTTTGTATGTACAGGATCAAAAATTTCAGATTTAGAATAGGTCTTACCGAGCCGTCCGGCTTCGGTACCACAAATAGCGTGGAGTAATACCCCTTTCCCTGTTGTAGGAGGGGTACCTTGACTATCACCTGCTGAGAAAACAGCTTGTGAATGGCTTCCAATACCGTCGCCCTGTCTAAGGGAGACGTTGGCAAAGCAGACTTTAGGAACCTGCGAGGGGGAGACTTCTCGAATTCCAACCTGTAACCCTGAGATACTACCTGCAGGATCCAGGGGTCCACCTGTGAGCAAGCCCACTGTGCGCTGAAATTCTTGAGTCGACCCCCCACCGCTCCCGAGTCCGCTTGTAAGGCCCCAGCGTCATGCTGAGGGCTTTGCAGAACCCTGAGAGGGCTTCTGTTCCTGGGCAGGGGCTGCTTGCTGCCCTCTCTTACCCCTTCCTCTGCCCCGAGGCAGATATGACTGTCCTTTTGTCCGCTTGTTCTTATAGGACCGAAAGGACTGCGGCTGAAAAGACGGTGTCTTTTTCTGTTGGGAGGGGGTCTGAGGTAAAAAGGTGGATTTTCCGGCAGTTGCCGTGGCCACCAGATCCGATAGACCGACGCCAAATAATTCCTCCCCTTTATACGGCAATACTTCCATATGTCGTTTGGAATCCGCATCACCTGACCACTGTCGCGTCCATAAACTCCTTCTGGCAGATATGGACATCGCATTTACTCTCGATGCCAGAGTGCAAATATCTCTCTGAGCATCTCGCATATAAAGGAAAGCATCCTTTAATTGCTCTATAGTCAATAAAATACTGTCCCTATCCAGGGTATCAATATTTTCAGTCAGGGAATCCAACCAGACGACCCCAGCACTGCACATCCAGGCTGAGGCGATGGCTGGTCGCAGTATAACACCAGTATGTGTGTATATACTTTTTAGGGTAGTTTCCAGTCTCCTATCAGCTGGATCCCTGAGGGCGGCCGTATCAGGAGACTGTAACGCCACTTGTTTTGATAAGCGTGTGAGCGCCTTATCCACCCTAGGGGGTGTTTCCCAGCGCGCCCTAACCTCTGGCGGGAAAGGGTATAATGCTAATAACTTTTTTGAAATTAGCACTTTTCTATCTGGGTTAACCCACGCTTCATCACATACATCATTTAATTCCTCTGATTCAGGAAAAACTACAGGTAGTTTTTTCACCCCCCACATAATACCCCTTTTTGTGGTACTTGCAGTATCAGAGATATGCAAAGCCTCCTTCATTGCCGTGATCATATAACGTGTGGCCCTACTTGAAAATACGTTTGTTTCATCACCGTCGACACTAGATTCAGTGTCTGTGTCTGGGTCGACCGACTGAGGTAAAGGGCGCTTTACAGCCCCTGACTGTGTCTGAGACGCCTGGGCAGGTACTAACTGGTTTGCCGGCCGTCTCATGTCGTCAACTGATTTTTGTAATGTGCTGACATTATCACGTAATTCCATAAACAAAGCCATCCATTCCGGTGTCGACTCCCTGGGGGGTGACATCACCATTATCGGCAATTGCTCTGCCTCCACACCAACATCGTCCTCATACATGTCGACACACACGTACCGACACACAGCAGACACACAGGGAATGCTCTTATCGAAGACAGGACCCCACTAGCCCTTTGGGGAGACAGAGGGAGAGTTTGCCAGCACACAACCAAGCGCTATAATATATATGGGAACAACCTTATAATAAGAATTTACTTACCGATAATTCTATTTCTCGGAGTCCGTAGTGGATGCTGGGGTTCCTGAAAGGACCATGGGGAATAGCGGCTCCGCAGGAGACAGGGCACAAAAAAGTAAAGCTTTACTAGGTCAGGTGGTGTGCACTGGCTCCTCCCCCTATGACCCTCCTCCAGACTCCAGTTAGGTACTGTGCCCGGACGAGCATACACAATAAGGGAGGCATTTTGAATCCCGGGTAAGACTCATACCAGCCACACCAATCACACCGTACAACTTGTGATCTAAACCCAGTTAACAGTATGACAACAGAAAGGGCCTCTTAAAGATGGCTCCTTAACAATAACCCGAATTAGTTAACAATAACTATGTACAAGTATTGCAGATAATCCGCACTTGGGATGGGCGCCCAGCATCCACTACGGACTCCGAGAAATAGAATTATCGGTAAGTAAATTCTTATTTTCTCTATCGTCCTAAGTGGATGCTGGGGTTCCTGAAAGGACCATGGGGATTATACCAAAGCTCCCAAACGGGCGGGAGAGTGCGGATGACTCTGCAGCACCGAATGAGAGAACTCCAGGTCCTCCTTTGCCAGGGTATCAAATTTGTAAAATTTTACAAACGTGTTCTCCCCCGACCACGTAGCTGCTCGGCAGAGTTGTAATGCCGAGACCCCTCGGGCAGCCGCCCAAGATGAGCCCACCTTCCTTGTGGAGTGGGCTTTTACAGTTTTAGGCTGTGGCAGGCCTGCCACAGAATGTGCAAGTTGAATTGTGTTACAAATCCAACGAGCAATCGACTGCTTAGAAGCAGGTGCGCCCAACTTGTTGGGTGCATACAATATAAACAGCGAGTCAGATTTTCTGACTCCAGCCGTCCTTGCAATGTATATTTTTAAGGCTCTGACAACGTCCAACAACTTGGAGTCCTCCAAGTCGCTAGTGGCCGCAGGCACCACAATAGGTTGGTTCAGATGAAATGCTGATACCACTTTAGGGAGAAAATGCGGACGAGTCCGCAGTTCTGCCCTATCCGAATGGAAGATTAGATAAGGACTTTTATAAGATAAAGCCGCCAATTCAGATACTCTCCTGGCAGAGGCCAGGGCTAGTAACATAGTCACTTTCAATGTGAGATATTTCAAATCCACCTTTTTCAATGGTTCAAACCAATGGGATTTGAGGAAATCTAAAACTACATTTAGATCCCACGGTGCCACCGGAGGCACCACAGGAGGCTGTATATGCAGTACTCCCTTGACAAAAGTCTGGACCTCAGGGACAGAGGCCAATTCTTTTTGGAAGAATATTGACAGGGCCGAAATTTGAACCTTAATGGATCCCAATTTGAGACCCATAGATAATCCTGATTGCAGGAAATGTAGGAAACGACCCAGTTGGAATTCCTCCGTCGGAACCCTCCGATCCTCGCACCACGCTACATATTTTCGCCAAATGCGGTGATAATGTTTCACGGTGACTTCCTTCCGTGCCTTAATCAAGGTAGGAATGACTTCTTCTGGAATGCCTTTCCCTTTTAGGATCTGGCGTTCAACCGCCATGCCGTCAAACGCAGCCGCGGTAAGTCTTGAAAAAGACAGGGACCCTGCTGTAGCAGGTCCCTTCTCAGAGGTAGAGGCCACGGTTCGTCCGTGAGCATCTCTTGAAGTTCCGGATACCAAGTCCTTCTCGGCCAATCCGGAACCACTAGTATTGTTCTTACTCTTCTTTGCCGTATGATCTTCAATACCTTTGGTATGAGCGGCAGAGGAGGAAACACATACACTGACTGGTACACCCAAGGAGTTACCAGTGCGTCCACAGCTATTGCCTGTGGATCTCTTGACCTGGCGCAATATTTGTCCAGTTTCTTGTTGAGGCGAGACGCCATCATGTCTACAATTGGTCTTTCCCAACGGTCTATTAACATGTTGAAGACTTCTGGATGTAGACCCCACTCTCCCGGATGAAGATCGTGTCTGCTGAGGAAGTCTGCTTCCCAGTTGTCCACGCCCGGGATGAACACTGCTGACAGTGCTATCACGTGATTCTCCGCCCAGCGAAGAATCTTGGCAGCTTCTGCCATTGCACTCCTGCTTCTTGTGCCGCCCTGCCTGTTTACATGGGCGACCGCCGTGATGTTGTCCGACTGAATCAACACCGGCTTTCCTTGCAGGAGAAGTTCCGCCTGGCTTAGAGCATTGTAGATTGCTCTTAGTTCCAGAATGTTTATGTGAAGAGACTTTTCCAGACTCGTCCATACTCCCTGGAAGTTTCTTCCTTGTGTGACTGCTCCCCAGCCTCTCAGGCTGGCGTCCGTGGTCACCAGGATCCAATCCTGAATGCCGAATCTGCGGCCTTCTAATAGGTGAGCCTTCTGCAACCACCACAGAAGTGACACCCTTGTCTTTGGTGACAGGGTTATTCGCAGGTGCATCTGCAGATGCGACCCTGACCATTTGTCCAACAGATCCCTTTGGAATATTCTTGCATGGAATCTGCCGAATGGAATTGCTTCGTAAGAAGCCACCATTTTTCCCAGGACTCTTGTGCATTGATGTACTGACACTTTTCCTGGTTTTAGGAGGTTCCTGACCAGATCGGATAACTCCTTGGCTTTTTCCTCTGGAAGGAAAACCTTTTTCTGAACCGTGTCCAGAATCATTCCTAGGAACAGCAGACGAGTTGTCGGGATTAAATGGGATTTTGGAATATTCAGAATCCACCCGTGTTGTCTTAGCACCTCTTGAGATAGTGCTAAAGCTGTCTCCAGCTGTTCTCTGGACCTTGCCCTTATTAGGAGATCGTCCAAGTATGGGATAACTAATACGCCTTTTCTTCGAAGAAGAATCATCATCTCGGCCATTACCTTGGTAAAGACCCGAGGCGCCGTGGACAATCCGAACGGCAGCGTCTGAAACTGATAGTGACAGTTTTGAACAATGAACCTGAGGTACCCCTGGTGTGCGGGGTAAATCGGAACGTGTAGATACGCATCCTTGATGTCCAAGGATACCATAAAGTCCCCTTCTTCCAGGTTCGCTATCACTGCTCTGAGTGACTCCATCTTGAACTTGAACTTTTTTATGTAGAGGTTCAAGGACTTCAGATTTAGAATAGGCCTTACCGAGCCATCCGGCTTCGGTACCACAAATAGAGTGGAATAATACCCCTTTCCTTGTTGTAATAGGGGTACTTTGACTATCACCTGCTGAGCGTACAGCTTGTGAATGGCTTCCAACACCCTCTCCCTTTCGGAAGAGACGGTTGGTAAGGCAGACTTCAGGAAACGATGAGGAGGATCCGTCTCTAATTCCAACCTGTACCCCTGAGATATTATCTGCAGGATCCAGGGGTCTACCTGCGAGTGAGCCCACTGCGCGCTGTAATTTTTGAGACGGCCCCCCACTGTCCCCGAGTCCGCTTGAGAGGCCCCAGCGTCATGCTGAGGTTTTTGCAGGAGCCGGGGAGGGCTTCTGTTCCTGGGAAGGAGCTGCCTGTTGGTGTCTCTTCCCTCTTCCTCTGCCTCGTGGCAGGTACGACAAGCCCTTTGCTCTCTTATTTTTGTAGGAGCGAAAAGGCTGCGGTTGAAAGGTCGGTGCCTTTCTCTGTTGGGGAGTGACTTGAGGTAAAAAAGTGGATTTCCCGGCAGTAGCCGTGGCCACCAAGTCTGATAGACCAACTCCAAATAACTCCTCCCCTTTATACGGCAAAACCTCCATGTGACGTTTTGAATCCGCATCGCCTGTCCACTGTCGTGTCCATAAGGCTCTTCTGGCTGAAATGGACATAGCACTCACCCGAGATGCCAGTGTGCAAATATCCCTCTGTGCATCACGCATATAGATAAATGCATCCTTTATTTGTTCTAACGACAGTAAAACATTGTCCCTATCTAGGGTATCAATATTTTCAATCAGGGATTCTGACCAAACTACTCCAGCACTGCACATCCAGGCAGTTGCTATAGCTGGTCGTAGTATAACACCTGCATGTGTGTATATATTCTTTTGAATAACTTCCATCTTTCTATCTGATGGATCCTTAAGTGCGGCCGTCTCAGGAGAGGGTAACGCCACTTGTTTGGATAAGCGTGTGAGCGCCTTGTCCACCTTAGGGGGTGTTTCCCAGCGCGCCCTAACCTCTGGCGGGAAAGGGTATAATGCCAATAACTTTTTTGAAATTATCAACTTTTTATCAGGAGCAACCCACGCTTCATCACACACGTCATTTAATTCTTCTGATTCAGGAAAAACTGTTTGTAGTTTTTTCACACCATACATAATACCCTGTTTTACGGTATCTGTAGTATCAGCTAAATGTAACGTCTCCTTCATTGCCAAAATCATATAACGTGTGGCCCTACTGGAAAATACGTTTGAATTTCTACCGTCGTCACTGGAATCAGTGCCCGTGTCTGGGTCTGTGTCGACCGACTGAGGCAAAGGGCGTTTTACAGCCCCTGACGGTGTTTGAGGCGCCTGGACAGGCATTAATTGATTGTCCGGCCGCCTCATGTCCTCAACTGACTGTTTAAGGGAAGATAAACCATCACGTAATTCCACAAATAAAGGCATCCATTCTGGTGTCGACCCCCTGGGGGGTGACATCTGCATATTTGGCAATTGCTCCGCCTCCACACCAATATCGTCCTCATACATGTCGACACCACGTACCGACACACACCGCAAACTCACAGGGAATGCTCTAATGAAGACAGGACCCACTAGCCCTTTTGGGGAGACAGAGGGAGAGTCTGCCAGCACACACCACAAAGCGCTATATATACAAGGGATATCCTTATATTAAGTGCTCCCTTATAGCTGCTTTAATATATATATATATAGCCATTAATGTGCCCCCCCTCTCTGTTTTACCCTGTTTCTGTAGTGCAGTGCAGGGGAGAGACCTGGGAGCCGTTCTGACCAGCGGAGCTGTGACAGAAAATGGCGCCGTGTGCTGAGGAGATAGGCCCCGCCCCTTTTTCGGCGGGTTCTTCTCCCGCTATTTTTCCAGTCAGGCAGGGGTTAAATATCTCCATATAGCCCCTATGGGCTATATGTGAGGTATTTTTAGCCTTGTATAAGGTTTATATTTGCCTCTCAGAGCGCCCCCCCCCAGCGCTCTGCACCCTCAGTGACTGCCCAGTGAAGTGTGCTGAGAGGAAAATGGCGCACAGCTGCAGTGCTGTGCGCTACCTTATGAAGACTGAGGAGTCTTCAGCCGCCGGTTTCCGGACCTCTTCACGCTTCAGCATCTGCAAGGGGGTCGGCGGCGCGGCTCCGGGACCGGACTCCACGGCTGGGCCTGTGTTCGATCCCTCTGGAGCTAATGGTGTCCAGTAGCCAAGCAGCAAATCCACTCTGCATGCAGGTGAGTTTACTACTTTCCCCCTAAGTCCCACGTTGCAGTGATCCTGTTGCCAGCAGGACTCACTGTAAAGAAAAAAAAACCTAAACTAAACTTTCTCTAAGCAGCTCTTTAGGAGAGCCACCTAGATTGCACCCTTCTCGTTCGGGCACAAAATCTAACTGGAGTCTGGAGGAGGGTCATAGGGGGAGGAGCCAGTGCACACCACCTGACCTAGTAAAGCTTTACTTTTTTGTGCCCTGTCTCCTGCGGAGCCGCTATTCCCCATGGTCCTTTCAGGAACCCCAGCATCCACTTAGGACGATAGAGAAATAAGTGTTGTTCCTTATAGCAGCTTAAATATATCAAAATATCGCCAAAAAATGTCCCCCCTCTCTGTTTTACCCTGTTTCTGTAGTGCAGTGCAGGGGAGAGTCCTGGGAGCCTTCCTCACAGCGGAGCTGAGCAGGAAAATGGCGCTGTGTGCTGAGGAGAATAAGCCCCGCCCCCTATTTCGGCGGGCTTTTCTCCCGGAGTTTTAGATATCTGGCATGGGTTAAATACATACATATAGCCTCAATGGCTATATGTGATGTATTCTTTTGCCATAAAGGTATTAAATATTGCTGCCCAGGGCGCCCCCAGCAGCGCCCTGCACCCTCCGTGACCGCTTGGTGTGAAGTGTGTGACAACAATGGCGCACAGCTGCAGTGCTGTGCGCTACCTTCATGAAGACTGAAGAGCCTTCTGCCGCCTGTTTCCGGACCTTTAATCTTCAGCATCTGTAAGGGGGGTCGGCGGCGCGGCTCCGGGACGAACCCCAGGGTGAGACCTGTGTTCCGACTCCCTCTGGAGCTAATGGTGTCCAGTAGCCTAAGAATCCAATCCATCCTGCACGCAAGTGAGTTGAAATTCTCTCCCCTAAGTCCCTCGATGCAGTGAGCCTGTTGCCAGCAGGACTCACTGAAAAATAAGAATTTACTTACCGATAATTCTATTTCTCGGAGTCCGTAGTGGATGCTGGGGTTCCTGAAAGGACCATGGGGAATAGCGGCTCCGCAGGAGACAGGGCACAAAAAGTAAAGCTTTCCGATCAGGTGGTGTGCACTGGCTCCTCCCCCTATGACCCTCCTCCAGACTCCAGTTAGGTACTGTGCCCGGACGAGCGTACACAATAAGGGAGGAATTTTGAATCCCGGGTAAGACTCATACCAGCCACACCAATCACACTGTACAACCTGTGATCTGAACCCAGTTAACAGTATGATAACAGCGGAGCCTCTGAAAAGATGGCTCACAACAACAATAACCCGATTTAGTTAGCAATAACTATGTACAAGTATTGCAGATAATCCGCACTTGGGATGGGCGCCCAGCATCCACTACGGACTCCGAGAAATAGAATTATCGGTAAGTAAATTCTTATTTTCTCTATCGTCCTTGTGGATGCTGGGGTTCCTGAAAGGACCATGGGGATTATACCAAAGCTCCCAAACGGGCGGGAGAGTGCGGATGACTCTGCAGCACCGAATGAGAGAACTCCAGGTCCTCTTTTGCCAGGGTATCAAATTTGTAGAATTTTACAAACGTGTTCTCCCCCGACCACGTAGCTGCTCGGCAAAGTTGTAATGCCGAGACCCCTCGGGCAGCCGCCCAAGATGAGCCCACCTTCCTTGTGGAATGGGCCTTAACAGATTTAGACTGTGGCAGGTCTGCCACAGAATGTGCAAGTTGAATTGTGCTACCAATCCCACGAGCAATCGACTGCTTAGAAGCAGAAGCACCCAGCATTGTTGGGTGCATACAGGATAAACAGCAAGTCAGATTTCCTGACTCCAGCCAACCTGGAAACTATATTTTCAGGGCCCTGATAATATCCAGCAACTTGGAGTCCTCCAAGTCCCTAGTAGCCGCAGGTACCACAATAAGCTGGTTCAGGTGAAACGCTGACACCACCTTAAGGAGAAACTGGGGACGAGTCCGCAGCTTTGCTCTGTCCGAATGGACAATCAGATATGGCTTTGTGAGATAAAGCCGCCAATTCTGACACTCGCCTGGCCGAGGCCAGGACCAACAGCATGGTCATTTTCCATGTGAGATATATCAAATCCACAGATTTGAGTTGTTTAAACCAATGTGATTTTTTAGGAATCCCAAAACTACGTTGAGATCGCCCAGTGCCACTGGAGACATCAAAGGGGCTGTATATGCAGTACTCCCTTAACAACTTCTGGACTTCAGGAACTGAAGCCAATTTCTTTCTGGAAGAAAATCAACAGGCCGAAATTTGAACCTTAATGGACCCAATTTGAGACCCATAGACACTCCTGTTTGCAGGAAATGTAGAAATTAACCTAGTTGAAATTCTTCCGTGGAGCCTTCCTGGACTCACACCCTGGCACATATTTTCACCTAAGTGGTGATAATGTTGTGCGGTCACCTCCTTCCTGGCTCTGACCAGGGTAGGGATGACCTCTTCCGGAACGCCTCTTTCCCTTAGGATCCAGCGTTCACCCGCCTTGGCGTCAACGCAGCTGCGGTAAGTCCCGGAACAGACACGGTTCTTGCCGAATCAAGACCCTTCTTAGTATCTCTTGAAGTTCCGGGAACCAAGTCCTTCTTGGCCAAACCGGAGCCACGAGTATAGTTCTTACTCCTCTCCTTCCTATCATTTTCAATACATTGGGTATGAAAAGCAGAGGATGGAACACATACACCGACTGGTACACCGACGGTGTTACCAGAGCGTCCCAGCTATTGCCTGAGTGTCTCTTGACCTGGCGCTTCAGGTGGGACGCCATCATAACCACCTTTGGTCTTTCCCAACGGTTTACAATCATGTGGAAACTTCCAGATTAAGTTTCCACTTTTCCGGGTGGAATTCATTTATGCTGAGGAAATCTTCCCAGTTGCCCACTCCCGGAATGAACACCGCTGACAGTGTTATCACATGATTTTCCGCCCAGCGAAGAATCCTTGCTGTCATTGCCCTCCTGCTTCTTGTGTCGCCCCGTCTGATAACGTGGGCGACCGCCATGATGATGTCCTACTGGATCAGCACCGGTTGACTTTGAAGCAGGAGTCTTCCTAGGCTCAGAGCATTGTAAATTGCCCTTAGCTCCAGTATATTCATGTGGAGAGAAGTCTCCAGACTTGACCACACTTCCTTGGAAATTTTTTTTTTTTTTTTTTTTTTTTCCCTGTGTGACTACTCCCCAGCCTCTCAGGCTGGTATCCGTGGTCCCCAGAACACAGTCCTGAATGCTGAGTGTGCTGCCCTCTAAAAGATGAGCACTCTGCAGCCCCCACAGAAGAGACACCCTTGTCCTTGGAGACAGGATTATCCGCTGATGCATCTGAAAATGCGATCCGGACCATTCGTCCAGCAAATCCCCTGAGATCTGCCGAATGGAATCGCTTCGTAAGAAGCCACCATTTTTCCCAGGACTCCTGTGCATTGATGCACTGATACTTGGCCTGGTTTTAGGAGGTTTCTGACTAGGTCGAATAACTCCTTGGCTTTTTCCTCCCGGAGGAACACCTTTTTCTGGACTATGCCCAGAATCATTCCTAGGAACAGCAGACGTATCGTCGGAAAACAGCTGCGATTCTTGGAATATTTAGAATCCAGTCGTGCTGTCGTAGAACTACTTTAGATAGTGCTCTTCCGACCTCCAACTGTTCTCTGGAACTTGCCCTTTTCAGGATATCGTCCAAGTAAGGGATAATTTAGATGCCTTTTTTCTTTGAAGAAACATCTTTTCGGCCATTACCTTGGTAAAAGGCCCGGGGTGCCGTGGATAATTCAAACGGCATCGTCTGAAACTGATATTGACAGTTCTGTACCACGAACCAGAGGTACCCTTGTTGAGAAGGGCAAATTTGGACATGGAGGTAATCCTTGATGTCCAGGGACACCATATAGTCCCCTTTTTTCCGGTTCGCTATCACTGCTCTGAGTGACTCCATCTCGATTTGAACCTTTTATGTAAGTGTTCAAAGATTTCAGTTTAGACTATGTCTCACCAAGCCGTCTGGCTTCAGTACCACAATATAGTGTGGAAAAATAATACCCTTTTCCTTGTTGTAGGAGGGGTACTTTGATTATCACCTGCTGGATATACAGCTTGTGAATTGTTTCCAATGCTGCCTCCCTGTCGGAGGGAGCCGTTGGTAAAGCAGACTTCAGAAACCTGCGAGGAGAAGATGTCTCGACTCTCCAATCTGTACCCCTGGGATAATACTTGTACTATCTAGGGGTCAACCTGCGAGTGATCCCACTGCGCGCTGAGACTCTTGAGACTACCCCCCCACCTTGAGTCCGCTTGCACGGCCCCAGCGTCATGCTGAGGACTTGGCAGACGCGGTGGAGGGCTTCTTTTCCTGGGAAGGGGCTGCCTGCTGCAGTCTACTTCCCTTACCTCTATGTCTGGGCAGATATGACTGGCCTTTTGCCTGCATGCCCTCATGGGAAAGGAAGGATTGAGGCTGAAAAGACGGTGTCTTTTTCAGCTGAGATGTAACTTGGGGTAAAAAGGTTGGATTTCCCAGCTGTTGCCGTGGTCCCCAGGTCCGATGGACCGACCCCAACTAACTCCTTCCCTTTATACGGCAATACTTCCATGTGCCGTATGGGATCTGTATCACCTGACCACTGTCGTGTCCATGACATCTTCTGGGTGATATGGACAACGTACTTATCTTGATGCCAGAGAGCAAATATCCCTCTGTGCATCTCACGTACATATATATAGAATGCATCCTATTAAATGCTCTATATGAATAAAATATTTTCAGTCAGGGAATCCGACCAAGCCAACCCAGCACTGCATCTCCAGGCTGATGGCGATCGCTGGTCGCAGTATAACCACCGTATGTGTGTATATACTTTTTAGGATATCTTTCCAGCTTCCTATCAGCTGGCTCCTTGAGGGCGGCCGTATCTGGAGACGGTAACGCCACTTGATAAGCGTGTGAGCGCCTTATCACCCTAAGGGGTGTTTCCCAACGCGCCCTAATTTCTGGCGGGAAAGGGTATAACGCCAATATTTGCTATCGGGGTAACCCCACGCATCATCACACACTTCATTTTATTTTATCTGATTCAGGAAAAACTACAGGTAGTTTTTTCACTCCCACATAATACCCTTTTTTGTGGTACTTGTAGTATCAGAAATATGCAACACCTCCTTCATTGCCCTTAACGTGTGGCCCTAATGAGAAATACGTTTGTTTATTCACCGTCGACACTGGATTCAGTGTCCGTGTCTGTGTCTGTGTCGACCGACTGAGGTAAATGGGCGTTTTTAACGCCCCTGACGGTGTTTCTGAGACGCCTGGACCGGTACTAATAGTTTGTCGGCCGTCTCACGTCGTCAACCGACCTTGCAGCGTGTTGACATTCTCACGTAATTCCCTAAATAAGCCATCCATTCCGGTGTCGACTCCCTAGAGAGTGACATCACCATTACAGGCAATTTCTCCGCCTCCTCACCAACATCGTCCTCATACATGTCGACACCCACGTACCGACACACAGCACACACACCGGGAATGCTCTGACAGAGGACAGGACCCACACTAGCCCTTTGGGGAGACAGAGGGAGAGTTTGCCAGCACACACCAAAACGCTATAATTATATAGGGACAACCTTATATAAGTGTTTTCCCTTATAGCATCTTTATATATATCTCAATATCGCCAAAATCAGTGCCCCCCCTCTCTGTTTTAACCCTGTTTCTGTAGTGCAGTGCAGGGGAGAGCCTGGGAGCCTTCTCTCCAGGCTTTCTGTGAGAGAAAATGGCGCTGTGTGCTGAGGAGATAGGCCCCGCCCCTTTTTCGGCGGGCTCGTCTCCCGCTATTTAGTGAATCTTGGCAGGGGTTAAATATCTCCATATAGCCTCTGGGGGCTATATGTGAGGTATTTTTCGCCAAAAAAGGTTTTCATTTGCCTCCCAGGGCGCCCCCCTCCCAGCGCCCTGCACCCTCAGTGACTGCCGTGTGAAGTGTGCTGAGAGGAAAATGGCGCACAGCTGCAGTGCTGTGCGCTACCTTTAGAAGACTGCAGGAGTCTTCAGCCGCCGATTCTGGACCTCTTCTTACTTCAGCATCTGCAAGGGGGCCGGCGGCGCGGCTCCGGTGACCATCCAGGCTGTACCTGTGATCGTCCCTCTGGAGCTGATGTCCAGTAGCCAAGAAGCCAATCCATCCTGCACGCAGGTGAGTTCACTCCTTCTCCCCTAAGTCCCTCGTTGCAGTGATCCTGTTGCCAGCAGGACTCACTGTAAAATAAAAAACCTAAGCTAAACTTTCTCTAAGCAGCTCTTTAGGAGAGCCACCTAGATTGCACCCTTCTCGGCCGGGCACAAAAATCTAACTGGAGTCTGGAGGAGGGTCATAGGGGGAGGAGCCAGTGCACACCACCTGATCGGAAAGCTTTACTTTTTGTGCCCTGTCTCCTGCGGAGCCGCTATTCCCCATGGTCCTTTCAGGAACCCCAGCATCCACAAGGACGATAGAGAAATAAAAAACCTAAAAACTTTTTCTAAGCAGCTCTTTAGGAGAGCCACCTAGATTGCACCCTGCTCGGACGGGTACAAAAACCTAACTGAGGCTTGGAGGAGGGTCATAGGGGGAGGAGCCAGTACACACCACCTAATCCTAAAGCTTTATTTTTGTGCCCTGTCTCCTGCGGAGCCGCTATTCCCCATGGTCCTGACGGAGTCCCCAGCATCCACTTAGGACGTTAGAGAAAACTAAAACTCCCTTCTTTCGAAGGAGTATCATCATTTCGGCCATTACCTTGGTAAAGACCCGGGGTGCCGTGGACAATCCAAACGGCAGCGTCTGAAACTGATAGTGACAGTTCTGTACCACAAACCTGAGGTACCCTTGGTGAGAAGGGTAAATTGGGACATGTAGGTAAGCATCTTTGATGTCCAGAGAGACCATATAGTCCCCTTCTTCCAGGTTTGCAATCACTGCTCTGAGTGACTCCATCTTGAATTTGAACCTTTGTATGTAAGTGTTCAAGGATTTTAGATTTAAAATTGGTCTCACCGAGCCGTCCGGCTTCGGTACCACAATAGTGTGGAATAGTACCCCTTTCCCTGTTGCAGGAGGGGTACCTTGATTATCACCTGCTGGGAATACAGTCTGTGAATGGCTTGCAATACTGTCTCCCTGTCTGAGGGAGACGTCGGTAAAGCAGACTATGAAACGGCGAGGGGGAGACGTCTCGAATTTCTTGAGACGGGCCCCCACCGTGCCTGAGACCGCTTGTAAAGCCCCAGCGTCATGCTGAGGACTTTGCGGAGGCGGGAGAGGGCTTTTGTTCCTGGGAATTGGCTGTTTGCTGCAGCCTTTTTCCTCTCCCTCTGCCACGGGGCAGAAATGAGGCGCCTTTTGCCCGCTTGCGCTTATGGGGCCGAAAGGACTGCGCCTGATAATATGGCGTCTTCTTAGGTTGAGAAGCTACCTGGGGTAAAAATATGGATTTTCCAGCCATTGCCGTGGCCACCAGGTCTGTTAGACCTACCCCAAATAACTCCTCCCTTTTATAAGGCGATACTTCCATATGCCTTTTGGAATCAGCATCACCTGACCACTGTCTTGTCCATAACCCTCTTCTGGCAGAAATGGACAGCGCACTTACTCTTGATGCCAGTCGGCAAATATCCCTCTGTGCATCACGCATATATAGAAATGCATCCTTTAAAATGCTCTATAGTTCGTAATATACTGTCCCTATCTAGGGTATCAATATTGTCAGTCAGGGAATCCGACCAAGCCACCCCAGCACTGCACATCCAGGCTGAGGCGATTGCTGGTCGCAGTATCACACCCGTGTGAGTGTATATACATTTTAGGATATTTTACTGCTTTCTGTCAGCAGGTTCCTTAAGGGCGGCCGTATCCGGGGACGGTAGTGCCACCTGTTTAGACAAGCGTGTGAGCGCTTTATTCACCCTAAGGGGTGTTTCCCAACGTGCCCTATCCTCTGGCGGGAAGGGGTATGATGCTAATAACTTTTTAGGAATTAACAGTTTTTATCGGGGGAAACCCACGCATCATCACACACTTCATTTAATTCCTCAGATGCAGGAAAAACTACAGGCAGTTTTTTCTCACCCAACATAATACCCTTTTTAGTGGTACTGGTATTATCAGAAATGTGTAAAAACATTTTCCATAGCCTCAATCATGTAACGTGTGGCCCTACTGGAAGTCACATTCGTCTCTTAATCGTCGACACTGGAGTCAGTATCCGTGTCGGCGTCTGTATCTGCCATCTGCGGTAACGGGCGTTTTAGAGCCCCAGATGGCTTTTGAGACACCTGGACAGACACAGGCCGAGTCGCCGGCTGTCTCATGTCATCAATCTTTTGTAAAGAGCTGACACTGTCACATAATTCCTTCCATAAGCTCATCCACTCAGGTGTCGACTCCCTAGGGGGTGACATCTCTGTTACAGGCAATTGCTCCGTGTCCACCTCATTTACCTCCTCATACATGTCGACACAACGTACCGACACCCAGCACACACACACAGGGAATGCTCTGATAGAGGACAGGACCCCACTAGCCCTTTGGGGAGACAGCGGGAGAGTATGCCAGCACACACCAGAGCGCTATATATATATATATATATATATATACACACACACACACAGGGATAACCTTATATAAGTGTTTTTCCCCTTATAGCTGCTGTATTGTTATACTGCGCCTAATTAGTGCCCCCTCTCTTTTTTAACCCCTTTCTGTAGTGTAGTAACTGCAGGGGAGAGCCAGGGAGCTTCCCTCCAACGGAGATGTGAGAGAAAATGGCGCCAGTGTGCTGAGGAGATAGGCTCCGCCCCCTTCTCGGCGGCCTTTTCTCCCGTTTTTCTGTGGAATCTGGCAGGGGTTAAAATTCATCCATATAGCCCTGGGGGCTATATGTGATGTATTTTCGCCAGCCAAGGTGTTTTTATTGCTGCTCAGGGCGCCCCCCCCCAGCGCCCTGCACCCTCAGTGACCGAAGTGTGAAGTGTGCTGAGGAGCAATGGCGCACAGCTGCAGTGCTGTGCGCTACCTTGGTGAAGACAGGATGTCTTCTGCCGCCGATTTTTCCGGACCTCTTCTTGCTTCTGGCTCTGTAAGGGGGCCGGCGGCGCGGCTCTGGGACCGAGCTCCGAGGCTGGGCCTGTGTTCGGTCCCTCTGGAGCTAATGGTGTCCAGTAGCCTAAGAAGCCCAATCCACTCTGCACGCAGGTGAGTTCGCTTCTTCTCCCCTTAGTCTCTCGATGCAGTGAGCCTGTTGCCAGCAGGTCTCACTGAAAATAAAAAAACCTAAAACTAAACTTTCACTAAGAAGCTCAGGAGAGCCCCTAGTGTGCACCCTTCTCGGCCGGGCACAAAAATCTAACTGAGGCTTGGAGGAGGGTCATAGGGGGAGGAGCCAGTGCACACCAGGTAGTCCTAAAGCTTTACTTTTGTGCCCAGTCTCCTGCGGAGCCGCTATTCCCCATGGTCCTTACGGAGTTCCCAGCATCCACTAGGACGTCAGAGAAAAAGGCTGTTGTATACGGCTCTTAGCTCCAGGATGTTTATCGGGAGAAGGGATTCTTGACTTGACCACCTTCCTTGGAAGGTTTCCCCCTGAACGACTGCTCCCCAACCTCTTAGACTTGCATCCGTGGTTAGAAGGATCTAGTCCTGAACTCCAAACCTTCGGCCCTCCAGAAGGTGTAGTAGTTGTAGCCACCAGAGGAGCGAAACCCTGGCTCCTCTGGTGCATGTGTAGGTGAGATCCCGACCACTGGTCCAAGAGATCCAGCTGAAAGGATCGAGCATGAAACCTTTCGTACTGCAGAGCCTCGTAGGAGGCAACCATCTTCCCCAGAAGGCGGACGCACTGATGAACAGATACCCGGGCAGGCTTCAAGACATCCCGGACCATTGTTTGAATCACCAACGCTTTCTCCACCGGTAGAAACACCCTCTGCACCTCCGCGTTGAGGATCGTCCCCAGGAAAGACAGCCTCCTTGTCGGCTCCAGATGAGATTTTGGAAGGTTCAGGATCCAACCGTGCTCTTTGAGCAGATGTGTCGTGAGAGCAAAGGATCTTAACTTCTCCCTGGACGTTGCCTTGATCAGCAGATCGTTCAGATATGGAATTACGTTCACCCCCTGCTTGCGGAGGAGAACCATCATCTCTGCCATCACCTTGGTGAGGACCCTTGGTGCCATGGAGAGACAGAACGGCAGTGCCTGAAACCGATAGTGATCGTCTAACAGTGCAAACCTGAGGTAAGCCTGATGCGGCGGCCAAATGGGAATGTGGAGGTACGCATCCTTGATGTCCAGGGACACCAGGAACTCCCCCTCCGTCAGTCCTGAGATAACTGCTCTCAGAGACGCCATTTTTAATTTGAAGTCCCTGAGATAAGGGTTCAATGATTTCAAGGTCAGAATTGGCCTGACCGAAGCATCCGGCATCGGTACCACAAAAAGGTTTGAAAAGTAACCTTTGTTCAACTGATGAGGTGGCAAGCCTGATTTGAAGAAACGGTGAGGCGGGAGTATGAAACTCCAGCCTGTACCCCCGAGACACAATATCCTGTATCCAAGGATCCAGGACAGACGACACCCAGACGTGGCTGAAATGCCGGAGCCTTGCTCCCACCTGACCTACCTCCAGGCTGTGCGGTCCACCGTCATGCTGAGGACTTCGAGGTACCAGAAGCAGGCTTCTGGTCCTGGGAACCTGCGGGAGGAGGCTTTTTGGATTTGGCACGACCACCTCTAAAGAAGGTATGAGAGGGCTTTGTCTTTCTAGGCCTAGCGGGCCGAAAGGACTGTGACGTGTTGGGAGTAAAAGGCTTCTTCGTAGCAGGTGCAGCTGAGGGGAGAAAAGGAGACTTACCCGCGGTAGACGTGGCAATCCACGCATCCAGCGCCTCCCCAAACAGAGACTGACCTGTCTAGGGTAGGCCCTCCACACTTTTCCTGGATTCCGCATCCGCAGACAATTGGCGCAGCCAGAGACCCCTGCGAGCAGAGACGGACATGGAGGAGATCCCCGCAGCCATGGAGCCCTGTCACTTTTATCCATCGAAGTCAAGTCCTCCTGCAGAGTGATTGACCACTTTGCTATAGCTTTTGAAATTCATGCACAGGCAATAGTAGACCGCAGTATAGCCTCTGAAGCCGTGTATATGGATTTGAGCGTAGCATCCACTTTGCGATCAGCCGGGTCTTCCAACGCGGTAGATCCCGGTAGACAGAAGCGTCAACTATAGGCAGGGACTCCCATTTCTTTCTATCGTCTTTCGGAAAGGGAAAAGAAAACAGAACCCTTTTAGGGATCTGGAATTTTTTCTCCGGGTTTTCCCAGGCTTTTTCAAATATAGCATTTAATTCCTTAGATGCCAGGAAGGTGAGAGGGGCTTTCTTACCATCTGTGAAAAAAGCCTCCTCAACTTGCTCAGTAGGTGTGTCAGAAATATGTAACACATCCCGCATGGCCTCAATCATCAACTGCATCCCCTTAGCAAGTGATGCTGTCCCCCACGACACATCCCCATCACCGTCTGCTGTGTCAGAATCGGTATCCGTGTCATCCTGCATAATCTGGGCAAGAGCACGTTTGTGAAAATGTACCGCAAGGGGCCCCGAGGGAGCAGTTTCGGACCATAGTGCCATAGAGGACTACAATACCTGAGTTGCATGGTCAGTCCTTGCAACCCTTTCAGAAATCTGAGAAATAGCCCCCCTAAGAGAGGCTAACCACTCCGGTTCTCTAGCTGGGATCTACGCTACAACAGTGCAACCCTGATTACATGGGATGGGATCTTCCCGAGAAGATAAATCCTCTGCAGCATATGAGACAGAGGCTCTAGACATGTTTGCTTGTACACCCCCCCCCCCCCCCCCCACACACACACACACGGTACAGGGCAGACAGTTTCCCCCCCAAGAATGGCAGAGACACACAGAGACTGGAGCCAACCCACACACAGCACTATATAGGTATAGGGAGACCCTTAACCCGCGCTGACTGTCCCTTAATAGGTGACAGTCTATACACAGCCTCCCCCTCCCTTCTACAACCCCCTGGTACCGTACAGATAGCTGGACTTGCTCTGGAGGGACTGCTCTTCCACTGGCAGCGTGTCTGCAGGCAGGAAAATGGCGCTGAACGCTGCTGGGTCCGCTCTGAGAAGCTCCGCCCCCTTACTGTCGCTGTCTTCCCGCTCTTCCAAGATTATACTGGCCTGAGGATTTTGTGCTGGCTGAGATACGAGGACCCCAACAGGCTTTCTGGTCAGTGTAGGGTCAAGGTGCCGGCTCAGGCCACCCCCACAACGCCGTACCAAGTACCGCTGAGCCCCCGGAGCGCAGATAGTACTGCGCTCCTACCATGTAGCCGCCATCTGCACATCGGCTACCTGCTTGTTAGGGAGCCGATTACTCACTCGCCACACTTCAGCTCTGCAAGGGGGTGGCGGCATGCTGCTGGGGTGAGCGTTCCCCTGCGACGGGGAGCGATCTGTCCCCTCTGTAGCTCAGTGTTCTGTCAGCGGAGACAGTGGCTCAGACCCCACAGGGCGGACACTGCTCCCCCCTCAGTCCCTCGATGCAGGGAGGCTGTTGCCAGCGTTTCATCAGTAAATGAACAGCTCTCTACTCGTGTAATTTAGTAGTGCTCAGAAACAAACATGCAAGTCATAATATATCCGTTATAGTCTCCGCTGCTAGAGACTCGGCCTGCATAGGATGTACCCAGTTATATAATGTGACGCTACCATTAACAAACAAGCAAGGGGGAGGGGGGGGGATGACGATGGGTTTAGAAATTGTGGCGTGAAAAGCCTATTCACAGACACGTCACACTATTTACATTACAGGCACACAAGTGACAGGAGCTGAGCAACGTAAACATTAGGGGGAATTCAATTGTTCTAAACGGTACTGCTAAAGGACAGTACTCACCAGCCGATGCGGGAGAGGTGTGCAGACCAATCTAGCACCAGCGATAGATAGCGATGCGCGGGGCTGCGCATCGCTATCGCTGTGAGGACTACACACCGAGCGATCCTGCTTAAAATCTAAGCAATCTAGCCAGATTGCTTAGATATTAAGCAGCGATTGCTCTGTGAGTACCCCCCTTTAGACACCCAGACAATTGTCAGTATCCAGTTGCGTTTGGGCGCCCAAGCACACAGGGTTTAGCCATGTAAAACGGATAAATCCATCTCCAGACCTGCGTTGGGCGTCTAAATTGCCGAGTTTGCACACTTTTTTTTTTTTTGTTCAGGAGGATGCGAGAAAATGTGTCGCTCACGTGTCTAATGGGTGCCCGAACAGCAGAATTGAATTGCTGCTGTCGGACTCCACCCAGTGGCGGCCATGAAAAAATAAACTAATTGAATTCCCCCCATTAAATCATCTGTGACGTCTTGTTTTCATAGCTAAAGGGGTCTGTGAATAATTATGTTTAGCCATTATCACTGGCGCAGACCATAGAAGGGAAATCTCAGCCGTGTATGCGGCACACAGGCCTCAGAGCACACAAAGCCCAGGCACAGAGAGCAGGTGCACAGTAGTGTGCTGGGTGGGTCACTCAGACAGGCCGTCCTACATGGTTGGCAACTACAAATGTTCCCATCCTAGGGGTTCCTGGTTCAGAACACTTAATAAAAGGCTTGTGCAACCTTACTGCCCCACAGGGGTCGATTCTATTCGGCAACTTAAGAATAGCGCCGGGAATTAGCTCCCGACGCTATTCAATTCAGCTCCAGTTAAGTCGGCGATGTCCCGTTCTCGCCGACTTAACAGGTAGTTTTGTCGGGAGAACGGGCATTCTCAGACTTAACTCCCCGGCACGAGGCTGATTCCCGACAGAATCAGCCTCGCGCCGGCCGCGAGGCAGCACTTTTGTCGGGCTTCTTCTCTCATCCCCCGGGGATGAGAGAAGAATTCCCGACAATTGTGGGTCACTAGCAGCTGAATTGAATAGCGTCGGGAGCTAATTCCCGGCGCTATTCTTAAGTTGCCGAACAGAATCGACCCCATTGTGTCTTACACACCAGCAACTCCTGGCTGCACTAGGCCCACTGATCTGCTCTACAAGACAGCAGGCTGGGAAGGGGTCATATAACCTCCACCAGACACCTGCCGCTAGTCATCAGCATACTGTAGCTGCACTTGCAGACAAGCAAAAAGTCCCATTAGTTCTAAAGGAATACAATGAGGTAAAAGGCTAGAAATAGTCTAATATAGCGATTGCCCACGCTGCACCAAATCAAAGTCCAGTAGATGAGACAGTTCTTACAATCCACTATTTACAGGAACATGAAACCCTCTCCCCTCCCATATACCCAGCAGCGTATACTGATGCAGGGAAAAATGTAGTCTATAAATGATCTCAGACAGAGACGCACGGACACCACAATCGTCCCACTCCGCCGACACTTGCATCACTACTGCTGTTCTGAGCTACAGCCCACACATCTGCCGAGCAGTAATACCCTGTACATCTAATGCTCACATAAACCACAGGCCTACACCCTCACCTGCTGCGATGCATGACGGCAGCTGCTTTCACCTCACTTACAAGGTATATGCTCAGCATTTAAATAATCATGTATAAAAATAAAATAAAAAGTATAGCATAAAGCACTTATGTGAAGCTCGGTTATGAACCAATAGGCAGCCATGGATTAGATCAACAGTCAATAGATCAACATGGTCAACGCAGGAAAAGGGTAGACGCAATAAAATGGCCGAAACTGGACATGACATTTTTAAACTTTCTTGGGTGTTTTTTGTGCAACATGACCAGTAAACCCCAATTAGTGCACCGCACCCCCTTGTATTCAGGCAAGGTGCCTCGCTCTGTTACCGCCGCGCTCTGCACGGGTTACTATTCCCAATCGTAGTTTACGTGGATGGTAAAGTACGAAAAAGAAGTTAGAAGAAAATAGAAGAGTCATGACGACCTTTTTACGTGTCGGCCTTCTTCCCGTTGACCAACAGTGGTCGATTTAATCCATGTCAACCTACCATCCTGATACTGTTAAGCTCTAAGTAGCCAGGAAGAACACAAATTCAGACTGCAGAGAGACCGACCGTCCAGGGGTGGGGAACCTCCAGCTGCTGTTGCACTAAACATACCAGGGGTGTAGTATGTTATGCCGGCGGTCGGGCTCCCGGCGGCCAGCATAACGGAGCCGGAATCCCGACCGCCGGCATACCGACAGCTGGGGAAGCGCAAATGAGCCCCTTACACGCCGCGCTATCTATTCTCCCTCCAGGGGGTCGTGGACCCCCAAGAGGGAGAAAAGCTGTCGGTATGCCGGCGGTCAGGATTCCGGCGCCGGTATGTTGGTCGTCACGAGCCCGGCAGCCGGCAAACTGAAGACCACCCCATACCAGCGTGTCCTGCTACTGTTTTGCTATTTGGCCATGCTAAAACTGTTGCAGGGCACGCTGGGATGTGTAATTCACAAAGGTTCCCCACCCCTGGTTTACACCAAGAGGCTGAACAGGATAAATGTTACATGATGGCAATATGCTATGAGTACATGCCTGCAGACAGGGAGAAGTGGTCAGGATCCCGACAGTAATGGTACACATACACTTGTGGGATGACCTGCGACATCGCGGGGCATCGCACCGGCAGTTCAGGTGCGGAGAAATTGCACCTGGACTGCCAAAGTGATAACCATGCGATAGATTGCATGTTAATCACGTGATCGGCACGTCAGCGCCAAGTGGGAGCGGACTCTGGTCGCTCCCAGCGAGTGCCCATCGCACTGCAATATATCAGATGTGGTTTAAAAACCACATGCGATCGCACTGCGATGCGAGAAGTATTAAGTTCAGCACACACTATCTTGAGACGCGACATCCGACTGGCGTGCCCTCGCATCGCATCTCAAGGTACCTAAAATGTGCATACAATTCTCACAGAGGAGGTTGAAATCGAAGGATAGCACCGATTATCTCACAAGTGTATGGGCGCCATAAGTACTGGCTTGGGGTTAGGGTAAGGTGAAAATACTTAGCACGATCCGTGGGAATTCTGTCGGGATCCTGAATGCCAGGATCTTATACCCAACTCCCTGGGATCACATTAACAATCCAGAATTCCTTCAAATCATGAGAAACACTGCGGCTACACATAAGAAACCTCCAAATATTCCTAACATTCAATATACACAGGGGTTCTCCTTTACCCTGACAACTCCTAAACACTATTTCCTTACTAATTACGCTACTCTACACCTGTAGCACAGAAACGAGAAAGGAGCTCTGTAGAGGGCCGCTGGCATTTGCATGTTCATCACACAGAGGCTGGGAAGTTGGGCAGAAAGGATGAGGACATGAACGGCCAGCTCAGAGTAGAAAGGGGCCCACTTCTCATTGTTACAGCAGGGAAACATTCAAGACCCCCCATCTGTATCAGTGAATGATAGTTATAGTTTGAATAGAATAGTTCAGAGAATATTTAACTAAGAGTGCAGGGACATTAAACACAGTTCTCCCACTCAGTGCTATGGACAAGTGCGACTTACATCAACACTGCAAAAGGATGCGTCTTACTTGTCCTCAGCACTGGGGGAGATACAGGGAGAGGGCAGTGGGAGCGAGGGCTTGACGACACCATTAAGCCGCAACATCTCTCCCCCATCCTGGCATACAGCACCTCAGGGCAATCACATTACAGAAACGGGAGGCAGTTACGTGATGTAATACCGACGCTGGAATCCAGCCCCCTACAGTCGGCATGCCGACAAACAGGGACTATTCCCACTCGTGGGTGTCCACAAAACCCATAGAGGTCAATTCAATTCTCCGACAGATGAATAGCGCCGGGAATTAGCTCCCGTCACTATTCAATTCAGCTCAAGTTCAGTCGGCGAATGCCCGTTCTCCTGGACTTAACAGGTTGATTTGTCGGGAGAACGGGCATTCTCCGACTTAACTCCTCGCCGCGATGCTGATTCCCGACAGAATCAGCCTTGCGTTGTCCGCGCAGCAGCACTTTTGTCGGATTTCCTCTCACATCCCCCGGGGGTGAGAAAATAATTCCCGACAATTGAGTGTCACTTGGCGCTGAATTGAATAGCACCGGGAGCTAATTCCCAGTGCTAATCAACTGTAGGAGAATTGATTCGACCCCATAGAGTGGGAATATAACCGGTGGCGAGCGCAGCCTGCCGCTGAGCCCGCAAGGGGCTTTGTTACGCTCGCCACCTCCCCCCCATCTGCAAGCCTGGATTCCTGTGTCGGTATGGTGTCCGGCGTACCCACAGAAACAATGAGGTCTTGGGATGGGATATCTACATAAAGCAGGGGGCACCATCATTTCTGTATTGAACAGAATAGAATATAAAAACAACAATTAGTACAGCCAGTGTCTGGGAAGAGCCTTCGCCTAATGTCCCCCATTCCGGCACATGCATACTCCAAGCCAGCCACATATGAAATACGGAAGAGCATTCCATAACCTGTCCTGCAAAAAGTAGTCCATGGCTGGTTATCTCCATCCTGACATCAATATATTCAGGTGCGCCATCATTTCATAATAAAGGTTGTTGAGTTATCAAAATTATACCCCTCAGGCGCAGGTTTTGCTATCAAAGCCTAAGTTCTATTAAATCTCCTGCTTTGGTAGCACGTGTTACCACATGGGGTAAAAATAAAATACAAATCAGGTCCAGTATGTTTAAACAGCAGACGAGGTGCCGGCGGTCACAATACCATCGCCGGCATTCCGATCTTTAAAATCCCGACGGGGACAATGTTAGTATGTTCTCCCCTGTCCCCTCACCCTGACCAAACGTCTCTTCTTAGTGCTTAAACCTAACACCTCCCCCCCCGGCCATAACCTGCCTGCTATACTTAAGGTCGGGATTACGGCGTCTGTCTCCTGGCGGATGTTGGGACTCCGACCGCTGGCATCTTAACCGCATCCCCAAAAAAATCTTATCACACTTTTAAAGGGATGTGATTATTTTGGAAGGGTGAGAACAGAACCCTGAGAAATCAATATTCCTATTTTTAAATGAGTTTCCAGCTATTAGACAGCAGTGCAACAGTGCATTATCAGCAGATCAAGGAGTCCCAATGGTCTATAGGAGATAACACTGTGATAGCAGGTGACAGATCTCCCACCCCTGGCTGGTAACCGTCTGATGCAGCCATTCTATGGACAATCAGGGTGGCACACAGCACTGGGAATGACTATGGGGTCGATTCAATTCAGACAGTTGAATAGCGCCGGGAGTTAGCTCCCGGCGCTATTCAATACAGCGACAAGTGACCCTCAATTGTCGGGAATTCTTCTTTCACCCCCGGGGGACGAGAGAAGAAACCCGACAAAAAGTGCTGCCACGCAGCCGGCGCGAGGCTGATTCTGTCGGGAATCAGCATTGCGCCGGGGAGTTAAGTCGGAGAATGCCAGTGAATTGAATGGACTCCAAAATGTGCCAACACAACCCCAGGGGGATTTGACAGTGGATTGTATGCAACCAATAACATGCAGGTTACTCCTACTGACACCACAAAGACCAATCCTGTCACTTCATAAGATCACGCACAACTTTTGTTACATTAAATTGTTTTTGGGCTGCTGATGGGAGCTATTCAATTGTTGTACCAGTAAGCACTTATTTCCGCTTACCACCTCCCGGAGTGGCGAGCAGAAATCCACAGAAAGCCTGGCTTTTGTGTGCCCAAACAGACGTACTCCGCATGGGTTTAGCAGCTGTATGCATCTAAACGCAATAAGCAGTGGGCATCAGTCTCTGTCAAAACAATTTGATTATTACCCGTTGGGCACCCATTACTTAGACGCCCCCAAATTTATTAAATCCGACTTGGCCAAGAATTATTGTTTAGCACAGGCTGTTGGTTATCATATGTGGGTGGGTGTATAGGGGGTGCACCCATGCCATCATATGGTGAAATTATGTTATAGGTGAAAAGCATGGTGTGATATCATTGGATGTTTTCCAGGGGGCACCCCCACCCCCCAGGCTGTGTAATGTGTTGTGCGTGGCCAGCGAATAATATGCCGATCATTTTATGTAATTGTCTTATTGCTTTTATTTTAAAATATGATGCCTGCCTGCATTCATAGGCGCAAGCACAAAAACATTTGGTGGCTCCCAAACACTGAAAGATGTACGGTACTTGTCACAAGGCTTACTACACAGCACCCCCTCCCTGCACACAGGAAGTACACACCAGGGAGAAGAGAGACAAGAAGGGGAAAAATATATATATATAATATTATTAGTAATAAGCTTGTTGTCTGTGGCCTGCCACAAGTCACACTGCAGTAGCTCAGCCGAGCCTGTGGAAAGCAGATGGCATTATTGTACAAGGTATAGTCTTGTGAATGAACAGCTAGGCCCATATTTGGTGCTTGTCCTCAGATAACTCCTGACACTGGTCTCTCACAATGCTAATCACTCTGTGAGACGCTCAGCAAACACAAACCTCCTGTGCTGCCAGTATTCCAGGGCAGAACACTGTATTGTTACACTGCAGACCTATACTGTGCTGCACGTGTCACACAGGAGCAAATATACTGCAAACACAGGGGAGCAGAAACCTTATTACCTGGCAAATGCAAACATGTAACCCCACAGAGAACCAGTGCCAGGATTACACATACAGATTTATTAGACTCTCATCACCAATTACTGTTTGGTGCAGACAGACCAACATGCCGCCATCATCATATACTGTTATGTGACCATCGTTCCACAGTAACTTCAGAAATGAACTCAAGTGACCTTTGTAAGGCCGTAAGTGACACTATTGTAACCGGCACCTGCCAAAGCAAAGTCTCTGACATAACTAACACAACCATTGTTTGCAGATATTGCTATCTGTGGTAGTGACTTCCCAGCAATTACACTGGTGGAGATACAGAAACAATTGTATGCGTCTGAATACATCACGGAACATCTAAAGGTTAATTCCCTCTAACACTTATAATTCAATGTTGGGTGGAACATCCTAAATGAAACTCTGCGACTGAGAGGTTCCTTATCTGTGGGCCGGAGTTCAGGGACCCCAGATAACTAGACTGGGAAGTAGCTCCACTGCAATAGTGTCATTTTACAGTAATGGTCAGAATGATCCTTTCCACCGAGCGTACAGAAGACGGTTACTGCGACGGCGTGGTTTCCAAGACACACAACAAACCCCGGAACAACCTTCTAATCCCTGTGGTGATGGAGCAGTGATTAAATGCTCAGCTATGTTGTTTTAATGTAGAATTAGGAATCAAAACTTGTCATAACCAATCTGAGTGCCACGCGAGAACAAAAGAGTTACCAGCTACCCTGTCATTTTATCAAAGGCTACCAAGCTCTCCTCCTAAGCCACCCGTCCCCACACACACTGACTCACCCCTGTGTGTCACCCATTTGCCTGCCACTCCCCTGTAGATGGTGAACGCTCACAAGTGGGGCCCTCTACCCTTGCCCGCTCCATCATCTCCACCCCAATTGGTACTCCTGTAACACACGGCTTGGAAGCAGCCAGATGTCACAGACTCAGTCAGTGAATCTGTAATTACAGCAGCATTTGCATAGACGAGTCGTTTCTGCCTCCCTATATGTATATTGTTTTTGAACTTGTTTGTACTGTACTTTTATATGCCGATACGTAATGACTCTCTAATTTAATAATATTAAAAAGGAAGAAATCAAAAATAAAGTGTAATAATTAGGAATATACTTTTCTATGTGGGTGTTATCTCTTAGGGGCCCTACTCAGACGATGCGCCGCCGAGGTGCCCGACGGCCGACGAGCGACCCGGCGGCGGGGGGGCAGTGACGGGGGGAGTGAAGTTTCTTCACTCCCCCCGTCAAGCGGCTGCATTGAAGTGCAGGCAAATATGGACGAGATCGTCCATATTGGCCTGCATGCACAGCCGACGGGAGACCAGCGATGAACGAGCGCGGGGACGCGCATCGTTCATCACTGGAGTCTCCACACTGAAAGATATGAACGAGTTCTCGTTCATTTATGAACGAGATCGTTCATATCTTTCTGAAAATCGGCCAGTGTGTAGGGCCTATAACTCTTTTTAGAAATAGCCATTCTGGGGATCCCATACCTACAATGATTGTCTGATAACAGACACAGGATGGTGCCAATGACAGCCTGGGAAAAAGCTTTTGAACTCTTAACCCATCTCTTTTTCTGCTGCTATAAACCTCAGACCAGTAACAGCCAAGCAATAATCGCATTGCACAGTGGTCAGCAGTCTGACGCTTAGGATACAACTAACTAATGGTGGGTACACACTAGTAGATATATCTGCAGATCAATTGATCGGTAGATGTATCTATGGACGGATCGGGCAGTGTGCTGTGCATACACACTGCCCGTTCCGTCGGGGACTGACGTCATGAACTGGGCGGGCGTGTACACACGGCCGCCCAGTTCAGCTGTCAATCACTGCCGGCTGTCGCGGCATGTGTACGGGCGGACACACAGCGATGCGCCAATATATCGGTAGATATATTGGTTGTCGGCTGTGCTGCAGGGCTGACGCAATATGTCTGAACGACGGAGTTCACAGACAAATCTCCCGTACACACTGGCCGACGGACCCGCGATATATCGTCCATTCCAGTGTGTACAGGCCTTTAGACGCACCGTATAATGCTATAACACATCACAGAACAGACAATGGGCCGACACTCCCAACTGATTGTTTGGCACCCAAAAAGCAAGTGGGCGATTTATCACAGCAGCATAATCCCCATGTTAGCTGCAGCAGACAGGTCCAGCCTGGATTACGGCCTGTCAGCAGTCCCAAACATCAGCAACTGCTTCTACTACCTACCCCAGCAAATCCACTTCAAGGTATGACACACAGACTGCACCATGTATGGGGATGTCAAAGAGCAGGCTGTGCTCCCAGGAACATTCTGAAGCCCCTGAGCTATGCGACTGTGGTTGCTATGGCAGTCACATGACCATGATGGTGGAGGGGAAGTCACAGGGGGCAGACTGTGCTCCCAGGAGCACTCTGAAGCCCCTAAGCAATGCAACTGTGGTTGCTACAGCAGTCACATGACACTAAATTCTAAAACATCACAGTAGAAACAAACAAAACAGAGACGGCGCTTGCCAAAATTTCACCTTCTAGTCACTCTTTTCTTTCTCATGTGCCTGCGCCATGACTCAGCACCACTAAGTTAACGTCTGCGCTACGCTGCAGCGCGTCTCATAAAGTACTGTCAGCGCTCACTGTCCTGAACACAAATCGCTGGTGCAAAACTCTGATCACTATAGGCCAAGATCACATTCAGGATTTACTGACCCAATATTTACAACAGATGTAGTGTATCAACAAAGGGTGGGTAGCATGGAGGGTCTTTATTCAGGATACCACCATCACAGACACTGGCTGCCCTGCCAAAGGGTGAGGGGGGTATAAGCCAAAGGGGCTTTACCCCAGCACAGTGCTACCAGCCCCTGTAAGCCCCCACTATGGCCTGCAGTCTCACACCACCCCACCGGCTGCCTGACCAGGCACATTATAACCCCACTGCCTGGACCTTTAATTAAGTGGAAGGCCTTATCCTCCCAGATTGCCCCGCGGCGCCTGGTGGCACGTGACCACCACCACCGCTGCCGCCAGCAGCACCCCGCGCGGGACCTCTCGCGCGCCGCGACCGTTACCAGGCGAAGGTTGGGGGGGGGTGATGAGGTAATAACCCCCCCCCCCCCCCCCCCCCTCCGTCCTGAGACGGCACCGGTGGGTGGGTAAGCGGCGCCTAGAGAGACCTCCCCCCGCCCGCGGCACCCCCTCACACGGGACTCACCCGGGCCGGTTCCGGTGTACATCTCGGCTCACCACCCGCAGGCTCCAAGCGGGGCGAGAAAAAAAAAAAAAAAAAGAGCTAGAGAAAGAGAGAAGCTCCCTGTGTCCGGTCGATGATGGCGGCGCCTGCCCCCGACTCTCAGGTCTCCATCGGGTCGTCCGCACTCCGCCGCCACCGCCGTCTCCGCACTGGGAGCGACATGAATTGCTGGAGAGAGAGAGAGGGGGCGGGGCGGTGACGTCAGGAGGCGGCGACCGGGGCGCCGATAGGCTGCGCCTGCTCCAGTGGGTGGGGTCACGGCCCCGGCTTGCTGACGTCAGCGGGAGAGGGGAAAAGGGCGGGTAAAAGAGGAGGCGTGGCCAGCTCGGCGGTTACGCTTTCTCATGTAGTCTGCGCCGCCCAGCAGTTGCCTGTTTGTCGCCGGCCGCCATCTTTGTTCCGGGAAGCGTGCCCTGAGCGGGGACTACAATGGCAGCAGGCGACCGCGTACGCTCTGCGTGCACGACACGGGTCAATGGCCCTCATTCCGAGTTGATCGCTCGCTACCTACTTTTTGCAGCCGTGCAAACGCATAGTCATCGCCCACTGCGGAGTGTAAATTCGCTTTGCAAGTGTGCAAAAAGTTTTTTGCGTTTCTGAATAGCTCTGGACTTAGCCGCTGCGATCACTTCAGTTTTTATGGTCCCGGAACTGACGTCAGACACCCACCCTGCAAACGCATGGACACGCCTGCGTTTTTCCAAACGCGCCCAGAAAACAGTCAGTTGCCACCCACAAACGCCCTCTTCCTGTCAATCTCCTTGCGAACGGTTGTGCGTATGGACTCTTCGTTAAATCCATCGGGCAGCAACGATTCGCTTTGTACCTGTACGACGCATGTGCGCATTGCGGTGCATACGCATGCGCAGTAGTAATCTGATCGCTTCACTGCGAAAAACGGTAGCGAGCGATCAACTCGGAATGACCCCCAATGTGGCCGTGCTGACCGGGAAAGTTTCTCTTCATGAGGCAAAACTGGGCCTGTCCCTCTTATTGCATGCAGATGGTAGATCTGCAATATCTGAGTAGACAGTCTATAGGTTGACCTGTACAAAAGGTCGACAGTGCTTAAGGTCAACAGGTACAAAGGGTTAAAGCGATCCCGCGAGGGCACACGGTGATGTGGCCTAAAAGAAAAAATTGTGCAGATGATTTGTCATGTTGACCTTTTCACCCTGTTGACGTTTTGTACCTGTCGACCTTAGTCTCTGTCAACTTTCTGTACCTGTCGACCTAATGCATACCTGCCACTGTGCCACATGATGTTGGCCCATCCACTGTCTACAGTGCATACGGAAAGTATTCCCAGCGCTTCAGTTTTTCACATTTTGTTATCTTACAGCCTTATTCCAAAATTGAATAAATTAATTTTATTTCCTTTGAATTCTACACACAATACCCCATAATTCCAGCGTGAAAAAAGTATTTTTTAAAGTTTTTGCAAATTTATTAAAAATAAAAAACAAAAAAAAATCACATGTACATAAGTATTCACAGCCTTTGCCATGAAGCTCAAAGTTGAGCTCGGGTGCATCCTGTTTCCACTGATCATCCTTGAGATGTTCCTACAGCTTAATTGGGAGTCCACCTGTGGTAAATTCTGTTGATTGGACATGATTTGGAAATGCACACACCTGTCTACATAAAGGTACCACACTTGACAGTGCATGTCTGAGCACAAACCAAGCATGAAGTCAAAGGAATTGGCTGCAGACCTCCGAGACAGGATTGTCTCAAGGCACAAATCTGGGGAAGGGTACAGAAAAATATCTGCTGCTTTGTAGGTCCCAATGAGCACAGAGGCCTCCATCATCCGTAAATAGCTTAAGTTTGAAACCACCAAGGACTCTTCCTAGAGCTGGACGTCCGGCTAAACTGAGCGATCGGGGGAGAACGGCCCTAGTCAGGGAGGTGACCAAGAACCCGGTGGTCACTCTGTCAGAGCTACAGCATTCCTCTGTGGAGAGAGGAGAACCTTCCAGAAGGACAACCATCTCTGCAGCAATCCACCAATCATGCCTGTATGGTAGAGTGGCCAGACAGAAGCCACTCCTTAGTAAAAAGCACATGGCAGCTCTGGAGTTTGCCAAAATGCACCTGAAGGACTATCAGACCATGAGAAACAAAATTCTCTTGTCTGATGAGACAAGGATTGAACTCTTTGGTGTGAATGCCAGGCGTCATGTTTGGAGGAAACCAGGCACTGTCACGATCCGGGTATCTGGACGCCATTTCTTACCCATCAGATGCCTCCTAAGGCTGGCTCAGCGCTCCAGGACCGGATCCCATCTGTTATCCTGATGTGTACATTCCTGTATCCTCTCCTGTCACTCTGGGACGCTGTCACAGTAAACGCCATATTACACCTGGCATGGCGTCTCCCGCGGCCTCCGCCGCCGTCCCTGAACTTCTGCATGCAGAGTGTCTGAGTGGCGATTACGTCAGCCGCGGCCTCCGCTGTGTCCGCGTGGTTGGATGTGCATCTGTCAGCCTGGCGCCTCCTGTCTCCGGTGGCCGGCGCCGCCATTACTGTTATCATTACCACATGGATTACAAACCAAACTTCCCTCCAAGTGTCTGCATGGGCGCAGCCATCTTGGATTCTGTCAGCTGATCATTTCCACCAATCTGTTCTCAGTATTGATAATCTGCATAATTGCCTAGCCAATCCCTTCCTTGCTGCAGGTATAAATACATTGTGCCTGAGCAAGGAAGGCGTCAGTGCTTTGGTTGTCAAACCTAGTTCCTGTTTGTCTCTCTCCTGTGATTGTCTTCCAGGTTCCAGCTCCTGTCTCAAGACTTCCACCATAGAGACCCGCACCAGCATTCCACCTGCGGTGTAGCCTGACTCTCCAATCCATTGTGGATTCATCTGTTTCCAGCTACAACATTACCTGCTTCCAGCTCAGCTTCCAGCAGAGTACAGCTTCCCTTAAAGGGCCGGTGTCCTTTCTACACTTTACCACTCTCCACCGGTATTATTATTTCTCCGCTCTCAAGTTCTACATTTCAGTTCATATTTCATCGCTCCCAAGTTCATTTATTATTTAACTGGTTCCAGCCAGTATCCACTCCGTGCTAACAACAGTCTGGTTCCAGCCAGTATCCACAGCAGCTGTTTTATCTTCAGCAACCCAGCTTTTCCTGGAACACCAGCTGGCACAATCCTGGGTTATCTCCATTGCTACAGTCGGGCCTGGTAAGGACTTTCCATCTAGAAGATCATAAGAACTATCTCACACTACCAGTGCCCTGTGGCTCCTGCCATCCTGTAGTACCCAGGAACTGTATTTATTCTTTGCTGACTTTTACGTTTTCTTTTACTGCTGCTGTGTTGCGGAGTTGTTATAATAAACATCATTGACTTTTATCCAAGTTGTCGTGGTCACGCCTTCGGGCAGTTATTATTCATGTTACTTACATGTCCAGGGGTCTGATACAACCTCCCAGGTTCCGATACATCTCAGCCCCTACAACTGAGGCTGCCTCCCGTCAGCTCAGGCCCTCAGTTGTGACAGTAAGCACTGACCTAATGAATCCAGCCGGAGACCAGGATCAAGCGGCCAGGCCGATGCAAGAACTGGCAGCCCGACTAGAACATCAGGAGGCTGCACAGGGCCACATCATCCGCTGTCTCCAGGATCTCTCTACTCGGCTGGATGGGATTCAGACAACTCTCCGTGGATCAGGCGCGTCTGGTGCGTCAACCACAGTGACTCCAGCTATAACCCCACCCACCTTACCCATTTCTGCTCCACGTCTTCATCTTCCAACGCCAGCAAAATTTGACGGATCTCCAAGATTCTGCAGGGGATTTCTCAACCAGTGTGAGATTCAGTTTGAGCTACAACCTGGCAATTTTCCCAGTGACCGTACAAAAATTGCCTACATTATTTCTCTTCTCAGTGGCTCAGCCCTTGATTGGGCATCACCGTTATGGGAAAGGTCCGACACCCTGCTATCTTCCTACACTGCCTTCGTGTCAACATTCAGGCGCATCTTCGACGAGCCAGGCCGGGTAACCTCAGCTTCATCCGAGATTCTCCGTTTACGCCAGGGGTCACGTACTGTAGGACAATATCTGATACAGTTCCAGATCCTGGCATCCGAACTGGCATGGAACGACGAGGCCCTGTATGCTGCATTCTGGCATGGCTTATCTGAGCGTATTAAAGATGAGTTAGCTACCAGAGACTTACCTTTTAAGTTAGATGAGCTAATCTCACTCTGCACGAAAGTTGATTTACGTTTCAGAGAGAGAGCAACTGAGCGTGGAAGATCATCTGCTCCAAAATCTTCTGCTCCTCCTCCTCGTCAACTGTCACCATCTAAAGATGAGCCCATGCAACTTGGCCGTTCCCGTTTAACTCCTGCTGAGCGCCGAAGACGCCTCTCCGAGTCTCTCTGTCTCTATTGTGCAGCTCCGTCTCACACCATTAATGCCTGTCCCAAACGTCCGGGAAACTCCAAATCCTAGCTCGCCAAGGAGAGGGCCGGCTAGGAGTAAGGATCTCCTCTCCATCTCCTCAAGATTGTAATCTCCCAGTCTCGCTTCAAGTGGCTCAACGTTATCGGAACGTCATTGCCCTCCTTGATTCCGGAGCAGCTGGGAACTTTATTACCGAAGCCTATGTTAAACGGTGGTCCCTACCCACCGAGAGACTTCCTTCGTCCATTTCTTTAACTGCCGTGGATGGCAGCAAAATTTTTGATGCAGTTATTTCTTTAAGGACTCTACCAGTTCGTCTGAGAGTGGGAGTTCTTCATTCCGAACTTATTTCTTTTTTAGTGATTCCAAGAGCCACACATCCTGTGGTCCTGGGCCTTCCATGGCTCCGTCTTCACAATCCTACAATTGATTGGACGACTACGCAAATCCTGGCATGGGGTTCCTCCTGTGCTGAGACATGTTTGTTTAAAGTATTGCCTGTCTGTTCTTCCTCCCCCAGGTCGTCTGATGTTCCACCTCCTCCATATCAAGATTTCACGGATGTGTTCAGTAAAGCTTCTGCTGATATCCTTCCTCCTCATAGAGAATGGGACTGTCCGATTGATCTCGTTCCAGGGAAGGTTCCACCTCGAGGCCGAACTTATCCGTTGTCTCTGCCTGAGACGCATTCTATGGAGGAATATATTAAAGAGAACCTAGCAAAGGGGTTCATTCGACCTTCTTCTTCTCCAGCCGGCGCAGGCTTCTTTTTTGTAAAAAAGAAAGATGGTGGTCTGCGGCCGTGCATCGACTACAGAGGTTTGAACGACATTACCATCAAGAACCGTTATCCTTTACCCCTGATTACTGAGCTCTTTGACAGAGTTAGCGGAGCTACCATCTTTACAAAGCTGGACTTGCGAGGTGCATACAATCTCATCCGGATCCGTGAGGGTGACGAGTGGAAGACCGCCTTTAACACCCGTGACGGACATTATGAGTACCTCGTCATGCCCTTCGGATTGAGCAATGCTCCAGCTGTCTTCCAGCATTTTGTCAATGAGATCTTCAGAGACATTCTATACCGTCATGTCGTGGTCTATCTAGACGATATCCTCATTTTTGCCAACGATTTAGAGGAACATCGTTTTTGGGTTAAAGAGGTTCTGTCCCGTCTCCGTGTCAATCATCTCTATTGCAAATTAGAAAAATGCGTCTTTGAAGTCAAGTCCATTCCGTTTCTAGGGTACATTGTGTCCGGTTCCGGACTAGAGATGGATCCTGAGAAACTACAAGCAATCCAAAATTGGCCGGTACCCTTAACCCTCAAAGGGTCCAGAGGTTCTTAGGGTTTGCCAACTATTACCGAAAGTTTATACGAGACTTTTCCACCATTGTGGCGCCTATTACTGCTTTCACTAAGAAGGGTGCTAACCCGTCCAAGTGGTCTGAAGAAGCCATGGAAGCATTTCATCTTTTAAAACAAAGGTTCATCTCTGCGCCTGTTCTGAAACAGCCTGACATCGACTCTCCTTTCATCTTAGAGGTGGATGCCTCCTCCGTTGGAGTAGGAGCGGTGTTATCTCAGAGGGCTAAAGATGGCCATTTACACCCTTGCAGTTTCTTCTCCCGGAAGTTCTCCCCAGCTGAGCGCAACTATGCCATTGGCGACCAGGAGTTGCTAGCCATCAAGCTCGCTCTAGAAGAGTGGAGGTATCTGTTGGAGGGAGCTTCTCATTCAATCACCATACTTACAGACCATAAGAACCTTTTATACCTGAAGGGCGCACAATGTCTCAACCCTCGTCAGGCCAGATGGGCACTTTTCTTTTCCAGGTTCGACTTTAAACTCCAGTTCTGTCCGGGCTCTCAGAATCGCAAGGCCGATGCCCTTTCCCGCTCATGGGAGCAAGAAAATGAGTCAGAGTCTTCAGACAAGCATCCTATTATAAATCCGTTGGCATTCTCCACGGTAGGGATGGACTCTACGCCCCCATCAGGGAAAAGTTTTGTGAAGCCGATGCTAAGGAAGAAGCTCATGCATTGGGCCCATGCTTCCCGTTTTGCCGGACATACAGGTATCCAAAAAACCCTGGAGTTTATCTCTAGGTCCTATTGGTGGCCAACTCTGAAAAAGGACGTCTTGGAGTTTATTGCATCTTGCCCAAAGTGTGCCCAACATAAAGTATCCCGCCAGTCGCCTGCGGGGCAACTGGTTCCACTATCCGTTCCCCGTCGACCATGGACCCACTTGTCGATGGATTTCATTACAGACTTACCCATGTGCAACAAGTTCAATACCATCTGGGTGGTAGTTGACCGGTTCACCAAGATGGCACACTTCATTCCTCTCACCGGTCTTCCGTCAGCTTCCAAGTTGGCTCAAGTATTCATACAAGAGATCTTCCGACTCCACGGTCTTCCTGAAGAAATTATCTCAGATCGAGGAGTTCAATTCACAGCCAAATTCTGGCGAAGTTTATGTCAAGTCCTCCAAGTCAAGCTAAAGTTTTCCACGGCTTACCATCCTCAGACCAATGGTCAAACCGAGAGGGTGAATCAGGACTTGGAGGCCTTCCTCCGCATCTATGTGTCCTCCTCTCAAGATGACTGGGTTCAATTACTTCCCTGGGCCGAGTTCTGTCATAACAACCAGTATCATTCTTCATCTGCTTCAACACCATTCTTCACTAACTTTGGATTCCACCCTAAAGTCCCTGAGTTCCAACCGCTTCCAGCAACTTCTGTTCCCGCAGTGGATATCACCTTGCATCAGTTTGCCAATATCTGGAAGAGCGTACGATCAGCTCTGCTCAAGGCATCGTTCAGGTACAAGAAGTTTGCGGATAAGAAGCGTCGAGCAGTTCCTGCTCTCAAGGTGGGTGATCGGGTATGGTTATCCACGAAGAATTTGAGGTTAAGAGTTCCCAGTATGAAGTTTGCACCTCGCTATATCGGTCCTTTCAAGATTGAACAAGTCATCAATCCTGTTGCTTACAGACTCCAGTTGCCTCCCTTCTTAAAAATACCCAGGACATTCCATGTTTCCCTGTTGAAACCGCTGATCTTGAATCGGTTTCATTCCTCACTTCCTCCAACTCCGAAAGTCCAAACTCAACGAGGCGTTGAGTATGAAGTGGCCAAGATCCTGGACTCACGTCACCGTTACGGTCAACTACAATATCTTATTGACTGGAAGGGTTATGGTCCTGAGGAACGTTCATGGACCAATGCTTCTGATGTCCATGCTCCTGCCTTGGTCCGGAGATTCCATTCCAAGTTTCCTCAAAAGCCAAAGAAGTGTCCTGGGGCCACTCCTAAAGGGGGGGGTGCTGTCACGATCCGGGTATCTGGACGCCATTTCTTACCCATCAGATGCCTCCTAAGGCTGGCTCAGCGCTCCAGGACCGGATCCCATCTGTTATCCTGATGTGTACATTCCTGTATCCTCTCCTGTCACTCTGGGACGCTGTCACAGTAAACGCCATATTACACCTGGCATGGCGTCTCCCGCGGCCTCCGCCGCCGTCCCTGAACTTCTGCATGCAGAGTGTCTGAGTGGCGATTACGTCAGCCGCGGCCTCCGCTGTGTCCGCGTGGTTGGATGTGCATCTGTCAGCCTGGCGCCTCCTGTCTCCGGTGGCCGGCGCCGCCATTACTGTTTTCATTACCACATGGATTACAAACCAAACTTCCCTCCAAGTGTCTGCATGGGCGCAGCCATCTTGGATTCTGTCAGCTGATCATTTCCACCAATCTGTTCTCAGTATTGATAATCTGCATAATTGCCTAGCCAATCCCTTCCTTGCTGCAGGTATAAATACATTGTGCCTGAGCAAGGAAGGCGTCAGTGCTTTGGTTGTCAAACCTAGTTCCTGTTTGTCTCTCTCCTGTGATTGTCTTCCAGGTTCCAGCTCCTGTCTCAAGACTTCCACCATAGAGACCCGCACCAGCATTCCACCTGCGGTGTAGCCTGACTCTCCAATCCATTGTGGATTCATCTGTTTCCAGCTACAACATTACCTGCTTCCAGCTCAGCTTCCAGCAGAGTACAGCTTCCCTTAAAGGGCCGGTGTCCTTTCTACACTTTACCACTCTCCACCGGTATTATTATTTCTCCGCTCTCAAGTTCTACATTTCAGTTCATATTTCATCGCTCCCAAGTTCATTTATTATTTAACTGGTTCCAGCCAGTATCCACTCCGTGCTAACAACAGTCTGGTTCCAGCCAGTATCCACAGCAGCTGTTTTATCTTCAGCAACCCAGCTTTTCCTGGAACACCAGCTGGCACAATCCTGGGTTATCTCCATTGCTACAGTCGGGCCTGGTAAGGACTTTCCATCTAGAAGATCATAAGAACTATCTCACACTACCAGTGCCCTGTGGCTCCTGCCATCCTGTAGTACCCAGGAACTGTATTTATTCTTTGCTGACTTTTACGTTTTCTTTTACTGCTGCTGTGTTGCGGAGTTGTCATAATAAACATCATTGACTTTTATCCAAGTTGTCGTGGTCACGCCTTCGGGCAGTTATTATTCATGTTACTTACATGTCCAGGGGTCTGATACAACCTCCCAGGTTCCGATACATCTCAGCCCCTACAACTGAGGCTGCCTCCCGTCAGCTCAGGCCCTCAGTTGTGACAGGCACTGCTCATCACCAGGCCAATACCATTCCTACAGTGAAACATGGTGGTGGCAGCATCATGCTGTGGGGATGTTTTTCAGCGGCAGGAACTGGGAGACTAGTCAGGATAGAGGGAAAGATGAATGCAGCAATGTACAGAGACATCCTGGATGAAAACCTGCTCCAGAGCGCTCTTGACCTCAGAGTGGGGCGACTGTTCATCTTTCAGCAGGACAATGACCCTAAGCACACAACCAAGATATCAAAGGAGTGGCTTCAGGACAACTCTGTGAATGTCTATGAGTGGCCCAGCCAGAGCCCAGACTTGAATCCGATTGAGTATATCTAAAGAGATCTGAAAATGGCTGTGCACCGACGCTTCCCAACCAACCTGATGGAGCTTGAGAGGTGCTGCAAAGAGGAATGGGCGAAACTGGCCAAAGATAGGTGTGCCAAGCTTGTGGCATCATATTCAAAAAGACCTGAGTCTGTAATTGCTGCCAAATGTGCATCAACAAAGTATTGAGCAAAGGCTGTGAATACTTATGACCATGTGATTTCTTAGTTGGTTTTTTTTTTCTAAAAATTTACAAAAATCTAAAAAAAAAAACTTTTTTCACGTTGTCGTTATGAGGTATTGTGTGTAGCATTTTGAGGGAAAAAAATGAATTTATTCCATTTTGGAATAAGGCTGTAACATAATAAAATGTGGAAAAAGTGAAGCGCTGGGAATACTTATCGGATGCACTGTACCTAGACCTTGTAGATCTATTAAAGTACACCCGGAAGAGTCAGCCTCAGCCGTGGCGGGCAGAGAAATGCACAGCACAGGCAGCGGAGGGCACGTATAATTGAATCTGCCTCAATTAGGCCCGTCCACCTCTATCAGGGTAACGGCTCCGCACAGTCGGGAGACATAAGTTATACAGGGCTCAATGATAATTAACTTGCTCCCACTTGCGGGAGGGCGAGTTGCTCTCATACCGGCATGTACACGCCCTATTGGGCGATACCGTCAGCGCGGCATATAGCATACTTGCACTTACATGTAAATTTCGGCTATATGGATTGACCCCGCAGAATGTTGGAAGTTCTGGACACACTCCTGACATCACACTATTTTTGTGCGTAAGGAACATGCGTTTGTCCCTGCTCCATGCAATAAAAAGTTGGGACGCATGTATATACACTATCATTTTGTCCAGTAATGCTGACATGATGGTATCTGTGTTGCTCCGACATCCATGCTAACGCTGGTAACCTGCTTTGACGCCGTGGAAAATGTCCCTCGAAAATAATTTCAAAAGTCAGCTTGAATGGAAATAGCTTTTGTCACCAGAAAGGAATGTTAGGGAGGAGGACAACCAGGTTCATAGTATAGCTGCTAGGGGCATACATGCATGCTCCTACTGACATTTAGGGGGTCATTCCGAGTTGATCGCAGCAGCAAATTTGTTAGCAGTTGGGAAAAACCATGGGCACTGCAGGTGGGGCAGATGTAACACGTGCAGAGAGAGTTAGATTTGGGTGGGTTATATTGTTTCTGTGCAGGGTAAATACTGGCTGCTTTATTTTTACACTGTAATTTAGATTTCAGTTTGAACACACCCCACCCAAATCTAACTCTCTCTGCACGTGTTACATCTGCCCCACCTGCAGTGCACATGGTTTTGGCCAACTGCTAACACATTTGCTGCTACAATCAAGTCTGCATTACCCCCTAGGCCCTTAGTACCTGTGTGATTGATGCACAGAAATATGGTACATTTAGTAAAGTGTTAAAAACTGGAAAATGATTTACCCACTGTACTGTGGTAGAAGGTGGTACAAAGGGTCGAATCCAGAATGGCAGCGTTTGAATGCTGATTCCCTGTAAAGTATGCGCACGCACAGATGCTGCACTGCACGTGCGCCCACTGTGAGATGCGATGGCATCTCACATCTGCAGAACGCCTCTGATTGACAGGCAGAGGCGTTCGCGGGGCGGAAGCGGGCGTCGTGACGGCGTTGGGGGGTGCGGTCCCGGCAACGCAGGCGTGTCCGGACCGTTTGTGGGCCGTGGCGACTGCGTGACGTCACACACAGCCGCTACAACCCGAAACATGGCTGCGTAGGCAGAAGGCTACCATAAACATGGGAAAGCAGCGCCCACGTGCAATGCTTTCGCGTGTGTGCAGGGGAGCAAGATCCGGCATGCGGGGCGGATTTGCCCTGTGCTGGGCGCCCCCCCGCATGTTAGTGTAATGGATTGTAGATGTGCGAGTTTTCCCACATCTACGATCCATGCTGAATCAGGCCCAAAGTCCGCAATGTGGTTTGACTACATAGTAAGTGCTTTGACCAGTTCTACCAGCTTTAGGCACCTGCCTAAGGGCGCCGGCCCCTGGAGGACGCCACAGAATTCATCTACCAGAAAGCTGAAGGATGTCTCTGTATGCAGCCTCATTTTACATTGCGTCGGCTGCTGCCGCAGCAGTTCTAATCAGGTACAGCTGATGCTACCAGGCTGTATTGCATGGTGCCTTAGCGCTTCCTCTGCGCCGACACGTGTAACATCAAGTCATGTTAAGGCACATAGGAGGTGGATGTAACCATGGCTCCTGAGGGGCGGCCCCACAGCCCTGATGCACCTCCTACAGGCCCCTGGATCCCGGCTCTCCAGCAGCAAGCAGAACCTGACTACATGTCGGCACCCGCAGCGTCGCTGTAATGCTGCTGCTGCCTGTAAGAGGAACCATGCCAATTATGAGGGTAAACAGGGAAACAACTTTTAGGTAAGTAACCCATGGGGATTTCTGTGGGACCACAGACAGTGCAGATCTTACAGCCCGATGGGGGGTTTGTACTTGTAAACAGCATAATAGGGAAAACACAGGCACTGGGGCACAATACAGGACATGTGGAGGAGAGGGGGGAGGCAGTAATAAACTTACACATGAGGGGATAGAACACAAAGAGCATACAAGTATATGTGTGTCTGTGCGTATAGAAATCATGTATGTATAAAAATACACATAAAGGGATTTAATTGGCATACCGGCGGACTATATGCCGGCATTCAGAATCCCGTTGACAACCGCCATCCTGAATGTTAGTATGCCAGGGAGGGTTAGGCTTAGGCTGCAGCGAAGGAGGGTTAGGGGAAGGGTAAGAGTTAATTCATTTCATTTCAAATGTCGGGATTATGGAGATCGGGTATTCTGACTGCCGCCATCCCATACCCAACCCCACTAGACCCCATATACAGTGTGTGTATATATATATATATATATATATATATATATATATACACACACACTGCTGAAAAAAATAAAGGGAACACTAAAATAACACATCCTAGATCTGCATGAATGAAATATTCTTATTAAATACTTTGTTCTTTACATAGTTGAATGTGCTGACAACAAAATCACACAAAAATTATCAATGGAAATCAAATTTATTAACCCATGGAGGTCTGGATTTGGAGTCACCCTCAATATTAAAGTGGAAAAACACACTACAGGCTGATCCAACTTTGATGTAATGTCCTTAAAACAAGTCAAAATGAGGCTCAGTAGTGTGTGTGGCCTCCACGTGCCGGTATGACCTCCCTACAACGCCTGGGCATGCTCCTGATGAGTTGGCGGATGGTCTCCTGAGGGATCTCCTCCCAGACCTGGACTAAAGCATCCGCCAACTCCTGGACAGTCTGTTGTGCAACGTGGCGTTGGTGGATGGAGTGAGACATGATGTCCCAGATGTGCTCAATTGGATTCAGGTCTGGGGAACGGGCGGGCCAGTCCATAGCATCAATGCCTTCATCTTGCAGGAACTGCTGACACACTCCAGCCACATGAGGTCTAGCATTGTCTTGCATTAGGAGGAACCCAGGGCCAACCGCACCAGCATATGGTCTCACAAGGGGTCTGAGGATCTCATCTCGGTACCTAATGGCAGTCAGGCTACCTCTGGCGAGCACATGGAGGGCCGTGTGACCCCCCAAAGAAATGCCACCCCACACCATTACTGACCCACTGCCAAACAGGTCATGCTGGAGGATGTTGCAAGCAGCAGATCGTTCTCCTTGGCGTCTCCAGACTCTGTCACGTCTGTCACATGTGCTCAGCGAGAAGCTGCTTTCATCTGTGAAGAGCACAGGGCGCCAGTGGCGAATTTGACAATCTTGGTGTTCTCTGGCAAATGCCAAACGTCCTGCACGGTGTTGGGCTGTAAGCACAATCCCCACCTGTGGACGTCGGGCACTCATAACACCCTCATGGAGTCTGTTTCTGATCGTTTGAGTAGACACACGCACATTTGTGGCTTGCTGGAGGTCATTTTGCAGGGCTCTGGCAGTGCTCCTCCTGTTCCTCCTTTAACAAAGGCGGAGGTAGCGGTCCTGCTGCTGGGTTGTTGCCCTCCTACGGCCTCCTCCAAGTCTCCTGATGTACTAGCCTGTCTCCTGGTAGCGCCTCCATGCTCTGGACACTACGCTGACAGACACAGCAAACCTTCTTGCCACAGCTCGCATTGATGTGCCATCCTGGATGAGCTGCACTACCTGAGCCACTTGTGTGGGTTGTAGACTCTGTCTCATGCTACCACTAGAGTGAAAGCACCGCCAGCTTTCAAAAGTGACCAAAACATCAGCCAGAAAGCATAGGAGCTGAGAAGTGATCTGTGGTCACCACCTGCAGAACAACTCCTTTATTGGGGGTGTCTTGCTAATTGCCTATAATTTCCACCTGTTGTCTATTCCATTTGCACAACAGCATGTGAAATTGATTGTCAATCAGTGTTGGTTCCTAAGTGGACAGTTTGATTTCACAGAAGTGTGATTGACTTGGAGTTACATTGTGTTGTTTAAGTGTTCCCTTTATTTTTTTGAGCAGTGTATATACATACCCCCTCTTAACTTTTGTCCATTCTGGATCAGGACCTGCCGTGCTGGAGGCCGAAAAGGGGCAGTGGCCTTGCGTAGTGGCCAGGGCCTCGGAAGGAAGGCACCACGACCCCCCCCCCCCCCCCCCCCGTTTTTCACATTTCAGCTAACCCCTTCCTGCACTATAGATGCCAATGTCCAGTTAACGGGACTGTCCTGCTGGATTCGAGACAATTGGGAGGTATGTTTATATATAAAAAGCGTGAAATTGGACTCTGTGTCCTATACGATTCCTAGCATGCTGGCTAGTGTGTATACATAAAGAATAGACGGCACTCAAGGACTTTTAAAGTGAAAGTATAGTGTAAGCAAAGTCGCAAAATGTTGTGACTTTGTTTACAATATACTTTCTCTTACGTCCTAGAGCATGGGTCTTCAACCTGCGACCCTCCAGCTGCTGTGGAACTACACATCCCAGCATGCCCTGCCTCAGTTTTAGCATACCTTAATAGCAAAACTGTGGCAGGGCATGCTGGGATGTGTAGTTTCACAGCAGCTGGAGGGCCACAGGATGAAGCCCCATGTCCTAGAGGATGCTGGGGTCCATTTTAGTACCATAGGGTATAGACGGTTCCGCAGGAGCCTTCGGCACTTTAAGACATACCTCCCAACTTTAGCCGCTTGCAAAGAGGGACACATGCGCGGCGAAGCCGCGCGCGCTCCCGAAAAATGGGTGTGGCCTATGGGAAAGGGGCGTGGCCTCGCGGAGGACCCGCGATCGCGAGCCACGCCCCCGATTTCGTCATTGAGGGGGCATGCCCAGCGCTCCGTGAGCTGCTGGCATGCCCTCTCTCCCTCTGTCTGGACTGAATAGACGCTGTGCGCATGCGCACAGCGTCTATTCATCGCTGCTCTGCTAAGCAGAGCAGCGCGTGCAGGAGCCTCCCAACTGCCCCCCCCCCCACCGCGGGACACTGCGGCCCGTGGGTGGGACAGCGGGACAGTCCCCAAAAAACGGGACTGTCCCGCGAAAATCGGGACAGTTGGGAGGTATGCTTTAAGACTTCTTTAACAGTGTGAACTGGCTCCTCCCTCTATGCCCCTCCTCCAGACCTCAGTTTAGAAAATGTGCCCGGGAGACTGGATGCACACCAGTGGAGCTCTACAGAGTTCTGCTGGAAAATACTTTGTTAGGTTTTTTATTTTACAGGAAAGCTGCTGGCAACAGCTTCCCTGCTTCGCGCGACTTAGGGGGGGAAGTAGGAACCAACTTCTCAGTTAGTATAATGGCTCTGCTTCCACTGACAGGACACCAATAGCTCCTGAAAGGTAATGAACACAGCCCTTGCCTGGCTGCTGCTCACTCCCACAGCACTGCCGCCACCCCCTAACAGAGCCAGAAGTCAGAAGAGGGGTGAGTATTAACCGGAGACCTGCAGAGATGGGCCCTCCGGTCATCATGGCGGCATAAAGGTACAGCGCAGCAAGGGACGCTGCGCAAAAACATGTCTCTCAGCACAGGGACATGATAAAATCCTTACTCTCACTGGCATTAAAGTACACACAAGGGAGCCGCTGGTGTACATACCCCCGCCGGTATAAATATCATATTACTGTGGCTGAACTGCGCCATTACAAGGGGAATTGCTTGTAACACTCAATTGGCGCCATTTTCTCCTCACAGAGACGCCGGAGCGCTGATCCTGCATGCTGCTTCTCCTCACACATCGCTGATACAAGTACCAGGGTGTTATAGAGGGGAGGGGAGCACATCATTTATTGAAGTCTGCGGGCTTCATATTGGATATAAAGCGCTGTGTTGGTATATATGTATATTCATTGTATGCAATACATATAGGGCGCGTGGTGTGGACTGGCAACTACTTCTGCAAAAGCCACAGCATGACGCTGGGGCTCCTCTGCGGGAGTGCGATCGGGTGGAGGCACGTCTACTATTTTTCAGCCAGGTCTGGCTTTGCTCAGACCTGGATCCATGGATTTTACAGATAATATCCCAAGGTTACAGGTTGGAATTTCAAGACTTTCCCCCATGCCGATTTTTCAAATCAGCCTTGCCAGTTTCTGCTCAAGACAGCACAAATGTCCTGAACACAATACACAAATTATGTCAATACAAAGTAATTGGCTTGGTTCCTGCCGAACAAAGGAACCAAGGATTTTATTCAAGCCTGTTTGTGGTATCGAAGCCGGATGGCTCGGGCAGTCCGATTTTAAACCTAAAATCTCTGAATCTTTATTTGAAAAGATTAAAATTCAAGATGGAATCCTTGAGAGCGGTGATTTCCAGCTTGGAAGAAAAGGAATTTCTGGTGTCAGTGGACATCAAGGATGCTTACTTGCATGTCCCCATTTACCCGCCACATCAAGCATACCTGATGTTTGCAGTTCAGGATTTCCACTACTAATTCCAGACATTACCGAGAATATTCACCGAGATGATGGCGGAGATGATGGTTCTCCTTCGCAAACAAGGAGTCAACATAATTCCATACTTGGACGATCTCCTCATAAAAGCTAGATCCAGGGACAAGCTAATCCAAAACATAGCGTTATCTCTGACGGTACTTCAACAGCAAGGTTGGATCATCAACTTTCCAAAATCTCAGTTGGAACCGATGATGAGGTTATAATTTTTGGGAATGATACTGGACAAAGAGGTACAGAGAGTATTTCTACCAGTGGAAAAAGGCTCAGAAGATCCAGAGCATGGTCAAACAACTTTTGAGACCAAGAACAGTATCAATTCATCAGTGCATTTGCCTGTTGGGGAAAATGGTAGCGGCTTACGAGGCGCTACAATATGGCCGATTCCATGCCAGGGTCATCCAGTGGGACCTACTGGACAAGTGGTCCGGGTCGCATCTCCACATGCATCAAAAGATAATCTTGTCAGCAAAAGCCAGAATTTCGCTCCTGTGGTGGCTACAAATGTCTCACCTCCTGGAGGGACGCAGGTTCGGGATTCAGGCCTGGATCCTGATGACCACGGATGCAAGTCTCCGAGGATGGGGAGCAGTCACGCAAGGCGAAAGCTTCCAAGGAAGATGGTCAAGTCAAGAAACTCGCCTTAACATAAACATTCTGGAGTTGAGAGCTGTATACAACAGTCTTCATCATGCGGCACACCTTCTTCAAGGTCGTCCCATACAGATCCAGTCAGACAATGTAACGGCAGTAGCTTACATAAACCGTCAAGGCGGAACAAAAAGGAGAGCGGCAATGGCAGAGCTGACAAAGATATTCCTCTGGGCAGAAAGACATGCAAAAGCTCTGTCGGCAATTTTCATTCCGGAAGTGGACAACTGGGAAGCAGACTTCCTCAGCAGACACGATCTCCATCCAGGAGAATGGGGCCTCCACCCAGAAGTCTTTGCGGAGGTGGCAAGTCGTTGGGGCGTTCCTCAAGTGGATATGATGGCATCACGCCTCAACAAGAAGCTTCAGAAATATTGTTCCAGGTCGAGAGACCCACCATCAATAGCGATAGATGCACTGGTGACCCAGTGGGTGTTTCAGTCGGTGTATCTGTTCCCTCCACTTCCACTTATTCAAAAGTTCTCAAGATCATCAGAAGAACAAGAGTTCGAGCAATACTCATTGCTCCAGACTGGCCAAGGAGGGCTTGGTATCCAGATTTTCAAGAGTTATTACTGGAAGATCCTCGGCCTCTTCCTCTTCGCGAGGACCTGCTTCAGCAGGGGCCGTTAGTTTATCAGGACTTACCGCGGCTGCGTTTGACGGCATGGCTGTTGAGCGCCAGATCCTAGCCCGTAAGGGTATTCCCAATGAAGTAATTCCCACACTTATTCTGGCCAGGAAAGGGGTAACGTCCAAACATTACCATCGTATTTGGAGAAAATATGTATCTTGATGTGAATCCAAGAAGTCTCCTGTGGTGGAGTTTCAATTAGGACGACTTCTCCTATTTCTACAGGCGGTGTGGATGCTGGATTGAGATTAGGATCTATCAAGGTTCAGATTTCGGCCTTGTCAGTTTTCTTTCAGAAACAATTGGCTTCTCTTCCTGAGGTCCAGACGTTCGTGAAGGGGGTTCTGCGCATCCAACCTCCATTTGTGCCTCCTATGGCGCCATGGATCTTAATGTGGTGTTGCAGTTCCTTAAATCGGACTGGTTTGGCGTTGTGGATGCTGGATTGAGATTAGGATCTATCAAGGTTCAGATTTCGGCCTTGTCAGTTTTCTTTCAGAAACAATTGGCTTCTCTTCCTGAGGTCCAGACGTTCGTGAAGGGGGTTCTGCGCATCCAACCTCCCTTTGTGCCTCCTACGGCGCCATGGATCTTAATGTGGTGTTGCAGTTCCTTAAATCGGACTGGTTTGAGCCTCTACAGGAGGTAGAGTTGAAGTTTCTCACTTGGAAAGTGGTAATGCTGTTGGCCTTGGCCTCAGGCAGACGAGTGTCTGAGTTAGGAGCTCTGTCACACAAGAGTTCTTATTTGATATTTCATGAAGATAGGGCTGAACTGAGAACACGTCAGCACTTTCTTCCGAAGGTTGTGTCTTCTTTTCATATCAACCAACCTGTGGTGGTGCCAGTGGCTTCTGACATCTCAGCTGTCTCAAAGTCCTTGGATGTCGTCAGAGCGTTGAGGACTTATGTTGCAAGAACGGCTAGGATAAGGAAAACAGAATCTTTGTTTGTCCTCTATGACCCCAACAAGATTGGTTGTCCTGCTTCTAAGCAGACTATTGCGCGCTGGATCAGGGGTACCATTCAGCACGCTCATTCCACGGCAGGATTGCCGTTACCGACTTCGGTAAAAGCCCACTCTACAAGGAAAGTGGGTTCTTCCTGGGCGGCTGCCCGGGGTGTCTCGGCTTTGCAAATCTGCCGAGCTGCTACTTGCTCAGGGGCAAACACGTTTGCTAGGTTTTATAAGTTTGACACCTTGGCTGCTGACGACCTGAAATTTGGTCAGTCAGTTCTGCAGGAACATTAGCACTTTCCCGCCCGTACCGGGAGCTTTGGTACATCCCCATGGTACTAAAATGGACCCCAGCATCCTCTAGGACGTAAGAGAAAATAGGATTTTAATAACCTACCGGTAAATCCTCTTCTCGTAGTCCGTAGAGGATGCTGGGCGCCCGCCCAGTGCTCATTTGTTCCTGCTGATTACGTTTATCTTTTTGCACACATGTGTTTAGATGTTGACAGCTGTTGCTGTTGCGTTATACATGCTGGTTGGCATGAGTTATGTTAAAGGCCATGTTAGCTGACATGTTTTTTATGTATGGTGTGAGCTGGTGTGAATCTCGCCACAAGTTTATTAGTAATTCCTCTCTCGAATATGTACGTCTCCTCGGGCACAGTTCCTATACTGAGGTCTGGAGGAGGGGCATAGAGGGAGGAGCCAGTTCACATTGTTAAAAAAGTCTTAAAGTGCCGAAGGCTCCTCTGGAACCGTCTATACCCCATGGTACTAAAATGGACCCCAGCAGGATTTACCGATAGGTTATTAAAATCCTATTTTATCACTTTAAAAGTCCTTGAGCGTTGTCCCTTTTCACTGTATATGTATAATGATACAATATACCCCAGCCCACCTTACCGTACTACGGGCCAGCACATTTCCTACAAAAGTCAGAATGTCAGAACTTGTTTGTGCAACTTTATAGAATGCACCTTTTAAACTGCAGCCGGAGTCCATCTGTATATGAAAGGGACGGTACAGTCAAAGTGGACTATTTTAATGTTCTCAAATTCTGTTTCTGCATTGACTTTATGCGAAAACGTAATGTTTATCTTTTTTTTTTACAGAGTACGTACTCATCAACACCTTTGCTTTTGTGTGTCTATATATACACACTGGCATATTAATGGAACAGAAGATCAAGTGAAGTATTTCGGCCTCATGAAAAGCAAGCAGCCGCCGACTATGCACCAGGGTGCAAGCAGCTGTTGCCGGCTGTTAGGCTGTTACTGCAGAACCCACGGCTATTCTTGAGGCCGTAGATGGACACGTGAGGGAGGAGGCTAAATACACAATGTACAACTCCAAACCACAAAGGACTTTACTACCACAAAGGACTTTACTTGGTACTTATTGTATGACTAGGTGCTTCATCGCGCCCTACGGGCGCTCTTCACACCGTCGCAAGGGGCTACGCCCCTTTAACCCTTGCATGCCTATATGGGGTTCAATATTTGTATTATATGGAGTATTACCTGCATTCCTTTGTTAGTGGTTAAATATTGCACAATGAAAGGGCGTGCGATGGTGAAGGAGGCGCAGCCCCTTGCGACGGCGTGAACAGCACCTGCAGGGCACAATGTACAGAATGAGCGGGTGCGGGGGGGGATTGCGGATGGGGAAGGGTGTCTGTAGATGCTGCAGGTGGAGGGGGGGCAGATGCGGGGGGGGGGCCCGGATGGGGAAGGGTTGGGACGTGCTGCGGGTGGGGGAGAGACAGAAGAGTGGGGGCTGTAGATGGGGGAGGGGTCAGGAGGCACTGCAGGTGGGGGAGGGGCAGGGGTGCCACTGGGGAGGGGCAGGTGCAGGGATGTTGCGGATGGGTGAAGAGTTCCGGAGGTGCTGTGGGATGGGAAGGGGCGGGGGTGCCGTGGGTGGGGTAGGGGGTCCGGAGGCACCGCGGTGGGGGAGAGGCAGGTGCGGGTGGTGCGACGGACGGGGAAGGGGGTCCGGAGGCGCTGCAGGTGGTGGAGGGGCAGGTGCGGAGGTGCCGTGGGTGGGTGAGGGGGGGACCGCGAATGGAGGAGGGTGTCTGCAGATGCTGTGGGTGGAGGGGTGTAGGTGTGGGGGGAGACATATATGGTCGGTGGATGGTGGAGGGGGTCTGGAGGTGCTGTGGGTGGTGGGGGAGTGGGAGGCGCTGGTGGTGTAGGGGTCTGGAGGCACAGCGTCTGGGGGAGGGGTGGAGTGTCGCATGTGGTGGAGGGGAAGGTGCGGAGGTGTGGTGCATTGGGGAGGGGTCTGGACGCGCTGCGGGTACTGTACCTGCCAAAAAGGTAGTTGGAGGGTATGCAGTAACAGGGCCAGGACAGGGGTGACAGGGTCAAAACAGGGGTGACGGGGCCAGGACAGGGGTGACGGGGCCAGGACAGGGGTGACAGGGCAAGGACGGGGGTGACGGGGCCAGGACAGAAATGACAGGGACAGGATAGGGGTGACAGGGCCAGGGTAGGGGCAGCAGGACCAGGATTTGGTTGACAGGGCCAGGATAGGGGTGACAGGGCCAGGATAGGGGTGACAGGGCCAGGATAAGGGTGACAGGGCAAGGCCAGGGGTGACAGGGCAAGGCCAGGGGTGACAGGGACATGACAGAACACAGGGCACGGGAGAGATTGGTATTAGGGACAGAACAGTGGTGACAGACAGATGTGTCTTACCGGAGTCACTGCTGCTGGCTGCTGCTGTTCCACTCCAACCTGTTGGAATCTGCTGCTGGTGGAGACTTGGCATGGCTGACGCTCTCAGGCTGGAGTCCTGCTTCCTCTGCCCGTCCGCATCCCTCCCCCCCACTCCTCAGTCACACACCGCGGACCTCGCGCGGCTGCCGGGCACTGTGGTAAGGGGAGACTGGGAGTGACTGGTTAGCCCCCAGGAGACGCTGATGCTGGAGGGAGGAGGGGGTCGGAGCCTGCAAGCAGCGCGGACTTCTGCAGCGCTGCCCGCCGGCTAAAGTGTGTGAAGGAGCTGGACGCACCTCACTGCGGGCGGCAGCGCTGCAGCTAGCGTTGGGGTTGCCGGGGCTGGAGATAACAGAGGCGGTACGGAACCTGCACAGCGGCAGGTGCACCACAAAACTGCAGCTAAGAAGCGTGGAGTGTGCCAGAAAGTGACGCTCCTCTGCGCCAGAGAGCCCCTGCTGAGTATGCTGATGTGGGGGGGTCAAGTACACAGTGAGCCGGTGCCCGTCTGTCTGTATGGCATACCCCCTTACACACCCCCATACCTCCCAACTGTACCGATTTTAGCGTGACAGTCCCATTTTTTTGGGTCTGTCCCGCTGTCCCACCCGCGGGCCGCAGTGACCCGTGGTGGGTGGTGGTGGGGGGGCAGTTGGGAAGCTCCTGTACTCGCTGTTCTGCTTAGCATGCACACAGCGTCTATTTAGTGGAGACAGAGGGAGAGGGGGCATCGGGGTACGGATTAAGGGTGGGCCAGGGGGGTACGTACCCCGGGCCTCACAGTTTTAGGGGGCCCGCGGCTGGAGTAGCTCTGTCCCAGCTCTGAAGCTCCCCCGTCCTGCCAGTAACAGCGGCAGGTTTGCGTGTTGGCAGGTCTGTGGTGTTGCAGGGAGGCAGCAGCAGCCTCCCTGCTTTCTTCTGCCTGTGCGGGTGTGTATGTGTGTGTGTGTGTGTTGGAGGGGGGGTGTCTGGATTTACCCCTAGTTGAGGGGCCAAAATCCCATTTAAAAAAATCCTGGAATTTGCATAAGGGGGCGTGGCCACGAGGGCACAATTAGGCCACGCCCCAAACCCACAGCAGGCACAGCAATGAGATAGGGTTCCTGTCTCAAGTGCCCTGGGCCCCCCGTACTCATAATCCGCCGCTGGGGGCATGCCAGCAGCTCACAGAGCGCTGGGCATGCCCCCTCACTGATGAAAACAGGGGCGTGGCTCGCGATCGCGGGTCCACCCGCGAAGCCACGCCCCCTTTCCCATTAGTCATGCCCCCTTTTTGCTGTGCGTGTGTCCCTCCTGCCTGAAGAAAGTTGGGAGGTATGCACCCCTGCCTGTGCCATGCCCATACCATCAGCTCCTGCTCCAAGTCTCCTATAGATTTGCCCAGATCTGTGACTCATTTGACTAACTCCGCCCACTGTTTTGACTCCGCCCAGCGTTAGCAAATGAAGCACAAAGTCACAGATCTGGGCTATTATATAGGAGATAACAAAATTAGAGATGAGCGGGTTCGGTTTTACTCGGATTTACTCGGTTCTCAAAACGGCATCTTATTGGCTCACAGATGTCACGTGTTTTGGATAGCCAATAGGAAAAATCCAGATAAAACCGAACTGGCGCTAATTCTGGCGTTAAATCCGAACCCGCTCATCTACAATAACAATACACTATTAGGTTTATTGTGTTACTTTACAGATCGTTTGTCGTATGTTAAGTCAATGACCAATATGGAATGAGAGGTTGATGTTCAGTTACAGAAGGAAAAGTCAAGTCTGTGATGAGCAAAGTTGCAAAATGTTTTTGAGTTAAGCAAGTTATTTACCGATCGTTAGTGTATTTGTAAATTCTGCATCCTATGATCTCGTCAGATTGTGGGTTTGATTTGCGCTGGGGCTGCTGGGCAAGACTGGTCTGAACTGGAGTGTATAAAACTAGATGGTGGAATGATACGTCTTATTCATTACCACCCTCAGGATACTGAACAGAAGAGAGAACAGAGCAAATACTAGACTGTCAATCAATCAAGGGAGGCAATCAATCTGTCGGGATCCCGACGGTCAGGATACCGACGCCGAAATCCCGACAGCCGACAATGCTGACAGCTGGAATACCGGCTAGGGATCCGGTCTCTAGGTCGACAGTAACTAGGTCAACAATGTTTCGGTCGACCACTATTGGTCGACAGTAACTAGGTTGACAGGGTGTCAAGGTCGACAGGGTCTCTAGGTCGATATGTTCTAGGTCGACAGGTCAAAAAGTCGAAATGAGTTTCAGATTTTTTTTTCTTTTTTTGAACTTTTTCATACTTAACGATCCACGCTGACTACGATTGGGAATAGTAACCTGTGTGGAGTGCAGCGGTAGCGGAGCGAGGCACCTTGCCAGAAGCTCGCTCGCCATGCGAGGGGACACGGTGCACTAATTGGGGTTCCCGGTCACTGTACGGAGAAAACAACACCAAAAAAACATTAAAAACTCATGTCGACCTTTTGACCTGTCAACCTAGTCCATGTCGACCTAGTTACTATCGACCAATAGTGGTCACTGTCGACCCTATGAACCACACCCTACCGGCTCACAGGGGCTATTCCCAGTCGTGGATGTCCACAACACTCATAAAATGGCGAGCATAATGAGCCCGCAAGGGAACTCGTAGCGCTTGCCCCACTGCCAGCATTCTGGCAGACGGGATGCTGCTGTCGGGCGTACATATGTATTCCGGATAAAGTATGCTACCTGGCAGTGGTGGCAATACAGATGGAGCCTAGAACACGTGAGAACTGGGTAGAATCAGTCTAATATACACACTAGGAACATATGCTTCTGCTATGGCATACTGAATAATTGGACTCTGGACTGATTGCTGGTAATATTGGAGAGGAAGCACTCTGCAAATAAAACAGAATTGGAACAAGATAGCAGGAAGCCCAGGAGAGAACTAGCCTCTAACACAGGAACAAGGAACTCATTGAAGACAAGTCACACTGGTGTGAGAGGGCAACGTCGGGGCGTATAGGGCCTGCTGCCGTGCAGGTGTAGGCGTACCACTTACCGGACGTCGCACGCTCTCACTTGCAGGTGCCGAAACTCTCGACAGTCCTGGAAACGCTTCCGGACGACCCAGGCACCAACGACCTAAGAGGAAGGAGACCGTTGAATACCGTTCCCCAAACCGTGGACCGCAACACCCTATGGGGCTGAGGGAAATAGCTCCTTCGGGCTAGGTGTGGGTCATCACCGGCGTCCGCCTCAGAGCCCGAATTTCACCTATCGGCACTTTCGCACCAGGTGGAAATTCCGCCTTGCACAGCCGTGCAAGGCTCACCGTTGCCCTGAAGGAAGGGAGATAGAAAGCAACACACAAACACTCAGACCGGGGTTACTCACCGGCTTACACTCCGGTACTCCGATCTTCTCCAGTACAGGTCCCTGTAAGGAGGCAAAAAGAAAGAAAACAGCCGTGCAGGGCCTAACTCTGACCTAGTGTCACACCCTATATTAACTACAACGGCAGAGCCCTCAAACTAGCTCTGTGGGTGTGGTGCAACATAACTAGGCACAAACCTTATAACCGCAATTTGCCCTGCACGGTAACAACACACATCGGAATACACATAACACAGCACTGTCCCTTGAAATACCTTCCAGCCGAATAGAGGAGGTGGGCCTCTGCCTTCCTAAATACCTCGGGGTGGCCTGGGCCTAGCGCCCAGGGCCACCTGTACTCACCTCAGGAAACACTGATTCGCCAGGCCAAGCGCCCCCTAACTGTACACAGGCCGGAGGCCTGACTTCGCCCACGGGCCTAGCGCCCGCCTAACTTGCTGCCCGTTGGGTGACCTGGGCCTTGTGCCCAGGGTCACCTTATATGTACCTACTCGGCCACAATACACTAGGGCCTAATGCCCTCTAATGCCGCACAGGCCTATCGCCTGATATGCCCCCGGGCCTAGTGCCCGCCTAACTGGTGCCGCAGGGGTAGGGTGGCTTGGGCCTAATACCCAAACCACCTAATCAAATATTGGGGCCCCCAAACTCCTAACTGCGCCACATGCCTAGTGCCTGGATTGTGCCCTCGGGCCTAATGCCCGTCCCTGGTGGTCGAGGGAGGAAGAGGGGAGGGGGTGAAGTTTGCCTCACCGAGGCCTCACCTGATCCGCGGGGTCTCCGGCACTCTCTTCTGCCGCTGACCCGTCCTGGCCAGCGGCGTCGCCTCCGCTGCTCCGCGTCCAGCCGCCGCTGGACATCTCCTTCCCGGGGCCCGACGTCTTCCGGCCTCTTCAGCGGCCACCGGAGCTCTTCTCCCCGCGGCCGTCGTCGTCTTCTTCCTGCGGCGTCGTCTTCCGCGCTCTTCCGCGCACGCGGTCTCTCCTTCCCCCGCCCGTCGTCTTCCTTCTTCTCCTCGCCGCTCTTCGGCGCGGCCTTTTCTTCAGGCTCCCGCCCGGCGTCTGACGTCAGACGCCAGGGGCGGGGCCTATGACGCGGCGAGCGCCGATTGGCTCGCCGCGTCACTCTCCGATTGGCTGCCGCTCCGGGAGCCGCGATTGGCTCCCGGAGGGCGCCAAGATTCAAACGCCCCTGCAGTCTCTGGTCCGGTGCAGAGAAAAAGGTAATCCCTGCACCGGACACCCGCCGCCACGCACCAAGCGCTGGGGACAGACAAGCTGCCCCAGCGCTGTCCCCAGCTAGGGACAGCAACATGGATGTGCCCACAGGGCACATCCTTACATTTCCCCCCCCTTTTTCCTTTGTAGTCCCTACAAAGTTCCTCACGACTTCCATTGTCCGCGGGTCAGGGAATTCCGAGGTCCCTCCGGCGAGGTTGTGTTCGAGGGCCCAGCCTGGACCGGCCGTGACCCCACACCCTTCCTCCTCCAGCGCCGGGTTCCTCTTACGTCCTGACCTCCATCGGCGGATCCTCTGGGGGAGTGGCATCTCCTCACGGTCGCTCGACGTTGGCCACCAAGGGGAATCTTCCTCCACGGGGACAACAGTCACCCACTCTTGACCTCCGATATCGTCTGTGGCTTTGTCCCTGTCTTCCGGGTGTGGTATCGACCACCACCCAACAGCGGAATCCTCCGGGGCATCCGTTTCCTCCCGGGCAACAGCCACCATATGTTGCATTTCCTCGTGGGGCATCTCCAAAGGTCCTGTGTCTTCCTCTGGAACGGGTCCTCCCACGGCATCACGATCCTGTCCCCGTACATCCGTCCATTTCGGCACTCCCGGCAGGTACTCTTGCTCCAGGACTATCTCCTCCTCTTCACGGAGGGCATTCAACTGGGAGCATGACTCCACCCGATCCTGCCAGTCACTCTCGTCGGCGCTTCCGATGCCAGAGTCGTCCTCCATCCGTTCTGGGGGGGATTCGTCGGCGGACAGCTCACCGTAGTCCGAGTCTTCCTCCGATATCTGGACTGGGGTATTATTTTCCTCCTCAGCGTACTTAGTCTTTTCCGCTGGCACCTCTGTTTCCTCAGCGTACTCCTTCGCTTCCGCTGGATCCTTTTCTTCCTCAGCGTACTCCTGCGCTTCCGCTGGCATCTCTTGGTACCCAGGACACTCCTGTTCCGCACGTCCTGGTCGTGGACGGTTCCATCGCGGGGAGATTCCGGACGTCTCAGCCACTGGATCTTCACGCTTTTCTTCGCAGCGTGGTCTCTTCACCTCCCAGTCGTCCACCTCCGCCTCATGCGGAAAAGGATTCTGCCTTACTGGGGTCACTTTCTTGGGACAGAGCAGGTCCGCGGCATCTTCCCAGGGGCACTCACTGGCCGCATGTCCTGGTCGCCGACACTTCCAACAAGGGAGGGCCACTGCCACCTTCTCCAAGACGGGTTCCTGGTCCACCTCCTTCACTGGGGAATCTTCACCCGTTGGTTCCGGCTCAGAGGAAATGGGCACCTGCGAACTAACTTCAAGCAAGGCCTTCCGCTCCATTTCCCTGGTTTCCTCCTCCCATCTCTGGGCGCGACCATCCGCAATCATCCGGTCTTCATCCCACGGACAATCGGGAAGCGCATGTCCTCTCGCCTCGCAGAGCGCACACACAGGCTCTGCAGCCACCCGGTCCCAAAGCTGCTGACGAGACTCCGTCATCTGCTTCACCGTGGCCTCGTAGTCCGTCCTGTCTTCCGTCCATGGACATTCCAGGAGCCGATGTCGGGGATCTCCACAGCTTTCACACCGGGAATCAACCTCGTCTTCGCTCAACTCTTCGTCCCAAGGACAACTGTTGTGCTCATGCCCGTAGTTTCCGCAGAGCAAACACCAGAACTCCTTCGCTTGGCCCTTCTGACGTCTTCGGCCCGCTTCCTGGACCACCTTCTTTGGGGACGTCTCTTGCCAAGTACACTCGCTGGCAAAGTGACCTGTTTGCCGACATTTCTTGCAGGGCGTCACAGCGGCTTTCTTGCGCCCCTTCTCCCGGCGCTCTTCTTTTCCACGCTGGACCGACCGCTGCACCATCTTCAGGAGGTCAGCCCCAGACACCGTCACCCAGTCGCTCTGGTCCGCACACGTCCGGGGGTGAGTCTTCTCCGGAGCCGTCCGCAGGGAGGTCTTCTTGGTGGCATTCCACATCGTGTCCGTGATCCGGTCTCTTTTATCCTGCCGACTACGCCAAGTGTGAGAGGGCAACGTCGGGGCGTATAGGGCCTGCTGCCGTGCAGGTGTAGGCGTACCACTTACCGGACGTCGCACGCTCTCACTTGCAGGTGCCGAAACTCTCGACAGTCCTGGAAACGCTTCCGGACGACCCAGGCACCAACGACCTAAGAGGAAGGAGACCGTTGAATACCGTTCCCCAAACCGTGGACCGCAACACCCTATGGGGCTGAGGGAAATAGCTCCTTCGGGCTAGGTGGGGGTCATCACCGGCGTCCGCCTCAGAGCCCGAATTTCACCTATCGGCACTTTCGCACCAGGTGGAAATTCCGCCTTGCACAGCCGTGCAAGGCTCACCGTTGCCCTGAAGGAAGGGAGATAGAAAGCAACACACAAACACTCAGACCGGGGTTACTCACCGGCTTACACTCCGGTACTCCGATCTTCTCCAGTACAGGTCCCTGTAAGGAGGCAAAAAGAAAGAAAACAGCCGTGCAGGGCCTAACTCTGACCTAGTGTCACACCCTATATTAACTACAACGGCAGAGCCCTCAAACTAGCTCTGTGGGTGTGGTGCAACATAACTAGGCACAAACCTTATAACCGCAATTTGCCCTGCACGGTAACAACACACATCGGAATACACATAACACAGCACTGTCCCTTGAAATACCTTCCAGCCGAATAGAGGAGGTGGGCCTCTGCCTTCCTAAATACCTCGGGGTGGCCTGGGCCTAGCGCCCAGGGCCACCTGTACTCACCTCAGGAAACACTGATTCGCCAGGCCTAGCGCCCCCTAACTGTACACAGGCCGGAGGCCTGACTTCGCCCACGGGCCTAGCGCCCGCCTAACTTGCTGCCCGTTGGGTGACCTGGGCCTTGTGCCCAGGGTCACCTTATATGTACCTACTCGGCCACAATACACTAGGGCCTAATGCCCTCTAACGCCGCACAGGCCTATCGCCTGATATGCCCCCGGGCCTAGTGCCCGCCTAACTGGTGCCGCAGGGGTAGGGTGGCTTGGGCCTAATGCCCAAACCACCTAATCAAATATTGGGGCCCCCAAACTCCTAACTGCGCCACAGGCCTAGTGCCTGGATTGTGCCCTCGGGCCTAATGCCCGTCCCTGGTGGTCGAGGGAGGAAGAGGGGAGGGGGTGAAGTTTGCCTCACCGAGGCCTCACCTGATCCGCGGGGTCTCCGGCACTCTCTTCTGCCGCTGACCCGTCCTGGCCAGCGGCGTCGCCTCCGCTGCTCCGCGTCCAGCCGCCGATGGACATCTCCTTCCCGGGGCCCGACGTCTTCCGGCCTCTTCAGCGGCCACCGGAGCTCTTCTCCCCGCGGCCGTCGTCGTCTTCTTCCTGCGGCGTCGTCTTCCGCGCTCTTCCGCGCACGCGGTCTCTCCTTCCCCCGCCCGTCGTCTTCCTTCTTCTCCTCGCCGCTCTTCGGCGCGGCCTTTTCTTCAGGCTCCCGCCCGGCGTCTGATGTCAGACGCCGGGGGCGGGGCCTATGACGCGGCGAGCGCCGATTGGCTCGCCGCGTCACTCTCCGATTGGCTGCCGCTCCGGGAGCCGCGATTGGCTCCCGGAGGGCGCCAAGATTCAAACGCCCCTGCAGCCTCTGGTCCGGTGCAGGGAAAAAGGTAATCCCTGCACCGGACACCCGCCGCCACGCACCAAGCGCTGGGGACAGACAAGCTGCCCCAGCGCTGTCCCCAGCTAGGGACAGCAACATGGATGTGCCCACAGGGCACATCCTTACACTGGCAATGAGCATGTGCCTGTGAATGCTTTAAGTACGGCACTTGGAACTGGGATTGGTTACTGGAGTCATGTGAGAAGTAAAGCCTCTGTGAATCTCAGCCACCGAAGTCATCTGACCTCAGGCAAGATGGCGTCACCCATGCAGCCCCTGACTGCAAAGGACACTATACCTTTTGGTTGTAACTACAGGGGTATCCTGAGATGGCTGCCCAGTGAAGACATGCCAACCAATAAATTGACAGTGCTGAATGCTGTAAGTGAGTCTGAGTACCCGACTTGTGACAGATCTATAAATACAGATAGGTTGATGGTGTCAATTCATTCTTCTTTGTGTTTGGAGAACGATTCTTGTAGCATCCAATGTGAGGAACACTCATACTCTGAGTTAGAGGAGCAGGCACTAAATAGTTAACGTAACTAATACTAATGCTCGCTCCCCTCTAGGAACTCCCGCCTCAACTGGACCTCATTTCTTTACTGCATCGGTAGTAGGCACAAACGTTCATTAGGCAGATTTTTCTTTGTTGTAATTATTTTCTTATTCCTATTTTACTGGGGTGACTCAGTGTGCCGACAGAGCGGGACCACAATGCCAGTACCTGGGATCTGTCTCTGCCGCTCTGCATGGGCTCACAGAGGTGCCACTAAATATCTGTAGGTTTGCTGGGTCCCTGCATGATGATGCTGGCCATACTGCCCCAGGAAACCACAGCTTTAAGTAAGAGCCACAGCCTAATGCATCAGACCACCTTTCCTCCAACCATCTAACTGACCAAACCCCTAACTTGTCTGTGCAACTAAATCTGTGCCCCACACACCTAACCAACTTTCTTCATCAGACCAGCCAAGAGCCAACTTTATCAGCACACCATCCAACTTCTCTCCAACTTGTGATGTCACAGAAGTGTCGGCCTACTTCTGCATGTTTTGAATAAATAATGGGTTGGGTTTTTTTTAAAGAAAAACAAAAATTTTGCGTGTTTATTTTAATAAAACTGGGCTATTTTTTTTAAAGTGGTGGATATGGGCAGGGGGCAGGTAACTTTAAGGGCTAGGGGTGCTGGGTGATCACAGGGGGTAGGATGCAGGAAGGGGACACCATAGTGGTGCTGCCGCAGTTGGTGATTGTGGGGAGCTAGGGGTGCTGAGTGATCGCTGGGGGGGGGGGTAGGATTCAGGTGACTGGCCAATGGCAGGGACTGCAGCCCTACAGTGATCCCCATGATCACCTCTCCACCCCTTCCCCCGGCTCCAGTTCGCCCTGGCAGTGATCCTTCTGCTCCACCGCTGCAGTTGACCCCAGGCTAACAGGGATTGCAGTCCTGCAGTACCGCCGTTGCCGAGGTGACAGTGGCAGCCCGGCAGTAGCGATGGACTGTCGCAGCTGCCCCTGAACCTCCTCCCGGCTCCCGCACCAGAGTACCGCCGCTGCCAGGGATTCAGGGTTGACAGTGAGTCCAGTCGGAAGTGGTGGTGACAGAAGTAGACGGACGCTGCTGGCCAGTGTCCACCTACGTATCGTTAAGTTACAGAAAAGTTCCCCATACTCCTGAACGATTAGCTGGACCAACCGTTTCTGGACGTTTTTTTAGCGGCTGATAATCGTTTCCTCCCACACACTGCCTGATTATCTTTCCAACCAGCCAACTAGTTGGCTGGTTGGAACAATATTGTCCTGATGTATGGACAGCATAACATAGAGCTGCACTGGGCTTCCGCATAGCAGGCCTCATCCTGGTTGCTTCCTTCAACAGTTATTTCTCTTACGTCCTAGGGGATACTGGGAATCCATTTAGTACCATGGGGTATAGACGGGTCCACTAGGAGCCATGGACACTTCAAGAAATTAATAGCGTGCGCTGGCTCCTCCCTCCATGCCCCTCCCACCAGACCCAGTTTAGAAAATGTGCCCGAAGGAGCCAGTCGCGTCTGTGGAAGCTCCTGAAGAGTTTTCTACATTTATTTACTGAAGTTGTTGTTTTCAAGCAGGACTGGATGGCACCAGCCTGTCTGCTTCATGGGACTTAGGGGGGGGGGCCCAACCTCCCAAATGGTTAATGGTCTCGTTCCCCGCTGACAGGATGCTAGCTCCTGTGGGAACTATTCGCAAGCCCCACCATGGTAAGCGTACATTCCCGCAGCACGCCGCCACCCCTAACAGAGCCAGAAGAATGAAGAGTGGTGAGTACTAGTCCCGGTAAGCGGATCGCCGGCCATTATGGCGGCATGAGGGTACGGAGACGCACGGCTTCTAACCGGGGCGGACTGCGTCTCCTGCCTGTGTACAGACGCTGAACAGCGGACACTGGGGGTTATTCCGACCTGATCGCACGCTGCCGTTTTTCGCAGCGCAGCGATCAGGTCACTACTGCGCATCCGTATGCACCGCAATGCGCAGGTGCCTCGTACGGGTACAAAGCGGATCGTTGTTGTGCGATGGATTTAACAAAGTCCATTCGCACAGCCGATCGCAAGGAGATTGACAGGAAGAAGGCGTTTGTGGGTGTCAACTGACGTTTTATGGGAGTGGTTGGAAAAACGCAGGCGTGTCCAAGCGTTTGCAGTGCGGGTGTCTGACGTCAATTCCGGGACCCGGACAAGATGAAGTGATCGCAAGGGCTGAATAAGTTCTGAGCTACTCAGAAACTGCACAAACTATTTTTGTACCGCTTGGTTGCACATGCGATCGCACCCTTGCACAGCAAACATACACTCCCCAGTGGGCGGCGACTATGCGTTTGCACGGCTGCAAAAAGAAGCAAACGAGCGATCAACTCGGAATGACCCCCACAATATCCAGACTGGCAACAAAGCCATAAAAGGAGTCTGTCTCCATTTTATGCACATAGAGACATACAGCCAGTATAAAAAAGAGCGGGAAGACCGTGCACCATTGAAGGGGCGGGGCTTCACTATGAGCGGATCCAGCAGCTCACCAGCGCCATTTTCCCTCTGCAGCTGACACAGATGCTGACTGACAGGGACGCGCAGCTCCTCTGAAGAGACTCCAGATTACCTCAGCGGTACCAGTGGGTCATAGCAGGGGGGAGCGATTATTAGTGTACTAAGGGCCTAATTCAGAGTTGATCGCAGCAGCAAATTTGTTAGCAGTTGGACAAAACCATGGGGGTAATTCCAAGTTGATCGCAGCAGGAATTTTGTTAGCAGTTGGGCAAAACCATGTGCACTGCAGGGGAGGCAGATATTACATGTGCAGAGAGAGTTAGATTTGGGTGGGGTGTGTTCAATCTGCAATCTAAATTGCAGTGTAAAAATAAAGCAGCCAGTATTTACCCTGCACAGAAACAAAATAACTGATAATGCTGATTTATCCTTAGGAATGAAAGCTATGCCTTAAACACACCTTAAATACACTTTACCATGGAGCCGCTGCGGCCGCTATACTTAATACACACTCTACGTACTTTGTCCGCTATTAGCGTACAAAGTCACGTACTGTGTACGGACTTTGCGTACAAACGCCGCGCTGACGGTACAAAGTACTCACAGCGCGTACACACACAGAGATACACTTTAAACCTTATACAGCAATGCAATGCAATGATAATACACTTTAAACCTTAGCAGGGCAATGAAGACACGACACCAGATTGTAATTAAACCGCTGGGTTCCGAAACCACAGCGTATTATTGCTGAAAGGGGGTTACAATACAAATAATACAATACAAATATAACAGAGTAAATGGCTACATTCAATGGTACATACGTGAGCGAATTCGCTTGCGCTTCCCGGTCCGGTCCTCCGTTATCTGATAGATAACGTTGTGAGTCTTGTGTCTGACCAGGCCAGCAGCAGGCTCTCTTTATACACTTCTTCCAAAAAGCAATACAATAGATACTGTAATCTCTTTGTCCATTGGACACAGGGATGCACATTTACAGTACAGGAGAGGTCATAGGTCGGTTTGAATAGGTGGACGATGTCTGATCCAACTGCTCATGTGGGTGGTCTCCTCTGGATTCCCGCCGCATACATAATGTACAGTAAATACAGTTTATATCTATATTCTGCTCCTGCACATAACTATCCGCAGGAACATGCGATCTTCCTCAAACCAACACCGGAATGTTACCCTTAAAATACCCTACAGTTGGATACCAAACACCACCTTATAACCTTGTTCTGTCCCCTCCTATTCTGAAAAGGTGAATCCCTTTGTTCTGAAACCATTTAAACTGCTGTTATTTTATGATGTGGTGCAGGGGGACTATGTGTACATTGTGCACTATTTGGATTAAATATGTAATGTGTTTTGATAGCCTTCCATGCGTTCACAAACTCTACCGTAAATACCTATACCACACGCTAATATGCAGGGCCGCGGGATCGACCATACGCAAATTGCGAATATGCGCACGCACAGCAGAGCAAGTACACGCGCGGAGGCCATCTGTATGTAGTTTGTATGTGATGTGTGTAGTGCAATATTTTTTGACTTTGACAGTCCACCCTTTGGCAGTCACCAATAACTGCCACTATCTAATCACTAAACAGAAAAATATCTACACAATATCTACAGAAGTTTGGATGGTTGGGGAAGAGTTGTAGGTAGGAAATGTATGACCTAGTGGGATAGAAAAAAGCATGTATGTATGACTCCATGGGGTAAATTTACTAAGATTCGTATTTTCCCGTTTCAGGTCAAAGTTCAATCACGAATGACATCGAAAGTGTAAAACTGCAACTTTTTGAATTTATTACGACTAATTTACTAAGCTGCCGTATTTTGCCTTTTCGGGTTTTCCGATGTCGATGTCATTCGTTTTTTTTTTCAGTTTTTTACGGCAGTGATTAGCAAAACACTGCCGACTTTTTAAAAATGAATCTCGGCCGGATCTGTGTGATCCGTGCTGGGGTTCATTTTTTTTTTTTAATTAAACAGTGTAAAATCATTAAAAAAAATTGCGTGGGGTCCCCCCTCCTAAGCATAACCAGCCTCGGGCTCTTTGAGCCGATCCTGGTTGCAGAAATATGGGGAAAAAATGACAGGGGTTCCCCCATATTTAAGCAACCAGCATCGGGCTCTGCGCCTGGTCCTGGTTCCAAAAATACGGGGGACAAAAAGAGTAGGGGTCCCCCGTATTTTTAAAACCAGCACCGGGCTCCACTAGCTGGACAGATAATGCCACAGCCGGGGGTCACTTTTATATAGTGCCCTGCGGCCGTGGCATCAAAAATCCAACTAGTCACCCCTGGCCGGGGTACCCTGGGGGAGTGGGGACCCCTTCAATCAAGGGGTCCCCCCCCAGCCACCCAAGGGCCAGGGGTGAAGCCTGAGGCTGTCCCCCCCATCCAATTGGCTGCGGATGGGGGGCTGATAGCCTTTTTTGAAAATGAAAAGATATTGTTTTTAGTAGCAGTACTACAAGGCCCAGCAAGCCTCCCCCGCATGCTGGTACTTGGAGAACCACAAGTACCAGCATGCGGCGGAAAAACGGGCCCGCTGGTACCTGTAGTACTACTACTAAAAAAATACCCAAAAAAAGACAAGACACACACACCGTGAAAGTAAAGATTTATTACATACATGCACACAAACATACATACATACTTACCTTATGTTCACACGCAGGTCGGTCCTCTTCTCCAGTAGAATCCAAGGGGTACCTGTTGAATAAATTCTACTCACCAGATCCCGGGTCCCAGGGTCCTCGGGGCAACCATTTGTAATCCAGGTACTTGAATAAAATAACAAAACGGATACCCGAGCCACGAACTGAAAGGGGCCCCATGTTTTCACATGGGACTCCTTTCCCCGAATGCCAGAAACCCACTCTGACTTCTGTCTAAGTGGGTTTCTTCAGCCAATCAGGGAGCGCCACGTTGTAGCACTCTCCTGATCGGCTGTGTGCTCCTGTCCTGACTGACAGGCGGCACACGGCAGTGTTACAATGTAGCGCCTATGCGCTCCATTGTAACCAACGGTGGGAACTTTCTGCCCTGCGGTTGACCTAAAGTGACGTCACCGCTGAGCAGAAAGTTCACACCATTGGTTACAATGGAGCGCATAGGCGCTACATTGTAACACTGCCGTGTGCCGCCTGTCACTCAGTACAGGAGCACACAGCCGATCAGGAGAGTGCTACAACGTGGCGCTCCCTGATTGGCTGAAGAAACCCACTTAGACAGAAGTCAGAGTGGGTTTCTGGCATTCGGGGAAAGGAGTCCCATGTGAAAACATGGGGCCCCTTTCAGTTCGTGGCTCGGGTATCCGTTTTGTTATTTTATTCAAGTACCTGGATTACAAATGGTTGCCCCGAGGACCCTGGGACCCTGGATCTGGTGAGTAGAATTTATTCAACAGGTACCCCTTGGATTCTACTGGAGAAGAGGACCGACCTGCGTGTGAACATAAGGTAAGTATGTATGTATGTTTGTGTGCATGTATGTAATAAATCTTTACTTTCACGGTGTGTGTGTCTTGTCTTTTTTTGGGTATTTTTTTAGTAGTAGTACTACAGGTACCAGCGGGCCCGTTTTTCCGCCGCATGCTGGTACTTGTGGTTCTCCAAGTACCAGCATGCGGGGGAGGCTTGCTGGGCCTTGTAGTACTGCTACTAAAAACAATATCTTTTCATTATCACAAAAGGCTATCAGCCCCCCCATCCGCAGCCCATTGGATGGGGGGGGACAGCCTCGGGCTTCACCCCTGGCCCTTGGGTGGCTGGGGGGGGGGGACCCCTTGATTGAAGGGGTCCCCACTCCCCCAGGGTACCCCGGCCAGGGGTGACTAGTTGGATATTTGATGCCACGGCCGCAAGGCACTGTATAAAAGTGACCCCCGGCTGTGGCATTATCTGTCCAGCTAGTGGAGCCCGGTGCTCGTTTTAGAAATACGGGGGACCCCTACTCTTTTTGTCCCCCGTATTTTTGGAACCAGGACCAGGCGCAGAGCCCGATGCTGGTTGCTTAAATATGGGGGAACCCCTGTCAATTTTTTCCCCATATTTCTGCAACCAGGATCGGCTCAAAGAGCCCGAGGCTGGTTATGCTTAGGAGGGGGGACCCCACGCAATTTTTTTTTTGGAAAAAAACCACTTTCCCACCCCTTCCCACTGATAGACATGCACGGATCTCATGGATCCCTGCATGCCTATGCAATCACGAATATAAAAAGCAGGTCTGCTTTTTTTTAGCACTTTTTTGCGATTTGTAATTTTTCACGGCAGTGTTTTCCTCTTTGGAGATTTTCACTTTTTAGTAAATGACCGAGTTCTACTAATTTGCTGGCGTATTTTGACCGATGGTGTATTCATTCGTATTTTTTTACAACTACTTCCAAAAAAATACGAATGCCCTCATCTCTGCCGTGATTTGAGTTTAGTAAATTACCGAGATGACACTTTGAAGAAAAAACGGCATCTCGGTCAAAATCGGGACCTTAGTAAATTTACCCCCATGTCTGAGGGGCATGTATCATCGTGCCGTATATGTTCTAAATAAGCTTCGAGGTATTTCGAAGTATACATTAAATCCTTCTCATCCCGTATTAAGGGTCTGTAAATGGGCCAACAAACACCACCGAGCTCTTTTCGGCTTCTTGTTAAAACAAATGGGGTGCACATTTAGTTGATGATACATGGAGGGGGAAACATATGTGAGTGCTAGTATATGTGGATATCACCTGTCGACTATGTGTGCTATTAACTGGAGGTTGCAGAGATGAAGATAAGACACATATCTAAAATACATTCTTATAAACATTTTGGGTAGGGCAGATGTCTGTTCCGGATGGATGTATCTGGGCAGAGGGGGAAACAAAAGAAAAACGGGTGAAAGAAACAGGCCATGAAATTCATTTGCAATCCTATCATAACACTGTCTCTATGGATGGGTCATAAATTAAGTCTGCTGCTATAACAGCGCCCCCGCTCCTTAGACTCATCAATTTTGTGCCGTGCTTGCGCCGCGTCAGAATTCGAACACACCTAAATATCAAACCAATAATTATGACGACTCCCAGGATACAAAGGAGAAACTTCCCTATACTCATAATAACATTTTGAGCCCACTCTCCTAAACCTGAGAACCAATTTCGTGGGTTCAACCATGAGACCCAGCCGGTCAGTTCATTACTCACAGTCGCCAAGGTAAGGTTGTGTTTCCTCCTGAACTCCCACTTCAACTGCAAGATATCGTCCATCTTTTGATCGATAATCTCCGTTGGATCAACAGTGCTGTTCGTAATATACGTACAGCACTTCACCCCATATTGAGTTGCCAGAGTTAACACAGTACCCACCTGTCACGGCTGTGATATAATTTAGGACCATCCTGTGCTGAATCAGTTCCTTCTTGTAAGCTTGTAACTCCCTTCCCGTATACCTGAAGGTGTCATCATACATCTCAGTGATATTATCTATCAAGTTCGCTAGCGCATGGATATACCTATAATTTATAATTCCTCTGGCAGTACGGGTGATGTCTAATGCGAGAAGGAATTGAATCCCGGTGGATTCGTGGATCAAATCAGAGGCTGCGTGCTCTGTCCTATCTATGAGGTGTCTCTTGATAATGTGTCCATAGTGAGTATGAGTATAAGGAGCCTGAGCACTTGAGCACTGCGGTGAACGTCTTTCATCTTATCATGGGTTATGGTCATGACCTCTGGCAGTACTCTCCCAATATAACACAATCCCTCTCAGCTCGGGGCAAGCCACTTGTACGCCTTCCTCCCACATATGAAATAGGCATCATCTGGGAGAACATAGGGGACAAAATATAACATCACCATATTACAAACTTTCCAAGTAAAGAAACCCATCCCTAGTTCTCCCATCTGCTCAGTACAAGTATCGGGATTTATGATATGAGCACAATACCCTGGCGATACTTTTCCAACCCACATGGTCTTGCTTCCACGAGTATACCTATACCGGAAATACCTCCCACTGTTGGCTATTTGGCGTACAAGTTCAGAGTCTATGGGTATCCTATCAGCTCTGTGTGAAAAGGTAATTGTCTGGTTATTCCACGTCACTTCCCAATTTCCCGGTTTTCGGTAATTGAAAATATTAAAACATAATAAGGATCTGTCTACATGATACTGGTGGAGCTTCAAACTAGGGGGCCTAGAAATATTGAATTTCTTGTCCACCGGTCTCCCACCCCGTAATTCGAGTACCTCATCTATTGCTAAAGGGTATGGTACTAATCCTGACTTGCTCTGACCTTGAGGTACCTGTGAGCACACCCAACATTCTGTCTGGTTTAAGACCTTACCCACTAGTGAGTGGTAATCACTCAACGGATGACGGTCCATGTCGATATTAAGGTTGGACTGACATCTCTGGATGCACCCATCCTCAACTATATTCTCACAGTTCCTACAAATACAATATTCATCAGACAATAACCCCTCACAGTGCCTGCGAGCTCCTTGACTACCAGAGCGCTTACTGATGCCAGCCTTTACCAAAATGATGTGCTGATCCTGAGATCCTACAAATTCATACTTGCCATCAGAACCCATTCCAGATCCCTGCTCGACCTCTCTGGGACCCTCACCAAAACAAACTGTCCTTATCAAAACCATAATTACTAACAGAACCCGAAACGCAGTCTCTTGTGATCGATCCATTTCGTTAGGGGGAAAAAATGCAGGGGGGGAGGTGAAAAAAAAGAAAGTGGTACGACAACCGTTCTAGCTCTTGTTACTCTCTATGCTCAGATGCCTTTCAACAGTCCTGCCTCTTAACTTTCCCGGAACAGACACTCCAGTGATTCGAGATTCTCTACACTCTGCTCTTTGTCACGAGTTCTCTCCGGGTCAGCGACCTTCTTGCAGTGGGACGAGTGGATCCACGTCTCTCTTTCGGCGACTTTCAATGCTGTTGTGCTGGTTAACAAGACTTGATATGGTCCTTCCCACCTGTCTATGAGGCAACTTGAGCGTAAGAAATTTCGAATCATCACATAATCCCCAGGTTCAATGTCATGACAATTACTGTTCGGCAGGTCAGGAATCACCAGCTTTACATTTCTTTGTTGATTTTTTCAGCTGCTGGCTCATCCCAACCAAATATTTCACAGTCACTTCATTATTACATTTCAAATCATCCTGGGGGTCTATCATTACATGAGGTTGTCGACCAAAAAGAATTTCAAAGGGTGATAGGTTAAGGGGAGACCTGGGAGTGGTTCTGATGCTGTACAACACTAGTTGCAAAGCTTTTGGCCACGACAATCCAGTTTCAACCATTCATTTGCTCAGCTTGTTCTTAATAGTGCTATTCACTCTCTCCACCTTTGCACTCGCCTGTGGACGGTACGGAGTATGCAGCTTGCTATTAATTCCCATCAGTTTGCACATGACCTGAAAGACTTCACCTGTAAAATGGGTACCCCTATCACTTTCAATTATTCTAGGGATACCATATCTACACACAAATTCCTGCACAATTTTCTTTGCAGTGAACGTAGCAGTATTTGTGGCAGCAGGGAACGCTTCTACCCAATTTGAAAATACGTCAATACAAACTAACACATATTTTAAATTCCTACAGGGTGGTAACTGTATGAAATCGATTTGTATTACCTGAAAAGGACCGTCTGTCGGAGGGATATGGGCAGAGCCGGCCCTAACCAATATGATGCCCTAGGCAAGATTTTGGCTGGTGCCCCCTAGCACCGCCGCTAGTTCTGCAGGAGATGCCTGGCATGAGTCAGCTGGCAGCTCTGCTAATGTCGGGCGCCTTTTGTTTATGAAAATGCATCTTATTTGCACTGCTATGTGGCTAGGATGAACAAGCAGCTTCTGCTGATTAAAATGATATGCAGCATGCCTATATTCTGTGTGCGACTATGGCTGTATCTGCATACGAAATGCTACATTACAGTGATTTCCAGGAATACACACAACGTAGCATTTCATATGCAGATACAGCCGCAGTCACACACAGAAAATATAGGCATGCCGCATATCATTTTAATCAGCAGAAGCTGCTGGTGCCCCTAAGCATACCAAATGCCCTAGGCATTTGCCTAGTTTGGCTATGCCTAAGGCCGGCTCTGGATATGGGATGGCTCTGTTGGTATTGACTTTCCAATATTCTTCCTCAAGCAAGTAAAACATGTCATTGCTCTCTTACCTGCATGAGAAGAGAATCCTGGCGCACACCAGTAGGCTCTCACCAGCTTACACATACCCTCTTTACCCAGATGAGTCAGACCGTGTGCCGCCTCAGCTAAGCTTGGAAGATATGCTCTGGGGGCTACTGGCTTATCTTGTCCACCTGTCCACAGTCCCGAGGATTCCTGGCCATATCCCTTTGACTTCCAGACTGCCTTTTCCTGTAAAGAACACAAATCTTGCATTTCAATTAATTGTGTTTAACTGTTGTGTATTATCAGTTGTGTGAAGTAAACCGTCTGTGGAAAGTGAAAAGAGAGGGGAAATAATAAAAAGAAAATTTGTCAGATTTGCGTTCACCATCAGGCTGTCACACCATCATGCATATCGGTATCTATGCACAGTCTCCCTTCACCAGTATTCTCATTCTCCACCCTTTGTGCATGACCAGTCACACTGCATAAATACTGGTGTCCCTATGCTGGTGAGATATACTGGATTTGGGCAGAGCTCTGAAAGACCGAGTAGGTATGTGGCGTTTGAACTATAATCATGTCAGTGAACGTAAGAGATGAAGAGGAAGCTTTGAAGACAAATTACATAGAGTTTAGTAACATATAAGTTTGTAGAGGCAAAGAATATTTTACAAAATTTGACATCTGGATTGGGCACTACGGGGGAATGATTCTCTACTCGGTCTGCTCCCCTAAAAGAAATTGTATGTGTGTTATATCTCTACTGGGACTATCCCAGCCATCAATCCAGTGTCCTGTCCATTCTAAATTCATAGGGAACCCGGTATCTTTGAGATAATTTCCTCTACCTGTGACCTGTGATAGACATGCATCTAAAACAGTAAAATGCAACATTAGTCTTTGTGGGTATCCAACATACTTTGTGCTTCCTGGGCGGGAGCACTCTATATGTATACCATCTCTAACAAAACTCCTGTTAAGTTACTTAGAGGTTACTTCTGCTAGAGAGAGAAGCAGAAGTTTAGAGGCCTCCTCCTAACCCCAGTAAGTTCTGTCAAAAGGGTAAAGTTGCATTTATTCTGTTCTTCCCATTAACCAAATCTGTGTTTTCTATATGGCTCGTGATTCCTTACTATATGTCCCTTGATCCCGTCTATGTGTTGTTGTTTTTTTAATCTGTTTTTATTTAGGAAAGTATAAAGATTACATCTCATTAGACAAAAGAGCTTCAAAACACATAGATACAATCAATTGCAGTATAGCCAATGCCATAAGGAGCAGGATAGCTTACCCCCTTAGACACAGGAGGTCAGAGCATATGCAGACATAAGTAGGGTGTTCTATGGAGTCATCGCAGTACCTACTCGCTATTTATCTAAACTGAGAGTGTAATCTTAGTAACATAAGTAATGCAGTAGAAAAGCTATAGAAAAGAGCGAAGAGTGAAATGAAGGAAAGGATAGAAGAAAAACATAGTGTGACCAAACCTGGGGGCCCTCAGACTGAGGGGGTAGGGTTATGCAGTCTCTTTAGTCGATCAACTGCGGAACAAATCATTTAGTGACACAAATATAGTCTTTGTATTCTTTGGAGGACATATATTCTATCCAAGGTAACCAAGTGGTCGTGTACTCTAGGAGTTTATCTCTGGAAACCAGGAGGATGTTCTCCATATTCATATAATAGTTGATTCTAGTGAACCATATTTTCCTGGTGGGCGGAGATGGAGACCTCCATAGAGTGGGAATGACAGCCCGTGCTGCATTAGACAGGTGGCGGAGTAATGATGATTTGTGTTGGGCCAGTGGTATAGAAGAGTGGGAAAGCAACCAAAAGGCCGGGTCAGTGGGGACAGGGGTGTGAAGTATGTCTTGGGAAATAGAGATGACATCAGCCCAGTATGATCGGAGTAGGGGGCAATTCCACCAGATGTGCAGTAGGGAACCAGTGGCATTAAGACATCTCCAGCACTTATCTGTCACTCCAGGATACATGAAGTGGAGGAGGGAGGGGTGTCTGTACCATCTCATTAAAAGTTTATATTGGGTTTCCCTAACTTGAATGCAGGCTGAACTAGTGTGGGATTTGAGGAATATCAACTGCCAATCTTTGTCTGATAATTGAATCCCGAGATCCCTCTCCCAAGCTAACTGGTAGGGTGGGGGCGTCTGAGCACCTGGACTTTGTAATAATTTGTAAGTGTGGAAACGGTGTGCTGGGGAATGCTCGTAGAGACACACAACCTCTCAAACTGTGTTAGTTCCCTAGAGGCTAGAAGATATCTATGTTTGGAATGCAGAAAATGTCTAAGTTGTAAATATTTCCAGAAATCGTGTTGTGGGATGTCCCATTTAGATCGCACTTCCGAGAACTGTCTGACTCCTGAGGAAGTCGCTAGCTGGCCTACCCTGAAGAGACCCTCAAGGGCCCAATCACGAAAGTGAGAGAGTGTTATGCCGGATAGGAAGTCGGGGTTGGCTAGGAAAGAGGTCAACGGGCCAAAATCAGAAGAGAGGAAGGGCCAGCGGCGTGCTTATTTCCAAAAGGAGAGGGTCGCGGTGACAGTTGGGTGAGGGGAGGAAGGCCTGGGGAGGGCAGGGAGCCAGGGGAAAATCTCTGGGAATTGTTGCATATAATGCCCCTCCAAAGCCACCCACTGCTTTGTGTCCCGATTCCTCGTCCAATCCAAGACCCTATTAAGCATGATTGCCCAATAATAGCCTCTGATATCAGGTAACTGGAAACCACCACATCGGGTGGAGCGAATCATAGTGGACCGGCTAATTCTAGGCCGTTTCCGGGACCAGATAAATTGTTGTATCAAGAGTTGGATGGACTTGAACCAGGAGTCTGGGATCCGTATGGGGAGAGCCTGAAGTTTGTAGAGTATCTTAGGGAGAGTATTCATCTTCACAACATTCACCCTCCCGAGCCAGGAGAGTGGTTTGAGGTACCATCTACTATAATCAGCCCTGAGGGTTCGGAGAAGCGGTGCAAAATTTAAAGAGACCAAGCGGGAAAGATCGCTCTGTAGTTGTATTCCCAAGTAGGACAGATGGGAGGTATTCCAAGTAAAGGGGAAGGATTGTTTAAGTTTAGCCACTGTGTCGGGAGGGGTGGAGATGTTCAAGGCGCAAGATTTGGACATGTTGATTTTGAAGTTGGAAAGTAACCCGAAATTGGACAGCTCCTTCATAAGATGAGGGAGGGAGGAGGCCGGGTGCGTTATTATAGCTAATAAATCATCAGCAAACAGGGAAAGTTTGTGCTCTGTATCGCCGACCTTCAAGCCTGCAATACAATCATTGGCCCTGATAGCTCTAGCAAGGGCTTCGATACAAAGGACAAAGAGGGGGATAGTGGGCAGCCCTGTCGTGTCCCGTTTCCTATGGGAAAGGGGTCGGACAAGGAACCATTCACTCGAACCCGAGCTGTGGGCGATCTATAAAGTCCCATAATCCTGCCAAGTGCCCGGGGGCCCAGTCCGATGTGCCCCAGTACAGACCTCATAAAACCCCAACTGACTCTATCAAAGGCCTTTTCGGCATCAGTGGACAGCAGCACAGTGGGGGAGCTACCCTGGGATGCTATGTGGATTAGGCTCAATACCTTGGTGGTATTGTCCTTAGCCTCGCGGTTTGGGACAAAGCCCACCTGGTCGTTATGAATTAGAGAAGGCAGGAATACATTCAGTCTATTCGCCATCAGTTTTGCGAAAAGATTGACATCGACATTTAGAAGAGATATGGGCCTATAACTGGGGCACACCGAGGGGTCCTTACCGGGTTTAGGAAGAACGGAAATGTGGGCCTCCAAGGACTGGTCTGAGAAATGGGCACCTGCGGATATAGAATTAAAGGCCTGGAGGAGGTAAGAGGAAAGGAGTCCTTTAAATTGTTTATAGTAAGTAAGCGTGAAGCCGTCCGGCCCTGGACTCTTGCCTGGGGGTGTCGAGGCCATAGCGCTTTCCAGCTCCTGTTGGGTAAAGGGTAGTTCCAAAGCTTCCCTATCTGGAGGAGATAGGACAGGATATGACACCTTTTCTAAATATGCCTTCGCCTTTAGAAAGTCGTAAGGGGGGTAGCGCCTCCGGGTCCCTTCTTTAGATTATATAAAAGGGAGTAATACTGTTGGAAGCATGCAGCTATTTCAGGGGTTTTGAAACGGAGAGCACCCCCAGGGTCTTTCACGCTATTTATAAACAAAGAGGAGCGTTGGGCTTTAAGTGCCTGGGCCAGGAGATGACCAGGTTTATTACCCCACTGGTAGTACTTGGAGTTGCATTTACGGACTGAGAGCTGGATACTGTCAGTAAGGGTTTTCTTTAGTTGAGCCCGTGTCTCAAGTAGTTCTAGGTAGTCAGTCTCCGATAGAGACGTTTTGTGAGAAGACTCAAGGAGGTGGAGTCGTTGCAATAGTTTGGTGATTAATGCTGTCCTCTGTTTCTTCATAAATGTCCCCAGCTGTATAAGTTTGCCCCTTATGGTGCATTTATGCGCTTCCCACAGGGTAATCTTAGAGACATCGTCGGTATCATTTATGGAGAAGAATTCAGTCAAGGCCTTCTCTATTTCTCCCCTGCAATATTGGTCCTGTAGTAATGATTCATTAAGACGCCAGGTCCATTGACCCGGGGTGGTTTGGGGGGTTGAAAGAGTCATTGACACCGGGGCGTGATCAGACCAGGTAATCAAGCCAATGGAGGAGTCTATCAGTAAAGGAAGATGTCTATGGCTAAGGAATAGGTAGTCGAGGCGGGAGTAAGCTTTGTGTGGGGGTGAGTAGAAGGAGTAATCTCTATCAGAGGGGTGGAGGACCCTCCAGGAGTCAGACAGCTGGAGATCATGGAACAGTCTTCTAACCTGCCGGTATTGACGCTGGGAGGTCCGGGGGGAGTTAGAGGATGAGTCTAAGGATGGGTCCATTATCCAATTCAAGTCGCCCCCTAAAACAACAACGCCTGAAAGAAGAGGTTCCATTTGGGAAAAGGCGGTGCAAAAAAATGGGACCTGGTCTTTGTTTGGGGCGTAGAGTGCAACAAATGTGTATGGGCACATGCATATTTTACAACGCACTATCAGGAGACGACCCGGGATCAGCTTATGAACTGATATGTCTGATAGTTGGAGGGTCCTAGAGAATAGTATCGCTACACCTTTTGATTTAGAGTCTGGATTGTTATTATAGAAGGCCTGAGGGAAACGATAGTTAGTCAGGGAGGGGATCTTAGCTGAGATTTTAAAATGCGTCTCCTGGACCAGTGCAACATCTACTCTTTCGGCCCAGATAGTCCATAATAGGGAGGCTCTTTTCTCCGGTACATTAATGCCCTTCGCGTTGATCAATGTTATTTTGATTCTACCAGGAGATGTCATAGGAGGCATTAGTCATAATGAGAGACAGTGGGCCCAGGGTGGTCAACAAGAGGAAAGAGGAAAGAATAGAGGGGAAAAATAAAGGAACAGGGCAATTAGAAAAGACAACAATAACAGTCAAAAAACCCGCAGTGGGGCAACTGATCCATCTAAGGATCAGAAACCCAAGAGGCATAACAGCCAAGAGCGGGTACGGGGCGGGTGAGGGAGCCACCGCCAGAGGCATATTGAGAAATGGGAAAAAAAAAAATAATGCATTAATCAATACACATATTTAGTTTTGACTAATTGTAAACTGTAAACCTCGTTAACATGAAGAAATCTTCGAGTAGTAGGATGGAAGAAATCTCGTGGTCAGAAAACAGGAGCTGACAATCAGTGACCTAATATATAATGGGAGGGGCATAGCCCCCGTAACAGCAAAATATTTGATGAAGGTTTGTCAGTAGTGAGAAATAGTATCACGCTGTAACCTAGAGAGATAATTTAAGGAGGACAAGAACAAACAGAGGATCTCAGGCTATCAATCAGGTAACATGTGAGTCGTTGTCGAAGGGGGATTCACTGGAGCTTTTCCTCCCAGCCTTCCGCACCACCTGCCAGGGAGTTCCTGAACTCGGGGGCTGGAGAGATGGCAGCACTGGAGTAGGGAAGTCCCAGTCGCGTATGTCAAGTTTCGGTATGCCAAGACCTTTACAGAACACAGGGAGATCCGAGTAGGAGTTGAGGATGTGGGTTTTCCCCGATGAGGAGACTTGGAGATTAAAGGGAAAGCCCCAACGGTATTTCAATTGGCGTTTACGGAGTTCATCCGTTAGAGGCTTGAGGGCTTTCCGTTGTTGGAGGGTGTGCCAGGACAAGTCTTGGTAGATATGGATCATTGAACCGTTGAAATCAACTCCATCTAGTTGGCGTACCTTGCGCATGATGTCATCCTTCTGAGAAAAATAATGTAGCCTACAGATTACATCACGTGGTCTGTCTGCGGAGAGACCTCTCGGTTTCAGAGCGCGATGGGCCCTATCGAAGGTGATAGTATCGTTGGGGTCGTTACCTAATATCTCGTTGAAGATTTTCGTAAGAGCGTCAATCAGGCCTGTTTGAGGGACGTCTTCCGGCAAACCCCGCACACAGATGTTGTTTCTCCTCCCTCTGTTATCCAATTCTGTTAACCGTGTTTGGAGGGAGCGGATCTCCGTCGACTGAGCTTCAATGACATTTGTTAATGACTTTAAGAATGTGTCGGAAGAGGCCTGGTGATCCTCCAAGCTCGTCACCCGGTCAGAGATGTGGGAAATATCTTGTCTCATGGTAGCCAGTTCACGTCTCACTGTATTTTGTAGATCCTGTTTAGTGGGTAGATTTTTCATGTAGGCTAAGATATCTTGTAGATCCCTACCTCCTGGGGGGCAGGCGTGTGGTGCATCCGCACTTGGAGGGGATGGGTGAGGGGCCGGCGGGGAGGGGGGGGGGGGGTTGCAGCAGATGGATTTTCTGTTAAAGCGGGCGAAGTGGGTTGTAGGAATGATCTCATAGCGGACTGTGACATGTTCCCCCGCGGAGTTGATGTGCCGGTCTTTTGAGAAGATTTCTTGTTCCTGGGTGTGAGGATACTGGGTTCCAAATCACTCAGTCACGGTGGTAGATGAAAACCAACAGTGGTTTATTGAACAGAATGGGTTATAAACAGCTCAGCACACTTCTGTGATCCAATTCTACACGACAATCCCTCCTGGAGCTCCTGACAGAACATTACTTCTTAGTCAGTCTCCTGCCACCCTCTCACCTCCTGTCCCAGATCTCTCTCACCTCCCCCCTTTGCTATTATCAAACCTTTGTCTTTCCTACAATAAGGCGACACCCCCAGACAGTTTCAGAGCAAACCTATTTTCACTTGTCCAGGCATGTCCCCTAGGCCACAATAGATGTTAACTAAAGTAACCTTACTTAATCTGATTGTGTGGCCTGGAATCCATTGTGTTGGGAAGAATGAGGGGGGTGTATGGCCTGACATCTGAGACTGGCTGTATCTACACAACAGCAAACACACAGGTTATCTGCGCAGTCATATGGGGGGAACATTATTTGACAAACTATAACCCAAGAACCAATACATTCATATATATACATCGAAAACATAACTGTACCCTTGTAACAATAACATCATACAATATAATACAATATTGCCTACTACATAGCCAAATACAGATCAACAATTAGTGTAGTCCATGGGTCAGACCAGGGCTAGGGAAGTAGCTGCATGTCTTTTACCACTGTGTGACACAACGCGCCGGCTGTGTTGTCACATGTCCTCCCTCTACTTCCAAGCCCGGTGTCCTGGGTGGCTTAAGCTTGCTGAGAGTAATGGTATTCTCCTGTACCCTGGGTATTTGTAGCGAGGGATTTCCTGGGCTTGCTCGGCGCTTGGTCTGGTTCCTGCTGACGGGACAGGCCATCTACGTTCCCATGATCTCTGCCCTTTTTGTGAGAGATAGAGAAATTGTATAGTTGTAGGGCTAAGCTCCATCTCAGCAGTCGTCCATTGTCTCCGGCAGTGCGCTGTAACCAACTAAGGGGACTGTGGTCTGTTACCACTGAGAACTCGCGCTTGTACACATATGCCTGCAATTTCTTGAGTGCCCAGACTATGGCCAGGCACTCCTTTTCAATAGTGGCATAGGCTATCTCACGGTCCAGAAGTTTTCGGGAGAGAAAGGCAACTGGGTGTTCACAACCATCCTCCCCTACTTGGCTCAACACAGCTCCTATTCCACAACCTGAGGCATCTGTTTGCACAATGAACCGCCGGCGGAAGTCGGGGGCTGCTAACACTGGGGATTGGGACAAAATGTCCTTCAGCTGGGAAAAAGCCTGCTCACACTCTGGGCTCCAGTCAATTTGTCGGGTGTACTTTTTTGTCGTTAGGTCAGTCAGGGGTTTGGCAATGGTGCTGTACTGGGGCACAAATTTACGGTAGTACCCTGCTGTTCCAAGGAAGGCACGTACCTGTTTTTGGTTAGTGGGCCGAGGCCATTTCAGGATGGCCTCAATTTTAGCTGGCTCTGGACGAATATGGCCTCCGCCAACCCTATGCCCGAGGTACAATACCTCTGCCATCCCCATCTGACATTTGTCAGGTTTGATTGTTAACCCTGCCTTGCTGATCCGTGCCAACACCTGGGCCACATGCTGCAGATGCTCCTCCCATGTCTGACTAAAAATGGCTATGTCATCAAGGTATGCCTGGGCAAAGTCCTGACACCCTGTCAGTAGGTGATCTATGGTACGCTGAAAGGTGGCTGGGGCATTCTTCATCCCAAAGGGCATGGCAGTAAATTCAAAGAGGCCAAATGGGGTGCTGAATGCAGACCTCTCCTGTACCTCCCTGGTAAGGGGTATCTGCCAGTATCCTTTGCTAAGATCCAGAGTGGATACATAGCGTGCCATTCCCAACCTGTCTAACAACTCATCTACCCGGGGCATGGGGTATGCGTCTGTCACTGTCACCTCGTTCAGCCTCCTATAGTCCACGCAGAAGCGGGTACTGCCATCTTTCTTGGGCACTAGGACTACGCTGGCGGCCCAGGGACTATGGGACGGTACAATAACACCAAGCGCCAGCATTTCATCGACCTCCCTTTTGATCATATCAATCACCCTGGGGTTCACCCGATAAGCGGGTTGCCTAGTGGGCCAAACCTCCCCGGTATTGACATGATGGGCCACTACATGAGTGCGCCCTGGCCTGCTTGTGAATTGTGGCCTCTCTACCTCCAATACCTCCCTCATCTGTAGGGCCTGGGTTTCGGTTAATTGCGAGCCTATGGGCACTGCCTCCACTCCTAGGTCCCTCTTGGTGGCTGCTAGAATGTCAGGGATGGGGTCGGTCTCTGGGTCATCCATAGGTGGGCAACAGATTGCCACCGCCCCTATCTCCCTGGTGACATATTTCTTTAACCTATTTATGTGGTAGGTACCCACCCGCTTCCCTGTTTGGTCTAGGGCAATAATGTAATCTACCCGTCCCTGCCGATCCACTACAGTATAAGGTCCTGCCCAGGTCGCCTGTAACTTATGCTTTCGGGCAGGTACTAGCACCATCACTTTCTGTCCAACCTCTAGTTCCCGGTCCTGCGCTCGTTGGTTATAGTACCGGCACTGTCTTTCCTGCGCGCCCAGGGTGTGGTCATGCGCAAGCTGCATCAGCCTGTGCAGTTTCTCCTTCATTTGGACTACATATTCCAAGATGGGAACCTCAGGTTCCTGAAATGACCCTTCCCAGCTTTCCCTGACTAGGTCAAGTGGTCCCCTTACCCTTCGGGCATATAGTAACTCAAAAGGAGAAAATCCGGTTGAATCCTGCGGCACTTCGCGGTACGCGAATAATAGCTGTTGCAAGGACTTCTCCCAGTCTCCCCCCTCCGATTCAGCAAATGCCCGCAGCAACTGCTTTAGGGTCGAATTGAATCTCTCACAGAGACCATTAGTCTGGGGGTGATAAGGGGTGGTGCGTAAGGGATGGACCCCAAAGTTGTCCCATACTGTCTGCAGCAATCCCTGTTGAAATTGCGTACCCTGATCAGTAACTACTTCTTGGGGAAATCCTATGCGACTAAAAATATCCATAAGAGCCTGGGCGATATGTTCAGCATCTATGGATGCCAGTGCCACTGCCTCAGGGTATCTAGTCGCGTAATCAACTACAGTCAGTATGTATCTCTTTCCTGTTCGGCTTGGTTTCTTAAAAGGCCCCACAATGTCCATGGCCACTCTCTTAAATGGCTCACTTATGACAGGCATGGGTTGTAGGGGAACCCGGCGTGGGGGTCCCCCGAGGCGTTGGCAGACCTCACATGACTCTCTATACTGTTTTACCTCCTGGTTAACCCCAGACCAGAAGAAATGTCGCAGCAGCCGGGCACGGGTTTTCCGAACCCCTAAGTGGCCTGCTAAGGGAATGTCATGGGCAAGGGCCAGCAACCGGGCACGGTACTGCTGAGGAACAATCAACTGTTTTCTTAGGACCCCGGGCTCTAATGGGTCTGCTTTTGCTGGCACCCGGTACAGTCTCCCCTCCTCCCACATAATGCGATCCTCCTGAGGCCCCCAATCTGTTCGTCCCGCTGCCCTGCGGAGGCTAGCTAGGGAGGGGTCGGTCCGTTGGGCTTCCCTAAAGGCTACCCTATCTACTTCCCCCAGATTCTCATCACAGTCAGGCAAGTCTGGTACAGGGTTACTCACCGCCAACGGTTCAGGGTTTGTGGCTGTCACTTCCACAGAGACTCTTGGTGCTGGCATGAGAGGGTCCTCATGCACTGTCTCCAATGCCTGTGCTTGGCTTCGGGTGATAGCTCCCACAAAGTAACTAGCCAATCCAGCACTCAGATCATTGCCCAGAATGACGTGAGTGGGTAATCCATCCAAAAGTCCAACATTTACCTCTCCAGAGTCCAGGCCCCAGTCCAGGTGTACCCTTGCCATAGGTATTACAGTGATCTGCCCTCCTGCCATGGAAATTTTTACTTTCCTTTTCTTCAGTATCTGGCAGGGGGGAATTAATTCTGGCCGTATAAGGGTGATAGAAGCTCCAGAGTCTCTCAACCCTTGCAGCTCCTTCCCATTAACTTTTACAGGTTGTAGGTGGGTCTTCATATTATCCGGGGTGGATTTCCCAATAGCTGCTACCACCTCTACTTGGTATGCTACTTCCTCCGCCTCTGGTGCATCAGGAAAGTAGTCCACCTCGCCCGTTCCAAATGATTCGTGGCACACAGCCACCCGCGACATGGCAGATTGGGTACCTGGGAATGGCCGTCTTACCCGTGTACAGTCACGAAGTAAATGCCCCACCTGGTCACAGTTGTAGCAGCGTCGGCTTGCAGGTGATGCTGGTCCCCGAGACCTTGAATTTCTGGCTAGGGAAGCTGGGGTATGTATTGGGGCTGGCCGGTGGGGGAACAATGGTAGCTCACGATCCTGCTGGGGCCGTCGGAGGGTTGTCCTCTCCTCTGTATTGGCACCTCTCCACCGAGGCCTGTTAGCTGTGAACTCATCTGCTAGGTGTGCTGCTTTTTCCGGAGTGGTAGGGTTCCGATCTGCCACCCACTCCCTGATCTCTGGAGGCATCTTGTTTAGCAGCTGCTCCAAAATAAAAGCATTTTTAATGTCTGCTACAGTAAGGGCCTTCTTCACAGCCAGCCACTTATCACAGTTCCTCCGCAGCAAGTTATTGAACTCTATAAATGAGGCATCTCCTTTCCGCGCCATAGACCGAAACTTTATGCAATACGATTCAGCGGTCACCGCATATCTGGCAAGCAGCACACTCCGTACCTCCTCATATACCAGGATCTGCTCTGGTCTCAGGGCATGGAATGCCTCCAGTGCCCGCCCTCTCAGACTGGGTACCAAATATCGAGGCCACTCTGCTGCCTCAATTCCATGCATTATCATAACAGATTCAAACATCTGCAAATGAGTATCAATATCCGAACTGACCTCATCAAAAGGTGGGACCTCATTATACCTCAGCCGGGAGGTCTGCCTTACCGCCACTGCCGGGGCGGTTATACCGGTCTGCGCCCCCAATGCGACTCCCAGTACTGATGCTCCTTGCCCTAGTGCTGCCAGCAACTCCCGCAACTGATCTGTACTTCCAACGACCAGTGCAGGGCCTGTTGTAGCGGTTCCAGTGGTTCCTTGACCCTCGGCCTGCTCTGGGATGCAGTCCTCATCATCCTCCTGCCCAGGGTGTTCTTGGTCCCATTCAGCTAGCTTTGCCATTAAGACTGCTCTGGTGTCCGATGCATTAAACTCAATCCGTCTTGTTCGACAGAGGTCCTGTAGTTGATCCTTCTTGCTGTATCGGTAGCATAGCGGGGCCGAATCCATTGCCTGCTGTGGTTTATTCCTTTCTGCTGGTGTCTTGAGTGATCCCACTGCTGCCGCCAAATGTGAGGATACTGGGTTCCAAATCACTCAGTCACGGTGGTAGATGAAAACCAACAGTGGTTTATTGAACAGAATGGGTTATAAACAGCTCAGCACACTTCTGTGATCCAATTCTACACGACAATCCCTCCTGGAGCTCCTGACAGAACATTACTTCTTAGTCAGTCTCCTGCCACCCTCTCACCTCCTGTCCCAGATCTCTCTCACCTCCCCCCTTTGCTATTATCAAACCTTTGTCTTTCCTACAATAAGGCGACACCCCCAGACAGTTTCAGAGCAAACCTATTTTCACTTGTCCAGGCATGTCCCCTAGGCCACAATAGATGTTAACTAAAGTAACCTTACTTAATCTGATTGTGTGGCCTGGAATCCATTGTGTGGGGAAGAATGAGGGGGGTGTATGGCCTGACATCTGAGACTGGCTGTATCTACACAACAGCAAACACACAGGTTATCTGCGCAGTCATATGGGGGGAACATTATTTGACAAACTATAACCCAAGAACCAATACATTCATATATATACATCGAAAACATAACTGTACCCTTGTAACAATAACATCATACAATATAATACAATATTGCCTACTACATAGCCAAATACAGATCAACAATTAGTGTAGTCCATGGGTCAGACCAGGGCTAGGGAAGTAGCTGCGTGTCTTTTACCACTGTGTGACACAACGCGCCGGCTGTGTTGTCACATTTGGCATCACTCAATCAGCATCGAGAAGCTTAGATTCCTTAAGGTCAAGTTAACGAGGTGAAATATGGTTGCATAACTCCCTTAAGAATGCCTTCAGCGGTGTTGCTCCCTGTGGGTTGGCATCAGCAGTTCATTATGGTAGCAGTGGCAACGGCAGCCGTGCGTCGCACATATCTTATAGCACTGTAGTCTCAGAGAGATAGAGAAGCATTCAAGCGGTTTCTCATATTTGAACAGAAATGCACTTCACAGGTGAAGTTTCCTAAAGTAGCCACCAGAGGGAGTTTTCTATATAAGCTATAGTTCAGGATCTGTGATAGGATCTGTCTCAGCACCAGCTGGATGTAATGGTTAATTGAGTCCCCGGCTTCAGGAGAGGATTTAGGCCGCAACCTGCAGGGGGGTAAGAGACCCCCCCCCCCCGGCTCCGCGAGCCCAACTCCTGTGGTAGAAATATTATCCTGGCACCCAAGGGATGTATGAGGGTGCTTGGGTGAGGGGAGCGAGCCTCTATGGAGGGGTTGATATGCCTATTGAGGCAGCAGCACGAGCAGTACAGGGGGTTCCCGGAGCAGCGTGCCAGAGGACAGAGGGAGCCCCGGAGTCTACAGGGCGGGGGGAACGAGAGGAGAGCGGGCCGCTATTGAGGTGACCGGGGCGTCCGGGCAGCAGGTCGCACAGCGCCGCGGGTCTCCGGCTGCCTGTAGGAAGGAGGCGGCAGGCACGCAGGCGGCCCGGCGGCTCCGAAAGGGCAGCAGACGCGGCGGCTGCAGACTGAGCTCCGTACGTGGAGCGAACTCACCCCCGCATTCAGGACTGGCTCTCCGCTCTTCAGGTATAGTGCGCGGGGTCCAGGCAGGGCAGCAGGGTCCACCAAGAGCCGGCGCACGGCAGGAGTTCACCCAAGGAGGGGCGGTCCGGGCTCTCACCAAACTCCAGGCCCCGGCTTCCGTCTGGGGGAAAGTCCGCAATCCGCAGGAGCGCTTAAAACGCTCCCCGACTCCGCGGGTGCCCCAAACACCAGCAGCTAGGCAGGAGAGGCCACTGGGAAGTGTCTGGATTGCTTAGAGAGCAGGTAAGGGGGGTTAAAAGCCAGTAAAGGTGCTATATCTGCAGGAGCTGAGGAGATACACAGCCACCTTTCATGACAGCCAGGCTACGCCCCCCCGCCGTCTATGTGTTTAATAACGTGGCTTGCTTTCTCTGTCTAGGGGTCTATATTGGCAATGTGTTCTACTATACCTACAATCTCTGGCAAAATGCCCTTCCTTTTTACAACTGTAACATATTCTCGGTCTTTTCCAAACAGCAGGGGTCTGGGGTTTAGGCTGATGAGACTTTGGTGTAAGAACCTGTATACTTTCAATCCTCAGCCTCTCCTCCTGCAGTTCTCTACGCCTAGCAATATTCTTATGGTGTTCAATCGCGCACTCTCTAAGACATGCTACTGTGGCCCCTCTCCAATTAGGCAAAAATGTTTGTACCCTGTCCCTTACTGTCTTATTGAGTCCGTCCATTACATCTCCCTGTAATTCTCATCGTTCCCTGTATCTGATACCCCAATGTATCTATCCATTATTTGCAGGGCCCGATGGAAATATTCAGATGTCATTTCATTTTCCCTCTGTTTTATGGAGAAATTTTTTCTCCACTTAACATTAATGGGGAAACACAACTCTAGTTGTCTAATAATTCGTTCTAAGTTCTCCTGATTGTTTTTGTCAGTCATAAGACTATCCGACTCTAACCTACAATCAGTGATACATTTTTGGGTGTCAATATTAGGGGGTAGGCACGCTTTCAAAAATATCCGCCAGTGTTTGTTCGTTCATACGCATTACCCAGATCTCTGATAAATTTCTGACATCTGGCTAAATGCTTCCGAGGGTCGGGGAATTCTGAAATGATTGATCGCAGCTCATCTCTGGGCCACGGGCAATACATTGCATTATTCCTGGTGAGGATTACTCCCTGACTTTCGGTTCCCCCATTGGGAGTTACTATTTCCAAGACAGGGTGTAATTCTACCATTCCGTTCCTAATCTGTTTACTGTGAGGTGTTGTTGTCTCTGTGCAATGAACTGTCTCACACTTACCGGTAGCTGTGACCTCACTAGTTCTTTCATTGGGGAATATTGTTACTGCTCTACCTGGTTGGACAGGCCCCACCTGAGTTTCCTGCAAAGTGACTGCTTGGAGGAGAGCTGCAATTTGGCTGGATCCTTCATCTTCCTGTGACCTATAACCTTGAAAAGACTTCAAAACAGGATACATCTTACAAAAATTAGGGTTAATACATTGTTTTTGCATACTACTATCATTTACGGATATACCATTGACTGTAGCCATCTCTTCCCCTTCGACCTGTGTCGACACTGGTGTGTTTGTGTTCTCATTCCCGCTAGGTTTTGAACATGTTTTGCAAATTTGTCCTTTTTGCATATCCCCCTTTTGCTGCCATAGTTTTAAACAATCATTATGTCTAATCATTTGTTTTCTGGATTTAAGAAGACATATTTTACTGCTTACATTCTGCAGATCTGAATTATTAAGCCCACGTATGAGGAATCAAGACCAGATCCTGCCTTAGGCCAGTGACTACACAGTGGCAAGTCCGATAATCAAACAGGCCACCAAAGCTCTGTGGCCTATTGTGAGCACTGATAATGAACTCCCTATGTTTAGGGGTAAAAGACCAGTGGCGGCCTTTAGACGAGGTAGCAACCTCAAAGATCTTCTTGTCCATACGGACATAACAGGTCGTAATCTACCACAGACCCCCAATGTGTATAGGAAACCCTTTGGGTGTTACTCGTGTAACGACTGCACTACCTGTCGCTTTATTGTTCCATGTACCAAGTTTAAACACCCACATGTAGATAAGATGTATGATATGAGGTTTGTCCTAACCTGCATCACGTCGTTTGTGGTGTGCGTGGTGGTCTGTCCTTGTGGGTTATTCTATGTAGGACAGACCACCCGTAAGTTCAAGGAACGTATGAACGCACACAGATCAGCGATACGTTTATCATTAGCTGGTAAAGAGATTGATCAACCGGTTCCCCGTCATTTCAAGGAACTTAAGCATAAATTAGAGGATATTAGATATTTTATGATTGATCATGTACCGGTGTCACTCCGAGGGGGCGATAGAGCTAAGGCGTTATTGCTTAAAGAATCCCGTTGTATTGTGAGGCTGGGCACTATTAAGCCAGGGGGTCTTAATGATAAGATGAACTGGAATAGTTTGACTTAGCCTCTGTGTTCCTTTTCGGTTGTATTATATGCCCTCTCTCCCCTGGGTGGTTGTCTGTCTATGAGATTTAGTGGCACTTCTGGGTATGGGTCTTATGAGTAGTCTATTTGTGGATTTTTGGACCTGTACTATTGTCTATAATCTGTGATTGTTGATTTTTGCACGATCCCCCCATGTGTACGGAGTTTCTCTGTGTATCGGGAATACTCTCTGTACATGACGGGATAGTTTCCACTCCACTGCTGCTATTATGTGTCTTTTTAATATATATGTTATATGTCTGTATATTTATATTTGAATTTTTTTTGCACTGGTATACGTCTTTATTATGTGTATGTTTGGGTGCAGGGCTCTATCTATCCCCTGTCCGAGACCCCCGTGATCAGCGTAGTGATTGCTGCAGTAATGTGACCGGCTATGCAGTGACAGCCGCGAGAGAGGCCAGACGTCTTGGAACGCAGGCTTCCTGCCCTGGGTGGCACGCAAGCCTGTTGTTTCCATGACGACGTGACCACGTCCGCCGGATGGACGTCACGCTTGCCGGGTCCCAGCTGCGGACGCTAGCTATAGCGCGGAAGGCTTGAACGTAGCGGATTAGAGCCAGGGGGGTTAAGTTGTGGGTAAGTTTGTCATTTTTGTATCTGTCTCATCTGCTGTAAGGTTCTGAGGACGGGGTGCTGTCCCCGAAAGTACTCAACTTCAATACAGATTTGTTCTTTGCTGATAACGTCGACTCTGAGTGCCATTTCTTACATGGAGCTATGCACTTTATTATGCACAAATCACGCTTGCGTATGCTCTATACAGCGCTAATGATACCGCGATTTTACGCAAAAGCTCGTAAAAAGGATATCAAGTTGCGCTATCTATCGCACCCACAAACGCGCGGTCCAATCGCACAGCATATAGGTACTTGTTACTTATCTGCCGTACGACCACGGGTCGTTGTACAAACTGGGACCCTCAGTCCGGAGCGTAAAACCAAAAAAACCTTTAAACTTCAATATTTCGCAATACAATGCACTATCACGCTCCTTTACAAATCACCTCACGATTTGCGTATTAAACCTTATACTAACGTGAATCAGCCTTCTCACGCCACCAAGCCTCCACTCACTTGATGTACCGAACGACGGGATCCCGGATTACGGAGTTCGAATTTTACTCACTCCTACGTTCGCTCACTCAGGTATACTTGGTTTTTCTGTACAGAAAATTAGGATTCATTCAAGTTGGCAGCTTTACCCCCAGAGGCAATTAAAAAAAATTATTTATACTAAATTTTGTTTTTATATTAAATTTCTTTAGAAACCGGGTAGTTTGGTGCTATTGTAGCGTGGCTACTGTCCCGCCTTTAAACTAAATGAACTATTGTGTAATTTGTACCTAGTGACCGTACTTCTTACGCAATTTGCGTAAACACGCTACCGTGCGTGTCTCTTACGCTGCGTGCGCAGTCCTGTACTTTGTCCGAGACACGTGTACAAAACCGTACGTCCGCAATAGCACAAATTCCACAACTTCTATAAATGTGAGCAATACCAACTATAATTGCTCACCTAACACAACACACATTCTTTCTGTATAAACCCTCTTACTACTGGGCCAGAAATGCGTTTTGTGATTTTACTCTTACTTCCTTAAATACTTATTTTATTTTTAACTATATAGCAACAAATATCTCCGGTTTCATACAGGTCTAAATGAATCTAGCAATTTGAATGTTATGGCAACAATGTTAGAGAGTATGCAAAGTATGGGGTATGGGTGCCGTGTACGCTTTTGGCGCCAAAAATTTTTTCACAGATTTTAAATAGCTTTTTTCCTGTTTACCTTACGAGTTCTACCAGCATCTCTACAAACCATACAGAGTAGACACCATCTAATCAGCAATCAAGTAGGGTTTTCAGCATCCATCGACCAAGAAAAGGATACGTAGGATAACTTTCTGTCCACCCTTTGCTGATAGATTAAGTCTGCTGTGACCTGTTAGGTAGTAAGCATGTGGAAAACCGGAGGAGCCCCCAATTGATAATGCTGATTTATCCTTAGGAATGAAAGCTATACCTTAAACACACCTTAAATACACTTTACCATGGAGCCGCTGCGGCCTCTATACTTAATACACACTCTACGTACTTTGTCCGCTATTAGCGTACAAAGTCTCTTACTGTGTACGGACTTTGCGTACAAATGCTGCGCTGACGGTACAAAGTACTCACAGTGCGTACACATCCAGAGATACACTTTAAACCTTATACAGCAATGCAATGCAATGATAATACACTTTAAACCTTAGCAGGGCAATGAAGACACGACACCAGATTGTAATTAAACCGCTGGGTTCCGAAACCACAGCGTATTATTGCTGAAAGGGGGTTACAATACAAATAATACAATACAAATATAACAGAGTAAATGGCTACATTCAATGGTACATACGTGAGTGAATTCGCTTGCGCTTCCCGGTCCGGTCCTCCTTTATCTGATAGATAACGTCGTGAGTCTTGTGTCTGACCAGGCCAGCAGCAGGCTCTCTTTATACACTTCTTCCAAAAAGCAATACAATAGATACTGTAATCTCTTTGTCCATTGGACACAGGGATGCACATTTACAGTACAGGAGAGGTCATAGGTCGGTTTGAATAGGTAGGCGATGTCTGATCCAACTGCTCATGTGGGTGGTCTCCTCTAGATTCCCGCCGCATACATAATGTACAGTAAATACAGTTTATATCTATATTCTGCTCCTGCACATAACTATCCGCAGGAACATGCGATCTTCCTCAAACCAACACCGGAATGTTACCCTTAAAATACCCTACAGCTGGATACCAAACACCACCTTATAACCTTGCTCTGTCCCCTCCTATTCTGAAAAGGTGAATCCCTTTGTTCTGAAACCATTTAAACTGCTGTTATTTTCTGATGTGGTGCAGGGGGACTATGTGTACATTGTGCACTATTTGGATTAAATATGTAATGTGTTTTGATAGCCTTCCATGCGTTCACAAACTCTACCGTAAATACCCATACCACGCGCTAATACGCAGGACCGCGGGAGCGACCATACGCAAATTGCGAATATGCGCACGCACAGCAGAGCAAGTACGCGCACGGAGGCTATCTGTGTGTAGTTTGTACGTGATGTGTGTACTGCAATATTTTTCGACTTTGACATTACCCACCCAAATCTAACTCTCTCTGCACATGTTACATCTGCCCCCCCTGCAGTGCACATGGGGAGTAATTCCAAGTTGATCGCAGCAGGAAATTTTTTAGCAGTTGGGCAAAACCATGTGCACTGCAGGGGAGGCAGATATAAAATGTGCAGAGAGAGTTAGATTTGGGTGGGTTATTTTGTTTCTGTGCAGGGTAAATACTGGCTGCTTTATTTTTACACTGCAATTTAGATTGCAGATTGAACTCACCACACCCAAATCTAACACTCTCTGCAAATGTTATATCTGCCTCTCCTGCAGTGCACATGGTTTTGCCCAATTGCAAAAAAAATTCCTGCTGCGATCAACTCAGAATTACCCCCCTGGTTTTGCCCAACTGCTAACAAAATTCCTGCTGCGATCAACTCGGAATGAGGGCTCATGTGCATTGCAGTGGGAACAGATATAACATTTGCAGAGAGAGTTTGATTTGGGTGGGTTATTTCATTTCTGTGCAGGGTAAATACTGGCTGCTTTATTTTTACACTGCAATTTTGATTTCAGTTTGAACACACCCCACCCAAATGTAACTCTCTCTGCACATGTTATATCTGTCCCACCTGCAGTGCACATGGGGGGTCATTCCGAGTTGTTCGCTCGTTATATTTTTCTCGCAACGGAGCGATTAGTCGCTAATACGCATGCGCAATGTCCACAGTGTGACTGCGCCAAGTAAATTTGCTATGCAGTTAGGTATTTTACTCACGGCATTACAAGGTTTTTTCTTCGTTCTGGTGATCGTAATGTGATTGACAGGAAGTGGGTGTTTCTGGGCGGAAACAGGCCGTTTTATGGGAGTGTGCGAAAAAACGCTACCGTTTCCGGGAAAAACGCGGGAGTGGTTGGAGAAACGGGGGAGTGTCTGGGCGAACGCTGGGTGTGTTTGTGACGTCAAACCAGGAACGACAAGCACTGAACTGATCGCAGATGCCGAGTAAGTTTGAAGCTACTCAGAAACTGCTAAGAAGTGTCTATTCGCAATTTTGCTAATCTTTCGTTCGCAATTTTGATAAGCTAAGATTCACTCCCAGTAGGCGGCGGCTTAGCGTGTGCAAAGCTGCTAAAAGCAGCTTGCGAGCGAACAACTCGGAATGACCCCCATGGTTTTGCCCAATTGCTAACAAACTTGCTGCTGCGATCAACTCAGAATTCGGCCCCATGTGCGCTGCACGGGGGCAGATGAAACATGTGCAGAGAGAGTTAGTTTTGTGTGGGGTGTGTTCAAACTGAAATCTAAATTGCGGTGTAAAAATAAAGGAGCCAGTATTTGCCCTGCACAGAAACAAAATAACACACCCAAATCTAACTATCTCTATAAATGTTATTTCTGCCACACCTGCAGTGCATATGGTTTTGCCCAACTGCTAACAAATTTGCTGCTGCGATCAACTCTGAATTACCCCCTTAGTCCCTAATCTAGGTACTTAGTCTGCGACCCGGCTAAGCTTGGCATTAGCGATAAGGGCGCCGTGTGCTGTCTCCAGACTCTCTCTGTGTCTCCCTGGAAGGGCTTTTTGTGGGTTAATTGTGCATTTAACCTTTTCCTGTGTGTGTGTGTGTGTGTGTGTGTGTGTGTGTGTGTGTGTGCTGTCATTATACAATATGTCAGACAAAGAGTGTGTTTCATGTAAGGCACAGTGTTCCTCTTCCCCAGGAGGTTCACTAGTGTGTACTCAGTGTAGTGTCCCTTCCCAGGCTAGTGAGGCAGAACCAGCATGGCTGGACTCCATGAGCAGAATGATTTCCTCCATTTCTACTAAGTTATCTCGAAATGAGAAAGAGACGCGAAACTTAAGGCAGTCTATGGATGAGTTGACGAAAAAAAGACTCAGTACCCAAGCCAGTGTCTCAGTCCCTCGCCATCTGTCCACAAAAATGTACTTTGGCTCATGTCCTGCAGTCTGACTCGGATAATGAGGGGTCAGACAAGGAGGAGGGGGAGGTGGACTCAAAGGTGGGGGATGGTACTCTGTCACAGGGTATAGAGGCTCTCATAGAGGCTATCAGAGAGGTTCTGCATCTCCATGATAAAGTGACAGAGGAGAGTGAGGAATCTTATTTTCGCCTACGTCCTAGAGGATGCTGGGGACTCCAAAAGGACCATGGGGTATAGACGGGATCCGCAGGAGACATGGGCACTTTAAGACTTTAATGGGCGTGAACTGGCTCCTCCCTCTATGCCCCTCCTCCAGACCTCAGTTAGATTCTGTGCCCAGAGGAGACTGGTCACACATTAGGGGAGCTCTACAGAGTTTCTCTAAAAAATACTTTTGTTAGGTTTATTATTTTCAGGGCACACTGCTGGCAACAGGCTCCCTGCTTTGTGGGACTGAGGGGAGAGAAGCAGACCTACTTCTGTGAGTTCAAAGGCTCTGCTTCTTAGGCTACTGGACACCATTAGCTCCAGAGGGTCTGATCACTTGTATAGCCTAGCTGTTCGTTCCTGGAGCCGCGCCGCCGCCCCCCTCACAGAGCCTGAAGTAAGAAGCCGGGTGAGTAGCAGAAGCAAGAAGACTTCAGAGGCGGCAGAAGACTTCAGTTCTTCCTTGAGGTACCGCGCAGCCATTGCTCCCACACATCAAGGCACTACATGGGTGCAGGGCGCAGGGGGGGGGGGGGGGCGCCCTGGGCAGCAATAAATCCTCTAACTGAGACTGGCAAGTTGGTATACAGTGCATAGGCACTGTATACAGACCCCCGCCAGTATAAAAAAAGTGGGACACAAGTGCGCTATTGAGGGGGCGGGGCTTCGTCCTCCAGCTCTAACCAGCGCCATTTTATCTCCACAGCTTGCTGCAGAGACGCTGCTCCTGGCCCTTCACTGCTGTCACAAGTAACAGGGTGCAAAAAACAAGGGGGTGGGGCGCAGCAATTTGGTGTTGATTACTATTATATAAAAGCGCTTATAGGTCTGGGGCATTATTTAATTCTTTCAGACCGGTGAGGCGCTGGGTGTGAGCTGGCAAACTCCCTCTCTGTCTCTCTGAAAGGCCTTACTGTGGGTCTGTCCCCTATAGCCCAGTGTGTTTGTGGGTGTTGGTACGCGTGTGTCGACATGTCTGATGTGGAATGCTCTTCCCAGGAGGAGGCTGTGGTGGGGCTGAACAGAATGAGGGAGTGACTCCGTCGACACCACCGACTGCTGATTGGGTAGAGATGTGGAAGGTTTTAAATACAAGTGTGGCTTTGTTGCACAAGAGGTTGGACAAATCTGAGGCTCAGAACCAAGCATGGAGACAATCCATGGGAGATGTTTTGTCACAATCTCAGACCCCCTCAGGGTCCCAGAAATGTTCATTTACCCAGATAGCAGACACAGATACCGACACGGATTCCGACTCCAGTGTCGACTATAATTATGCCAAGTTACATCCTAAGGTGGCTAAGAGTATTCAGTACATGATTGTGGCAATAAAAGAAGTGTTACATATCACAGAAGACCCTGCTGTCCCTGAGACAAGGGTCTGTATGTTTAAGGGAAAGAAACCTGAGGTAACGTTTCCTCCCTCTCATGAACTGAACACTCTTTTTGAAAAGCTTGGGAATCTCCTGACAAGAGATTACTGATTCCCAGGAGGATTTCTATAGCGTATCCATTTCCCTCGGTGGATAGGTTACGGTGGGAATCCTCCCCTACGGTGGACAAAGCCCTGGCGCGTTTGTCCAAGAAGGTGGCGCTACCGTCCCCGGACACGGCAGTACTTAAAGATCCTGCCAATCGTAAGCAGGAAACTACATTGAAGTCTATTTATGTCACTACGGGTACGCTGCTCAGGCCGGCCGTGGCATCGGCATGGGTGAGTAGCGCTATTGAAAAGTGGGCAGATAACTTGTCATCTGAAATAGACACCCTGGATAGGGAAAGCATGCTTTTGACGCTGGGTCACATCAGGGACGCTGCAGTCTATCTAAAGGACGCTGCGAGAGATATTGGCCTCTTGGCTTCCAGGGCGAATGTCATGGCAATCTCGGCTAGAAGGGCGTTGTGGACGCATCAATGGAATGGTGATGCTGATTCTAAAAAGGCTATGGAGGCTATGCCCTTCAAAGGTGAAGTTTTGTTTGGTGAAGGCCTCGCGGACCTGGTTTCTACAGCTACCGCGGGTAAGTCGTCCTTTTTGCCTTTTGTCCCTCCACAGCAAAAGAAAACCCCTCAATACCTGATGCAGTCCTTTCGGTCTCATAAATTCAGGAAAGGACGAGGGTCCTCTTTCCTTGCTGCTAAAGGTAAGGGAAAAGGAAAAAGATCGCCGGCTGTGGCAAACTCCCAGGAGCAGAAGTCCTCCCCGGCTTCTGCCAAATCCACCGCATGACGCTGGGGCTCCGCTGCGGGAGTCCGCACCGGTGGGGGCGCGTCTTCAGCTCTTCAGTCAGGTCTGGGTTCACTCGGGCCTGGATCCTTGGGTGCTGGAAATTGTGACCCAAGGATACAAACTGGGGTTTCAAGATGTGCCTCCGCACTGGTTTTTCAAATCGGCCTTGCCAGCTTCTCTTCCAGAAAGAGAGGTAGTGTGTGCGGCAATACAAAAGCTGTGTCGGCAGCAAGTCATTGTCGCGGTACCCCCGTTACAGTGGGCGGAAGGGTTTTATTCAAGCCTGTTCGTGGTCCCTAAACCGGATGGCTCGGTCAGACCGATTCTGAACTTAAAGTCCCTCAATCTGTATTTAAAAATATTCAAATTTAAGATGGAATCTCTTCGAGCAGTGATCTCCAGTCTGGAGGGGAGGGGGGAATTTTATGGTGTCAGTCGACATAAAGGATGCTTACCTACATGTCCCCATATATCCTCCACATCAGGCGTACCTGAGGTTCGCTGTTCAGGATTTTCACTACCAATTTCAGACGTTGCCGCTTGGTCTTTCCACGGCCCGAGGATTTTCATCAAGGTAATGCCGGAAATGATGGTACTCCTGCGCAAGCAAGGGATCACAATTATCCCGTACTTGGACGATCTCCTGATAAAGGCGAGATCACAGGAGCAGTTGCTAAGAAACGTTGCGCTCTCCCTGGCTCCTAAATTTGCCAAAGTCGCAGTTGATTCCGACAACATGGCTGTCGTTTTTGGGCATGATTCTGGACACGGAACTACAGAGAATTTTTCTCCCATTGGAAAAAGCTCTGGAAATCCAGAACATGGTCAAGAAGCTTCTGAAACCGGCAAGAGTGTCGATTCATCAATGCACTCAAGTGCTGGGGAAAATGGTGGCGGCCTACGAGGCCATTCCGTTTGGCAGGTTCCATGCAAGAACTTTTCAGTGGGACCTGTTGAACAAGTGGTCCGGGTCCCATCTACACATGCACCGGAAGATAAGCCTGTCCCCCAGGGCCAGGATTTCTCTCCTGTGGTGGCTCCAACTTTCTCACCTTCTAGAGCAGGCATTCCCAACCACAGTCCTCAAGGCACACTAACAGTGCATGTTTTAGTGATATCCAGGCTTCAGCACAGGTGCCTTAATTAGTAGCTCAGTTATTTTGATTTAACCATCTGTGCTGCAGCCTGGATATCACTAAAACCTGCACTGTTGGTGTGTCTTGAGGACCGTGGTTGGGAATGCCTGTTCTAGAGGGTCGCAGGTTCGGGATACAAGATTGGATCTTGGTGACCACGGATGCGAGTCTCCAAGGTTGGGGAGCAGTCACACAGGGGGTAAATTTCCAGGGAAAATGGTCAAGCCAAGAAGCTTGCCTACACATAAACATTCTGGAATTAAGGGCCATCTACAACGGCCTTCTACGACCGGAACATCTGCTGCGCGGCCTACCCATCCTGATTCAGTCGGACAACATAACAGCGGTGGCGCACATAAACCGCCAAGGCGGAACAAGGAGCAGAGCGGCGATGGCGGAGGCCACAAAGATTCTTCGCTGGGCGGAAAAACATGCAAGCGCTCTGTCAGCGGTCTTCATTCCAGGCGTGGACAACTGGGAAACAGATTTCCTCAGCAGACACGATCTCCATCCAGGAGAGTGTGGTTTTCATCAAGAGGTCTTTGCAGAAGTGACAGGTCGTTGTGGAATTCCTCAAATAGACATGATAGCATTTCGCTTCAACAAGAAGCTTCAGACGTATTGTTCCAGGTCGAGGGACCCTCAGGCAGTAGCTGTGGACACTCTAGTGACACCGTGGGTGTTTCAGTCGGTCTATGTGTTCCCTCCACTTCCTCTAATCCCAAAGGTGATAAGGATCATAAGAAGAACAAGGGTTCAGGTGTTACTTGTTGTTCCAGATTGGCCACGGAGGGCCTGGTATCCGGATCTTCAGGAAGTACTCATAGGAGATCCCTGGCCTCTTCCTCTAAGAGAGGATCTATTACAGCAGGGGCCGTGCGTGTTCCAAGACTTACTGCGGTTGCGTTTGATGGCATGGCGGTTGAACACCAAATCCTAGCTCGAAAGGGTATTCCCGAAGAGGTCATCCCCACTCTACTGAAAGCTAGAAAGGAGGTAACGGCGAAGCATTACCACCGTATTTGGAGAAAATATGTGTCTTGGTGCGAATCCAAGAAGGCGCCTACGGAAGAATTTCAGCTGGGTCGTTTTCTCCATTTTTTGCAAGCTGGTGTGGATGCTGGCCTTAAGTTAGGCTCCATTAAAGTGCAGATCTCGGCCTTATCTATTTTCTTTCAAAAGGAATTGGCCTCGCTTCCAGAAGTACAGACTTTCGTGAAGGGCGTGCTGCACATCCAGCCTCCATTTGTGCCCCCAGTGGCACCATGGGACCTTAACATGGTGTTACAGTTCCTTACGTCACATTGGTATGAACCCTTTACAAAAGGTTGAGTTGAAATTTCTCACTTGGAAAGTGGTCATGCTATTGGCCTTGGCGTCCGCAAGGCAGGTGTCAGAGTTGGCGGCTTTGTCTCACAAAAGCCCCTACTTGGTTTTCCATGTAGATAGAGCGGAGTTGAGGACTCGTCAACAATTTCTCCCAAATGTGGTTTCTTCGTTTCACATGAACCAACCCATTGTGGTACCTGTGGCTACTGAAGCCTTGGCTGAGTCAAAGTCTCTTGATGTGGTCAGAGCTTTGAAAATTTATGTAGCCAGAACGGCTCGTATTAGGAAAACAGAGGCGCTGTTTGTCCTGTATGCTTCCAACAAGTTTGGGGCTCCTGCTTCTAAGCAGACTATTGCGCGCTGGATCTGTAATACGATTCAGCAGGCTTATTCTACGGCTGGATTGCCGTTACCGAAATCGGTGAAGGCCCATTCCACTAGGAGGGTGGGCTCGTCTTGGGCGGCTGCCCGGGGTGTATCGGCGTTACAACTTTGTCGAGCAGCTACTTGGTCGGGTTCAAACACTTTTGCAAAATTCTACAAGTTTGATACCCTGGCTGATGAGGACCTCATGTTTGCTCAATCGGTGCTGCAGAGTCATCCGCACTCTCCCGCCCGGTCTGGAGCTTTGGTATAAACCCCATGGTCCTTTTGGAGTCCCCAGCATCCTCTAGGACGTAGGAGAAAATAGGATTTTAATACCTACCGGTAAATCCTTTTCTCTTAGTCCGTAGAGGATGCTGGGCGCCCGTCCCAGTGTGGACTTTTTTCTGCAGTACTTGTTAATGGTTATTGCTTTTGTTACACAAAGGTTGTGTTTCGGTTAAGGTCAGACTGTTGCTGATCTCTTTGGTTCACGCTGTTACCTGGTTTTAGTTAAATGCCATGTTGTACGGTGTGTTGTGGTGTGAGCTGGTATGTATCTCACCCTTAGTTTAACAAAATCCTTTTCCTCGAAATGTCCGTCTCCTCTGGGCACAGGTCCTATAACTGAGGTCTGGAGGAGGGGCATAGAGGGAAGAGCCAGTTCACCCTCATTAAAGTCTTAAAGTGCCCATGTCTCCTGCGGGTCCCGTCTATACCCCATGGTCCTTTTGGAGTCCCCAGAATCCTCTACGGACTAAGAGAAAAGGATTTACCGGTAGGTATTAAAATCCTATTTTAATATAAAGAATAAATCCTCAGCCACTTTTCCTGCATCAAAGGAACTAAATACCCTGTTTGCAGAACCGTGGGTTAATCCTGCTAAAAAATTTCAGATCCCTAAATGGTTGTTATCATCATTCCCTTTTCCTCCTGACGATAGGAAGAAATGGGAAAATCCACCAATAGTGGATGCATTGGTATCCAGGCTCTCACGAAAAATTGTATTGCCTGTCCCGGGTGCAGCCTCCCTAAAAGATGCGTCTGACCACAAAATTGAGACTACGCTCAAATCCATGTATACAGCTTCTGGGGTGGCTCAAAGACCCACTATAGCATGTGGGTGGATTACAAAAGCCATTGCTAAATGGTTGGGTTAAACACCTTACCTCAGGAGGAGGTTGTCTTGTTCCTACAACATATACAGGACTCTGCAAACTTTATGGTGGAAGCCATAAAAGAAATAGGCTGGCTTAATGCACGTACTACAGCTCTGGCAGTGTCTGCACACAGGGGTCTATGGCTACGCCAGTGGACTGCGGATGCGGACTCCAGGAAAACCGTGGAGGGCCTACCTTTCACAGGGGAGGTCTTATTTAGAGATGAACTAGACAAATTGATCTCCAAAGCTACGGCGAGTAATCTTCCTTCTGCAGATCCCCCAACTAGGAAGGCCTACTCAGGACCCGAATTGCAGTCCATTCGGACTGCCAAGTTTAGGGGCAAGGCCAGAGGTTCTTCTACTGCCATCAGAGGCGCTAGAGGTAAACCACGCAAACCAGCATCTGCCGGTTCACAGGAACAGAGCTCCGGATCTGCTTCCTCAAAGCCTTCTGCATGACGGTGGACAGCAGCGCCTGGAAGACTGTCAGGTGGGAGCCTGCCTAAAATTCTTCAGTCACGTCTGGACGGGATCGTGCCAGGATCCCTGGGTCATAGCTCTTATATCCCAGGGCCACAGACTGGAGTTCCAGGAACTTCCACCTCAAAGATTCTTCAAAATAGGCTTACCAGTTTCACAAAAGGCAAGTATAACATTACAGGATGCCAATCACAAACTGATACAGACTTAGGTCATTGTTACAGTTCCACCCTACCTGCGAAACAAGGGGTACTATTCCAACTTGTTTGTAGTACTGAAACCGGACGGTTCGGTAAGACCAATTCTGAACCTCAAGTCATTGAACCCATACTTAAGAGTGTTCAAATTCAAGATGGAGTCTCTGAGAGCGGTGATCTCAGGTCTGGAGGAGGGGGAATTCCTAGTGTCTCTGGACATCGAGGATGCGTACCTTTACATTCCAATCTGGCCACCTCATCAGGTTTATCTACGGTTTGCACTACAGGACTGTCACTACCAGTTCCAGGCCCTGCCATTTGGTCTCTCCACGGCACCGAGAGTGTTCACCAAGGTGATGGCAGAGATGATGTTTATACTCCGCAAACAGGGAGTGAACATAATTCCGTACCTGGACAATCTTCTGATGAAGGCACCGTCCATTGGGGGTAATTCTGAGTTGATCGCAGCAGCAAGTTTGTTAGCTGCTGGGCAAAACCAAGGCCCTCATTCCGAGTTGTTCGCTCGCTAGCTGCTTTTAGCAGCATTGCAAACGCTAGGCCGCCGCCCTCTGGCAGTGTATCTTAGCTTAGCAGAATAGCGAACGAAAGATTACTGCTACTAAATATTTTCTTGCAATTTCTGAGTAGCTCCAGACCTACTCCTAGACTGCGATCAGCTCGGTCTGTTTAGTTCCTGGTTTGACGTCACAGACATGCCCTGCGTTCGGCCAGCCACTCTCCCGTTTCTTCAGACACTTCCGCGTTTTTACCTGACACGCCTGTGTTTTTTAGCACACTCCCTGAAAACGCTCAGTTACCACCCAGAAATGCCCCTTTCCTGTCAATCACTCACCGATCAGCAGTGTGACTGAAAAGCGCCGCATGAACAACAGCTAAGTTTTTAGTTAAATAACTAAGCGCATGCACGCTGCGTACCATGCCCATGCGCATTTAGCAACAAATCGCAGCATAATGAAAATCGGCAATGAGCGAACAACTTGGAATGACCACGCATGTGCACTGCAGGCGTTGCAGATGTAACATGTGCAGAGAGAATTAGATTTGGGTGGGTTATTTTGTTTATGTGCTGGGTAAATACTGGCTGCTTTATTTTTACACTGCACTTTAGATTTCAGTTTGAACACACCCCACCCAAATCTAACTCTCTCTGCACATGTTATATCTGTCCCCCCTGCAGTGCATATGGTTTTGCCCAACTGCTAACAAATTTGCTGCTGCGATCAACTCAGAATTAGGCCCATTGGCCCTCATTCCGAGTTGATCGCTCGCAAGCTGCTCTTTTTTTTTTTTTCATCAATAGTTTTTATTGAAAACAAGTTTTCTTTTTGCAAGGGGAAGGGGTACAGAAAGAAAGAAGGAAGGGGTGGGGGGGGGGGGGGGTACAAAGAACCAAGGGAACGGGATGTAAACATGCAAATATCAAAATCATCAGAAGTTAAATATAACAATCCAAAATAGATACAATGGGAAAAATACAAAGTCATCTTGGAAAAAGATACAGATAAAGATAAACACCGGTCAAACATGAAAACATATCAATAAACAGATAATCAGTAATAGAAACAGGGCTAGTAAGGCACAGCCGGTGCACAGAGCGGAAGTATAAGCCAAGTCAGTTAGGGGGAAGGCGAAACACCCACTCCAGCAGTGACGTAGTCATGCCATGCTCTCCATTTCACCATTGGGGAGGAGGCCGCAGAAGAGTAAGGCATGAACTCAGTTTCCATAGTAAAATGGAATTGAGTTTTGTTGGTGACTACTGATAGAGGAGGGGGAGAAGCTTGTTTCCAACTTTGGGCCAACGCAGCCCTGGCAGCTATACAAATATGGAAAAAAGGCTGGTTCTGAACTGTTTGCCCGTGTGGCGCAATGCAGCTCGTCCACTAACAGATGCCAAAGTAAAAATCACCAATTTTACAAAACAATATACAACGTGAAAATAGGGGGTGATATCTGTCTATGTACAGGGCGCATATAGGATATTTATAAGGTATTTATAGCATAAAATACATCCCTTTTTTAGTGAGGAGATGGTATGTCCTTCATATGACAACTTGATGGTTTCTCTGATTCCTTCTTCTTCCTCTCGTAGGGTCATATAGTGATCCCAATGATCATATAAAACAGAAGTAAAGGCAAAAATGTGTAGAACAGTTTGTCACCAAATAGATATTTCCACAAATTCAGGAAATAGAAGGGCGTACCCCACTCACACAGAGACAAGTAAGTGGAGACCCATAAAGGTATCTTTCAACCGGGTAGAATTATTTAGAGTGTTTGAAGACTATATTTCAGGAGCGTACCCAAAACTCACAATCATGGAATGATGAGAAATCACGTAAAGGTATCTTTAGAATCTTTTGTTCTCAATGGTTTTCTCTGATTTCTTCTTCCCCCTCTCGTGGAGTCATATAGTAATCCCAATGATCATATAAAACAGAATTAAAAGAAAAAATGTGTGGACCAGTCTTTCACCAATTAATTGTTTCCACAATATTAGAAAATGGAAGGGCGTACCCCACTCACACAGAGACAAGTGGGTGGAAACACATAAAGGTATCTTTTAACCAGCCAAATTTCTTTAGAGTAATGAAAGACTAAATTTTCAGGAGCGTACCCCAAACTCACAATGGTGGAATGATGAAAAATCACATAAAGGTATCTTTAGAATCTTTTGATCTGTTGGATGCGTACCCCAACTTACACAGTTTTTAGTTGAAACATATACATAAAGGTATCTTTCAAATTTTCTATCATCAAAGAGAATGCGTACCACAACTCACTGAATGTGAAGGTATTCAACTCCTATCAGGGTATCTTTGTCCTCGGTCTCAAGAAATTATATCACATGGGATATATGAAAAAAATAGGGAAGGATTCCTCTTTGTTTGGTTAAAACGGAGGGTTTTATTTCCCAAATACATTAGAAAAGTCAAAACAAATCTTCTTATGAACATAAGTCCAAATACACGTGGCAAAAATAAAAAATAAAAAATAAAATGTAAAATTCAGAAATAGATCCAAATCTGGTCGTCCCAGGCTACTCACAGTACTGTTTGTTCAACGCGTTTCGGTCTTTAGCAGGACCTTTATCAAGAACTGTTTGTACTGTGGGGAGTCTGGATATTTATACTACAAACATCCAATCAGTGAGCAGCAGGAAATCGCATCATTAATTGATTAAATAATTCCATTACTTTAAAACATCAACAAAGTATATTCATATTCAGCCAAAATAAACCTTCAAAATATTGAACATCAATCCAAATAAATTGTGTGGATTATGAGACCCCAAAAGGGCTTTATTTGGGCCATAATCATATAAACCAGTAAGGATTATGGGAAATGTAGGAGATAGGACTAACATCCATGCCCATATAAGGAGTTCCGCCGGATCTTGTTTATCCCATAACTCAGAAAGAATTAACCAATATTGTGAAGCCATGCCTAGTAAACATAATGCAATAGAAAACTTTTCAATATCTAAACTAAATATTTGGTATTATAGACATTAAGGTTTAGTTCCCGTCCGTAATCGGATAGTTCCGCTGGGATTTGTGGGAAATGTAGTTCCTTTGCGGGACTCTTGTGCCCTTATAAGGAGATCCGCCGGAAGTCGGGTGGCGGTGATTTAGTTGTATCCTCCGTTATGTCTTCACATTAGTTCCGTGTCTGAACAGTGACCGGAAGTGACGTCCCGCATGGTCGGATCGATCTCAAGGGAATCATGGGATACGTAGTTCAAAGGCACAGTTGCACGGACTTCATAGTAGTTAACTGGTGGAGTATATAGATAGGTATTAGTGCTCATGATAAACAAATAACAAAATAGATAATAATATTCGTAACCAATTACAGGCATTAATTTTTAAAACAAATGCAGATAAAATTACAAATAAAAAGATGTCATTTTTTTACAGAAACCATTTCAATTCAAAATCGCAGTTTAGACCGTGGGGTCTACACTTTTCCTTCCTTGCATTGGGTGTAGATCCATAAAAAGTGAAGGAAAAAACAAAATTGAGAATATTGCCATAAATGGTAAAAATCATGTCATTAAAGATTTTATTACGTGCGACAGTAAAAATGTCATTTATGCTATCAAATGCAGTTGCAATTTATTCTACATAGGGCGCACCAGTAGGGCATTAAAAGTCCGTCTTGGTGAGCACGTCAGAAATATAAAAAAGGGATTATCTACCCACTCACTTTCTGCACATTTCCAGTCTAAACATAATTGCTCTATTATGGATGTAATAGGGTTCTACGGGATTAAACATGTCCAAGGTAATATACGCAGTAAAGATCTAGCCTCACAACTTGCAAAATCAGAAATGCATTATATTTTCACTTATGGAACCTTGAACCCCCACGGTCTAAACTGCGATTTTGAATTGAAATGGTTTCTGTAAAAAAATGACATCTTTTTATTTGTAATTTTATCTGCATTTGTTTTAAAAATTAATGCCTGTAATTGGTTACGAATATTATTATCTATTTTGTTATTTGTTTATCATGAGCACTAATACCTATCTATATACTCCACCAGTTAACTACTATGAAGTCCGTGCAACTGTGCCTTTGAACTACGTATCCCATGATTCCCTTGAGATCGATCCGACCATGCGGGACGTCACTTCCGGTCACTGTTCAGACACGGAACTAATGTGAAGACATAACGGAGGATACAACTAAATCACCGCCACCCGACTTCCGGCGGATCTCCTTATAAGGGCACAAGAGTCCCGCAAAGGAACTACATTTCCCACAAATCCCAGCGGAACTATCCGATTACGGACGGGAACTAAACCTTAATGTCTATAATACCAAATATTTAGTTTAGATATTGAAAAGTTTTCTATTGCATTATGTTTACTAGGCATGGCTTCACAATATTGGTTAATTCTTTCTGAGTTATGGGATAAACAAGATCCGGCGGAACTCCTTATATGGGCATGGATGTTAGTCCTATCTCCTACATTTCCCATAATCCTTACTGGTTTATATGATTATGGCCCAAATAAAGCCCTTTTGGGGTCTCATAATCCACACAATTTATTTGGATTGATGTTCAATATTTTGAAGGTTTATTTTGGCTGAATATGAATATACTTTGTTGATGTTTTAAAGTAATGGAATTATTTAATCAATTAATGATGCGATTTCCTGCTGCTCACTGATTGGATGTTTGTAGTATAAATATCCAGACTCCCCACAGTACAAACAGTTCTTGATAAAGGTCCTGCTAAAGACGGAAACGCGTTGAACAAACAGTACTGTGAGTAGCCTGGGACGACCAGATTTGGATCTATTTCTGAATTTTAAATTTTATTTTTTATTTTTTATTTTTGCCACGTGTATTTGGACTTATGTTCATAAGAAGATTTGTTTTGACTTTTCTAATGTATTTGGGAAATAAAACCCTCCGTTTTAACCAAACAAAGAGGAATCCTTCCCTATTTTTTTCATATATCCCATGTGATATAATTTCTTGAGACCGAGGACAAAGATACCCTGATAGGAGTTGAATACCTTCACATTCAGTGAGTTGTGGTACGCATTCTCTTTGATGATAGAAAATTTGAAAGATACCTTTATGTATATGTTTCAACTAAAAACTGTGTAAGTTGGGGTATGCATCCAACAGATCAAAAGATTCTAAAGATACCTTTATGTGATTTTTCATCATTCCACCATTGTGAGTTTGGGGTACGCTCCTGAAAATTTAGTCTTTCATTACTCTAAAGAAATTTGGCTGGTTGAAAGATACCTTTATGTGTTTCCACCCACTTGTCTCTGTGTGAGTGGGGTACGCCCTTCCATTTTCTAATATTGTGGAAACAATTAATTGGTGAAAGACTGGTCCACACATTTTTTCTTTTAATTCTGTTTTATATGATCATTGGGATTACTATATGACTCCACGAGAGGGGGAAGAAGAAATCAGAGAAAACCATTGAGAACAAAAGATTCTAAAGATACCTTTACGTGATTTCTCATCATTCCATGATTGTGAGTTTTGGGTACGCTCCTGAAATATAGTCTTCAAACACTCTAAATAATTCTACCCGGTTGAAAGATACCTTTATGGGTCTCCACTTACTTGTCTCTGTGTGAGTGGGGTACGCCCTTCTATTTCCTGAATTTGTGGAAACATCTATTTGGTGACAAACTGTTCTACACATTTTTGCCTTTACTTCTGTTTTATATGATCATTGGGATCACTATATGACCCTACGAGAGGAAGAAGAAGGAATCAGAGAAACCATCAAGTTGTCATATGAAGGACATACCATCTCCTCACTAAAAAAGGGATGTATTTTATGCTATAAATACCTTATAAATATCCTATATGCGCCCTGTACATAGACAGATACCACCCCCTATTTTCAAGCTATACAAATATGCCCCACCAGATATCTCTGATGAGGTGGTATCTCAGCAGGAAAAATGTGGAGCAGGGCCATGGCCGGAGAGGGGGTGAGGGACAGGTGTAAGACCGAATTAATCAAAGCAAATATCTCGCTCCAGAAATGTCGAAGGGAAGGACAGGACCAGAAAAAATGGAAAATATGGCCTATTTCCCCACAGTTACGCCAGCAATATTTGGAACAAGACTGCCAGAATGAGTGTAGCCTATCCGGTGTTAAATATAGTCTATTAAGGAGTTTGATATGCATCTCTGTGTGATTTAAGCACTTGGACATTCGGTAAGAAGAAATAAAAATTTGTTCCCATTGGGCTTCAGATAGGGGAAGATCCAAGTCTTGTTCCCATTTCAGCTGCGCATTAGACTTAGTAGTAGTAAGCAAGCAAGCTGATAAGCGTCCTGTACCAAAACGAGATGTCCCCTCTAGAGTCACACAGAGATACACGTGTTAAGACAACCTGGGATAACGGGTTCGGAGGAGCCACCAGTCTCGGCAAACCTTTGTACCAGTGGTGAATTTGGAAATAATGCAATAATTCTCCACTGGGGAGATTATATCGAGACTGGAGTTGAGAAAACGATAGCATAACATTACCATCCATAAGGTCCCCCAAGACAGTCAAACCACAAACAAACCAGGTAGAGAGATTTAAATTAGGTATTAATTTAGCTATGGCTCGTAGTGAGATAGTAGAATATGGAAATTGATGTCCAGGCAGGCGAGTCACCAATTTATCCCAGATTTGTAAAGATGTTCTAGTGGCGGGGAGGAGGGACAATAAGCGGGGTCTAGAGTTTGGGTGTATCTTAAAAAGGTCTTCTAAGGGAAGGTCCAAACTCCCAGTACGTTCAAGAGATACCCATCCCACTACAGGCGCCCCACTCAACCAGTATTTAAACTGGGCCAGCACACATGCCTCCTGGTAAAGGACCAGGTCGGGCATATCTAGCCCTCCCTTTCTACGAGGGAGAATCATTTTGGACCGAGCCAATCAGGGTGGCCGTGCCTTCCAGACATAGCGTTGCATTATAGCATGACATCTATCAAGGTACGTTTTAGGGAAAAGAAAAGGTATGGTTCGGTATAAGTACATGAGTTTAGGTAAGAGAGTCATTTTGAAGGCTGCTAGGCGGCCAATCCACGAAATATCATAAGATAGCCAGGACTTAGTCAGGTCTAAAAAACTATTAATGAGTGGAGGTAAGTTAACATCAAAAACAGAGGCCGTAGAAGGTGGAATTTGGATCCCCAAATACTGAATTATATATTAGATTATATACTGATTATAGATTAGACCTCTATTACCCCATTGATAACCCTCTGAGGAAACGACCAGACTGTGCCGGTCGAGAAACGCGTCAGGGCTGTTTCAGGATCCGACTACTTTTCATTTGACCACCTCAACTTCTTACGGCCTTTCACCCGTTCCAGCTCTACTCCACTGTCGGGTTAAATCTGCCCGAGCAAAGCCACCTGCACTGGTCCCTTTTGCAATACGGGGACCGTGGCTGCCAGCTCATCGCCTCGGATCAGCGGCATCTTGGATAATTACAGCACCGCCAGATGATCCGTAGAAGCGGCGAGCGATCACTGGTCTGATACGCTGCAGTAAGGAGAGAGCATAGGACTCAGCCGCCGGAGCTAGCGGCACCCGAGTACCTGTCAGTGTTACTTAGACACCGAGGAAGTGGTAAGCGATATTACCACAATATGCTGCTACATTAAACAGAGCAGAACTGGTGCGGTGTCGACTTGGGGTAATAGAGGTCTAATCTATAATCAACAGTGCACTTGTTTTATATTCATCTGACTTTAACCTGAACAAAGCAATTTCAAATATCAGTTTGCTATATGGATAATATCCAGACTTTCAGCATCTAAATATCAGCTGCCAACTTTCAGGACATATTAATCCATACATCATCATCATATCAGGTTACCAGTGCACTAAATTGTGTGGAATTATATGAAGTTTTAGTGCGGATTTTTATTGATTTTTATTGGCTTCAATCTAGTATTAATTATGTATACCATATTATGTGATCACTGTGTATATTAAAATTGTGATACTTCAGCGGAGTCTGCCTGCGCTCTCTTGTTTAGATTTTGAGTTTCTGGCTTCTTGGTGTCCACCGGTCTGTCGTTTGGGATTCTGCCTGTCCTCCAGTTCTGAGAGTCTGTGTCGGCAGCGTTGGGGGTTCCTGTCCGTTTGCCAGTATTTGTACCGGTTCCGTGAGTAGCGGCTCTGCCGCGTCCGTTGGCCTAGGCCGCTGTATTCCTTGGTTATTTCTGTCACTGGTGTTTTGCAGAGGGTTCTGCTTATGCTGTCACCGCCGATACACAAAAGTATTGTGTCGGCGTGTGGACAGCATTTCCTTTGTTGTTCTTTTCCCTGGTGGAAATCCGCGCATACTTTAGTTTCAGCTTTGTTAGTAGCCCCTGGCTTTGTTGTTCAGTTAGAGGGCCCCTTGTTATCACCCTGTCTCGGTTCACTCTTTGTCTCTCATTAAGACCTGAGGGGGCATCGGAGTTGGGCAGACGTAATCCGCCCTTCAAACGCGGCTGCCATGGGCCCAAGCAACCATAGTCTCGCAAGAGTGTACTGACAGCACGGGCGAGACAACGGAGATAGGGTGCCAGGGGCTATTCCCTTTCCATTCCCCTTTCCCAGCATTATGTTCTGGTATTCAGGTCCTACCGTATAAGATCACCCCTGACCTGAGTATCAGAATCATAACAATATGGATAGTGTGATTGAAGGGTGGACACTATGGGAGCTGGGATATTAATGGGGAGAGCATCTGTCTTTGTTGTATTAATTTTATAAAAGGAAGCTTCACTATACTGTCCCAAGATAGCATGCAAACAAGGAAGGGAGGTTAGCGGGTCCGTGACAAACAGAAGGATGTCGTCCGCAAAGAGGCACAACTTGTGAGTAGTAGTGCCAATAGTCACCCCCGGGAAGCCCCCAGACATCCTAATCTTCTCAGCAGGGGTTCTATGCCCAACGTAAATATTAAGGGTGATAGAGGGCAACCCTGTCGGGTTCCATTCGTAATAGGAAATGTATCGGAGAGGAAACCGTTACTAAATACCCGTGCAGAGGGGGAGCTATATAGAGATAAAACCGAAGAAAGAATATGGCCACTAAAACCAAACTTGTCTAGAACCGAGGACATATATTGCCAGTTCAGTCTATCCAACGCCTTCTCTGCATCTAAAGAGAGCAGGAGAAGGCCAGTGTTAGAGGGAACGATATCAATCAAGTAAAAAACCCTACGGGTATTGTCAGATGCCTGTCTACCAGGCACAAACCCAACTTGGTCGTAGGCAATGAGAGATGGCAGAAAGACATTTAAATGGAAAGCGACAAGTTTGGCAAAAATTTTAATATCGCCATTCAATAGTGCAATGGGCCTATAATTTTGACAATGCGCTGGGTTTTTACCTGGCTTGGGTATAGTGATAATCTGAGCCTCAAGCATTTCTGTAGGGAAAGCACCAAGAGAGGAGATTGAATTATACAAGGAGGTCAGGGTGGGCGATAGTTGATCACAGAGAGAAACATAAAATTCATTTATGAAGCCATCTGAATCGGGGGCTTTATTATGCGGGAGTGATTTCATTACTTGAATTACCTCGGAGGGGGTCCACGGGGCATTTAGTGCCTCGAGCTGTTCCGCAGAAAGGGAGGGGAGTTTGACGTCGGCTAGGAAGGATTGCATAGTATCCGGAGTGGGTTGAAAAGTAAGGGGATCAGAAGAAAGGTTGTACAGCTTGGTATAATATCTAGCGAATTGATTCGCTATGCCATATGGATTGGACACTTTACCACCCTGAGGAGAAATCAGATGTCTAATCCTATTACGAGCCTGGAGAGCACAGAGCTTGCGAGCCAGCATTTTCCCCGGTCTATTACCAGTCAGGTAAAATTTCTGTCTCAACCTATTTAAAGCAAACTGGGTCCGTCTCATAAGGAGTTTCTGGAGTTGGACTCGGATATCCTTTAATTCCCTATGTAGGGCCCTAGAGGGCTGGAGCTTATTCCTATCTTCAACCTCCTTAAGTTTAGATTCCAAGTCTTGTTGTTGTTGGATAGCTTGTCGTTTGAGTCTAGCACCGGCTTGGATCGCAGTGCCTCGCACAACTGCCTTAAGGGCACACCAGAAAGTCGGGACAGAAGTATCTGAGGGGGAATTAGTTTCCATATAGAGGGAGATGCAATCATCAATTGCTTTTTTAGATATAGGGTCCGACAGCAGGTGGGCAGATAGGCGCCACGGCCGAGGGGGGGTAAATTGGTGGCAAATATTCCAAGACCATAGGAGAGGAGCATGATCGGACCAGGAAATAGGCAGAACATCCACCTGTGCTGAGTGCTGCAAAGTCCACTTATCGCAAAGAATAAGATCTATGCGAGAGTAGGAATTGTGCACTGGAGAGAAATACGTATAATCTCTCGAAGTTGGGTTCTAAACTCTCCACAAGTCATACAGGTCATATTCTGCCAGCAAATTACGGAAGGCTGGTGACGGGCCAGCCGGAGCCGCAGACATCTGGGAAGAAGACCGAGGAGATATATCTAATTTAGGATCAAGCACTAAATTATAGTCGCCCAACATAAGCAGGGCACCCTGACGAACCCTCACAATAGTCGAGCAAACTTTTCTAAGGAAGGGTACTTGGTTAGAATTGGGAGCGTAGAGAGATACAATCGTAACCATCTTATCCTCCAATTTTCCAACTAGAATGAGGTAACGTCCATTCTTGTCAGCTATATGGGACAGCAGTTCAAACGAAACAGAGCTCCGAAAAAGAACAGCCACTCCATTGTGCTTGAAGGGGCCATTTGCAAAAAAGCCAACTGGGTATCTCTGGTCTCTCAGAGCCGGGGGACCTGCTGACGAAAAATGCGTTTCCTGCAAGGCAACTATGTCAGCTCTGTGTTTATGAAAAGTGGTCAAGGCTAGCCTGCGTTTATTGGGGGAGTTCAACCCTTTAACATTCAATGAATATATTCGTACCATTTAAAATATAGAAAAAGCAAAAACAGATGACATCCCAAATTGGGGGTGGGGGCAAACTAGGGAAAAAAGGGGAAAGGACAGGCAGGAAAAACCAAAAGGGCCCATTATATCGGGACCACATTGCTACTCAGGGGAAAGGTATGCAGTAGAAAAAGTATGGGGAGGTGGCGGTAGTATCACCACCCGGGGTACAAAAGGCACATGTATACCTGGAGCAGTAACGTATAGACAAACTACAAGTACCAATAAGGGTACCAACAAGCACATCAGCAAATAATGTAAGTGACTAGTGAGATACCCTCATGTGTACAGTAAGAAGAAAAAGAAAGATAAAAGAGATAGAATCAGAGGAAAATGCAGGTACACATAGTAATATAAACAGCAAATGAAGGAACCAAAAGCATACACATATATAACATATAAACTCACGTATCCGGTATGCATTATAAGGGGGACGGAGTCCCCAAACAAACATGAAGATCAACCAGGAACTACATTAATTGGAACATTGAATACTCAGTCAGGTCGCAGACCACTCACGGGTAAGTGGCAAGCGAGGTTTCAATGTAGAGGGCACTTTGACCGAAACATCCCAGTCATTAAGCAGCTTAACCCCAGCGTCCAGAGTGGAAACTACGTAGGAGGAATTCTCATGGGAAATCACCAATTTTACTGGGAAGCCCCATCTGTATCTAATGTCATGAGAACGTAGTGCCTCCGTGATAGGAGCCAGAGCTCTACGTTTAGAGATGGTCAGTGCCGAGAAGTCAGGCATTATTTGTATGCCTCCAAGCGTATCCGAATCAGACGCAGATCTGGCAGCTTGCATTATCCGTTCCTTGGTCGTGAAGAAGTGAACACGGAGGAGGGTATCCCGAGTGTAGGAGGCGGAAACCGACCGTGGTTTCGGAAGCCGGTGAATGCGATCGATAAGAAGGTCTCTGTCGTCCACCCCAGGTAGCAGTTTGCGGAAGAGGACATAGCATAGTCCAGGAGTTCCGAATTGGCCACAGAGTCTGGGATACCTCGGATTTTAATATTATTTCTCTGCGACCTGTCCTCTATATCCGCCAGTTTGTCTTTATACGTCTCCATCTCAGCTTGTTGTCGGTCATGGGCCGAAATAAGGTAATTATGAGAGGACACCAGTTCCTCCATTTTACGTTCAAGGTGGTCTGTGCGATCACCTAAAGCAGTTAGCTCCACTTTAACTTCACGGATAGCCAGAGAGAGGTCTTGAGTGAGCTCAGATTTAAAAGCTGCAAGGACTTGACACAGAGGGGTAAATTTACTAAGATTCGTATTTTCCCGTTTCAGGTCAAAGTTCAATCACGAATGACATCGAAAGTGTAAAACTGCAACTTTTTGAATTTATTACGACTAATTTACTAAGCTGTCGTATTCGGATTTTTCTTTTGTTCCGATGTCGATGTCATTCGTGTTTTTATTTTTATTTTTACGGCAGTGATTAGCAAAACACTGCCGACTTTTTAAAAATGAATCTCGGCCGGATCTGTGTGATCCGTGCTGGGGTTCATTTTTTTTTTTTTAAAATTAAACCCTGTAAAATCACAAAAAAAAAATGCGTGGGGTCCCCCCTCCTAAGCATAACCAGCCTCGGGCTCTTTGAGCCGATCCTGGTTGCAAAAATATGGGGGAAAAAATGACAGGGGTTCCCCCATATTTAAGCAACCAGCATCGGGCTCTGCGCCTGGTCCTGGTTCCAAAAATACGGGGGACAAAAAGAGTAGGGGTCCCCCGTATTTTTAAAACCAGCACCGGGCTCCACTAGCTGGACAGATAATGCCACAGCCGGGGGTCACTTTTATATAGTGCCCTGCGGCCGTGGCATCAAAAATCCAACTAGTCACCCCTGGCCGGGGTACCCTGGGGGAGTGGGGACCCCTTCAATCAAGGGGTACCCCCCCCAGCCACCCAAGGGCCAGGGGTGAAGCCCGAGGCTGTCCCCCCCATCCAATTGGCTGCGGATGGGGGGCTGATAGCCTTTTGTCAAAATGAAAAGATATTGTTTTTAGTAGCAGTACTACAAGTCCCAGCAAGCCTCCCCCGCATGCTGGTACTTGGAGAACCACAAGTACCAGCATGCGGCGGAAAAACGGGCCCGCTGGTACCTGTAGTACTACTACTAAAAAAATACCCAAATAAACACAAGACACACACACCTTGAAAGTAAAGATTTATTACATACATCCACACAGACATACATACATACATACTTACCTTATGTTCACACGCAGGTCGGTCCTCTTCTCCAGTAGAATCCAAGGGGTACCTGTTGAAAAAATTCTACTCACCAGATCCAGGGTCCCAGGCTCCTCGTAGCATCCTTTTGTAATCCACGTACTTGAATAAAATAACAAAACGGAGACCCGAGCCACGAACTGAAAGGGGCCCCATGTTTTCACATGGGACTCCTTTCCCCGAATGCCAGAAACCCACTCTGACTTCTGTCTAAGTGGGTTTCTTCAGCCAATCAGGGAGCGCCACGTTGTAGCACTCTCCTGATCGGCTGTGTGCTCCTGTACTGAGTGACAGGCGGCACACGGCAGTGTTACGATGTAGCGCCTATGCGCTCCATTGTAACCAATGGTGGGAACTTTCTGCTCAGCGGTGACGTCACTTTAGGTCAACCGCAGGGCAGAAAGTTCCCACCATTGGTTACAATGGAGCGCATAGGCGCTACATTGTAACACTGCCGTGTGCCGCCTGTCACTCAGTACAGGAGCACACAGCCGATCAGGAGAGTGCTACAACGTGGCGCTCCCTGGTTGGCTGAAGAAACCCACTTAGACAGAAGTCAGAGTGGGTTTCTGGCATTCGGGGAAAGGAGTCCCATGTGAAAACATGGGGCCCCTTTCAGTTCGTGGCTCGGGTCTCCGTTTTGTTATTTTATTCAAGTACGTGGATTACAAAAGGATGCTACGAGGAGCCTGGGACCCTGGATCTGGTGAGTAGAATTTTTTCAACAGGTACCCCTTGGATTCTACTGGAGAAGAGGACCGACCTGCGTGTGAACATAAGGTAAGTATGTATGTATGTCTGTGTGGATGTATGTAATAAATCTTTACTTTCAAGGTGTGTGTGTCTTGTGTTTATTTGGGTATTTTTTTAGTAGTAGTACTACAGGTACCAGCGGGCCCGTTTTTCCGCCGCATGCTGGTACTTGTGGTTCTCCAAGTACCAGCATGCGGGGGAGGCTTGCTGGGACTTGTAGTACTGCTACTAAAAACAATATCTTTTCATTTTAAACAAAGGCTATCAGCCCCCCATCCGCAGCCCATTGGATGGGGGGGACAGCCTCGGGCTTCACCCCTGGCCCTTGGGTGGCTGGGGGGGGGGACCCCTTGATTGAAGGGGTCCCCACTCCCCCAGGGTACCCCGGCCAGGGGTGACTAGTTGGATTTTTGATGCCACGGCCGCAGGGCACTATATAAAAGTGACCCCCGGCTGTGGCATTATCTGTCCAGCTAGTGGAGCCCGGTGCTGGTTTTAAAAATACGGGGGACCCCTACTCTTTTTGTCCCCCGTATTTTTGGAACCAGGACCAGGCGCAGAGCCCGATGCTGGTTGCTTAAATATGGGGGAACCCCTGTCAATTTTTTCCCCATATTTCTGCAACCAGGATCGGCTCAAAGAGCCCGAGGCTGGTTATGCTTAGGAGGGGGGACCCCACGCAATTTTTTTAAAAAAAATAACCACTTTCCCACCCCTTCCCACTGATATACATGCACGGATCTCATGGATCCGTGCATACCTATCCAATCACGGATATAAAAAAGCAGGTCTGTTTTTTTTTTTGCACTTTTTTACGAGTTGTAATTTTTCACGGCAGTGTTTTTTTTTTTTTTGCTTTGCACTTCTTAGTAAATGACCGAGATTCATACTTAAACAGCCGCGTTTTGACCGATGGTGTATTCATTCGTATTTTTTTGGATGACCTTCCAAAAAAATACGAATGCCCTCATCACTGCCGTGATTTAAGTTTAGTAAATGACCGAGATGACACTTTGAAGAAAAAACGGCATCTCGGTCAAAATCGGGACCTTAGTAAATTTACCCCAGAGTCTTGACAGTGAGAGGATCCGTAGAATTAGAGTCCACCCCAGGGACCGATGAGGAATGGCCGGAACTCTCCTTAGGACGGTCAGGTTGGCTCGATGGGATGGAGCTCCCGGCAGGAGACGAGGAGATACGAGCCCCTTTTTGATTAGAGAAAGCCACCGAGGGCGGGAGTGTGTCCTTAATTTTTTTAGGAGGCATCGTTAGAGGGCTGCAGTAGAAGGAGTAGACGAGTGAAACTGGAAGGCCAATGCGTCATAGGCCCTGGAGGCAGAGTAGTATGCTGGTTCCAAACAGAAGCTACTTTGTCGCAAGCTGCTTTTAGCAGCAGAGCAAACGCTAGGGCGCCGCCCTCTGGGAGTGTATCTTAGCTTAGCAGAAGTGCAAACGAAAGGTTAGCAGTTCTGCAATTAAATATTTTCATGCAGTTTCAGAGTAGCTCGATACTTACTCTTACCTTGCGATCACTGCAGACAGTTCAGTTCCTGTTTTGACCTCACAAACACGCCCTGCATTCGGCCAGCCACTCCCCCGTTTCTACAGGCACGCCTGCGTTTTTTGGTGACACGCCTGCGTTTTTTAGCACACTCCCGGAAAACACTCAGTTACAACCCAGAAACGCCCCTTTCCTGTCAATCATTCACCGATCACTGGAGCGATATAAAACAGTCGTTCGGCCATGTGTAAAACTGCAAAGTTTTGTATGAAAGTACTTAGCGCGTGTGCACTGCGGCCCATACGCATGCGCAGAACAGCCGATTTTTAGCCTGATCGCTACGCTGCGAATAACGGCAACGAGCGATCAACTCGGAATGAGGGCCATTGAGCGGTTGTTGTACAGCATTGGCCTCTCAACCAAACTACTCCTGAGTCTCACAAGGTGTTCCTTCCTTTGGAAAAGGTATTGGTAATCCAATCGATGGTTCGGGCTGTCCTGAAGCCAACCCGGATCTCGGTGCATCTGTGCATTTGCCTTCTGGGGAAAATGGTGGCCTCTTACGAGGCGCTTCAGTACGGTAGGTTTCATACAAGACCCTTCCAGCTCCATTTGTTGGACAAGTGGTCCAGATCGCATCTTTACATGCACCAGAGAACCCGTCTGTCGCCAAAAGCCAGGATCTCACTTCTGTGGTGGCTTCAGGCTTCTCACCTAATCAAGGGTCGACGGTTCGAGATTCAGAATTGGATTCTGCTAACCACAGACGCAAGCCTCAGAGGTTGGGGAGCAGTCACCCAGGGGTGCCGTTTCAGGGAAGATGGTCAAGTCAGGAAGTCGTCCTTCCAATCAACATCCTGGAACTCACGGCTATTTAGGACACCCTTCTGCAAGCCTCATCTATTCTTCAAGATCGGGCCATTCAGGTCCAGTCGGACAATGTGACTGCAGTAACATACATAAACCGACAGGGCGGAACCAAAAGCAGAGCAGCATTGTCAGATGTGTCAAGAATTCTCCTCTGGGTGGAAAAACATGCCATGGCATTGTTGGCGGTCTTCATTCCGGGATTAGACAACTGGGAAGCAGACTTCCTCAGCAGACAAAACCTGCACCCGGGGGAGTGGGGCCTTCACCTGGAGGTGTTCAGGTGGTTGACACTTCGATGGGGATATCCACAAATCGACATGATGTCCTCTCATCTCAACAAGAAGCTCAAGCGGTATTGTTCCAGGTTGAGAGACGAAAGATGCTCTGACGACTCCATGGGTCTATCAGATGGTGTGTGTGTTTCCTCCATTTCCTCTGATCCCAAGAATTCTAAAAAGAATAAAAAGTGAAAAGGTTCAAGCAATACTCATTGATCCGGACTGGCCAAGAAGGGCCTGGTACGCGGACCTTCTGGAGATGCTCATCGAAGGTCCCTGGCCTCTACCTCTTCGCGAGGATCTTCTGCAACAGGGCCCGTTCGTCTATCAAGACTTACCGTGGCTATATTTAACGGCTTGGAAGTTGAACAGCTGATTCTAGCCAGGCGAGGGATCCCGATAAGGTTATCCCGACTATGATCCAAGCCAGGAAGGGGGTAACGTCTAAACATTACCACCGTATTTGGAAGAAATACGTCTCTTGGTGTGAGAGCAGAAATTATTCTGCAGTGGAATTTCATCTGGGATGTTTCCTGCTTTTTCTGCAGGCAGGTATGGATGTGGGCCTACGCCTTGGCTCCATAAAAGTCCAGATTTAGGCCTTGTCCATTTTTCTTTCATAAACAATTGTCTTCTCTCCCTGAGGTCCAGTCATTTTTGAAAGGTGTTCTGCACATGCAATCTCCCTTTGTGCCTCCCACTGCACCTTGGGATCTCAAGTTGGTGTTGCAGTTCCTCTAATCGGACTGGTTTGAACCATTACAGGAGGTAGAGGTAAAGTATCTTACGTGGAAGACCGTCACACTGTTGGCCTTGGCTTAAGCAAGACGTGTGTCGGAGCTGGGGGCGTTGTCTCACAAGAGCCCCTACTTATTTTTCCATGAGGACAGAGCTGAACTCAGGACACGTCAGCAATTTCTTCTTAAAGTGGTGTCTGCGTTTCATATCAACCAACCTATTGTGGTCCCGGTTGTTACCAACACCTCTGCTACTTCAAAGTCTTTGGATGTTGTGAGGGCTTTGAAAGTGTATGTGAAACAAACAGCTCGTCACAGAAAATCGGACTTGCTGTTCTTTATGATACCAATAAGAATGGGTGTCCTGCTTCAAAGCAGTCAATTGCACGCTGGATCAGGCTCACAATCCAGCATGCTTATTCCATGGCAGCTTTGCCGTACAGGCCCACTCTACTCGGTCAGTGGGTTCTTCTTGGGCGGCTGCCTGGGGTGTCTTGGCTTTAGAGCTCTGCCAAGCAGTTACTTGGTCCGGTTCGAACACGTTTGCAAAGTTTTACAAGTTCGATACTTTGGCCTCTGAGGACCTTCAGTTTGGTCAATCAGTTCTGCAGGAACCTCGGCACTCTCCCACCCGGTTTGGGAGCTTTGGTACTTCCCCATGGTACTAAATGGATTCCCAGTATCCCCTAGGATGTAAGAGAAAATAGTATTTTAATTACCTACCGGTAAATCCTTTTCTCATAGTCCATAGGGGATACTGGGCGCCCGCCCAGTGCTTCATTCTTCCAGCACTGTTACTTGGTTAAGTATTGTTGTTTGGTTCAGCTGATGCTGTTCCTGGTTTCAAGTTTGGTTAGCATGGCTTTCCTCTTGTTTTGTGTGTGCTAGTTTGGAATCTCACCACTTTCCTTTTATATCCTTCTCTCAAAGTATGTCCGTCTCTTCGGGCACAGTTTCCTGGACTGGGTCTGGTGGGAGGGGCATAGAGGGAGGAGCCAACGCACACTATCAATTTCTTGAAGTGCCCATGGCTCCTAGTGGACTCATCTATACCCCATGGTACTAAATGGATTCCCAGTATCCCCTACGGACTATGAGAAAAGAATTTACCGGTAGGTAATTAAAATCCTATTTTCTGATTGGTCAGACATAACTGTTGTACTCACTGCTGTTAGAAGATATTTATTCTAATATTCTTTTTGTCATAAACAGCAAGTCTGTGTATTTTTCCTGTCGGTCTCTCTCTTGTAGTTATAGGCTTTTGTATTTCTGTGTTTGTTCCCCAGCTGTCTGATTGGCTGGTAAGGGAGACAAGCATCCCACTGTAAATCAGGGGTTATCAGGTTTTTGTGTCTGTTTCTCAATGTGCTAGGCAAAATTACCCAGTAGTGGCGCAGATCTAGATGCCCTCTGTGTAATTGGTGAGGTCGGAACTCTCAATCGGTGAACCAGCCGAGGAAGTGATGCCTGTTTGGCTTGAAATATTATTGGCCCAGAGATTTGATTATTCAGTGTCTCTTGTTCGACAGTTGGAAGAGGGTATTACTCTCAGAGAAGATTGTGACTCTCCAGCCTCTGTGGAGATGTCAGGTCACAGTTCTTCCTTATATGCAGTTGCCAGGGAAGATGGAAGGCTCCTTGAAGTAGTTCCTTTTGTCACGCTTTGTCATTGTTCTCCCATCTACTTACCTCTCCACTGCCTGACCCAGCTTTTCCGGGGATTTCTGGGGGTCCGCTGTTCCTCGACTGATGCCAGCTGCTCTCCATCCATTGCCTGTTGCTCCCTGCATTGTGGTGCTGCACACTGTGCCAGCACCCCCCTCAATTCTCTCTCTCCTCCGGCTCCTTGTCATGTGTGCTACCATGTTGGAAGGAATCACCTGACTACAAACTCACCAATGGAGTTTCATTTCTTGACCCCCTGATTCAGGCCACTAATTGGGAACAAGCAGCCCCATTAAAAGTTCTTCATGGAGTGCCGGCTGGATGCCAGCACAACATTGCTAGTTTCCAGCATCCCTTGGGTCAGCAGCATTCTGCTCTGTAATCTGACACTGTATTGTTGCCGCACTACAGATCCTCAGACTCCACCTGTGGCTGATCTCCAGCATTACCAGTTCCAGCCCAGGCACCAACTTTACCGGTTTTGACCCGGTCTTCAGCATTGTCAGTCCCAGCCCTGTTTACAGCATTGTCAGCCCCAGCCCTGCCTCCAGCATTATCGGTCCCAACCCTGTCTCCAGCATTACCAGTCCCAGCCTGGTCTCCAGCATTACCAGCCCCAACTCAGTCTCCAGCATTACTGATACAAGCCCGGACACCTAAGTATTACCGGTTCCAGCCCGGTTATTCCAGCATTACCTGTCCCAGCCCCGTCTCCTAAGCATGATCGGTTCATCCTGGTTATTTCAGTATTACTAGTCCCAGTCCAGATATTCCAACATAACCAGTCCTAGCCCAGTCACCTGAGTAATACCAGTCCCAGCTCGGGTTTCTTGCTATTCTTCACTAGCTCCAGCCGATTATCTAGTTACCCTTACCGGTTCTAGCATGACCATCTCAGAATTTCCTATTTGTAATTCCACAATGGTCACCTTCCAAGACAGTTCCTAGTTATCTTAGTTATATTACTATACCCAGTAGGCCACCCAGCTTTCTGACCTCAGTCTCCACTCCAGCTCCCACCCAAAGCTCCAGTCCAGGAACATAAACTTCCTTAGATCTGACAGATTGTTCTGACCACATGAACTTGGAAGGAGGTAAGGTTCGAGGAGATGACTCCATGCCAGCTTCACTTCCAGTTTGTGTGCCTACCTATTGCCTTTCTAACTCCTAGCAAGTTTGATGGAAATCCCAAGTTATGCAGGGGTTTCCTGAATCAATGTGAAATTCTCTTTGGGTTACATCATTTCGATGTATGCCAGACCACGAGTGCCATTTCATCATCTCCTTACTCTTTGGACAAGCTTCAGACTGGGCCTCATCCCCCTAGGAAAGATCAGATCCATTGTTATCCTCTTACCCAGATTTCATTACCAGATTTCTAAAGATTTTCGATGAGCCAGATAAAACTACTTCCTACGGTTGTGTCAGGGATCTCTAACCGTAGGTCAATATATTGTACAGTTCGAAATACTGGCTTATGAATTGCGGTGGAATGATAAAGCCCTGGTGGCTGCCTTCTGGAATGGCTTATCTGACAGGATCAAAGATTATCTCTCTACCTGTGATTAACCTCCAAAACTCGAAGACTCATTTTTCTCACTGCTGTAGACGGTAATCGAATTCCAGATGGCATCATCACTCACCAAACCTTTCCTTGAGAAAATGAGAGTGGGAGCATTACATTTGGAACTTTGACATTCTTGATTATTCCTAAAGCCTCACATGCTTTGGTTCTTGGCCTTCTATGGCATCAGAAGCACAACCCTCTATGGATCGGTCAACTCTACGGAATACCTTGTGGGGTTCCTCCTATTTTGACTTGTTTCTTCAATGTGTAATTCCACTCCATAGTGCGGATACTTCCAAGCTAGAATTGCTTCCTATGCCTTACAAAGACATCTTCAGTACAACCAGGTGCAGACTCCTCACCTCCTAATTGTGAGTGGGACTGTCTCATTGACTTAGAATCAGCCAGATGTATCTCGTCAGTTCTCACCACTGTGCCCAGTGGTCCCAGTTCTGCGCCCACAAAAAATACAGATTTTGACGCTTGCCAGTCATGTCAGGATTCTCTTATAGCTGCAGTGTGGCCCAGCAATGGCACTGCCATCTTGTCTAAGGTCAGATGAGTAGTTTCAGCCATCTACAGTGTTCCTATGCTGCACATAACTTACACGTCCAATCCACTGCTAATGCTCCCTATTTAAACTACTCTCTGCCACATGTACCTTGTCAGTATACCAAGGGGACTCTGGTCCCCTTTGGCAAAGGCTGTTCCCAGTTTATTATCTACCTGAGTGCTTTCATTCCTGTGGACCCAGCCTGCATGAGCGCTCCCAATTTTGCAGCTAGAGTTACTACCTGCTTCTGTTATAATTAGTGCTTCTGTCAACACCTGTTTGCTGTCTGCCCCCTGCAACTACACCTGTGCTTGTTACAGTCTGCTTCCAAGCCTCCTGCATGCAGTCTCCTCACTACATATCACCTGTGTCCTAAGCTGCTACCGACTGTCCAATTTATTTCAGCTGCCACCAGAAATACACGTCATACGGGTATATTTACTAAGGTGTGAGTTTTTAAGATGTGGAGATATTGCCCATAGAAACCAATCAGATTGTAGCTATTATCTCCTAGAAGCAGCTAGACAAATGTTAGGTGGAATCTGGTTGGTTGCTATGGATGTACCAGTGTGAGTAGTACAGTTGGGAGTAGGGGAGGTGTGAGGGTGTACCAGTGTGTCACGATCCGGGTATCTGGACGCCATTATTTACCTTTCAGGTGTCTCCTGGGGTTGTCCCAGCGTCCTAGGCCCGGTTCCCTGCTGTGTGGCTAGCATCCATACGTCATGTCTCATCTCTGCTGATCCGTGGATATTGCCTTTCTAATGCCCGGGCGACTGGCATGGCGCCACCTGCCAGCGAGTCTCGGGCATCATCTCCATATTCTCAACGTATTTCAAGGTATGTGGCACTCCTCACCTACTGCGGCCGCGGCCATCCGAGCTGAAGGTTGAGACGCAAGTCGACATTCTCTGTGTTCACCGCCGCCATTACAGAGGAATCTCCATGTGGTGTTACAAACAAGGTTTCCCTCCACTGGCCGGTATGGGCGCAGCCATCTTAGTTTTAGTCACATGATCCTGACCTCCAATCCATAGCTCCGCTGGAGTCTGCCTAATTGGTCATCCAATCCCGGTATACCTAAGGGTATAAAGGGACTGAGCCTGCACAAGGAAATCGTCAGTGCTTTGGTTGCCAAATCCTGTTTCCAGTCTCTCTCTCCTGTGGTTGTTTTGTTCAAGGTTTCCAGCTCCTGTCTCCAGTTACCACTAAGAGACCCGCACCAGCTTACCACCTTGCGGTGCAGCCTGACTCTGCAGTCTTCTATGACTACTCCAGCTTCCAGCTACAGATCCATCAGCTTCCAGCGGTCAGCTTCCAGCGGTCAGCTTCCAGCAGTGATCAACTACCTTAAAGTGCCGGTGCATCTCCAGCGGATACCTACATATCATCGGTACCCGCAAACCATCGGTACCTGTATATCATCATTTTCCATATCTTCGCTTCCTAGCTTCATTCTACCACCTGGCTGGTTCCATCCAGCATCCACTCCATGTTTTCAACACCTGTCTGGTTCCATCCAGCATCCACAGCAGTCACCTCAACTACAGTGTTACCAGCTTCCAGTGATACATCTGCTGGTGTGTTCCTTGGCTACTCTCACTACTACGGACGGGTCTGGTAAGGACATTCCATCTCTGGGACATTAAGAACTGTACCTTATCCTACCAGTACCCTGTGGCTCTTGCCGAGTTTATAGTGATCCAGGAACTGTTTAATTTTAACTACTGCATATCTTTATTCATTTACCACTGCTGTGAATACATGGAGTTCTGTTAATAAACTTTTATTGACTTTTAAATCCTGGTTGTCATGGTCACGCTTTCGGGCAATCTTCCTACACCGTACTTACATGTCTAGGGGTCTGATTAAACCTCCCAAGTTTAGTTTCACCTCAGCCCCTACAACTGAGGCTTCCTCCCGTCAGCTCAGGCCCTCAGTTGTGACAGTAAGCACTGACCAAATGAATCCAGCCGGAGACCAGGATCAAGCGGCCAGGCCGATGCAAGAACTGGCAGCCAGACTCGAACATCAGGAGGCTGCACAAGGCCACATTATCCGCTGTCTCCAGGATCTCTCTACTCGGCTGGATGGGATCCAAACGACTCTCCGTGGATCAGGGGCGTCCGGTGCGTCCACCACAGTGACACCAGTTGTGACCCCACCCACCTTACCCATTTCTGCTCCACGTCTTCATCTTCCAACGCCAGCTAAATTTGATGGATCTCCAAGATCTTGCAGGGGATTTCTCAATCAATGTGAAATTCATTTCGAGTTACAACCTGGCAGTTTCCCTAGTGATCGCACTAAAATTGCTTATATTATTTCCCTCTTTAGTGGCTCAGCCCTTGATTGGGCATCACCTTTATGGGAGAAATCCGATACCCTGTTGTCCTCATATACTGACTTTGTAACGACATTCAGGCGCATCTTCGATGAGCCAGGCCGTGTAACGTCAGCTTCTTCTGAGATTCTCCGTTTACGCCAGGGAACACGTACTGTGGGACAGTACCTAATACAGTTCAAGATCCTGGCATCCGAACTGGCATGGAACGAAGAAGCTCTGTATGCTGCATTCTGGTATGGTTTATCTGAACGCATCAAGGACGAATTAGCTACCAGAGACTTGCCTTCTAAGTTGGATGAGCTAATATCTCTTTGTACAAAAGTTGATCTACGGTTCAGAGAAAGAGCCACTGAGCGGGGAAGGTCATCTATCCCAAAACCTTCTGCTCCTCCTCCTCGTCAACCGTCTCCATCCAAAGATGAGCCCATGTAAATTGGTCGTTCCCGTCTATCTCCAGCTGAGCGCCGAAGACGTCTTTCTGAGTCCCTATGTCTTTATTGTGCAGCTCCGTCTCATGCAAACAATGCCTGTCCCAAACGTCCGGGAAACTTCAAGTCCTAGCCCGCCAAGGAGAGGGCCGGCTAGGAGTAATGCTCTCCTCTCCATCTCCTCATGATTGTAATCTCCCAGTCTCGCTTCAAATTGCTCAACGTTATAGGAACGTCATTGCCCTCCTAGATTCCGGAGCAGCTGGGAATTTCATAACTGAAGCATATGTTAAACGGTGGTCCCTACCCACTGAGAGACTTCCCTCGTCCATTTCTTTGACTGCCGTGGATGGCAGTAAGATTTTTGACGCAGTTATTTCTTTAAGAACTCTACCAGTCCGGCTGAGAGTTGGTGTTCTCCATTCAGAATTTCTTTCTTTCCTAGTGATTCCAAGAGCCACACATTCAGTGGTTTTGGGCCTTCCATGGCTTCGTCTCCATAACCCATCGATTGACTGGACGACTACTCAAATCCTGGCATGGGGTCCTTCCTGTACTGAGACCTGTTTGTCCAAAGTGCTTCCTGTTTGTTCTTCCTCCTCCAAGTCGTTGGATGTTCCACCTCCTCCGTATCAAGACTACACGGACGTGTTCAGTAAAGCTTCTGCTGATATCGTTCCTCCTCATAGGGAATGGGACTGTCCAATCGATCTCATCCCAGGGAAGGTTCCACCTCGAGGCCGAACCTATCCGTTGTCTTTACCAGAAACGCATTCTATGGAAGAATATATTAAGGAGAATCTGGCAAAGGGTTTCATTCGACCTTCTTCTTCCCCAGCTGGCGCAGGTTTCTTCTTCGTTAAGAAGAAAGACGGTGGCCTGCGGCCATGCATCGACTACAGAGGCTTGAACGACATCACCATCAAGAACCGATATCCTTTACCCTTGATTACAGAACTCTTCGATAGAGTCAGTGGAGCAACCATCTTCACGAAATTAGATTTGAGGGGTGCCTACAACCTCATCCGGATCCGAGAGGGTGACGAGTGGAAGACCGCCTTTAACACCCGTGATGGACATTATGAGTACCTCGTCATGCCTTTCGGATTAAGTAACGCTCCAGCTGTCTTCCAGCATTTCGTGAACGAGATCTTCAGAGACATCTTATATTGTCATGTCGTGGTTTATCTAGACGATATACTTATCTTTGCCAATAATCTGGAGGAACATCGTTTCTGGGTAAAGGAAGTTCTGTCTCGTCTCCGTGTCAATCATCTCTATTGCAAATTGGAGAAGTGTGTTTTTGAAGTCAAATCCATTCCGTTTCTAGGCAACATTGTGTCCGGTTCCGGACTAGAAATGGATCCTGAGAAATTACAAGCAATCCAGAATTGGCCGATACCTGTAACCCTCAAAGGGGTCCAGAGGTTTTTAGGATTCGCCAATTATTACAGAAAGTTTATACGAGGCTTTTCCACCATTGTGGCGCCTATCACTGCATTAACCAAAAAGGGTGCTAATCCGTCCAAGTGGTCTGAAGAAGCTATGCAAGCCTTTCATCTGTTAAAGCAACGATTCATCTCTGCTCCGGTTTTGAAACAGCCCGATATTAACTCTCCTTTCATCCTGGAGGTGGATGCCTCTTCCGTTGGAGTAGGGGCGGTACTTTCTCAGAGAGCTAAAGATGGTCATCTACATCCTTGCAGCTTCTTCTCCCGGAAGTTTTCTCCAGCTGAACGCAACTATGCCATTGGCGATCAGGAGTTGCTAGCAATCAAACTCGCTCTGGAAGAGTGGAGATACCTGCTGGAGGGAGCTTCTCATTCGATCACCATACTTACCGATCACAAGAATCTTTTGTACTTGAAAGGCGCACAATGTCTTAATCCTCGCCAGGCCAGATGGGCACTTTTCTTTTCCAGGATCGACTTTAAACTCCAGTTCTGTCCGGGCTCTCAGAATCGCAAGGCCAATGCCCTTTCCCGCTCTTGGGAGCAAGAAAATGAGTCGGAGTCTTCTGACAAGCATCCTATTATTAATCCGTTGGCATTCTCCACAGTAAGGATGGACACTACGCCCCCACCAGGGAAAAGTTTTGTGAAGCCGGTGTTAAGGAAGAAGCTCATGCATTGGGCACATGCTTCCCGTTTTGCCGGACATACAGGCATCCAGAAAACCCTTGAGTTTATCTCTAGGTCTTATTGGTGGCCAACTCTGAAGAAGGACGTCATGGAGTTTATTGCTTCTTGCCCAAAGTGTGCCCAACACAAAGTCTCCCGCCAGTCGCCTGCGGGGCAACTGGTTCCATTATCTGTTCCCCGTCGACCGTGGACCCATTTGTCGATGGACTTTGTTACAGACCATCCTATGTGCAACAAATTTAATACCATCTGGGTAGTGGTTGACCGGTTTACCAAGATGGCACATTTCATTCCTCTCACCGGTCTTCCGTCAGCTTCCAAGTTGGCTCAAGTATTCATTCAAGAGATCTTCCGATTACACGGTCTTCCCGAGGAAATCATCTCTGATAGAGGAGTACAATTTGTAGCCAAATTTTGGCGAAGTTTGTGTCAAGCCCTCCAAGTCAAATTAAAGTTCTCTACAGCTTACCATCCTCAGACCAATGGTCAAACTGAGAGGGTGAATCAGGACTTGGAGGCCTTCCTCTGCATCTATGTGTCTTCCTCTCAAGATGACTGGGTTTAACTCCTTCCCTGGGCTGAGTTCAGCCATAACAACCAATATCATTCCTCATCTTCTTCAACACCATTCTTCATCAACTATGGATTCCACCCTAAAGTTCCAGAATTCCAGCCGCTTCCAGTGACTTCTGTACCAGCAGTTGATATCACCTTGCGCCAGTTTTCAAATAACTGGAAAAATGTCCGAGCGGCTCTGCTCAAAGCATCATTCAGATACAAGAAGTTTGCAGATAAGAAGCGTAGGGCAGTTCCTGCTCTCAAGGTGGGTGATCGTGTGTGGTTGTCTACGAAGAATTTGAGATTAAGAGTTCCAAGCATGAAGTTTGCACCTCGTTACATTGGCCCTTTTCAAATTGAACAAGTTATCAATCCTGTTGCTTACAAACTCCAGTTACCCCCATTCTTGAAAATTCCTAGGACATTCCATGTTTCCCTTCTGAAACCGCTGATTCTGAATCGATTCCATTCTGCACTACCTTCGGCTCCTAAAGTCCAGACTCAACGGGGAGTTGAGTATGAAGTTGCCAAGATTCTGGATTCACGTTTCCGCTATGGTCAGCTACAGTATCTTATTGATTGGAAGGGCTATGGTGCTGAAGAACGCTCTTGGACCAATGCTTCAGATGTCCATGCTCCTACTTTGGTCCGGAATTTCTACTCCAGATTTCCTCAGAAGCCTAAGAGGTGTCCTGGGGCCACTCTTAAAGGGGGGGGGGAGGGGGTGCTGTCACGATCCGGGTATCTGGACGCCATTATTTACCTTTCAGGTGTCTCCTGGGGTTGTCCCAGCATCCTAGGCCCGGTTCCCTGCTGTGTGGCTAGCATCCATACGTCATGTCTCATCTCTGCTGATCCGTGGATATTGCCTTTCTAATGCCCGGGCGACTGGCATGGCGTCACCTGCCAGCGGGGCCTCGGGCATCATCTCCATATTCTCAACGTATTTCAAGGTATGTGGCACTCCTCACCTACTGCGGCCGTGGCCGTCCGAGCTGAAGGTTGAGACGCAAGTCGGCGTTCTCTGTGTTCACCGCCGCCATTACAGAGGAATCTCCATGTGGTGTTACAAACAAGGTTCCCTCCACTGGCCGGTATGGGCGCAGCCATCTTAGTTTTAGTCACATGATCCTGACCTCCAATCCATAGCTCCGCTGGAGTCTGCCTAATTGGTCATCCAATCCCGGTATACCTAAGGGTATAAAGGGACTGAGCCTGCACTAGGAAATCGTCAGTGCTTTGGTTGTCAAATCCTGTTTCCAGTCTGTTTCCAGTACAGGGTGTACCAGTGTGAGTAGTATAGGTGGGAGTAGGGGAGGTGTGAGGGTGTACCAGTGTGAGTAGTACAGGTGGGAGTAGGGGAGTTGTGAGGGTGTACCAGTGTGAGTAGTACAGGTGGGAGTAGGGTAGGTGTGAGGGTGTACCAGTGTGAGTAGTACAGGTGGGAGTAGGGTAGGTGTGAGGGTGTACCAGTGTGAGTAGTACAGGAGTGAGTAGGGGAGTTGTGAGGGTGTACCAGTGTGATTAGTACAGGTGGGAGTAAGGCAGGTGTGAGGGTGTACCAGTGTGAGTAGGAGAGGTGGGAGTAGGGGAGGTGTGTGGGTGTACCAGTGTGAGTAGTACAGGTGGGAGTAGGGGAGGTGTGAGGGTGTACCAGTGTGAGTAGTACAGGTGGGAGTAGGGGAGGTGTGCGGGTGTACCAGTGTGAGTAGTATAGGCGGGAGTAAGGCAGGTGTGAGGGTGTACCAGTGTGAGTAGGAGAGGTGGGAGTAGGGGAGGTGTGCGGGTGTACCAGTGTGAGTAGTATAGGTGTGAGTAGGGGAGGTGTGAGTGTGTACCAGTGTGAGTAGTACAGGTGTGAGTAGGGTAGGTGTGAGGGTGTACCAGTGTGAGTAGTATAGGTGAGGGTAGGGTAGGTGTGAGTGTGTACCAGTGTGAGTAGTACAGGTGGGAGTAGGGGAGGTGTGAGGGTGTACCAGTGTGAGTAGTACAGGTGGGAGTAGGGGAGGTGTGAGGGTGTACCAGTGTGAGTAGTACAGGTGGGAGTAGGGGAGGTGTGAGGGTGTACCAGTGTGAGTAGTACAGGTGAGAGTAGAGGAGGTGTGAGGGTGTACCAGTGTGAGTAGTACAGGTGGGAGTAGGGTAGGTGTGATGGTGTACCAGTGTGAGTAGTATAGGTGGGAGTAGGGGAGGTGTGAGGGTGTACTAGTGTGAGTAGTACAGGTGGGAGTAGGGGAGGTGTGAGGGTGTACCAGTGCGAGTAGTACAGGTGAGAGTAGAGGAAGTGTGAGGGTGTTCCAGTGTGAGTAGTGCAGGTGGGCGTAGGGGAGGTGTGAGGGTGTACCAGTGTGAGTAGTACAGGTGAGAGTAGAGGAGGTGTGAGGGTGTAACAGTGTGAATAGTACAGGTGGGAGTAGGGGAGGTGTGAGGGTGTACCAGTGTGAGTAGTACAGGTGGGAGTAGAGGAGGTGTGAGGGTGTACCAGTGTGAGTAGTGCAGGTGGGAGTAGGGTAGGTGTGAGGGTGTACCAGTGTGAGTAGTGCAGGTGGGAGTAGAGTAGGTGTGAGGGTGTACCAGTTTGACTAGTACAGGTGGGAGTAGAGGAGGTGTGGGGGTGTACCAGTTTAAGTAGTATAGGTGGGAGTAGGGGAGGTGTGAGGGTGTACCAGTGTGATTAGTACAGGTGGGAGTAGGGGAGGTGTGAGGGTGTACCAGTGTGAGTAGTACAGGTGAGAGTAGAGGAGGTGCGAGGGTGTACCAGTGTGAGTAGTACAGGTGGGAGTAGGGTAGGTGTGAGGGTGTACCAGTGTGAGTAGTACAGGTGGGAGTAGGGGAGGTGTGAGGGTGTACCAGTGTGAGTAGTACAGGTGGGAGTAGGGGAGGTGTGAGGGTGTACCAGTATGAGTAGTACAGGTGGGAGCAGGGGAGGTGTGAGGGCGTACCAGTGTGAGTAGGAGAGGTGGGAGTAGGGGAGGTGTGAGGGTGTACCAGTGTGAGTAGTACAGGTGGGAGTAGGGGAGGTGTGAGGGTGTACCAGTGTGAGTAGTACAGGTGGGAGCAGGGTAGGTGTGAGGGTGTACCAGTGTGAGTAGTACAGGTGAGAGTAGAGGAGGTGCGAGGGTGTACCAGTGTGAGTAGTACAGGTGGGAGCAGGGGAGGTGTGAGGGCGTACCAGTGTGAGTAGGAGAGGTGGGAGAAGGAGAGGTGTGAGGGCGTACCAGTGTGAGTAGGAGAGGTGGGAGTAGGGGAGGTGTGAGGGTGTACCAGTGTGAGTAGTACAGGTGGGAGTAGGGGAGGTGTGAGGGTGTACCAGTGTGAGTAGTACAGGTGGGAGCAGGGTAGGTGTGAGGGTGTACCAGTGTGAGTAGTACAGGTGAGAGTAGAGGAGGTGCGAGGGTGTACCAGTGTGAGTAGTACAGGTGGGAGCAGGGGAGGTGTGAGGGCGTACCAGTGGGAGTAGGAGAGGTGGGAGTAGGAGATGTGTGAGGGTGTACCAGTATGAGTAGTACAGGTGGGAGCAGGGGAGGTGTGAGGATGTACCAGTGTGAGTAGTACAGGTGGGAATAGGGGAGGTGTGAGGATGTACCAGTATGAGTAGTACAGGTGGGAGCAGGGGAGGTGTGAGGGCGTACCAGTGTGAGTAGGAGAGGTGGGAGTAGGGGAGGTGTGAGGGTGTACCAGTGTGAGTAGTACAGGTGGGAGTAGGGGAGGTGTGAGGGTGTACCAGTGTGAGTAGTACAGGTGGGAGCAGGGTAGGTGTGAGGGTGTACCAGTGTGAGTAGTACAGGTGAGAGTAGAGGAGGTGCGAGGGTGTACCAGTGTGAGTAGTACAGGTGGGAGCAGGGGAGGTGTGAGGGCGTACCAGTGTGAGTAGGAGAGGTGGGAGTAGGAGAGGTGTGAGGGTGTACCAGTATGAGTAGTACAGGTGGGAGCAGGGGAGGTGTGAGGATGTACCAGTGTGAGTAGTACAGGTGGGAATAGGGGAGGTGTGAGGGTGTACCAGTGTGAGTAGTACAGGTGGGAGTAGGGTAGGTGTGAGGGTGTACCAGTGTGAGTAGTACAGGTGGGAGTAGGGTAGGTGTGAGGGTGTACCAGTGTGAGTAGTACAGGTGGGAGTAGGGGAGGTGTGAGGGTGTACCAGTGTGAGTAGTACAGGTGGGAGTAGGGTAGGTATGAGGGTGTACCAGTGTGAGTAGTACAGGTGGGAGTAGGGGAGGTGTGAGGGTGTACCAGTGTGAGTAGTACAGGTGGGAGTAGGGTAGGTGTGAGTGTGTACCAGTGTGAGTAGTACAGGTGAGAGTAGAGGAGGTGTGATGGTGTACCAGTGTAAGTAGTACAGGTGGGAGTAGGGTAGGTGTGAGGGTGTACCAGTGTGAGTAGTACAGGTGGGAGTAGGGGAGGTGTGAGGGTGTACCAGTGTGAGTAGTACAGGTGGGAGTAGGGTAAGTGTGAGAGTGTACCAGTGTGAGTAGTACAGGTGGGAATAGGGGAGGTGTGAGGGTGTACCAGTGTGAGTAGTACAGGTGGGAGTAGGGGAGGTGTGAGGGTGTACCAGTGTGAGTAGTACAGGTGGGAGTAGGGTAGGTGTGAGGGTGCACCAGTGTGAGTAGTACAGGTGGGAGTAGGTTAGGTGTGAGGGTGCACCAATGTGAGTAGTACAGGTGGGAGTAGGGAAGGTGTGAGGGTGCACCAGTGTGAGTAGTACAGGTGGGCGTAGGGTAGGTGTGAGGGTGTACCAGTGTGAGTAGTACAGGTGGGAGTAGGGAGGTGTGAGGGTGTACCAGTGTGAGTAGTACAGGTGGGAATAGGGGAGGTGTGAGGGTGTACCACTGTGAGTACTACAGGTGGTATTAGAGGAGGTGTGAGGGTGTACCAGTGTGAGTAGTACAGGTGGTATTAGGGGAGGTGTGAGGGTGTACTAGTGTGAGTAGTAGAGGTGGGAAGAGGGGAGTTGTGAGGGTGTACCAGTGTGAGTAGTACAGGTGGGAGTAGGGGAGGTGTGAGGGTGCACCAGTGTGAGTAGTACAGGTGGCAGTAGGGGAGGTGGGAGGTTGTACCAGTGTGAGTAGTACAGGTGGGAGTAGGGGAGGTGTGAGGGTATACCAGTGTGAGTAGTACAGGTGGTAATAGGGGAGGTATGAGGGTGTACCAGTGTGAATAGTATAGATGGGAGTAGGGTAGGTGTGAGTGTTTACCAGTGTGAGTAGTACAGGTGGGATTAGGGGAGATGTGAGTGTGTACCAATGTGAATAGGGTAGGTGTGAGGGTGTACCAGTGTGAGTAATACAGGTGGGAGTAGGCGAGGTGTGAGTGTGTAGGAGTGTGAGTAGCACAGGTGGAAGTAGGGTAGGTGTGAGAGTGTACCAGTGTCAGTAGTAAAGGTGGGAGTAGGGTAGGTGTGAGGGCGTACCAGTTTGAGTAGTACAGGTGGGACTAGGGGAGGTGTGAGTGTGTACCAGTGTGAGTAGTACATGTGCGAGCAGGGTAGGTGTGAGAGTGTACCGGTGTCAGTAGTACAAGTGGGAGTAGTTTAGGTGTGAGGATGTACCAATGTGAGTAGGATAGGTGTGAGGGTGTACCAGTGTGAGTAGTACAGGTGGGAGTAGGGTAGGTTTGAGGGTGTACCAGTGTGAGTAGCACAGGTGGGAATAGGGTAGTTGTGAGGGTGTTCCAGTGGGAGTAGTATAGGTGGGAGTTGGGGAGGTGTGAGGGTGTACCAGTGTGAGTAGCATAGGTGGGAGTAGGGGAGGTGTGAGGGTGTACCAGCGTGAGTAATACAGGTGGGAGTTGGGGAGGTGTGAGGGTGTACTGGTGTGAGTAGTATAGGTGGGAGTAGGGTAGGTGTGACGGTGTACCAGTGTGAGTAGTACAGGTGGAAGTAGGGTAGATGTGACGGTGTACCAGTGTGAGCAGTACAGGTGGGAGTAGGGGATGTGTGAGGGTGTACCAGTGTAAGTAGTATAGGTGGGAGTAGAGGAGGTGTGAGAGTGTACCAGTGTGAGTAGTACAGGTGGGAGTAGGGGAGGTGTGAGGGAGTACCAGTGTGAGTAGTATAGGTGGGAGTAGGGGAGGTGTGAGGGTGTACCAGTGTGAGTAGTACAGGTGGGAGCAGGGTAGGTGTGAGGGTGTACCAGTGTGAGTAGTACAGGTGAGAGTAGGGTAGGTGTGAGGGTGTATCAGTGTGAGTAGTACAGGTGGCAGCAGGGGAGGTGTGAGGGTGTACCAGTGTGAGTAGTATAGGCGGGAGTAAGTGAGGTGTGAGGGTGTACCAGTGTGAGTAGTATAGGTGTGAGTAGGGGAGTTGTGAGGGTGTACCAGTGTGAGTAGTACAGGTGGGAGTAGGGGAGGTGTGAGGGTGTACCAGTGTGAGTAGTACAGGTGGGAGTAGGGGAGGTGTAACGGTGTACCAGTGTGAGTAGTACAGGTGGGAGTAGGGTAGGTGTGAGGGTGTACCAGTGTGAGTAGTATAGGTGGGAGTAGGGGAGGTGTGAGGGTGTACCAGTGTGAGTAGTACAGGTGGGAGTAGGGGAGGTGTGAGGGTGTACCAGTGTGAGTAGTACAGGTGGGAGTAGGGTAGGTGTGAGGGTGTACCAGTGTGAGTAGTACAGTTGGGAGTAGGGTAGGTGTGAGGGTGTACCAGTGTGAGTAGTAAAGGTGTGAGTAGGGGAGTTGTGAGGGTGTACCAGTGTGAGTAGTACAGGTGGGAGTAAGGCAGGTGTGAGGGTGTACCAGTGTGTGTAGGAGAGGTGGGAGTAGGGGAGGTGTGTGGGTGTACCAGTGTGAGTAGTACAGGTGGGAGTAGGGGAGGTGTGAGGGTGTACCAGTGTGAGTAGTACAGGTGGGAGTAGGGGAGGTGTAAGGGTGTACCAGTGTGAGTAGTACAGGTGGGAGTAGGGTAGGTGTGAGGGTGTACCAGTGTGAGTAGTATAGGTGGGAGTAGGGGAGGTGTGAGGGTGTACCAGTGTGAGTAGTACAGGTGGGAGTAGGGGAGGTGTGAGGGTGTACCAGTGTGAGTAGTACAGGTGGGAGTAGGGTAGGTGTGAGGGTGTACCAGTGTGAGTAGTACAGGTGGGAGTAGGGTAGGTGTGAGGGTGTACCAGTGTGAGTAGTAAAGGTGTGAGTAGGGGAGTTGTGAGGGTGTACCAGTGTGAGTAGTACAGGTGGGAGTAAGGCAGGTGTGAGGGTGTACCAGTGTGAGTAGGAGAGGTGGGAGTAGGGGAGGTGTGTGGGTGTACCAGTGTGAGTAGTACAGGTGGGAGTAGGGGAGGTGTGAGGGTGTACCAGTGTGAGTAGTACAGGTGGGAGTAGGGGAGGTGTGCGGGTGTACCAGTGTGAGTAGTATAGGCGGGAGTAAGGCAGGTGTGAGGGTGTACCAGTGTGAGTAGGAGAGGTGGGAGTAGGGGAGGTGTGCGGGTGTACCAGTGTGAGTAGTATAGGTGGGAGTAGGGGAGGTGTGAGTGTGTACCAGTGTGAGTAGTACAGGTGTGAGTAGGGTAGGTGTGAGGGTGTACCAGTGTGAGTAGTATAGGTGAGGGTAGGGTAGGTGTGAGTGTGTACCAGTGTGAGTAGTACAGGTGGGAGTAGGGGAGGTGTGAGGGTGTACCAGTGTGAGTAGTACAGGTGGGAGTAGGGGAGGTGTGAGGGTGTACCAGTGTGAGTAGTACAGGTGGGAGTAGGGGAGGTGTGAGGGTGTACCAGTGTGAGTAGTACAGGTGGGAGTAGGGGAGGTGTGAGGGTGTACCAGTGTGAGTAGTACAGGTGAGAGTAGAGGAGGTGTGAGGGTGTACCAGTGTGAGTAGTACAGGTGGGAGTAGGGTAGGTGTGATGGTGTACCAGTGTGAGTAGTATAGGTGGGAGTAGGGGAGGTGTGAGGGTGTACTAGTGTGAGTAGTACAGGTGGGAGTAGGGGAGGTGTGAGGGTGTACCAGTGTGAGTAGTACAGGTGAGAGTAGAGGAGGTGTGAGGGTGTTCCAGTGTGAGTAGTGCAGGTGGGAGTAGGGGAGGTGTGAGGGTGTACCAGTGTGAGTAGTACAGGTGATAGTAGAGGAGGTGTGAGGGTGTTACAGTGTGAGTAGTACAGGTGGGAGTAGGGGAGGTGTGAGGGTGTACCAGTGTGAGTAGTACAGGTGGGAGTAGAGGAGGTTTCAGGGTGTACCAGTGTGAGTAGTGCAGGTGGGAGTAGGGTAGGTGTGAGGGTGTACCAGTGTGAGTAGTGCAGGTGGGAGTAGAGTAGGTATGAGGGTGTACCAGTGTGACTAGTACAGGTGGGAGTAGAGGAGGTGTGGGGGTGTACCAGTGTAAGTAGTATAGGTGGGAGTAGGGGAGGTGTGAGGGTGTACCAGTGTGATTAGTACAGGTGGGAGTGGGGGAGGTGTGAGGGTGTACCAGTGTGAGTAGTACAGGTGAGATTAGAGGAGGTGCGAGGGTGTACCAGTGTGAGTAGTACAGGTGGGAGTAGGGTAGGTGTGAGGGTGTACCAGTGTGAGTAGTACAGGTGGGAGTAGGGGAGGTGTGAGGGTGTACCAGTGTGAGTAGTACAGGTGGGAGTAGGGGAGGTGTGAGGGTGTACCAGTATGAGTAGTACAGGTGGGAGCAGGGGAGGTGTGAGGGCGTACCAGTGTGAGTAGGAGAGGTGGGAGTAGGGGAGGTGTGAGGGTGTACCAGTGTGAGTAGTACAGGTGGGAGTAGGGGAGGTGTGAGGGTGTACCAGTGTGAGTAGTACAGGTGGGAGCAGGGTAGGTGTGAGGGTGTACCAGTGTGAGTAGTACAGGTGAGAGTAGAGGAGGTGCGAGGGTGTACCAGTGTGAGTAGTACAGGTGGGAGCAGGGGAGGTGTGAGGGCGTACCAGTGTGAGTAGGAGAGGTGGGAGTAGGAGAGGTGTGAGGGTGTACCAGTATGAGTAGTACAGGTGGGAGCAGGGGAGGTGTGAGGATGTACCAGTGTGAGTAGTACAGGTGGGAATAGGGGAGGTGTGAGGTTGTACCAGTGTGAGTAGTACAGGTGGGAGTAGGGCAGGTGTGAGGGTGTACCAGTGTGAGTAGTACAGGTGATAGTAGAGGAGGTGTGAGGGTGTAACAGTGTGAGTAGTACAGGTGGGAGTAGGGGAGGTGTGAGGGTGTACCAGTGTGAGTAGTACAGGTGGGAGTAGAGGAGGTTTCAGGGTGTACCAGTGTGAGTAGTGCAGGTGGGAGTAGGGTAGGTGTGAGGGTGTACCAGTGTGAGTAGTGCAGGTGGGAGTAGAGTAGGTATGAGTGTGTACCAGTGTGACTAGTACAGGTGGGAGTAGAGGAGGTGTGGGGGTGTACCAGTGTAAGTAGTATAGGTGGGAGTAGGGGAGGTGTGAGGGTGTACCAGTGTGATTAGTACAGGTGGGAGTAGGGGAGGTGTGAGGGTGTACCAGTGTGAGTAGTACAGGTGAGATTAGAGGAGGTGCGAGGGTGTACCAGTGTGAGTAGTACAGGTGGGAGTAGGGTAGGTGTGAGGGTGTACCAGTGTGAGTAGTACTGGTGGGAGTAGGGGAGGTGTGAGGGTGTACCAGTGTGAGTAGTACAGGTGGGAGTAGGGGAGGTGTGAGGGTGTACCAGTATGAGTAGTACAGGTGGGAGCAGGGGAGGTGTGAGGGCGTACCAGTGTGAGTAGGAGAGGTGGGAGTAGGGGAGGTGTGAGGGTGTACCAGTGTGAGTAGTACAGGTGGGAGTAGGGGAGGTGTGAGGGTGTACCAGTGTGAGTAGTACAGGTGGGAGCAGGGTAGGTGTGAGGGTGTACCAGTGTGAGTAGTACAGGTGAGAGTAGAGGAGGTGCGAGGGTGTACCAGTGTGAGTAGTACAGGTGGGAGCAGGGGAGGTGTGAGGGCGTACCAGTGTGAGTAGGAGAGGTGGGAGTAGGAGAGGTGTGAGGGTGTACCAGTATGAGTAGTACAGGTGGGAGCAGGGGAGGTGTGAGGATGTACCAGTGTGAGTAGTACAGGTGGGAATAGGGGAGGTGTGAGGGTGTACCAGTGTGAGTAGTACAGGTGGGAGTAGGGCAGGTGTGAGGATGTACCAGTGTGAGTAGTACAGGTGGGAGTAGGGTAGGTGTGAGGGTGTACCAGTGTGAGTAGTACAGGTGGGAGTAGGGGAGGTTTGAGGGTGTACCAGTGTGAGTAGTACAGGTGGGAGTAGGGTAGGTATGAGGGTGTACCAGTGTGAGTAGCATAGGTGGGAGTAGGGTAGGTGTGAGGGTGTACCAGCGTGAGAAATACAGGTGGGAGTTGGGGAGGTGTGAGGGTGTACTGGTGTGAGTAGTATAGGTGGGAGTAGGGTAGGTGTGACGGTGTACCAGTGTGAGTAGTACAGGTGGAAGTAGGGTAGATGTGACGGTGTACCAGTGTGAGTAGTACAGGTGGGAGTAGGGGATGTGTGAGGGTGTACCAGTGTAAGTAGTATAAGTGGGAGTAGAGGAGGTGTGAGAGTGTACCAGTGAGAGTAGTACAGGTGGGAGTAGGGGAGGTGTGAGGGAGTACCAGTGTGAGTGGTATAGGTGGGAGTAGGGTAGGTGTGAGGGTGTACCAGTGTGAGTAGTACAGGTGGAAGTAGGGTAGATGTGACGGTGTACCAGTGTGAGTAGTACAGGTGGGAGTAGGGTAAGTGTGAGGGTGTACCAGTGTGAGTAGTACAGGTGGGAATAGGGGAGGTGTGAGGGTGTACCAGTGTGAGTAGTACAGGTGGGAGTAGGGGAGGTGTGAAGGTGTACCAGTGTGAGTAGTACAGGTGGGAGTAGGTGAGGTGTGAGGGTGTACCAGTGTGAGTAGTACAGGTGGGAGTAGGGTAGGTGTGAGGGTGCACCAGTGTGAGTAGTACAGGTGGGAGTAGGGTAGGTGTGAGGGTGCACCAATGTGAGTAGTACAGGTGGGAGTAGGGAAGGTGTGAGGGTGTACCAGTGTGAGTAGTACAGGTGGGCGTAGGGTAGGTGTGAGGGTGTACCAGTGTGAGTAGTACAGGTGGGAGTAGGGAAGTGTGAGGGTGTACCAGTGTGAGTAGTACAGGTGGGAATAGGGGAGGTGTGAGGGTGTACCACTGTGAGTAGTACAGGTGGTATTAGAGGAGGTGTGAGGGTGTACCAGTGTGAGTAGTACAGGTGGTATTAGGGGAGGTGTGAGGGTGTACCAGTGTGAGTAGTAGAGGTGGGAAGAGGGGAGTTGTGAGGGTGTACCAGTGTGAGTAGTACAGGTGGGAGTAGGGGAGGTGTGAGGGTGTACCAGTGTGAGTAGTACAGGTGGCAGTAGGGGAGGTGGGAGGTTGTACCAGTGTGAGTAGTACAGGTGGGAGTAGGGGAGGTGTGAGGGTATACCAGTGTGAGTAGTACAGGTGGTAATAGGGGAGGTGTCAGGGTGTACCAGTGTGAATAGTATAGATGGGAGTAGGGTAGGTGTGAGGGTTTACCAGTGTGAGTAGTACAGGTGGGATTAGGGGAGATGTGAGTGTGTACCAGTGTGAATAGGGTAGGTGTGAGGGTGTACCAGTGTGAGTAATACAGGTGGGAGTAGGCGAGGTGTGAGTGTGTAGGAGTGTGAGTAGTACAGGTGGGAGTAGGGTAGATGTGAGAGTGTACCAGTGTCAGTAGTAAAGTTGGGAGTAGGGTAGGTGTGAGGGCGTACCAGTTTGAGTAGTACAGGTGGGACTAGGGGAGGTGTGAGTGTGTACCAGTGTGAGTAGTACATGTGCGAGCAGGGTAGGTGTGAGAGTGTACCGGTGTCAGTAGTACAAGTGGGAGTAGGTTAGGTGTGAGGATGTACCAATGTGAGTAGGATAGGTGTGAGGGTGTACCAGTGTGAGTAGTACAGGTGGGAGTAGGGTAGGTTTGAGGGTGTACCAGTGTGAGTAGCACAGGTGGGAGTAGGGTAGTTGTGAGGGTGTTCCAGTGGGAGTAGTATAGGTGGGAGTTGGGGAGGTGTGAGGGTGTACCAGTGTGAGTAGCATAGGTGGGAGTAGGGGAGGTGTGAGGGTGTACCAGCGTGAGTAATACAGGTGGGAGTTGGGGAGGTGTGAGGGTGTACTGGTGTGAGTAGTATAGGTGGGAGTAGGGTAGTTGTGACGGTGTACCAGTGTGAGTAGTACAGGTGGAAGTAGGGTAGATGTGACGGTGTACCAGTGTGAGTAGTACAGGTGGGAGTAGGGGATGTGTGAGGGTGTACCAGTGTAAGTAGTATAGGTGGGAGTAGAGGAGGTGTGAGAGTGTACCAGTGTGAGTAGTACAGGTGGGAGTAGGGGAGGTGTGAGGGTGTACCAGTGTGAGTAGTATAGGTGGGAGTAGGGGAGGTGTGAGGGTGTACCAGTGTGAGTAGTACAGGTGGGAGTAGGGTAGGTGTGAGGGTGTACCAGTGTGAGTAGTACAGGTGAGAGTAGGGTAGGTGTGAGGGTGTATCAGTGTGAGTAGTACAGGTGGCAGTAGGGGAGGTGTGAGGGTGTACCAGTGTGAGTAGTATAGGCGGGAGTAAGTGAGGTGTGAGGGTGTACCAGTGTGAGTAGTATAGTTGTGAGTAGGGGAGTTGTGAGGGTGTACCAGTGTGATTAGTACAGGTGGGAGTAGGGGAGGTGTGAGGGTGTACCAGTGTGAGAAGCACAGGTGGGAGTAGGGGAGGTGTAACGGTGTACCAGTGTGAGTAGTACAGGTGGGAGTAGGGTAGGTGTGAGGGTGTACCAGTGTGAGTAGTATAGGTGGGAGTAGGGGAGGTGTGAGGGTGTACCAGTGTGAGTAGTACAGGTGGGAGTAGGGGAGGTGTGAGGGTGTACCAGTGTGAGTAGTACAGGTGGGAGTAGGGTAGGTGTGAGGGTGTACCAGTGTGAGTAGTACAGGTGGGAGTAGGGTAGGTGTGAGGGTGTACCAGTGTGAGTAGTAAAGGTGTGAGTAGGGGAGTTGTGAGGGTGTACCAGTGTGAGTAGTACAGGTGGGAGTAAGGCAGGTGTGAGGGTGTACCAGTGTGTGTAGGAGAGGTGGGAGTAGGGGAGGTGTGTGGGTGTACCAGTGTGAGTAGTACAGGTGGGAGTAGGGGAGGTGTGAGGGTGTACCAGTGTGAGTAGTACAGGTGGGAGTAGGGGAGTTGTAAGGGTGTACCAGTGTGAGTAGTACAGGTGGGAGTAGTACAGGTGTGAGGGTGTACCAGTGTGAGTAGTATAGGTGGGAGTAGGGGAGGTGTGAGGGTGTACCAGTGTGAGTAGTACAGGTGGGAGTAGGGGAGTTGTGAGGGTGTACCAGTGTGAGTAGTACAGGTGGGAGTAGGGTAGGTGTGAGGGTGTACCAGTGTGAGTAGTACAGGTGGGAGTAGGGTAGGTGTGAGGGTGTACCAGTGTGAGTAGTACAGGAGTGAGTAGGGGAGTTGTGAGGGTGTACCAGTGTGAGTAGTACAGGTGGGAGTAAGGCAGGTGTGAGGGTGTACCAGTGTGAGTAGGAGAGGTGGGAGTAGGGGAGGTGTGTGGGTGTACCAGTGTGAGTAGTACAGGTGGGAGTAGGGGAGGTGTGAGGGTGTACCAGTGTGAGTAGTACAGGTGGGAGTAGGGGAGGTGTGCGGGTGTACCAGTGTGAGTAGTATAGGCGGGAGTAAGGCAGGTGTGAGGGTGTACCAGTGTGAGTAGGAGAGGTGGGAGTAGGGGAGGTGTGCGGGTGTACCAGTGTGAGTAGTATAGGTGGGAGTAGGGGAGGTGTGAGTGTGTACCAGTGTGAGTAGTACAGGTGTGAGTAGGGTAGGTGTGAGGGTGTACCAGTGTGAGTAGTATAGGTGAGGGTAGGGTAGGTGTGAGTGTGTACCAGTGTGAGTAGTACAGGTGGGAGTAGGGGAGGTGTGAGGGTGTACCAGTGTGAGTAGTACAGGTGGGAGTAGGGGAGGTGTGAGGGTGTACCAGTGTGAGTAGTACAGGTGGGAGTAGGGGAGGTGTGAGGGTGTACCAGTGTGAGTAGTACAGGTGAGAGTAGAGGAGGTGTGAGGGTGTACCAGTGTGAGTAGTACAGGTGGGAGTAGGGTAGGTGTGATGGTGTACCAGTGTGAGTAGTATAGGTGGGAGTAGGGGAGGTGTGAGGGTGTACTAGTGTGAGTAGTACAGGTGGGAGTAGGGGAGGTGTGAGGGTGTACCAGTGCGAGTAGTACAGGTGAGAGTAGAGGAAGTGTGAGGGTGTACCAGTGTGAGTAGTACAGGTGGGAGTAGGGGAGGTGTGAGGGTGTACCAGTGTGAGTAGTACAGGTGAGAGTAGAGGAGGTGTGAGGGTGTACCAGTGTGAGTAGTACAGGTGGGAGTAGGGTAGGTGTGATGGTGTACCAGTGTGAGTAGTATAGGTGGGAGTAGGGGAGGTGTGAGTGTGTACCAGTGTGAGTAGTGCAGGTGGGAGTAGGGGAGGTGTGAGGGTGTACCAGTGTGAGTAGTACAGGTGAGAGTAGAGGAGGTGTGAGGGTGTAACAGTGTGAATAGTACAGGTGGGAGTAGGGGAGGTGTGAGGGTGTACCAGTGTGAGTAGTACAGGTGGGAGTAGAGGAGGTGTGAGGGTGTACCAGTGTGAGTAGTGCAGGTGGGAGTAGGGTAGGTGTGAGTGTGTACCAGTGTGAGTAGTGCAGGTGGGAGTAGAGTAGGTCTGAGGGTGTACCAGTGTGACTAGTACAGGTGGGAGTAGAGGAGGTGTGGGGGTGTACCAGTTTAAGTAGTATAGGTGGGAGTAGGGGAGGTGTGAGGGTGTACCAGTGTGATTAGTACAGGTGGGAGTAGGGGAGGTGTGAGGGTGTACCAGTGTGAGTAGTACAGGTGAGAGTAGAGGAGGTGCGAGGGTGTACCAGTGTGAGTAGTACAGGTGGGAGTAGGGTAGGTGTGAGGGTGTACCAGTGTGAGTAGTACAGGTGGGAGTAGGGGAGGTGTGAGGGTGTACCAGTGTGAGTAGTACAGGTGGGAGTAGGGGAGGTGTGAGGGTGTACCAGTATGAGTAGTACAGGTGGGAGCAGGGGAGGTGTGAGGGCGTACCAGTGTGAGTAGGAGAGGTGGGAGTAGGGGAGGTGTGAGGGTGTACCAGTGTGAGTAGTACAGGTGGGAGTAGGGGAGGTGTGAGGGTGTACCAGTGTGAGTAGTACAAGTGGGAGCAGGGTAGGTGTGAGGGTGTACCAGTGTGAGTAGTACAGGTGAGAGTAGAGGAGGTGCGAGGGTGTTCCAGTGTGAGTAGTACAGGTGGGAGCAGGGGAGGTGTGAGGGCGTACCAGTGTGAGTAGGAGAGGTGGGAGAAGGAGAGGTGTGAGGGCGTACCAGTGTGAGTAGGAGAGGTGGGAGTAGGGGAGGTGTGAGGGTGTACCAGTGTGAGTAGTACAGGTGGGAGTAGGGGAGGTGTGAGGGTGTACCAGTGTGAGTAGTACAGGTGGGAGCAGGGTAGGTGTGAGGGTGTACCAGTGTGAGTAGTACAGGTGAGAGTAGAGGAGGTGCGAGGGTGTACCAGTGTGAGTAGTACAGGTGGGAGCAGGGGAGGTGTGAGGGCGTACCAGTGGGAGTAGGAGAGGTGGGAGTAGGAGAGGTGTGAGGGTGTACCAGTATGAGTAGTACAGGTGGGAGCAGGGGAGGTGTGAGGATGTACCAGTGTGAGTAGTACAGGTGGGAATAGGGGAGGTGTGAGGGTGTACCAGTATGAGTAGTACAGGTGGGAGCAGGGGAGGTGTGAGGGCGTACCAGTGTGAGTAGGAGAGGTGGGAGTAGGGGAGGTGTGAGGGTGTACCAGTGTGAGTAGTACAGGTGGGAGTAGGGGAGGTGTGAGGGTGTACCAGTGTGAGTAGTACAGGTGGGAGCAGGGTAGGTGTGAGGGTGTACCAGTGTGAGTAGTACAGGTGAGAGTAGAGGAGGTGCGAGGGTGTACCAGTGTGAGTAGTACAGGTGGGAGCAGGGGAGGTGTGAGGGCGTACCAGTGTGAGTAGGAGAGGTGGGAGTAGGAGAGGTGTGAGGGTGTACCAGTATGAGTAGTACAGGTGGGAGCAGGGGAGGTGTGAGGATGTACCAGTGTGAGTAGTACAGGTGGGAATAGGGGAGGTGTGAGGGTGTACCAGTGTGAGTAGTACAGGTGGGAGTAGGGTAGGTGTGAGGGTGTACCAGTGTGAGTAGTACAGGTGGGAGTAGGGTAGGTGTGAGGGTGTACCAGTGTGAGTAGTACAGGTGGGAGTAGGGGAGGTGTGAGGGTGTACCAGTGTGAGTAGTACAGGTGGGAGTAGGGTAGGTATGAGGGTGTACCAGTGTGAGTAGTACAGGTGGGAGTAGGGGAGGTGTGAGGGTGTACCAGTGTGAGTAGTACAGGTGGGAGTAGGGTAGGTGTGAGTGTGTACCAGTGTGAGTAGTACAGGTGAGAGTAGAGGAGGTGTGATGGTGTACCAGTGTAAGTAGTACAGGTGGGAGTAGGGTAGGTGTGAGGGTGTACCAGTGTGAGTAGTACAGGTGGGAGTAGGGGAGGTGTGAGGGTGTACCAGTGTGAGTAGTACAGGTGGGAGTAGGGTAAGTGTGAGAGTGTACCAGTGTGAGTAGTACAGGTGGGAATAGGGGAGGTGTGAGGGTGTACCAGTGTGAGTAGTACAGGTGGGAGTAGGGGAGGTGTGAGGGTGTACCAGTGTGAGTAGTACAGGTGGGAGTAGGGTAGGTGTGAGGGTGCACCAGTGTGAGTAGTACAGGTGGGAGTAGGGTAGGTGTGAGGGTGCACCAATGTGAGTAGTACAGGTGGGAGTAGGGAAGGTGTGAGGGTGCACCAGTGTGAGTAGTACAGGTGGGCGTAGGGTAGGTGTGAGGGTGTACCAGTGTGAGTAGTACAGGTGGGAGTAGGGAGGTGTGAGGGTGTACCAGTGTGAGTAGTACAGGTGGGAATAGGGGAGGTGTGAGGGTGTACCACTGTGAGTACTACAGGTGGTATTAGAGGAGGTGTGAGGGTGTACCAGTGTGAGTAGTACAGGTGGTATTAGGGGAGGTGTGAGGGTGTACTAGTGTGAGTAGTAGAGGTGGGAAGAGGGGAGTTGTGAGGGTGTACCAGTGTGAGTAGTACAGGTGGGAGTAGGGGAGGTGTGAGGGTGCACCAGTGTGAGTAGTACAGGTGGCAGTAGGGGAGGTGGGAGGTTGTACCAGTGTGAGTAGTACAGGTGGGAGTAGGGGAGGTGTGAGGGTATACCAGTGTGAGTAGTACAGGTGGTAATAGGGGAGGTGTGAGGGTGTACCAGTGTGAATAGTATAGATGGGAGTAGGGTAGGTGTGAGTGTTTACCAGTGTGAGTAGTACAGGTGGGATTAGGGGAGATGTGAGTGTGTACCAATGTGAATAGGGTAGGTGTGAGGGTGTACCAGTGTGAGTAATACAGGTGGGAGTAGGCGAGGTGTGAGTGTGTAGGAGTGTGAGTAGCACAGGTGGGAGTAGGGTAGGTGTGAGAGTGTACCAGTGTCAGTAGTAAAGGTGGGAGTAGGGTAGGTGTGAGGGCGTACCAGTTTGAGTAGTACAGGTGGGACTAGGGGAGGTGTGAGTGTGTACCAGTGTGAGTAGTACATGTGCGAGCAGGGTAGGTGTGAGAGTGTACCGGTGTCAGTAGTACAAGTGGGAGTAGTTTAGGTGTGAGGATGTACCAATGTGAGTAGGATAGGTGTGAGGGTGTACCAGTGTGAGTAGTACAGGTGGGAGTAGGGTAGGTTTGAGGGTGTACCAGTGTGAGTAGCACAGGTGGGAATAGGGTAGTTGTGAGGGTGTTCCAGTGGGAGTAGTATAGGTGGGAGTTGGGGAGGTGTGAGGGTGTACCAGTGTGAGTAGCATAGGTGGGAGTAGGGGAGGTGTGAGGGTGTACCAGCGTGAGTAATACAGGTGGGAGTTGGGGAGGTGTGAGGGTGTACTGGTGTGAGTAGTATAGGTGGGAGTAGGGTAGGTGTGACGGTGTACCAGTGTGAGTAGTACAGGTGGAAGTAGGGTAGATGTGACGGTGTACCAGTGTGAGCAGTACAGGTGGGAGTAGGGGATGTGTGAGGGTGTACCAGTGTAAGTAGTATAGGTGGGAGTAGAGGAGGTGTGAGAGTGTACCAGTGTGAGTAGTACAGGTGGGAGTAGGGGAGGTGTGAGGGAGTACCAGTGTGAGTAGTATAGGTGGGAGTAGGGGAGGTGTGAGGGTGTACCAGTGTGAGTAGTACAGGTGGGAGCAGGGTAGGTGTGAGGGTGTACCAGTGTGAGTAGTACAGGTGAGAGTAGGGTAGGTGTGAGGGTGTATCAGTGTGAGTAGTACAGGTGGCAGCAGGGGAGGTGTGAGGGTGTACCAGTGTGAGTAGTACAGGTGGGAGTAAGGCAGGTGTGAGGGTGTACCAGTGTGTGTAGGAGAGGTGGGAGTAGGGGAGGTGTGTGGGTGTACCAGTGTGAGTAGTACAGGTGGGAGTAGGGGAGGTGTGAGGGTGTACCAGTGTGAGTAGTACAGGTGGGAGTAGGGGAGGTGTAAGGGTGTACCAGTGTGAGTAGTACAGGTTTGAGTAGGGTAGGTGTGAGGGTGTACCAGTGTGAGTAGTATAGGTGGGAGTAGGGGAGGTGTGAGGGTGTACCAGTGTGAGTAGTACAGGTGGGAGTAGGGGAGGTGTGAGGGTGTACCAGTGTGAGTAGTACAGGTGGGAGTAGGGTAGGTGTGAGGGTGTACCAGTGTGAGTAGTACAGGTGGGAGTAGGGTAGGTGTGAGGGTGTACCAGTGTGAGTAGTAAAGGTGTGAGTAGGGGAGTTGTGAGGGTGTACCAGTGTGAGTAGTACAGGTGGGAGTAAGGCAGGTGTGAGGGTGTACCAGTGTGAGTAGGAGAGGTGGGAGTAGGGGAGGTGTGTGGGTGTACCAGTGTGAGTAGTACAGGTGGGAGTAGGGGAGGTGTGAGGGTGTACCAGTGTGAGTAGTAAAGGTGGGAGTAGGGGAGGTGTGCGGGTGTACCAGTGTGAGTAGTATAGGCGGGAGTAAGGCAGGTGTGAGGGTGTACCAGTGTGAGTAGGAGAGGTGGGAGTAGGGGAGGTGTGCGGGTGTACCAGTGTGAGTAGTATAGGTGGGAGTAGGGGAGGTGTGAGTGTGTACCAGTGTGAGTAGTACAGGTGTGAGTAGGGTAGGTGTGAGGGTGTACCAGTGTGAGTAGTATAGGTGAGGGTAGGGTAGGTGTGAGTGTGTACCAGTGTGAGTAGTACAGGTGGGAGTAGGGGAGGTGTGAGGGTGTACCAGTGTGAGTAGTACAGGTGGGAGTAGGGGAGGTGTGAGGGTGTACCAGTGTGAGTAGTACAGGTGGGAGTAGGGGAGGTGTGAGGGTGTACCAGTGTGAGTAGTACAGGTGGGAGTAGGGGAGGTGTGAGGGTGTACCAGTGTGAGTAGTACAGGTGAGAGTAGAGGAGGTGTGAGGGTGTACCAGTGTGAGTAGTACAGGTGGGAGTAGGGTAGGTGTGATGGTGTACCAGTGTGAGTAGTATAGGTGGGAGTAGGGGAGGTGTGAGGGTGTACTAGTGTGAGTAGTACAGGTGGGAGTAGGGGAGGTGTGAGGGTGTACCAGTGTGAGTAGTACAGGTGAGAGTAGAGGAGGTGTGAGGGTGTTCCAGTGTGAGTAGTGCAGGTGGGAGTAGGGGAGGTGTGAGGGTGTACCAGTGTGAGTAGTACAGGTGATAGTAGAGGAGGTGTGAGGGTGTAACAGTGTGAGTAGTACAGGTGGGAGTAGGGGAGGTGTGAGGGTGTACCAGTGTGAGTAGTACAGGTGGGAGTAGAGGAGGTTTCAGGGTGTACCAGTGTGAGTAGTGCAGGTGGGAGTAGGGTAGGTGTGAGGGTGTACCAGTGTGAGTAGTGCAGGTGGGAGTAGAGTAGGTATGAGGGTGTACCAGTGTGACTAGTACAGGTGGGAGTAGAGGAGGTGTGGGGGTGTACCAGTGTAAGTAGTATAGGTGGGAGTAGGGGAGGTGTGAGGGTGTACCAGTGTGATTAGTACAGGTGGGAGTAGGGGAGGTGTGAGGGTGTACCAGTGTGAGTAGTACAGGTGAGATTAGAGGAGGTGCGAGGGTGTACCAGTGTGAGTAGTACAGGTGGGAGTAGGGTAGGTGTGAGGGTGTACCAGTGTGAGTAGTACAGGTGGGAGTAGGGGAGGTGTGAGGGTGTACCAGTGTGAGTAGTACAGGTGGGAGTAGGGGAGGTGTGAGGGTGTACCAGTATGAGTAGTACAGGTGGGAGCAGGGGAGGTGTGAGGGCGTACCAGTGTGAGTAGGAGAGGTGGGAGTAGGGGAGGTGTGAGGGTGTACCAGTGTGAGTAGTACAGGTGGGAGTAGGGGAGGTGTGAGGGTGTACCAGTGTGAGTAGTACAGGTGGGAGCAGGGTAGGTGTGAGGGTGTACCAGTGTGAGTAGTACAGGTGAGAGTAGAGGAGGTGCGAGGGTGTACCAGTGTGAGTAGTACAGGTGGGAGCAGGGGAGGTGTGAGGGCGTACCAGTGTGAGTAGGAGAGGTGGGAGTAGGAGAGGTGTGAGGGTGTACCAGTATGAGTAGTACAGGTGGGAGCAGGGGAGGTGTGAGGGCGTACCAGTGTGAGTAGGAGAGGTGGGAGTAGGGGAGGTGTGAGGGTGTACCAGTGTGAGTAGTACAGGTGGGAGTAGGGCAGGTGTGAGGGTGTACCAGTGTGAGTAGTACAGGTGGGAGTAGGGTAGGTGTGAGGGTGTACCAGTGTGAGTAGTACAGGTGGGAGTAGGGGAGGTTTGAGGGTGTACCAGTGTGAGTAGTACAGGTGGGAGTAGGGTAGGTATGAGGGTGTACCAGTGTGAGTAGCATAGGTGGGAGTAGGGTAGGTGTGAGGGTGTACCAGCGTGAGAAATACAGGTGGGAGTTGGGGAGGTGTGAGGGTGTACTGGTGTAAGTAGTATAGGTGGGAGTAGGGTAGGTGTGACGGTGTACCAGTGTGAGTAGTACAGGTGGAAGTAGGGTAGATGTGACGGTGTACCAGTGTGAGTAGTACAGGTGGGAGTAGGGGATGTGTGAGGGTGTACCAGTGTAAGTAGTATAGGTGGGAGTAGAGGAGGTGTGAGAGTGTACCAGTGAGAGTAGTACAGGTGGGAGTAGGGGAGGTGTGAGGGAGTACCAGTGTGAGTAGTATAGGTGGGAGTAGGGGAGGTGTGAGGGTGTACCAGTGTGAGTAGTACAGGTGGGAGCAGGGTAGGTGTGAGGGTGTACCAGTGTGAGTAGTACAGGTGAGAGTAGGGTAGGTGTGAGGGTGTATCAGTGTGAGTAGTACAGGTGGCAGTAGGGGAGGTGTGAGGGTGTACCAGTGTGAGTAGTATAGGCGGGAGTTAGTGAGGTGTGAGGGTGTACCAGTGTGAGTAGTATAGGTGTGAGTAGGGGAGTTGTGAGGGTGTACCAGTGTGAGTAGTACAGGTGGGAGTAGGGGAGGTGTGAGGGTGTACCAGTGTGAGTAGTACAGGTGGGAGTAGGGGAGGTGTAACGGTGTACCAGTGTGAGTAGTACAGGTGGGAGTAGGGTAGGTGTGAGGGTGTACCAGTGTGAGTAGTATAGGTGGGAGTAGGGTAGGTGTGAGGGTGTACCAGTGTGAGTAGTACAGGTGGGAGTAGGGGAGGTGTGAGGGTGTACCTGTGTGAGTAGTACAGGTGGGAGTAGGGTAGGTGTGAGGGTGTACCAGTGTGAGTAGTACAGGTGGGAGTAAGGCAGGTGTGAGGGTGTACCAGTGTGTGTAGGAGAGGTGGGAGTAGGGGAGGTGTGTGGGTGTACCAGTGTGAGAAGTACAGGTGGGAGTAGGGGACGTGTGAGGGTGTACCAGTGTGAGTAGTACAGGTGGGAGTAGGGGAGGTGTAAGGGTGTACCAGTGTGAGTAGTACAGGTGGGAGTAGGGTAGGTGTGAGGGTGTACCAGTGTGAGTAGTATAGGTGGGAGTAGGGGAGGTGTGAGGGTGTACCAGTGTGAGTAGTACAGGTGGGAGTAGGGGAGGTGTGAGGGTGTACCAGTGTGAGTAGTACAGGTGGGAGTAGGGTAGGAGTGAGGGTGTACCAGTGTGAGTAGTACAGGTGGGAGTAGGGTAGGTGTGAGGGTGTACCAGTGTGAGTAGTAAAGGTGTGAGTAGGGGAGTTGTGAGGGTGTACCAGTGTGAGTAGTACAGTGTCACAACTGAGGGCCTGAGCTGACGGGAGGCAGCCTCAGTTGTAGGGGCTGAGATGTACCGGAACCTGGGAGGTTGTATCAGACCCCTGGACATGTAAGTAACATGAATAATAACTGCCCGAAGGCGTGACCACGACAACTTGGATAAAAGTCAATGATGTTTATTATGACAACTCCGCAACACAGCAGCAGTAAAAGAAAACGTAAAAAGTCAGCAAAGAATAAATACAGTTCCTGGGTACTACAGGATGGCAGGAGCCACAGGGCACTGGTAGTGTGAGATAGTTCTTATGATCTTCTAGATGGAAAGTCCTTACCAGGCCCGACTGTAGCAATGGAGATAACCCAGGATTGTGCCAGCTGGTGTTCCAGGAAAAGCTGGGTTGCTGAAGATAAAACAGCTGCTGTGGATACTGGCTGGAACCAGACTGTTGTTAGCACGGAGTGGATACTGGCTGGAACCAGTTAAATAATAAATGAACTTGGGAGCGATGAAATATGAACTGAAATGTAGAACTTGAGAGCGGAGAAATAATAATACCGGTGGAGAGTGGTAAAGTGTAGAAAGGACACCGGCCCTTTAAGGGAAGCTGTACTCTGCTGGAAGCTGAGCTGGAAGCAGGTAAAGTTGTAGCTGGAAACAGATGAATCCACAATGGATTGGAGAGTCAGGCTACACCGCAGGTGGAATGCTGGTGCGGGTCTCTATGGTGGAAGTCTTGAGACAGGAGCTGGAACCTGGAAGACAATCACAGGAGAGAGACAAACAGGAACTAGGTTTGACAACCAAAGCACTGACGCCTTCCTTGCTCAGGCACAGTGTATTTATACCTGCAGCAAGGAAGGGATTGGCTAGGCAATTATGCAGATTATCAATACTGAGAACAGATTGGTGGAAATGATCAGCTGACAGAATCCAAGATGGCTGCGCCCATGCAGACACTTGGAGGGAAGTTTGGTTTGTAATCCATGTGGTAATGAAAACAGTAATGGCGGCGCCGGCCACCGGAGACAGGAGACGCCAGGCTGACAGATGCACATCCAACCACGCGGACACAGCGGAGGCCGCGGCTGACGTAATCGCCACTCAGACACTCTGCATGCAGAAGTTCAGGGACGGCGGCGGAGGCCGCGGGAGACGCCATGCCAGGTGTAATATGGCGTTTACTGTGACAGCGTCCCAGAGTGACAGGAGAGGATACAGGAATGTACACATCAGGATAACAGATGGGATCCGGTCCTGGAGCGCTGAGCCAGCCTTAGGAGGCATCTGATGGGTAAGAAATGGCGTCCAGATACCCGGATCGTGACAGCACCCCCCCCTTTAGGAGTGGCCCCAGGACACTTCTTTGGCTTTTGAGGAAACTTGGAATGGAATCTCCGGACCAAGGCAGGAGCATGGACATCAGAAGCATTGGTCCATGAACGTTCCTCAGGACCATAACCCTTCCAGTCAATAAGATATTGTAGTTGACCGTAACGGTGACGTGAGTCCAGGATCTTGGCCACTTCATACTCAACGCCTCGTTGAGTTTGGACTTTCGGAGTTGGAGGAAGTGAGGAATGAAACCGATTCAAGATCAGCGGTTTCAACAGGGAAACATGGAATGTCCTGGGTATTTTTAAGAAGGGAGGCAACTGGAGTCTGTAAGCAACAGGATTGATGACTTGTTCAATCTTGAAAGGACCGATATAGCGAGGTGCAAACTTCATACTGGGAACTCTTAACCTCAAATTCTTCGTGGATAACCATACCCGATCACCCACCTTGAGAGCAGGAACTGCTCGACGCTTCTTATCCGCAAACTTCTTGTACCTGAACGATGCCTTGAGCAGAGCTGATCGTACGCTCTTCCAGATATTGGCAAACTGATGCAAGGTGATATCCACTGCGGGAACAGAAGTTGCTGGAAGCGGTTGGAACTCAGGGACTTTAGGGTGGAATCCAAAGTTAGTGAAGAATGGTGTTGAAGCAGATGAAGAATGATACTGGTTGTTATGACAGAACTCGGCCCAGGGAAGTAATTGAACCCAGTCATCTTGAGAGGAGGACACATAGATGCGGAGGAAGGCCTCCAAGTCCTGATTCACCCTCTCGGTTTGACCATTGGTCTGAGGATGGTAAGCCGTGGAAAACTTTAGCTTGACTTGGAGGACTTGACATAAACTTCGCCAGAATTTGGCTGTGAATTGAACTCCTCGATCTGAGATAATTTCTTCAGGAAGACCGTGGAGTCGGAAGATCTCTTGTATGAATACTTGAGCCAACTTGGAAGCTGACGGAAGACCGGTGAGAGGAATGAAGTGTGCCATCTTGGTGAACCGGTCAACTACCACCCAGATGGTATTGAACTTGTTGCACATGGGTAAGTCTGTAATGAAATCCATCGACAAGTGGGTCCATGGTCGACGGGGAACGGATAGTGGAACCAGTTGCCCCGCAGGCGACTGGCGGGATACTTTATGTTGGGCACACTTTGGGCAAGATGCAATAAACTCCAAGACGTCCTTTTTCAGAGTTGGCCACCAATAGGACCTAGAGATAAACTCCAGGGTTTTTTGGATACCTGTATGTCCGGCAAAACGGGAAGCATGGGCCCAATGCATGAGCTTCTTCCTTAGCATCGGCTTCACAAAACTTTTCCCTGATGGGGGCGTAGAGTCCATCCCTACCGTGGAGAATGCCAACGGATTTATAATAGGATGCTTGCCTGAAGACTCTGACTCATTTTCTTGCTCCCATGAGCGGGAAAGGGCATCGGCCTTGCGATTCTGAGAGCCCGGACAGAACTGGAGTTTAAAGTCGAACCTGGAAAAGAAAAGTGCCCATCTGGCCTGACGAGGGTTGAGACATTGTGCGCCCTTCAGGTATAAAAGGTTCTTGTGGTCTGTAAGTATGGTGATTGAATGAGAAGCTCCCTCCAACAGATACCTCCACTCTTCTAGAGCGAGCTTGATGGCTAGCAACTCCTGGTCGCCAATGGCATAGTTGCGCTCAGCTGGGGAGAACTTCCGGGAGAAGAAACTGCAAGGGTGTAAATGGCCATCTTTAGCCCTCTGAGATAACACCGCTCCTACTCCAACGGAGGAGGCATCCACCTCTAAGATGAAAGGAGAGTCGATGTCAGGCTGTTTCAGAACAGGCGCAGAGATGAACCTTTGTTTTAAAAGATGAAATGCTTGCATGGCTTCTTCAGACCACTTGGACGGGTTAGCACCCTTCTTAGTGAAAGCAGTAATAGGCGCCACAATGGTGGAAAAGTCTCGTATAAACTTTCGGTAATAGTTGGCGAACCCTAAGAACCTCTGGACCCCTTTGAGGGTTAAGGGTACCGGCCAATTTTGGATTGCTTGTAGTTTCTCAGGATCCATCTCTAGTCCGGAACCGGACACAATGTACCCTAGAAACGGAATGGACTTGACTTCAAAGACGCATTTTTCTAATTTGCAATAGAGATGATTGACACGGAGACGGGACAGAACCTCTTTAACCCAAAAACGATGTTCCTCTAAATCGTTGGCAAAAATGAGGATATCGTCTAGATAGACCACGACATGACGGTATAGAATGTCTCTGAAGATCTCATTGACAAAATGCTGGAAGACAGCTGGAGCATTGCTCAATCCGAAGGGCATGACGAGGTACTCATAATGTCCGTCACGGGTGTTAAAGGCGGTCTTCCACTCGTCACCCTCACGGATCCGGATGAGATTGTATGCACCTCGCAAGTCCAGCTTTGTAAAGATGGTAGCTCCGCTAACTCTGTCAAAGAGCTCAGTAATCAGGGGTAAAGGATAACGGTTCTTGATGGTAATGTCGTTCAAACCTCTGTAGTCGATGCACGGCCGCAGACCACCATCTTTTTTTTTTACAAAAAAGAAGCCTGCGCCGGCTGGAGAAGAAGAAGGTCGAATGAACCCCTTTGCTAGGTTCTCTTTAATATATTCCTCCATAGAATGCGTCTCAGGCAGAGACAACGGATAAGTTCGGCCTCGAGGTGGAACCTTCCCTGGAACGAGATCAATCGGACAGTCCCATTCTCTATGAGGAGGAAGGATATCAGCAGAAGCTTTACTGAACACATCCGTGAAATCTTGATATGGAGGAGGTGGAACATCAGACGACCTGGGGGAGGAAGAACAGACAGGCAATACTTTAAACAAACATGTCTCAGCACAGGAGGAACCCCATGCCAGGATTTGCGTAGTCGTCCAATCAATTGTAGGATTGTGAAGACGGAGCCATGGAAGGCCCAGGACCACAGGATGTGTGGCTCTTGGAATCACTAAAAAAGAAATAAGTTCGGAATGAAGAACTCCCACTCTCAGACGAACTGGTAGAGTCCTTAAAGAAATAACTGCATCAAAAATTTTGCTGCCATCCACGGCAGTTAAAGAAATGGACGAAGGAAGTCTCTCGGTGGGTAGGGACCACCGTTTAACATAGGCTTCGGTAATAAAGTTCCCAGCTGCTCCGGAATCAAGGAGGGCAATGACGTTCCGATAACGTTGAGCAACTTGAAGCGAGACTGGGAGATTACAATCTTGAGGAGATGGAGAGGAGATCATTACTCCTAGCCGGCCCTCTCCTTGGCGAGCTAGGATTTGGAGTTTCCCGGACGTTTGGGACAGGCATTAATGGTGTGAGACGGAGCTGCACAATAGAGACAGAGAAACTCGGAGAGACGTCTTCGGCGCTCAGCAGGAGTTAAACGGGAACGGCCAAGTTGCATAGGCTCATCTTTAGATGGTGACAGTTGACGAGGAGGAGGAGCAGAAGATTTTGGAGCAGATGATCTTCCACGCTCAGTTGCTCTCTCTCTGAAACGTAAATCAACTTTCGTGCAGAGTGAGATTAGCTCATCTAACTTAGAAGGTAAGTCTCTGGTAGCTAACTCATCTTTAATACGCTCAGATAAGCCATGCCAGAATGCAGCATACAGGGCCTCGTCGTTCCATGCCAGTTCGGATGCCAGGATCTGGAACTGTATCAGATATTGTCCTACAGTACGTGACCCCTGGCGTAAACGGAGAATCTCGGATGAAGCTGAGGTTACCCGGCCTGGCTCGTCGAAGATGCGCCTGAATGTTGACACGAAGGCAGTGTAGGAAGATAGCAGGGTGTCGGACCTCTCCCATAACGGTGATGCCCAATCAAGGGCTGAGCCACTGAGAAGAGAAATAATGTAGGCAATTTTTGTACGGTCACTGGGAAAATTGGCAGGTTGTAGCTCAAACTGAATCTCACACTGGTTGAGAAATCCCCTGCAGAATCTTGGAGATCCGTCAAATTTTGCTGGCGTTGGAAGATGAAGACGTGGAGCAGAAATGGGTAAGGTGGGTGGGGTTATATCTGGAGTCACTGTGGTTGACGCACCAGATGCGCCTGATCCACGGAGAGTTGTCTGAATCCCATCCAGCCGAGTAGAGAGATCCTGGAGACAGCGGATGATGTGGCCCTGTGCAGCCTCCTGATGTTCTAGTCGGGCTGCCAGTTCTTGCATCGGCCTGGCCGCTTGATCCTGGTCTCCGGCTGGATTCATTAGGTCAGTGCTTACTGTCACAACTGAGGGCCTGAGCTGACGGGAGGCAGCCTCAGTTGTAGGGGCTGAGATGTACCGGAACCTGGAAGGTTGTATCAGACCCCTGGACATGTAAGTAACATGAATAATAACTGCCCGAAGGCGTGACCACGACAACTTGGATAAAAGTCAATGATGTTTATTATGACAACTCCGCAACACAGCAGCAGTAAAAGAAAACGTAAAAAGTCAGCAAAGAATAAATACAGTTCCTGGGTACTACAGGATGGCAGGAGCCACAGGGCACTGGTAGTGTGAGATAGTTCTTATGATCTTCTAGATGGAAAGTCCTTACCAGGCCCGACTGTAGCAATGGAGATAACCCAGGATTGTGCCAGCTGGTGTTCCAGGAAAAGCTGGGTTGCTGAAGATAAAACAGCTGCTGTGGATACTGGCTGGAACCAGACTGTTGTTAGCACGGAGTGGATACTGGCTGGAACCAGTTAAATAATAAATGATCTTGGGAGCGATGAAATATGAACTGAAATGTAGAACTTGAGAGCGGAGAAATAATAATACCGGTGGAGAGTGGTAAAGTGTAGAAAGGACACCGGCCCTTTAAGGGAAGCTGTACTCTGCTGGAAGCTGAGCTGGAAGCAGGTAAAGTTGTAGCTGGAAACAGATGAATCCACAATGGATTGGAGAGTCAGGCTACACCGCAGGTGGAATGCTGGTGCGGGTCTCTATGGTGGAAGTCTTGAGACAGGAGCTGGAACCTGGAAGACAATCACAGGAGAGAGACAAACAGGAACTAGGTTTGACAACCAAAGCACTGACGCCTTCCTTGCTCAGGCACAGTGTATTTATACCTGCAGCAAGGAAGGGATTGGCTAGGCAATTATGCAGATTATCAATACTGAGAACAGATTGGTGGAAATGATCAGCTGACAGAATCCAAGATGGCTGCGCCCATGCAGACACTTGGAGGGAAGTTTGGTTTGTAATCCATGTGGTAATGAAAACAGTAATGGCGGCGCCGGCCACCGGAGACAGGAGACGCCAGGCTGACAGATGCACATCCAACCACGCGGACACAGCGGAGGCCGCGGCTGACGTAATCGCCACTCAGACACTCTGCATGCAGAAGTTCAGGGACGGCGGCGGAGGCCGCGGGAGACGCCATGCCAGGTGTAATATGGCGTTTACTGTGACAGCGTCCCAGAGTGACAGGAGAGGATACAGGAATGTACACATCAGGATAACAGATGGGATCCGGTCCTGGAGCGCTGAGCCAGCCTTAGGAGGCATCTGATGGGTAAGAAATGGCGTCCAGATACCCGGATCGTGACATACAGGTAAGAGTAAGGCAGGTGTGAGGGTGTACCAGTGTGAGTAGGAGAGGTGGGAGTAGGGGAGGTGTGTGGGTGTACCAGTGTGAGTAGTACAGGTGGGAGTAGGGGAGGTGTGAGGGTGTACCAGTGTGAGTAGTACAGGTGGGAGTAGGGGAGGTGTGCGGGTGTACCAGTGTGAGTAGTATAGGCGGGAGTAAGGCAGGTGTGAGGGTGTACCAGTGTGAGTAGGAGTGGTGGGAGTAGGGGAGGTGTGCGGGTGTACCAGTGTGAGTAGTATAGGTGGGAGTAGGGGAGGTGTGAGTGTGTACCAGTGTGAGTAGTACAGGTGTGAGTAGGGTAGGTGTGAGGGTGTACCAGTGTGAGTAGTATAGGTGAGGGTAGGGTAGGTGTGAGTGTGTACCAGTGTGAGTAGTACAGGTGGGAGTAGGGGAGGTGTGAGAGTGTACCAGTGTGAGTAGTACAGGTGGGAGTAGGGGAGGTGTGAGGGTGTACCAGTGTGAGTAGTACAGGTGGGAGTAGGGGAGGTGTGAGGGTGTACCGGTGTGAGTAGTACAGGTGGGAGTAGGGGAGGTGTGAGGGTGTACCAGTGTGAGTAGTACAGGTGAGAGTAGAGGAGGTGTGAGGGTGTACCAGTGTGAGTAGTACAGGTGGGAGTAGGGTAGGTGTGATGGTGTACCAGTGTGAGTAGTATAGGTGGGAGTAGGGGAGGTGTGAGGGTGTACTAGTGTGAGTAGTACAGGTGGGAGTAGGGGAGGTGTGAGGGTGTACCAGTGTGAGTAGTACAGGTGAGAGTAGAGGAGGTGCGAGGGTGTACCAGTGTGAGTAGTACAGGTGGGAGTAGGGTAGGTGTGAGGGTGTACCAGTGTGAGTAGTACAGGTGGGAGTAGGGGAGGTGTGAGGGTGTAACAGTGTGAGTAGTACAGGTGGGAGTAGGGGAGGTGTGAGGGTGTACCAGTGTGAGTAGTACAGGTGGGAGTAGAGGAGGTGTGAGGGTGTACCAGTGTGAGTAGTGCAGGTGGGAGTAGGGTAGGTGTGAGGGTGTACCAGTGTGAGTAGTGCAGGTGGGAGTAGAGTAGGTGTGAGAGTGTACCAGTGTGACTAGTACAGGTGGGAGTAGAGGAGGTGTGGGGGTGTACCAGTGTAAGTAGTATAGGTGGGAGTAGGGGAGGTGTGAGGGTGTACCAGTGTGATTAGTACAGGAGGGAGTAGTGGAGGTGTGAGGGTGTACCAGTGTGAGTAGTACAGGTGAGAGTAGAGGAGGTGCGAGGGTGTACCAGTGTGAGTAGTACAGGTGGGAGTAGGGTAGGTGTGAGGGTGTTCCAGTGTGAGTAGTACAGGTGGGAGTAGGGGAGGTGTGAGGGTGTACCAGTGTGAGTAGTACAGGTGGGAGTAGGGGAGGTGTGAGGGTGTACCAGTATGAGTAGTACAGGTGGGAGCAGGGGAGGTGTGAGGGCGTACCAGTGTGAGTAGGAGAGGTGGGAGTAGGGGAGGTGTGAGGGTGTACCAGTGTGAGTAGCACAGGTGGGAGTAGGGGAGGTGTGAGGGTGTACCAGTGTGAGTAGTACAGGTGGGAGCAGGGTAGGTGTGAGGGTGTACCAGTGTGAGTAGTACAGGTGAGAGTAGAGGAGGTGCGAGGGTGTACCAGTGTGAGTAGTACAGGTGGGAGCAGGGGAGATGTGAGGGCGTACCAGTGTGAGTAGGAGAGGTGGGAGTAGGAGAGGTGTGAGGGTGTACCAGTATGAGTAGTACAGGTGGGAGCAGGGGAGGTGTGAGGATGTACCAGTGTGAGTAGTACAGGTGGGAGCAGGGGAGGTGTGAGGGCGTACCAGTGTGAGTAGGAGAGGTGGGAGTAGGGGAGGTATGAGGGTGTACCAGTGTGAGTAGTACAGGTGGGAGTAGGGGAGGTGTGAGGGTGTACCAGTGTGAGTAGTACAGGTGGGAGCAGGGTAGGTGTGAGGGTGTACCAGTGTGAGTAGTACAGGTGAGAGTAGAGGAGGTGCGAGGGTGTACCAGTGTGAGTAGTACAGGTGGGAGCAGGGGAGGTGTGAGGGCGTACCAGTGTGAGTAGGAGAGGTGGGAGTAGGAGAGGTGTGAGGGTGTACCAGTATGAGTAGTACAGGTGGGAGCAGGGGAGGTGTGAGGATGTACCAGTGTGAGTAGTACAGGTCGGAATAGGGGAGGTGTGAGGGTGTACCAGTGTGAGTAGTACAGGTGGGAGTAGGGCAGGTGTGAGGGTGTACCAGTGTGAGTAGTACAGGTGGGAGTAGGGTAGGTGTGAGGGTGTACCAGTGTGAGTAGTACAGGTGGGAGTAGGGGAGGTTTGAGGGTGTACCAGTGTGAGTAGTACAGGTGGGAGTAGGGTAGGTATGAGGGTGTACCAGTGTGAGTAGCATAGGTGGGAGTAGGGTAGGTGTGAGGGTGTACCAGCGTGAGAAATACAGGTGGGAGTTGGGGAGGTGTGAGGGTGTACTGGTGTGAGTAGTATAGGTGGGAGTAGGGTAGGTGTGACGGTGTACCAGTGTGAGTAGTACAGGTGGAAGTAGGGTAGATGTGACGGTGTACCAGTGTGAGTAGTACAGGTGGGAGTAGGGGATGTGTGAGGGTGTACCAGTGTAAGTAGTATAGGTGGGAGTAGAGGAGGTGTGAGAGTGTACCAGTGAGAGTAGTACAGGTGGGAGTAGGGGAGGTGTGAGGGAGTACCAGTGTGAGTAGTATAGGTGGGAGTAGGGGAGGTGTGAGGGTGTACCAGTGTGAGTAGTACAGGTGGGAGCAGGGTAGGTGTGAGGGTGTACCAGTGTGAGTAGTACAGGTGAGAGTAGGGTAGGTGTGAGGGTGTATCAGTGTGAGTAGTACAGGTGGCAGTAGGGGAGGTGTGAGGGTGTACCAGTGTGAGTAGTATAGGCGGGAGTAAGTGAGGTGTGAGGGTGTACCAGTGTTAGTAGTAGTATAGGTGTGAGTAGGGGAGTTGTGAGGGTGTACCAGTGTGAGTAGTACAGGTGGGAGTAGGGGAGGTGTGAGGGTGTACCAGTGTGAGTAGTACAGGTGGGAGTAGGGGAGGTGTAACGGTGTACCAGTGTGAGTAGTACAGGTGGGAGTAGGGTTGGTGTGAGGGTGTACCAGTGTGAGTAGTATAGGTGGGAGTAGGGGAGGTGTGAGGGTGTACCAGTGTGAGTAGTACAGGTGGGAGTAGGGGAGGTGTGAGGGTGTACCAGTGTGAGTAGTACAGGTGGGAGTAGGGTAGGTGTGAGGGTGTACCAGTGTGAGTAGTACAGGTGGGAGTAAGGCAGGTGTGAGGGTGTACCAGTGTGTGTAGGAGAGGTGGGAGTAGGGGAGGTGTGTGGGTGTACCAGTGTGAGAAGTACAGGTGGGAGTAGGGGAGGTGTGAGGGTGTACCAGTGTGAGTAGTACAGGTGGGAGTAGTGGAGGTGTAAGGGTGTACCAGTGTGAGTAGTACAGGTGGGAGTAGGGTAGGTGTGAGGGTGTACCAGTGTGAGTAGTATAGGTGGGAGTAGGGGAGGTGTGAGGGTGTACCAGTGTGAGTAGTACAGGTGGGAGTAGGGGAGGTGTGAGGGTGTACCAGTGTGAGTAGTACAGGTGGGAGTAGGGTAGGTGTGAGGGTGTACCAGTGTGAGTAGTACAGGTGGGAGTAGGGTAGGTGTGAGGGTGTACCAGTGTGAGTAGTAAAGGTGTGAGTAGGGGAGTTGTGAGGGAGTACCAGTGTGAGTAGTACAGGTGGGAGTAAGGCAGGTGTGAGGGTGTACCAGAGTGAGTAGGAGAGGTGGGAATAGGGGAGGTGTGTGGGTGTACCAGTGTGAGTAGTACAGGTGGGAGTAGGGGAGGTGTGAGGGTGTACCAGTGTGAGTAGTACAGGTGGGAGTAGGGGAGGTGTGCGGGTGTACCAGTGTGAGTAGTATAGGCGGGAGTAAGGCAGGTGTGAGGGTGTACCAGTGTGAGTAGGAGTGGTGGGAGTAGGGGAGGTGTGCGGGTGTACCAGTGTGAGTAGTATAGGTGGGAGTAGGGGAGGTGTGAGTGTGTACCAGTGTGAGTAGTACAGGTGTGAGTAGGGTAGGTGTGAGGGTGTACCAGTGTGAGTAGTATAGGTGAGGGTAGGGTAGGTGTGAGTGTGTACCAGTGTGAGTAGTACAGGTGGGAGTAGGGGAGGTGTGAGGGTGTACCAGTGTGAGTAGTACAGGTGGGAGTAGGGGAGGTGTGAGGGTGTACCAGTGTGAGTAGTACAGGTGGGAGTAGGGGAGGTGTGAGGGTGTACCGGTGTGAGTAGTACAGGTGGGAGTAGGGGAGGTGTGAGGGTGTACCAGTGTGAGTAGTACAGGTGAGAGTAGAGGAGGTGTGAGGGTGTACCAGTGTGAGTAGTACAGGTGGGAGTAGGGTAGGTGTGATGGTGTACCAGTGTGAGTAGTATAGGTGGGAGTAGGGGAGGTGTGAGGGTGTACTAGTGTGAGTAGTACAGGTGGGAGTAGGGGAGGTGTGAGGGTGTACCAGTGTGAGTAGTACAGGTGAGAGTAGAGGAGGTGTGAGGGTGTTCCAGTGTGAGTAGTGCAGGTGGGAGTAGGGGAGGTGTGAGGGTGTACCAGTGTGAGTAGTACAGGTGAGAGTAGAGAAGGTGTGAGGGTGTAACAGTGTGAGTAGTACAGGTGGGAGTAGGGGAGGTGTGAGGGTGTACCAGTGTGAGTAGTACAGGTGGGAGTAGAGGAGGTGTGAGGGTGTACCAGTGTGAGTAGTGCAGGTGGGAGTAGGGTAGGTGTGAGGGTGTACCAGTGTGAGTAGTGCAGGTGGGAGTAGAGTAGGTGTGAGGGTGTACCAGTGTGACTAGTACAGGTGGGAGTAGAGGAGGTGTGGGGGTGTACCAGTGTAAGCAGTATAGGTGGGAGTAGGGGAGGTGTGAGGGTGTACCAGTGTGATTAGTACAGGTGGGAGTAGGGGAGGTGTGAGGGTGTACCAGTGTGAGTAGTACAGGTGAGAGTAGAGGAGGTGCGAGGGTGTACCAGTGTGAGTAGTACAGGTGGGAGCAGGGTAGGTGTGAGGGTGTACCAGTGTGAGTAGTACAGGTGAGAGTAGGGTAGTTGTGAGGGTGTATCAGTGTGAGTAGTACAGGTGGCAGTAGGGGAGGTGTGAGGGTGTACCAGTGTGAGTAGTATAGGCGGGAGTAAGTGAGGTGTGAGGGTGTACCAGTGTGAGTAGTATAGGTGTGAGTAGGGGAGTTGTGAGGGTGTACCAGTGTGAGTAGTACAGGTGGGAGTAGGGGAGGTGTGAGGGTGTACCAGTGTGAGTAGTACAGGTGGGAGTAGGGGAGGTGTAACGGTGTACCAGTGTGAGTAGTACAGGTGGGAGTAGGGTTGGTGTGAGGGTGTACCAGTGTGAGTAGTACAGGTGAGTGTAGGGGAGGTGTAAGGGTGTACCAGTGTGAGTAGTACAGGTGGGAGTAGGGTAGGTGTGAGGGTGTACCAGTGTGAGTAGTATAGGTGGGAGTAGGGGAGGTGTGAGGGTGTACCAGTGTGAGTAGTATAGGTGTGAGTAGGGGAGTTGTGAGGGTGTACCAGTGTGAGTAGTATAGGTGGGAGTAGGGGAGGTGTGAGGGTGTACCAGTGTGAGTAGTACAGGTGGGAGTAGGGGAGGTGTGAGGGTGTACCAGTGTGAGTAGTACAGGTGGGAGTAGGGTAGGTGTGAGGGTGTACCAGTGTGAGTAGTACAGGTGAGTGTAGGGGAGGTGTAAGGGTGTACCAGTGTGAGTAGTACAGGTGGGAGTAGGGTAGGTGTGAGGGTGTACCAGTGTGAGTAGTATAGGTGGGAGTAGGGGAGGTGTGAGGGTGTACCAGTGTGAGTAGTACAGGTGGGAGTAGGGGATGTTATGAGCCACGGCTGTGGCTCATTCCTGTTTTGCATTTTTGTTAGGTATTTCATGTTTATTAGTTGTCTTGCATGCCAGGATTTCCTGTTGCTCTGTTTTAGTATGCTCTTGTCTGCTGCCGCTGGTTAGTCTGTGTAATTGCAGCTTGTTCCATGTGTTCAGCCTCACCTGGCTGCTGATTGCATTTTGTCAGTTGGAATCATGCAGTGGGCCAGCTGCTCTGGATTGTTTAATTAGGACTCTCTGTTAAAAGCACTCCCAGGACTCCTCACAGACGCCGGTGATAGCTTCCTGTTTGTCTGATTCTGCTGCTGAGAGAGTTCCCAGTCCCGGTCTGTTCGTTTGTTCCTGTTCTCAGTGATCCTGTACTCGGAAGTTACCATCTGTTCCTGGAGTCTGATCGAGCACCTTTAACATCTGGTGGTGTTCGTGAGTCGCGGCGCAGCCGTGTGTTGCGGCTTGTCCGCTACAGTTTATTATTTTGTTTATATTGTGTTCTGGAGCTTTGCGGAGGATTCCGCATCCACAAGATCCACTCTGGTGTCCAGCGGTGCCGGATAGGAGTGTCGGATCAGTGGATCTTTGGTTGTCCTTTTCCCTGGCGGCTAGTCCGCACATACCTTTTGATTTAGTTAAGTTAGCTTGTAACCCCTGGCTTGGTTGCTTAGTCAGAGGGCCCCTTGTTATCACCCTGTCTCGGACTTCCCCTTGTCTCCCATTAAGACCTGCGGGGGCATCGGGGTTGGGCAGACATAATCCGCCCTTCGAACGCGGCTGCCATGGGCTCAAGCAACCATAGTCTCGCAGGGGATTTCTGATAACACGGGCGAGACAACGGAGTTAGGGTGCCAGGGGTTACTAGGCTTTCCAGCTCCCACAACCTGTATTTCATTCCTGTACTCAGATCTCTGCCATAAGATCTTCTCCAGTCTGGAGTACAGGAATCGTAACAGGGGAGGTGTGAGGGTGTACCAGTGTGAGTAGTACAGGTGGGAGTAGGGTAGGTGTGAGGGTGTACCAGTGTGAGTAGTACAGGTGGGAGTAGGGTAGGTGTGAGGGTGTACCAGTGTGAGTAGTAAAGGTGTGAGTAGGGGAGTTGTGAGGGTGTACCAGTGAGAGTAGTACAGGTGGGAGTAGGGGAGGTGTGAGGGAGTACCAGTGTGAGTAGTATAGGTGGGAGTAGGGGAGGTGTGAGGGTGTACCAGTGTGAGTAGTACAGGTGGGAGCAGGGTAGGTGTGAAGGTGTACCAGTGTGAGTAGTACAGGTGAGAGTAGGGTAGGTGTGAGGGTGTATCAGTGTGAGTAGTACAGGTGGCAGTAGGGGAGGTGTGAGGGTGTACCAGTGTGAGTAGTATAGGCGGGAGTAAGTGAGGTGTGAGGGTGTACCAGTGTGACTAGTACAGGTGGGAGTAGAGGAGGTGTGGGGGTGTACCAGTGTAAGCAGTATAGGTGGGAGTAGGGGAGGTGTGAGGGTGTACCAGTGTGAGTAGTGCAGGTGGGAGTAGGGTAGGTGTGAGGGTGTACCAGTGTGAGTAGTGCAGGTGGGAGTAGAGTAGGTGTGAGGGTGTACCAGTGTGACTAGTACAGGTGGGAGTAGAGGAGGTGTGGGGGTGTACCAGTGTAAGTAGTATAGGTGGGAGTAGGGGAGGTGTGAGGGTGTACCAGTGTGATTAGTACAGGTGGGAGTAGGGGAGGTGTGAGGGTGTACCAGTGTGAGTAGTACAGGTGAGAGTAGAGGAGGTGCGAGGGTGTACCAGTGTGAGTAGTACAGGTGGGAGTAGGGTAGGTGTGAGGGTGTTCCAGTGTGAGTAGTACAGGTGGGAGTAGAGGAGGTGTGAGGGTGTACCAGTGTGAGTAGTACAGGTGGGAGTAGGGGAGGTGTGAGGGTGTACCAGTATGAGTAGTACAGGTGGGAGCAGGGGAGGTGTGAGGGCGTACCAGTGTGAGTAGGAGAGGTGGGAGTAGGGGATGTGTGAGGGTGTACCAGTGTGAGTAGTACAGGTGGGAGTAGGCGAGGTGTGAGGGTATACCAGTGTGAGTAGTACAGGTGGGAGCAGGGTAGGTGTGAGGGTGTACCAGTGTGAGTAGTACAGGTGAGAGTAGAGGAGGTGCGAGGGTGTACCAGTGTGAGTAGTACAGGTGGGAGCAGGGGAGATGTGAGGGCGTACCAGTGTGAGTAGGAGAGGTGGGAGTAGGAGAGGTGTGAGGGTGTACCAGTATGAGTAGTACAGGTGGGAGCAGGGGAGGTGTGAGGATGTACCAGTGTGAGTAGTACAGGTGGGAATAGGGGAGGTATGAGGGTGTACCAGTGTGAGTAGTACAGGTGGGAGTAGGGTAGGTGTGAGGGTGTACCAGTGAGAGTAGTACAGGTGGGAGTAGGGTAGGTGTGAGGGTGTACCAGTATGAGTAGTACAGGTGGGAGTAGGGGAGGTGTGAGGGTGTACCAGTGTGAGTAGTACAGGTGGGAGTAGGGTAGGTATGAGGGTGTACCAGTGTGAGTAGTACAGGTGGGAGTAGGGGAGGTGTGAGGGTGTACCAGTGTGAGTAGTACAGGTGGGAGTAGGGTAGGTGTGAGTGTGTACCAGTGTGAGTAGTACAGGTGGGAGTAGGGGAGGTGTGAGGGTGTACCAGTGTGAGTAGTACAGGTGGGAGTAGGGTAGGTGTGAGGGTGTACCAGTGTGAGTAGTACAGGTGGGAGTAGGGGAGGTGTGAGGGTGTAACAGTGTGAGTAGTACAGGTGGGAGTAGGGGAGGTGTGAGGGTGTACCAGTGTGAGTAGTACAGGTGGGAGTAGGGTAGGTGTGAGGGTGTACCAGTGTGAGTAGTGCAGGTGGGAGTAGAGTAGGTGTGAGGGTGTACCAGTGTGACTAGTACAGGTGGGAGTAGAGGAGGTGTGGGGGTGTACCAGTGTAAGTAGTATAGGTGGGAGCAGGGGAGGTGTGAGGGTGTACCAGTGTGATCAGTAGAGGTGGGAGTAGGGAAGGTGTGAGGGTGTACCAGTGTGAGTAGTACAGGTGAGAGTAGAGGAGGTGCGAGGGTGTACCAGTGTGAGTAGTACAGGTGGGAGTAGGGTAGGTGTGAGGGTGTACCAGTGTGAGTAGTACAGGTGGGAGTAGGGGAGGTGTGAGGGTGTAACAGTGTGAGTAGTACAGGTGGGAGTAGGGGAGGTGTGAGGGTGTACCAGTGTGAGTAGTATAGGTGGGAGTAGGGTAGGTGTGATGGTGTACCAGTGTGAGTAGTACAGGTGGGAGTAGGGGAGGTGTGAGGGTGTACCAGTGTGAGTAGTGCAGGTGGGAGTAGAGTAGGTGTGAGGGTGTACCAGTGTGACTAGTACAGGTGGGAGTAGAGGAGGTGTGGGGGTGTACCAGTGTAAGTAGTATAGGTGGGAGTAGGGGAGGTGTGAGGGTGTACCAGTGTGAGTAGTGCAGGTGGGAGTAGAGTAGGTGTGAGGGTGTACCAGTGTGACTAGTACAGGTGGGAGTAGAGGAGGTGTGGGGGTGTACCAGTGTAAGTAGTATAGGTGGGAGTAGGGGAGGTGTGAGGGTGTACCAGTGTGATTAGTACAGGTGGGAGTAGGGGAGGTGTGAGGGTGTACCAGTGTGAGTAGTGCAGGTGGGAGTAGAGTAGGTGTGAGGGTGTACCAGTGTGACTAGTACAGGTGGGAGTAGAGGAGGTGTGGGGGTGTACCAGTGTAAGTAGTATAGGTGGGAGTAGGGGAGGTGTGAGGGTGTACCAGTGTGAGTAGTACAGGTGGGAGTAGGGTAGGTGTGAGGGTGTACCAGTGTGAGTAGTACAGGTGGGAGTAGGGTAGGTGTGAGGGTGTACCAGTGTGAGTAGTAAAGGTGTGAGTAGGGGAGTTGTGAGGGTGTACCAGTGAGAGTAGTACAGGTGGGAGTAGGGGAGGTGTGAGGGAGTACCAGTGTGAGTAGTATAGGTGGGAGTAGGGGAGGTGTGAGGGTGTACCAGTGTGAGTAGTACAGGTGGGAGCAGGGTAGGTGTGAAGGTGTACCAGTGTGAGTAGTACAGGTGAGAGTAGGGTAGGTGTGAGGGTGTATCAGTGTGAGTAGTACAGGTGGCAGTAGGGGAGGTGTGAGGGTGTACCAGTGTGAGTAGTATAGGCGGGAGTAAGTGAGGTGTGAGGGTGTACCAGTGTGAGTAGTATAGGTGTGAGTAGGGGAGTTGTGAGGGTGTACCAGTGTGAGTAGTACAGGTGGGAGTAGGGGAGGTGTGAGGGTGTACCAGTGTGAGTAGTACAGGTGGGAGTAGGGGAGGTGTAACGGTGTACCAGTGTGAGTAGTACAGGTGGGAGTAGGGTTGGTGTGAGGGTGTACCAGTGTGAGTAGTATAGGTGGGAGTAGGGGAGGTGTGAGGGTGTACCAGTGTGAGTAGTACAGGTGGGAGTAGGGGAGGTGTGAGGGTGTACCAGTGTGAGTAGTACAGGTGGGAGTAGGGTAGGTGTGAGGGTGTACCAGTGTGAGTAGTACAGGTGGGAGTAGGGGAGGTGTAAGGGTGTACCAGTGTGAGTAGTACAGGTGGGAGTAGGGTAGGTGTGAGGGTGTACCAGTGTGAGTAGTATAGGTGGGAGTAGGGGAGGTGTGAGGGTGTACCAGTGTGAGTAGTACAGGTGGGAGTAGGGGAGGTGTGAGGGTGTACCAGTGTGAGTAGTACAGGTGGGAGTAGGGTAGGTGTGAGGGTGTACCAGTGTGAGTAGTACAGGTGGGAGTAGGGTAGGTGTGAGGGTGTACCAGTGTGAGTAGTAAAGGTGTGAGTAGGGGAGTTGTGAGGGAGTACCAGTGTGAGTAGTACAGGTGGGAGTAAGGCAGGTGTGAGGGTGTACCAGAGTGAGTAGGAGAGGTGGGAGTAGGGGAGGTGTGTGGGTGTACCAGTGTGAGTAGTACAGGTGGGAGTAGGGGAGGTGTGAGGGTGTACCAGTGTGAGTAGTACAGGTGGGAGTAGGGGAGGTGTGCGGGTGTACCAGTGTGAGTAGTATAGGCGGGAGTAAGGCAGGTGAGGGTGTACCAGTGTGAGTAGGAGTGGTGGGAGTAGGGGAGGTGTGCAGGTGTACCAGTGTGAGTAGTATAGGTGGGAGTAGGGGAGGTGTGAGTGTGTACCAGTGTGAGTAGTACAGGTGTGAGTAGGGTAGGTGTGAGGGTGTACCAGTGTGAGTAGTATAGGTGAGGGTAGGGTAGGTGTGAGTGTGTACCAGTGTGAGTAGTACAGGTGGGAGTAGGGGAGGTGTGAGGGTGTACCAGTGTGAGTAGTACAGGTGGGAGTAGGGGAGGTGTGAGGGTGTACCAGTGTGAGTAGTACAGGTGGGAGTAGGGGAGGTGTGAGGGTGTACCGGTGTGAGTAGTACAGGTGGGAGTAGGGGAGGTGTGAGGGTGTACCAGTGTGAGTAGTACAGGTGAGAGTAGAGGAGGTGTGAGGGTGTACCAGTGTGAGTAGTACAGGTGGGAGTAGGGTAGGTGTGATGGTGTACCAGTGTGAGTAGTATAGGTGGGAGTAGGGGAGGTGTGAGGGTGTACTAGTGTGAGTAGTACAGGTGGGAGTAGGGGAGGTGTGAGGGTGTGCCAGTGTGAGTAGTACAGGTGAGAGTAGAGGAGGTGTGAGGGTGTTCCAGTGTGAGTAGTGCAGGTGGGAGTAGGGGAGGAGTGAGGGTGTACCAGTGTGAGTAGTACAGGTGAGAGTAGAGAAGGTGTGAGGGTGTAACAGTGTGAGTAGTACAGGTGGGAGTAGGGGAGGTGTGAGGGTGTACCAGTGTGAGTAGTACAGGTGGGAGTAGAGGAGGTGTGAGGGTGTACCAGTGTGAGTAGTGCAGGTGGGAGTAGGGTAGGTGTGAGGGTGTACCAGTGTGAGTAGTGCAGGTGGGAGTAGAGTAGGTGTGAGGGTGTACCAGTGTGACTAGTACAGGTGGGAGTAGAGGAGGTGTGGGGGTGTACCAGTGTAAGCAGTATAGGTGGGAGTAGGGGAGGTGTGAGGGTGTACCAGTGTGATTAGTACAGGTGGGAGTAGGGGAGGTGTGAGGGTGTACCAGTGTGAGTAGTACAGGTGAGAGTAGAGGAGGTGCGAGGGTGTACCAGTGTGAGTAGTACAGGTGGGAGTAGGGGAGGTGTGAGGGTGTACCAGTGTGAGTAGTGCAGGTGGGAGTAGGGTAGGTGTGAGGGTGTACCAGTGTGAGTAGTGCAGGTGGGAGTAGAGTAGGTGTGAGGGTGTACCAGTGTGACTAGTACAGGTGGGAGTAGAGGAGGTGTGGGGGTGTACCAGTGTAAGTAGTATAGGTGGGAGTAGGGGAGGTGTGAGGGTGTACCAGTGTGATTAGTACAGGTGGGAGTAGGGGAGGTGTGAGGGTGTACCAGTGTGAGTAGTACAGGTGAGAGTAGAGGAGGTGCGAGGGTGTACCAGTGTGAGTAGTACAGGTGGGAGTAGGGTAGGTGTGAGGGTGTTCCAGTGTGAGTAGTACAGGTGGGAGTAGAGGAGGTGTGAGGGTGTACCAGTGTGAGTAGTACAGGTTGGAGTAGGGGAGGTGTGAGGGTGTACCAGTATGAGTAGTACAGGTGGGAGCAGGGGAGGTGTGAGGGCGTACCAGTGTGAGTAGGAGAGGTGGGAGTAGGGGATGTGTGAGGGTGTACCAGTGTGAGTAGTACAGGTGGGAGTAGGCGAGGTGTGAGGGTGTACCAGTGTGAGTAGTACAGGTGGGAGCAGGGTAGGTGTGAGGGTGTACCAGTGTGAGTAGTACAGGTGAGAGTAGAGGAGGTGCGAGGGTGTACCAGTGTGAGTAGTACAGGTGGGAGCAGGGGAGATGTGAGGGCGTACCAGTGTGAGTAGGAGAGGTGGGAGTAGGAGAGGTGTGAGGGTGTACCAGTATGAGTAGTACAGGTGGGAGCAGGGGAGGTGTGAGGATGTACCAGTGTGAGTAGTACAGGTGGGAATAGGGGAGGTATGAGGGTGTACCAGTGTGAGTAGTACAGGTGGGAGTAGGGTAGGTGTGAGGGTGTACCAGTGTGAGTAGTACAGGTGGGAGTAGGGTAGGTGTGAGGGTGTACCAGTATGAGTAGTACAGGTGGGAGTAGGGGAGGTGTGAGGGTGTACCAGTGTGAGTAGTACAGGTGGGAGTAGGGTAGGTATGAGGGTGTACCAGTGTGAGTAGTACAGGTGGGAGTAGGGGAGGTGTGAGGGTGTACCAGTGTGAGTAGTACAGGTGGGAGTAGGGTAGGTGTGAGTGTGTACCAGTGTGAGTAGTACAGGTGGGAGTAGGGGAGGTGTGAGGGTGTACCAGTGTGAGTAGTACAGGTGGGAGTAGGGTAGGTGTGAGGGTGTACCAGTGTGAGTAGTACAGGTGGGAGTAGGGGAGGTGTGAGGGTGTAACAGTGTGAGTAGTACAGGTGGGAGTAGGGGAGGTGTGAGGGTGTACCAGTGTGAGTAGTACAGGTGGGAGTAGGGTAGGTGTGAGGGTGTACCAGTGTGAGTAGTGCAGGTGGGAGTAGAGTAGGTGTGAGGGTGTACCAGTGTGACTAGTACAGGTGGGAGTAGAGGAGGTGTGGGGGTGTACCAGTGTAAGTAGTATAGGTGGGAGCAGGGGAGGTGTGAGGGTGTACCAGTGTGATCAGTACAGGTGGGAGTAGGGGAGGTGTGAGGGTGTACCAGTGTGAGTAGTACAGGTGAGAGTAGAGGAGGTGCGAGGGTGTACCAGTGTGAGTAGTACAGGTGGGAGTAGGGTAGGTGTGAGGGTGTACCAGTGTGAGTAGTACAGGTGGGAGTAGGGGAGGTGTGAGGGTGTAACAGTGTGAGTAGTACAGGTGGGAGTAGGGGAGGTGTGAGGGTGTACCAGTGTGAGTAGTATAGGTGGGAGTAGGGTAGGTGTGATGGTGTACCAGTGTGAGTAGTACAGGTGGGAGTAGGGGAGGTGTGAGGGTGTACCAGTGTGAGTAGTGCAGGTGGGAGTAGAGTAGGTGTGAGGGTGTACCAGTGTGACTAGTACAGGTGGGAGTAGAGGAGGTGTGGGGGTGTACCAGTGTAAGTAGTATAGGTGGGAGTAGGGGAGGTGTGAGGGTGTACCAGTGTGAGTAGTGCAGGTGGGAGTAGAGTAGGTGTGAGGGTGTACCAGTGTGACTAGTACAGGTGGGAGTAGAGGAGGTGTGGGGGTGTACCAGTGTAAGTAGTATAGGTGGGAGTAGGGGAGGTGTGAGGGTGTACCAGTGTGATTAGTACAGGTGGGAGTAGGGGAGGTGTGAGGGTGTACCAGTGTGAGTAGTGCAGGTGGGAGTAGAGTAGGTGTGAGGGTGTACCAGTGTGACTAGTACAGGTGGGAGTAGAGGAGGTGTGGGGGTGTACCAGTGTAAGTAGTATAGGTGGGAGTAGGGGAGGTGTGAGGGTGTACCAGTGTGATTAGTACAGGTGGGAGTAGGGGAGGTGTGAGGGTGTACCAGTGTGAGTAGTACAGGTGAGAGTAGAGGAGGTGCGAGGGTGTACCAGTGTGAGTAGTACAGGTGGGAGTAGGGTAGGTGTGAGGGTGTACCAGTGTGAGTAGTACAGGTGGGAGTAGGGGAGGTGTGAGGGTGTACCAGTGTGAGTAGTACAGGTGGGAGTAGAGGAGGTGTGAGGGTGTACCAGTGTGAGTAGTGCAGGTGGGAGTAGTGTAGGTGTGAGGGTGTACCAGTGTGAGTAGTGCAGGTGGGAGTAGAGTAGGTGTGAGGGTGTACCAGTGTGACTAGTACAGGTGGGAGTAGAGGAGGTGTGGGGGTGTACCAGTGTAAGTAGTATAAGTGGGAGTAGGGGAGGTGTGAGGGTGTACCAGTGTGAGTAGTACAGGTGGGAGCAGGGTAGGTGTGAGGGTGTACCAGTGTGAGTAGTACAGGTGAGAGTAGAGGAGGTGCGAGGGTGTACCAGTGTGAGTAGTACAGGTGGGAGCAGGGGAGATGTGAGGGCGTACCAGTGTGAGTAGGAGAGGTGGGAGTAGGAGAGGTGTGAGGGTGTACCAGTATGAGTAGTACAGGTGGGAGCAGGGGAGGTGTGAGGATGTACCAGTGTGAGTAGTACAGGTGGGAATAGGGGAGGTATGAGGGTGTACCAGTGTGAGTAGTACAGGTGGGAGTAGGGTAGGTGTGAGGGTGTACCAGTGTGAGTAGTACAGGTGGGAGTAGGGTAGGTGTGAGGGTGTACCAGTATGAGTAGTACAGGTGGGAGTAGGGGAGGTGTGAGGGTGTACCAGTGTGAGTAGTACAGGTGGGAGTAGGGTAGGTATGAGGGTGTACCAGTGTGAGTAGTACAGGTGGGAGTAGGGGAGGTGTGAGGGTGTACCAGTGTGAGTAGTACAGGTGGGAGTAGGGTAGGTGTGAGTGTGTACCAGTGTGAGTAGTACAGGTGGGAGTAGGGGAGGTGTGAGGGTGTACCAGTGTGAGTAGTACAGGTGGGAGTAGGGTAGGTGTGAGGGTGTACCAGTGTGAGTAGTACAGGTGGGAGTAGGGGAGGTGTGAGGGTGTAACAGTGTGAGTAGTACAGGTGGGAGTAGGGGAGGTGTGAGGGTGTACCAGTGTGAGTAGTACAGGTGGGAGTAGGGTAGGTGTGAGGGTGTACCAGTGTGAGTAGTGCAGGTGGGAGTAGAGTAGGTGTGAGGGTGTACCAGTGTGACTAGTACAGGTGGGAGTAGAGGAGGTGTGGGGGTGTACCAGTGTAAGTAGTATAGGTGGGAGCAGGGGAGGTGTGAGGGTGTACCAGTGTGATCAGTACAGGTGGGAGTAGGGGCAGGTGTGAGGGTGTACCAGTGTGAGTAGTACAGGTGAGAGTAGAGGAGGTGCGAGGGTGTACCAGTGTGAGTAGTACAGGTGGGAGTAGGGTAGGTGTGAGGGTGTACCAGTGTGAGTAGTACAGGTGGGAGTAGGGGAGGTGTGAGGGTGTAACAGTGTGAGTAGTACAGGTGGGAGTAGGGGAGGTGTGAGGGTGTACCAGTGTGAGTAGTATAGGTGGGAGTAGGGTAGGTGTGATGGTGTACCAGTGTGAGTAGTACAGGTGGGAGTAGGGGAGGTGTGAGGGTGTACCAGTGTGAGTAGTGCAGGTGGGAGTAGAGTAGGTGTGAGGGTGTACCAGTGTGACTAGTACAGGTGGGAGTAGAGGAGGTGTGGGGGTGTACCAGTGTAAGTAGTATAGGTGGGAGTAGGGGAGGTGTGAGGGTGTACCAGTGTGAGTAGTGCAGGTGGGAGTAGAGTAGGTGTGAGGGTGTACCAGTGTGACTAGTACAGGTGGGAGTAGAGGAGGTGTGGGGGTGTACCAGTGTAAGTAGTATAGGTGGGAGTAGGGGAGGTGTGAGGGTGTACCAGTGTGATTAGTACAGGTGGGAGTAGGGGAGGTGTGAGGGTGTACCAGTGTGAGTAGTGCAGGTGGGAGTAGAGTAGGTGTGAGGGTGTACCAGTGTGACTAGTACAGGTGGGAGTAGAGGAGGTGTGGGGGTGTACCAGTGTAAGTAGTATAGGTGGGAGTAGGGGAGGTGTGAGGGTGTACCAGTGTGATTAGTACAGGTGGGAGTAGGGGAGGTGTGAGGGTGTACCAGTGTGAGTAGTACAGGTGAGAGTAGAGGAGGTGCGAGGGTGTACCAGTGTGAGTAGTACAGGTGGGAGTAGGGTAGGTGTGAGGGTGTACCAGTGTGAGTAGTACAGGTGGGAGTAGGGGAGGTGTGAGGGTGTACCAGTGTGAGTAGTACAGGTGGGAGTAGAGGAGGTGTGAGGGTGTACCAGTGTGAGTAGTGCAGGTGGGAGTAGTGTAGGTGTGAGGGTGTACCAGTGTGAGTAGTGCAGGTGGGAGTAGAGTAGGTGTGAGGGTGTACCAGTGTGACTAGTACAGGTGGGAGTAGAGGAGGTGTGGGGGTGTACCAGTGTAAGTAGTATAAGTGGGAGTAGGGGAGGTGTGAGGGTGTACCAGTGTGATCAGTACAGGTGGGAGTAGGGGAGGTGTGAGGGTGTACCAGTGTGAGTAGTACAGGTGAGAGTAGAGGAGGTGCGAGGGTGTACCAGTGTGAGTAGTACAGGTGGGAGTAGGGTAGGTGTGAGGGTGTACCAGTGTGAGTAGTACAGGTGGGAGTAGGGGAGGTGTGAGGGTGTAACAGTGTGAGTAGTACAGGTGGGAGTAGGGGAGGTGTGAGGGTGTACCAGTGTGAGTAGTATAGGTGGGAGTAGGGTAGGTGTGATGGTGTACCAGTGTGAGTAGTACAGGTGGGAGTAGGGGAGGTGTGAGGGTGTACCAGTGTGAGTAGTACAGGTGGGAGTAGAGGAGGTGTGAGGGTGTACCAGTGTGAGTAGTGCAGGTGGGAGTAGGGTAGGTGTGAGGGTGTACCAGTGTGAGTAGTGCAGGTGGGAGTAGAGTAGGTTTGAGGGTGTACCAGTGTGACTAGTACAGGTGGGAGTAGAGGAGGTGTGGGGGTGTACCAGTGTAAGTAGTATAGGTGGGAGTAGGGGAGGTGTGAGGGTGTACCAGTGTGAGTAGTACAGGTGAGAGTAGAGGAGGTGCGAGGGTGTACCAGTGTGAGTAGTACAGGTGGGAGTAGGGTAGGTGTGAGGGAGTACCAGTGTGAGTAGTACAGGTGGGAGTAGGGGAGGTGTGAGGGTGTACCAGTGTGAGTAGTACAGGTGGGAGTAGGGGAGGTGTGAGGGTGTACCAGTATGAGTAGTACAGGTGGGAGCAGGGGAGGTGTGAGGGCGTACCAGTGTGAGTAGGAGAGGTGGGAGTAGGGGAGGTGTGAGGGTGTACCAGTGTGAGTAGTACAGGTGGGAGTAGGGGAGGTGTGAGGGTGTACCAGTGTGAGTAGTACAGGTGGGAGCAGGGTAGGTGTGAGGGTGTACCAGTGTGAGTAGTACAGGTGAGAGTAGAGGAGGTGCGAGGGTGTACCAGTGTGAGTAGTACAGGTGGGAGCAGGGGAGGTGTGAGGGCGTACCAGTGTGAGTAGGAGAGGTGGGAGTAGGAGAGGTGTGAGGGTGTACCAGTATGAGTAGTACAGGTGGGAGCAGGGGAGGTGTGAGGATGTACCAGTGTGAGTAGTACAGGTGGGAATAGGGGAGGTGTGAGGGTGTACCAGTGTGAGTAGTACAGGTGGGAGTAGGGCAGGTGTGAGGGTGTACCAGTGTGAGTAGTACAGGTGGGAGTAGGGTAGGTGTGAGGGTGTACCAGTGTGAGTAGTACAGGTGGGAGTAGGGGAGGTGTGAGGGTGTACCAGTGTGAGTAGTACAGGTGGGAGTAGGGTAGGTATGAGGGTGTACCAGTGTGAGTAGTACAGGTGGGAGTAGGGGAGATGTGAGGGTGTTCCAGTGTGAGTAGTACAGGTGGGAGTAGGGTAGGTGTGAGTGTGTACCAGTGTGAGTAGTACAGGTGAGAGTAGAGGAGGTGTGAGGGTGTACCAGTGTGAGTAGTACAGGTGGGAGTAGGGTAGGTGTGAGGGTGTACCAGTGTGAGTAGTACAGGTGGGAGTAGGGGAGGTGTGAGGGTGTACCAGTGTGAGTAGCACAGGTGGGAGTAGGGTAAATGTGAGGGTGTACCAGTGTGAGTAGTACAGGTGGGAGTAGGGTAGGTGTGAGGGTGTACCAGTGTGAGTAGTACAGGTGGGAGTAGGGGAGGTGTGAGGGTGTACTAGTGTGAGTAGTACAGGTGGGAGTAGGGGAGGTGTGAGGGTGTACCAGTGTGAGTAGTACAGGTGGGACTAGGGGAAGTGTGAGGGTGTACCAGTGTGAATAGTACAGATGGGAGTAGGGTAGGAATGGAAATAAATACTTCAGCCTTATTGCCGGAGATTAATAAATAAATAGCCCTCCACATTTTTATAGTTATTGCAGCCTTTGAAATAGGAGTGGGGGAAACAGAAGCAGAACATAGCACTCCTAGTAACTTAGGCCATGACACAGTGAAAGACAACAGCTCTAGAAAGTGATTTACATTTGAAAGCTAGGACACATACTCAGAGAAAATGGACTTGAATAACAAAGCATCAGGAATAGTGAGGAGACTTCAAAGCGGTTATGGCCACGCCTCCGGCCGCCTGCAGAGAGCTCAGGTTGTACAGTGATTCCTTCCCATTGGTCAGATGACTGTTGTGCATGAAACACTATGAGGCTACACGTCTCTGAGAGCAGCCTCCTCTGATTGGCCAAGAGTTCCTTCTTGGCACTACAGGACACCTGTCACTGATATAATAACAGCTGCACAAATCACTAGCTGTGCAGCTACTGTTATATCGCTGCAAACTATATTACAGCAGGGGACCTTTTACAAAGGGTGCATTTAAATAATAGGATTTTTTTATTTAGGCTTTTTTGGTCTTCTAAAAGTAGCATGCACGGTACACTGGGTTTACTACTCTTGCACACTTGCATGAGTCCTACACTGGGTGCACAAGATGTGCCTGGAAAAATGCATATTATTGCTTGCACCCAGATCTGGGGCCACACTCCATGACAGAACCTTGTCTGTGGGTGTCAAGTCACTGGGGTTTTGTGAACATTGATCGTGAACCGGAGGGTCAGCTTGGTTATAGTGTAGGAAGCTAGGAGGCCTGATGAGGCTACTTATCATGTGCAAGGTGATTGATTACTAGAGGGTTTGCACCATTCTTACCTACGTGCAATGAGAAGCCCAGAGAGGAAATGCTTCAACAGACTTTGGATGGTGGTGCCAAGTGCCCACGTCACAGGAGGAAACGCCACAATTTGTGGATCTGCAGCAAAGGGACATGGCTAAACTGAAGCAAAAATTAGCCACCCCCTCCCATAAGGTTCCAAGATTACCCTGTTAATCTCTTATGTAGAATCAGTACTAGTACTTGCAGACTGAAGTGCACTGAGTAGAATGGGTACTATTACTTGCAGACTGAAGTGCACTGAGTAGAATCGGTACTAGTACTTGCAGACTGAAGTGCACTGAGTAGAATCGGTACTAGTACTTGCAGACTGAAGTGCACTGAGTAGAATCGGTACTAGTACTTGCAGACTGGAGTGCACCGAGTAGAATCGATAGTAGTACTTGCAGACTGAAGTGCACTGAGTAGAATCGGTACTAGTACTTGCAGACTGAAGTGCACTGAGTAGAATCGGTACTAGTACTTGCAGACTGAAGTGCACTGAGTAGAATCAGTACTAGTACTTGCAGACTGAAGTGCACTAAGTAGAATCAGTACTAGTACTTGCAGACTGAAGTGCACTGCGTAAAATTGGTACTAGTACTTGCAGACTGAATTGCACTGAGTAGAATCAGTACTAGTACTTGCAGACTGAAGTGCACAGCGTAAAATTGGTACTAGTACTTGCAGACTGAATTGCAATGAGTAGAATCGGTACTAGTACTTGCAGACTGAAGTGCACTGAGTAGAATCGATACTAGTACTTGCGGACTGAAGTGCACTGAGCAGAATTGGTACTAGTACTTGTAGTCTGAGGTGCACTGAGTAGAATCAGTACTAGTACTTGCAGACTGAAGTGCACCGAGTAGAATCGGTACTAGTACTTGCAGACTGAAGTGTACTGCGTATAATTGGTACTAGTACTTGCAGACTGAAGTGTACTGCGTATAATTGGTACTAGTACTTGCAGACTGAAGTGCACTGAGTAGAATCGGTACTAGTACTTACAGACTGAAGTGCACTGAGCCGAATCAGTACTAGTACTTGCAGACTGAAGTGCACTGAGTAGAATGGGTACTAGTACTTGCAGACTGAAGTGCACTGAGTAGAATCGGTACTAGTACTTACAGACTGAAGTGCACTGAGTAGAATGGGTACTAGTACTTGCAGACTGAAATGCACTGAGTAGAATGGGTACTAGTACTTGCAGACTGAAGTGCACTGAGTAGAATCGGTACTAGTACTTGCAGACTGAAGTGCACTGAGTAGAATCGGTACTAGTACTTGCAAACTGAAGTGCACTGAGTAGAATCGATAGTAGTACTTGCAGACTGAAGTGCACTGAGCAGAATCGGTACTAGTACTTGCAGACTGAAGTGCACTGAGTAGAATCGGTACTAGTACTTGCAGACTGAAGTGCACTGAGTAGAATCAGTACTAGTACTTGCAGACTGAAGTGCACTGAGTAGAATCAGTACTAGTACTTGCAGACTGAAGTGCACTGAGTAGAATCAGTACTAGTACTTGCAGACTGAAGTGCACTGCGTAAAATTGGTACTAGTACTTGCAGACTGAATTGCAATGAGTAGAATCGGTACTAGTACTTGCAGACTGAAGTGCACTGAGTAGAATCGGTACTAGTACTTGCGGACTGAAGTGCACTGAGCAGAATCGGTACTAGTACTTGCAGACTGAATTGCAGTGAGTAGAATCGGTACTAGTACTTGCAGACTGAAGTGCACTGAGTAGAATCAGTACTAGTGCTTGCAGACTGAAGTGCACTAAGTAGAATCGGTGCTAGTACTTGCAGACTGAAGTGCACTGAGTAGAATCCGTACTAGTACTTACAGACTGAAGTGCACTGAGTAGAATCGGTACTAGTACTTGCAGACTGAAGTGCACTGAGTAGAATCGGTACTAGTACTTGCAGACTGAAGTGCACTGAGTAGAATTGGTACTAGTACTTGCAGACTGAAGTGCACTGAGTAGAATCAGTACTAGTACTTGCAGACTGAAGTGCACTGAGTAGAATCAGTACTAGTACTTGCAGACTGAATTGCACTGAGTAGAATCGGTACTAGTACTTGCAGACTGAAGTGCACCGAGTAGAATCGATAGTAGTACTTGCAGACTGAAGTGCACTGAGTAGAATCGGTACTAGTACTTGCAGACTGACGTGCACTGCGTAAAATTGGTACTAGTACTTGCAGACTGAATTGCAATGAGTAGAATCGGTACTAGTACTTGCAGACTGAAGTGCACTGAGTAGAATCGGTACTAGTACTTGCGGACTGAAGTGCACTGAGCAGAATCGGTACTAGTACTTGCAGACTGAATTGCAGTGAGTAGAATCGGTACTAGTACTTGCAGACTGAAGTGCACTGAGTAGAATCAGTACTAGTGCTTGCAGACTGAAGTGCACTAAGTAGAATCGGTGCTAGTACTTGCAGACTGAAGTGCACTGAGTAGAATCCGTACTAGTACTTACAGACTGAAGTGCACTGAGTAGAATCGGTACTAGTACTTGCAGACTGAAGTGCACTGCGTAAAATTGGTACTAGTACTTGCAGACTGAAGTGCACTGAGTAGAATTGGTACTAGTACTTGCAGACTGAAGTGCACTGAGTAGAATCGGTACTAGTACTTGCAGACTGAAGTGCACTGAGTAGAATCGGTACTAGTACTTGCAGACTGAAGTGCACTGAGTAGAATCGGTACTAGTACTTGCAGACTGAAGTGCACTGCGTAAAATTGGTACTAGTACTTGCAGACTGAAGTGCACTGAGTAGAATCAGTACTTGTACTTGCAGACTGAAGTGCACTGAGTAGAATCGGTACTAGTACTTGCAGACTGAAGTGTACTGCGCATAATTGGTACTAGTACTTGCAGACTGAAGTGTACTGCGTATAATTGGTACTAGTACTTGCAGACTGAAGTGCACTGAGTAGAATCCGTACTAGTACTTACAGACTGAAGTGCACTGAGTAGAATCGGTACTAGTACTTGCAGACTGAAGTGCACTGCGTAAAATTGGTACTAGTACTTGCAGACTGAAGTGCACTGAGTAGAATTGGTACTAGTACTTGCAGACTGAAGTGCACTGAGTAGAATCGGTACTAGTACTTGCAGACTGAAGTGTACTGCGTATAATTGGTACTAGTACTTGCAGACTGAAGTGCACTGAGTAGAATCGGTACTAGTACTTACAGACTGAAGTGCACTGAGCAGAATCAGTACTAGTACTTGCAGACTGAAGTGCACTGAGCAGAATCAGTACTAGTACTTGCAGACTGAATTGCAGTGAGTAGAATCGGTACTAGTACTTGCAGACTGAAGTGCACCGAGTAGAATCGATAGTAGTACTTGCAGACTGAAGTGCACTGAGTAGAATCGGTACTAGTACTTGCAGACTGACGTGCACTGCGTAAAATTGGTACTAGTACTTGCAGACTGAATTGCAATGAGTAGAATCGGTACTAGTACTTGCAGACTGAAGTGCACTGAGTAGAATCGGTACTAGTACTTGCGGACTGAAGTGCACTGAGCAGAATCGGTACTAGTACTTGCAGACTGAATTGCAGTGAGTAGAATCGGTACTAGTACTTGCAGACTGAAGTGCACTGAGTAGAATCAGTACTAGTGCTTGCAGACTGAAGTGCACTAAGTAGAATCGGTGCTAGTACTTGCAGACTGAAGTGCACTGAGTAGAATCCGTACTAGTACTTACAGACTGAAGTGCACTGAGTAGAATCAGTACTAGTACTTGCAGACTGAAGTGCACTGCGTAAAATTGGTACTAGTACTTGCAGACTGAAGTGCACTGAGTAGAATTGGTACTAGTACTTGCAGACTGAAGTGCACTGAGTAGAATCGGTACTAGTACTTGCAGACTGAAGTGCACTGAGTAGAATCGGTACTAGTACTTGCAGACTGAAGTGCACTGAGTAGAATCGGTACTAGTACTTGCAGACTGAAGTGCACTGCGTAAAATTGGTACTAGTACTTGCAGACTGAAGTGCACTGAGTAGAATCAGTACTAGTACTTGCAGACTGAAGTGCACTGAGTAGAATCGGTACTAGTACTTGCAGACTGAAGTGCACTGAGTAGAATCGGTACTAGTACTTGCAGACTGAAGTGCACTGAGTAGAATCAGTACTAGTTCTTGCAGAATGAAGTGCACTGTGTAGAATGGACTCTGGTCCTTGCAGACTAAAGTGCACTGTGTAAAAACAGGATGCTGGACCTTGCAGACTTAAGTGCACTGCGTAAAATTGGTACTAGTACTTGCAGACTGAAGTGCACTGAGTAGAATCGGTACTAGTACTTGCAGACTGAAGTGTACTGCGTATAATTGGTACTAGTACTTGCAGACTGAAGTGTACTGCGTATAATTGGTACTAGTACTTGCAGACTGAAGTGCACTGAGTAGAATCGGTACTAGTACTTACAGACTGAAGTGCACTGAGTAGAATCAGTACTAGTACTTGCAGACTGAAGTGCACTGAGCAGAATCAGTACTAGTACTTGCAGACTGAATTGCAGTGAGTAGAATCGGTACTAGTACTTGCAGACTGAAGTGCACCGAGTAGAATCGATAGTAGTACTTGCAGACTGAAGTGCACTGAGTAGAATCAGTACTAGTACTTGCAGACTGAAGTGCACTGCGTAAAATTGGTACTAGTACTTGCAGACTGAATTGCAATGAGTAGATCGGTACTAGTACTTGCAGACTGAAGTGCACTGAGTAGAATCGGTACTAGTACTTGCGGACTGAAGTGCACTGAGCAGAATCGGTATTAGTACTTGTAGTCTGAGGTGCACTGAGTAGAATCAGTACTAGTACTTGCAGACTGAAGTGCACTGCGTAAAATTGGTACTAGTACTTGCAGACTGAATTGCAATGAGTAGAATCGGTACTAGTACTTGCAGACTGAAGTGCACTGAGTAGAATCGGTACTAGTACTTGCAGACTGAAGTGCACTGCGTAAAATTGGTACTAGTACTTGCAGACTGAAGTGCACTGAGTAGAATCAGTACTTGTACTTGCAGACTGAAGTGCACTGAGTAGAATCGGTACTAGTACTTGCAGACTGAAGTGTACTGCGCATAATTGGTACTAGTACTTGCAGACTGAAGTGTACTGCGTATAATTGGTACTAGTACTTGCAGACTGAAGTGCACTGAGTAGAATCCGTACTAGTACTTACAGACTGAAGTGCACTGAGTAGAATCGGTACTAGTACTTGCAGACTGAAGTACACTGCGTAAAATTGGTACTAGTACTTGCAGACTGAAGTGCACTGAGTAGAATTGGTACTAGTACTTGCAGACTGAAGTGCACTGAGTAGAATCGGTACTAGTACTTGCAGACTGAAGTGTACTGCGTATAATTGGTACTAGTACTTGCAGACTGAAGTGCACTGAGTAGAATCGGTACTAGTACTTACAGACTGAAGTGCACTGAGCAGAATCAGTACTAGTACTTGCAGACTGAAGTGCACTGAGCAGAATCAGTACTAGTACTTGCAGACTGAATTGCAGTGAGTAGAATCGGTACTAGTACTTGCAGACTGAAGTGCACCGAGTAGAATCGATAGTAGTACTTGCAGACTGAAGTGCAGAGTAGAATCGGTACTAGTACTTGCAGACTGACGTGCACTGCGTAAAATTGGTACTAGTACTTGCAGACTGAATTGCAATGAGTAGAATCGGTACTAGTACTTGCAGACTGAAGTGCACTGAGTAGAATCGGTACTAGTACTTGCGGACTGAAGTGCACTGAGCAGAATCGGTACTAGTACTTGCAGACTGAATTGCAGTGAGTAGAATCGGTACTAGTACTTGCAGACTGAAGTGCACTGAGTAGAATCAGTACTAGTGCTTGCAGACTGAAGTGCACTAAGTAGAATCGGTGCTAGTACTTGCAGACTGAAGTGCACTGAGTAGAATCCGTACTAGTACTTACAGACTGAAGTGCACTGAGTAGAATCGGTACTAGTACTTGCAGACTGAAGTGCACTGCGTAAAATTGGTACTAGTACTTGCAGACTGAAGTGCACTGAGTAGAATTGGTACTAGTACTTGCAGACTGAAGTGCACTGAGTAGAATCGGTACTAGTACTTGCAGACTGAAGTGCACTGAGTAGAATCGGTACTAGTACTTGCAGACTGAAGTGCACTGAGTAGAATCGGTACTAGTACTTGCAGACTGAAGTGCACTGCGTAAAATTGGTACTAGTACTTGCAGACTGAAGTGCACTGAGTAGAATCAGTACTAGTTCTTGCAGAATGAAGTGCACTGTGTAGAATGGACTCTGGTCCTTGCAGACTAAAGTGCACTGTGTAAAAACAGGATGCTGGACCTTGCAGACTTAAGTGCACTGCGTAAAATTGGTACTAGTACTTGCAGACTGAAGTGCACTGAGTAGAATCGGTACTAGTACTTGCAGACTGAAGTGTACTGCGTATAATTGGTACTAGTACTTGCAGACTGAAGTGTACTGCGTATAATTGGTACTAGTACTTGCAGACTGAAGTGCACTGAGTAGAATCGGTACTAGTACTTACAGACTGAAGTGCACTGAGTAGAATCAGTACTAGTACTTGCAGACTGAAGTGCACTGAGCAGAATCAGTACTAGTACTTGCAGACTGAATTGCAGTGAGTAGAATCGGTACTAGTACTTGCAGACTGAAGTGCACCGAGTAGAATCGATAGTAGTACTTGCAGACTGAAGTGCACTGAGTAGAATCAGTACTAGTACTTGCAGACTGAAGTGCACTGCGTAAAATTGGTACTAGTACTTGCAGACTGAATTGCAATGAGTAGATCGGTACTAGTACTTGCAGACTGAAGTGCACTGAGTAGAATCGGTACTAGTACTTGCGGACTGAAGTGCACTGAGCAGAATCGGTATTAGTACTTGTAGTCTGAGGTGCACTGAGTAGAATCAGTACTAGTACTTGCAGACTGAAGTGCACTGCGTAAAATTGGTACTAGTACTTGCAGACTGAATTGCAATGAGTAGAATCGGTACTAGTACTTGCAGACTGAAGTGCACTGAGTAGAATCGGTACTAGTACTTGCAGACTGAAGTGCACTGAGCAGAATTGGTACTAGTACTTGCAGACTGAATTGCAGTGAGTAGAATCGGTACTAGTACTTGCAGACTGAAGTGCACTGAGTAGAATCAGTACTAGTGCTTGCAGACTGAAGTGCACTAAGTAGAATCGGTGCTAGTACTTGCAGACTGAAGTGCACTGAGTAGAATCCGTACTAGTACTTACAGACTGAAGTGCACTGAGTAGAATCGGTACTAGTACTTGCAGACTGAAGTGCACTGAGTAGAATCAGTACTAGTACTTGCAGACTGAAGTGCAGTGAGTAGAATCGGTACTAGTACTTGCAGACTGAAGTGCAATGAGTAGAATCGGTACTAGTACTTGCAGACTGAAGTGCACTGAGTAGAATCGGTACTAGTACTTGCGGACTGAAGTGCACTGAGCAGAATCGGTACTAGTACTTGCAGACTGAATTGCAGTGAGTAGAATCGGTACTAGTACTTGCAGACTGAAGTGCACTGAGTAGAATCAGTACTAGTGCTTGCAGACTGAAGTGCACTAAGTAGAATCGGTGCTAGTACTTGCAGACTGAAGTGCACTGAGTAGAATCCGTACTAGTACTTACAGACTGAAGTGCACTGAGTAGAATCGGTACTAGTACTTGCAGACTGAAGTGCACTGCGTAAAATTGGTACTAGTACTTGCAGACTGAAGTGCACTGAGTAGAATTGGTACTAGTACTTGCAGACTGAAGTGCACTGAGTAGAATCGGTACTAGTACTTGCAGACTGAAGTGCACTGAGTAGAATCGGTACTAGTACTTGCAGACTGAAGTGCACTGAGTAGAATCGGTACTAGTACTTGCAGTCTGAAGTGCACTGCGTAAAATTGGTACTAGTACTTGCAGACTGAAGTGCACTGAGTAGAATCAGTACTAGTACTTGCAGACTGAAGTGCACTGAGTAGAATCGGTACTAGTACTTGCAGACTGAAGTGTACTGCGCATAATTGGTACTAGTACTTGCAGACTGAAGTGTACTGCGTATAATTGGTACTAGTACTTGCAGACTGAAGTGCACTGAGTAGAATCCGTACTAGTACTTACAGACTGAAGTGCACTGAGTAGAATCGGTACTAGTACTTGCAGACTGAAGTGCACTGCGTAAAATTGGTACTAGTACTTGCAGACTGAAGTGCACTGAGTAGAATTGGTACTAGTACTTGCAGACTGAAGTGCACTGAGTAGAATCGGTACTAGTACTTGCAGACTGAAGTGTACTGCGTATAATTGGTACTAGTACTTGCAGACTGAAGTGCACTGAGTAGAATCGGTACTAGTACTTACAGACTGAAGTGCACTGAGCAGAATCAGTACTAGTACTTGCAGACTGAAGTGCACTGAGCAAAATCAGTACTAGTACTTGCAGACTGAATTGCAGTGAGTAGAATCGGTACTAGTACTTGCAGACTGAAGTGCACCGAGTAGAATCGATAGTAGTACTTGCAGACTGAAGTGCACTGAGTAGAATCGGTACTAGTACTTGCAGACTGACGTGCACTGCGTAAAATTGGTACTAGTACTTGCAGACTGAATTGCAATGAGTAGAATCGGTACTAGTACTTGCAGACTGAAGTGCACTGAGTAGAATCGGTACTAGTACTTGCGGACTGAAGTGCACTGAGCAGAATCGGTACTAGTACTTGCAGACTGAATTGCAGTGAGTAGAATCGGTACTAGTACTTGCAGACTGAAGTGCACTGAGTAGAATCAGTACTAGTGCTTGCAGACTGAAGTGCACTAAGTAGAATCGGTGCTAGTACTTGCAGACTGAAGTGCACTGAGTAGAATCCGTACTAGTACTTACAGACTGAAGTGCACTGAGTAGAATCGGTACTAGTACTTGCAGACTGAAGTGCACTGCGTAAAATTGGTACTAGTACTTGCAGACTGAAGTGCACTGAGTAGAATTGGTACTAGTACTTGCAGACTGAAGTGCACTGAGTAGAATCGGTACTAGTACTTGCAGACTGAAGTGCACTGAGTAGAATCGGTACTAGTACTTGCAGACTGAAGTGCACTGAGTAGAATCGGTACTAGTACTTGCAGACTGAAGTGCACTGCGTAAAATTGGTACTAGTACTTGCAGACTGAAGTGCACTGAGTAGAATCGGTACTAGTACTTGCAGACTGAAGTGCACTGAGTAGAATCGGTACTAGTACTTGCAGACTGAAGTGCACTGAGTAGAATCAGTACTAGTTCTTGCAGAATGAAGTGCACTGTGTAGAATGGACTCTGGTCCTTGCAGACTAAAGTGCACTGTGTAAAAACAGGATGCTGGACCTTGCAGACTTAAGTGCACTGCGTAAAATTGGTACTAGTACTTGCAGACTGAAGTGCACTGAGTAGAATCGGTACTAGTACTTGCAGACTGAAGTGTACTGCGTATAATTGGTACTAGTACTTGCAGACTGAAGTGTACTGCGTATAATTGGTACTAGTACTTGCAGACTGAAGTGCACTGAGTAGAATCGGTACTAGTACTTACAGACTGAAGTGCACTGAGTAGAATCAGTACTAGTACTTGCAGACTGAAGTGCACTAAGCAGAATCAGTACTAGTACTTGCAGACTGAATTGCAGTGAGTAGAATCAGTACTAGTACTTGCAGACTGAAGTGCACCGAGTAGAATCGATAGTAGTACTTGCAGACTGAAGTGCACTGAGTAGAATCGGTACTAGTACTTGCAGACTGAAGTGCACTGCGTAAAATTGGTACTAGTACTTGCAGACTGAATTGCAATGAGTAGAATCGGTACTAGTACTTGCAGACTGAAGTGCACTGAGTAGAATCGGTACTAGTACTTGCGGACTGAAGTGCACTGAGCAGAATCGGTACTAGTACTTGCAGACTGAATTGCAGTGAGTAGAATCAGTACTAGTACTTGCAGACTGAAGTGCACTGAGTAGAATCAGTACTAGTGCTTGCAGACTGAAGTGCACTAAGTAGAATCGGTGCTAGTACTTGCAGACTGAAGTGCACTGAGTAGAATCCGTACTAGTACTTACAGACTGAAGTGCACTGAGTAGAATCGGTACTAGTACTTGCAGACTGAAGTGCACTGAGTAGAATCAGTACTAGTACTTGCAGACTGAAGTGCACTGAGTAGAATTGGTACTAGTACTTGCAGACTGAAGTGCACTGAGTAGAATCAGTACTAGTACTTGCAGACTGAAGTGCACTGAGTAGAATCAGTACTAGTACTTGCAGACTGAATTGCAGTGAGTAGAATCGGTACTAGTACTTGCAGACTGAAGTGCACCGAGTAGAATCGATAGTAGTACTTGCAGACTGAAGTGCACTGAGTAGAATCGGTACTAGTACTTGCAGACTGACGTGCACTGCGTAAAATTGGTACTAGTACTTGCAGACTGAATTGCAATGAGTAGAATCGGTACTAGTACTTGCAGACTGAAGTGCACTGAGTAGAATCGGTACTAGTACTTGCGGACTGAAGTGCACTGAGCAGAATCGGTACTAGTACTTGCAGACTGAATTGCAGTGAGTAGAATCGGTACTAGTACTTGCAGACTGAAGTGCACTGAGTAGAATCAGTACTAGTGCTTGCAGACTGAAGTGCACTAAGTAGAATCGGTGCTAGTACTTGCAGACTGAAGTGCACTGAGTAGAATCCATACTAGTACTTACAGACTGAATTGCACTGAGTAGAATCGGTACTAGTACTTGCAGACTGAAGTGCACTGCTTAAAATTGGTACTAGTACTTGCAGACTGAAGTGCACTGAGTAGAATTGGTACTAGTACTTGCAGACTGAAGTGCACTGAGTAGAATCGGTACTAGTACTTGCAGACTGAAGTGCACTGAGTAGAATCGGTACTAGTACTTGCAGACTGAAGTGCACTGAGTAGAATCGGTACTAGTACTTGCAGACTGAAGTGCACTGCGTAAAATTGGTACTAGTACTTGCAGACTGAAGTGCACTGAGTAGAATCAGTACTAGTACTTGCAGACTGAAGTGCACTGAGTAGAATCGGTACTAGTACTTGCAGACTGAAGTGTACTGCGCATAATTGGTACTAGTACTTGCAGACTGAAGTGTACTGCGTATAATTGGTACTAGTACTTGCAGACTGAAGTGCACTAAGTAGAATCCGTACTAGTACTTACAGACTGAAGTGCACTAAGTAGAATCGGTACTAGTACTTGCAGACTGAAGTGCACTGCGTAAAATTGGTACTAGTACTTGCAGACTGAAGTGCACTGAGTAGAATTGGTACTAGTACTTGCAGACTGAAGTGCACTGAGTAGAATCGGTACTAGTACTTGCAGACTGAAGTGTACTGCGTATAATTGGTACTAGTACTTGCAGACTGAAGTGCACTGAGTAGAATCGGTACTAGTACTTACAGACTGAAGTGCACTGAGCAGAATCAGTACTAGTACTTGCAGACTGAAGTGCACTGAGCAGAATCAGTACTAGTACTTGCAGACTGAATTGCAGTGAGTAGAATCGGTACTAGTACTTGCAGACTGAAGTGCACCGAGTAGAATCGATAGTAGTACTTGCAGACTGAAGTGCACTGAGTAGAATCGGTACTAGTACTTGCAGACTGACGTGCACTGCGTAAAATTGGTACTAGTACTTGCAGACTGAATTGCAATGAGTAGAATCGGTACTAGTACTTGCAGACTGAAGTGCACTGAGTAGAATCGGTACTAGTACTTGCGGACTGAAGTGCACTGAGCAGAATCGGTACTAGTGCTTGCAGACTGAATTGCAGTGAGTAGAATCGGTACTAGTACTTGCAGACTGAAGTGCACTGAGTAGAATCAGTACTAGTGCTTGCAGACTGAAGTGCACTAAGTAGAATCGGTGCTAGTACTTGCAGACTGAAGTGCACTGAGTAGAATCCGTACTAGTACTTACAGACTGAAGTGCACTGAGTAGAATCGGTACTAGTACTTGCAGACTGAAGTGCACTGCGTAAAATTGGTACTAGTACTTGCAGACTGAAGTGCACTGAGTAGAATTGGTACTAGTACTTGCAGACTGAAGTGCACTGAGTAGAATCGGTACTAGTACTTGCAGACTGAAGTGCACTGAGTAGAATCGGTACTAGTACTTGCAGACTGAAGTGCACTGAGTAGAATCGGTACTAGTACTTGCAGACTGAAGTGCACTGCGTAAAATTGGTACTAGTACTTGCAGACTGAAGTGCACTGAGTAGAATCAGTACTAGTACTTGCAGACTGAAGTGTACTGAGTAGAATCGGTACTAGTACTTGCAGACTGAAGTGCACTGAGTAGAATCAGTACTAGTTCTTGCAGAATGAAGTGCACTGTGTAGAATGGACACTGGTCCTTGCAGACTAAAGTGCACTGTGTAAAAACAGGATGCTGGACCTTGCAGACTTAAGTGCACTGCGTAAAATTGGTACTAGTACTTGCAGACTGAAGTGCACTGAGTAGAATCGGTACTAGTACTTGCAGACTGAAGTGTACTGCGTATAATTGGTACTAGTACTTGCAGACTGAAGTGTACTGCGTATAATTGGTACTAGTACTTGCAGACTGAAGTGCACTGAGTAGAATCGGTACTAGTACTTACAGACTGAAGTGCACTGAGCAGAATCAGTACTAGTACTTGCAGACTGAAGTGCACTGAGCAGAATCAGTACTAGTACTTGCAGACTGAATTGCAGTGAGTAGAATCGGTACTAGTACTTGCAGACTGAAGTGCACCGAGTAGAATCGATAGTAGTACTTGCAGACTGAAGTGCACTGAGTAGAATCGGTACTAGTACTTGCAGACTGAAGTGCACTGCGTAAAATTGGTACTAGTACTCGCAGACTGAATTGCAATGAGTAGATCGGTACTAGTACTTGCAGACTGAAGTGCACTGAGTAGAATCGGTACTAGTACTTGCGGACTGAAGTGCACTGAGCAGAATCGGTATTAGTACTTGTAGTCTGAGGTGCACTGAGTAGAATCAGTACTAGTACTTGCAGACTGAATTGCACTGCGTAAAATTGGTACTAGTACTTGCAGACTGAATTGCAATGAGTAGAATCGGTACTAGTACTTGCAGACTGAAGTGCACTGAGTAGAATCGGTACTAGTACTTACAGACTTAAGTGCACTGAGTAGAATCCGTACTAGTACTTACAGACTGAAGTGCACTGAGTAGAATCGGTACTAGTACTTGCAGACTGAAGTGCACTGCGTAAAATTGGTACTAGTACTTGCAGACTGAAGTGCACTGAGTAGAATTGGTACTAGTACTTGCAGACTGAAGTGCACTGAGTAGAATCGGTACTAGTACTTGCAGACTGAAGTGCACTGAGTAGAATCGGTACTAGTACTTGCAGACTGAAGTGCACTGAGTAGAATCGGTACTAGTACTTGCAGACTGAAGTGCACTGCGTAAAATTGGTACTAGTACTTGCAGACTGAAGTGCACTGAGTAGAATCAGTACTAGTACTTGCAGACTGAAGTGTACTGAGTAGAATCGGTACTAGTACTTGCAGACTGAAGTGTACTGCGTATAATTGGTACTAGTACTTGCAGACTGAAGTGCACTGAGTAGAATCGGTACTAGTACTTACAGACTGAAGTGCACTGAGCAGAATCAGTACTAGTACTTGCAGACTGAATTGCAGTGAGTAGAATCGGTACTAGTACTTGCAGACTGAAGTGCACCGAGTAGAATCGATAGTAGTACTTGCAGACTGAAGTGCACTGAGTAGAATCGGTACTAGTACTTGCAGACTGAAGTGCACTGCGTAAAATTGGTACTAGTACTCGCAGACTGAATTGCAATGAGTAGATCGGTACTAGTACTTGCAGACTGAAGTGCACTGAGTAGAATCGGTACTAGTACTTGCGGACTGAAGTGCACTGAGCAGAATCGGTATTAGTACTTGTAGTCTGAGGTGCACTGAGTAGAATCAGTACTAGTACTTGCAGACTGAATTGCACTGCGTAAAATTGGTACTAGTACTTGCAGACTGAATTGCAATGAGTAGAATCGGTACTAGTACTTGCAGACTGAAGTGCACTGAGTAGAATCGGTACTAGTACTTGCAGACTGAAGTGCACTGCGTAAAATTGGTACTAGTACTTGCAGACTGAAGTGCACTGAGTAGAATCAGTACTAGTACTTGCAGACTGAAGTGTACTGAGTAGAATCGGTACTAGTACTTGCAGACTGAAGTGCACTGAGTAGAATCAGTACTAGTTCTTGCAGAATGAAGTGCACTGTGTAGAATGGACACTGGTCCTTGCAGACTAAAGTGCACTGTGTAAAAACAGGATGCTGGACCTTGCAGACTTAAGTGCACTGCGTAAAATTGGTACTAGTACTTGCAGACTGAAGTGCACTGAGTAGAATCGGTACTAGTACTTGCAGACTGAAGTGTACTGCGTATAATTGGTACTAGTACTTGCAGACTGAAGTGTACTGCGTATAATTGGTACTAGTACTTGCAGACTGAATTGCAATGAGTAGAATCGGTACTAGTACTTGCAGACTGAAGTGCACTGAGTAGAATCGGTACTAGTACTTGCGGACTGAAGTGCACTGAGCAGAATCAGTACTAGTACTTGCAGACTGAATTGCAGTGAGTAGAATCGGTACTAGTACTTGCAGAATGAAGTGCACTGAGTAGAATCAGTACTAGTGCTTGCAGACTGAAGTGCACTAAGTAGAATCGGTTATAGTACTTGCAGACTGAAGTGCACTGAGTAGAATCGGTACTAGTACTTGCAGACTGAAGTGCACTGAGTAGAATCGGTACTAGTACTTGCAGACTGAAGTGCACTGCGTAAAATTGGTACTAGTACGTGCAGACTGAAGTGCACTGAGTAGAATTGGTACTAGTACTTGCAGACTGAAGTGCACTGAGTAGAATCGGTACTAGTACTTGCAGACTGAAGTGCACTGAGTAGAATCGGTACTAGTACTTGCAGACTGAAGTGCACTGAGTAGAATCGGTACTAGTACTTGCAGACTGAAGTGCACTGCGTAAAATTGGTACTAGTACTTGCAGACTGAAGTGCACTGAGTAGAATCAGTACTAGTACTTGCAGACTGAACTGCACTGAGTAGAATCAGTACTAGTTTTGCAGAATGAAGTGCACTGTGTAGAATGGACACTGGTCCTTGCAGACTAAAGTGCACTGTGTAAAAACAGGATGCTGGACCTTGCAGACTTAAGTGCACTGAATAGAATGGATACTGGTCCTTTCAGACTAAAGTACACTGTGTAGAATGGTGGCTAGTAATGTACTTGCTGGAACTAGCAGATAGAAACACAACAGGGATCTGGAATACAGTAAGAAATTGCGTCTGCGAGCCAGTAGCAGATCACAGTAGTTTAGTTTTTATGGCACTGGTGTTCTCACCAGAACAGCCTTAAATAGGGAGCAATATCCCCTGATACTGGTCCTTGCTGACTATAGTGCACTGCGTAGAATGGATGCTGGTCCGTACAGACCGAAGTGCACTGTATAGAAAGACTGCGTAGGGAACATACTGTGACCATAGCAGCATAAACGCACCGTCTGGGCTTCCACAGCGCCGCTCAATGCATCACCTTGGCTTGGAAGGGGTTAATGTTTTGTGGTGGGAGGAACGTAGAGAGAGGGTCCGAGGGGCTGATTGGCTGGATCATGTATAGGGGCTGGCCTGTCATACATATAGGCTGCTGACATGGTACTTCCTCCCTCTTTTCAGCTCTTCTCGTGGAACTGCTAAGTATTCATTTTGTAAATTACTTAATTTCCTATAACCCTTTCCTCTAGCGCTTTATTCCTTTTTCTCCCTATATTCTCCCTTCTAACCTCTCCCTGCCTTTTTCTTTATCTTACCTTCTCCTACACTATTCCTTCCTTGTCATTTTGCAGCCTCCCCTCCCCACCCCCCTCCTTTTCTCCTCATGTCGAGACCTAGGCGCAGCGCAGGGCTCCCCGCACGGCTCATGGACACTGCTGTTGGCAAGGGGTAGACCTGCTGCGCCCGCTGCACACCCGCTCTGCTGCAGAAGTCTGCGGCCGTGCGCGGCCGTGCTCGGCCGCCCGCCCGCCCGCGCTTCCCTGAGGCCTCCGTCACCGCCGCTGGCTGCGGCGCTGGACGGAGCGCCGGAGGTCTGCGGCCGCCTGAGGGGGGACACACTCTCATCGGGGGGGAGGGGGGATCGCGCGGCTGCCAGACGCCAGGGGTCTGGGCAGCTTCGCGTGCCACTTCTCACACAGTGAATTGGGGGGCCCATATGAGGCCTGTTCCTGCTCCATAGGTACATGCTCACGGCAGGCGCCCTCCTGTGGCAGGGCGGGGCGACACACCCGCTCTGCGGCTGCGGATGGGCTACTGCCGCCGGCGGACATTGCTGGGACTGTCGGCCTGGGGCGTGCCACGTCCGCCCGCGGTGGGACGGGCCACCTGGCCTCTCCTGCCGTGGTTGGACCCGTGATGCCGGCCCCTCACGGGTCGGCTCGTGGCCCGCTTTGTACTGCCGCCAGCCGTCACCGTGCAGCCCTACCGGTCTCATACGGGGGCGGCGTGCGACGGCAGGAGGCGAGCGATCTGTCCCTCCCCGCGTCCAGATGTCTGCTTCCGTAGCTGCAGCGGACAGCCCTCAGTCCGACGTTGAGCTGCCTCTTTCTAGTGGCGACTCTCCGGCTTCTCCTCCTGGGGCCTTGCTCCCGACGGGAGGTTTGCGTACCTCCCGTGGGGCGCGCGACTCGCGTGCCGGGTCTGATCTTAGAGCTCCTGTCACGGCGGCTGCACCCGTGGTGGACGCCACCATCTTGTCCGCCATTTGTGCTGCTGTCGTGTCGACGGTGGCTCCCTTGTTATCCTCCGTACCCGGGAGACCGGGATGGGCCGCCGCTTTTTTGGCCGATAACAATGCGCAATCTCTTACCCCGCTCCTGTCCTCTGGCGTGACGGTCGCCCCGCCTGCCCCACTCCCGACGGCTGCGGGTCCGTTGGGGGAACGGGGGAACATTGTCGCTTTTGTTTCCCCAGCCGCGGACGTTGGGCCAGGAATGGAGTCAGTCGGCGCATCTACAAGTCGTACGGCGGCTGCTCGGACGGATGGAGTTCCCCCTTGTACTGGTGAGTCTTCATCGGACCCTGACTGGTCCAAGGGGAGCGCAGTTACCCCCGTAGTAGGGGGGGATCTTGTACTCAGTCCCGCTCCTCTTGCAGCGGCAGCAGTGCGCGTAGGGTTACCGGCAAGCGCGATAGGCACAGGGGCACGGACTCTTCCCTTGCCTCCACGTCCTCAGAGGGTGTGTCCTCCTCCTGCGACGGTTTGCACAGGGTCAAGCGTCGCAAACGCCGCGAGCGACGGCATTCAACCTCTTCCGCCTCGCAAGTGTCGGGGGAGTCGGACACCGTTCACTGCGCCAACACGGCAGTGCACCGTGGTCTCCGGCCCCGGGTCTGAGACCGGATCCGTAAGGGCCTATCTGTCTATATTTTTGCTCTTACTAGTGATGCTCGTATAGCCTTGCTTTCGGCTAAGCAAAAGGGCCGGGGCAGCGAGGATGCTTTGCGCTCCTACCAGACTTGAGTTAGGTGCATGTTGATCTTTGCGGCGTGTTACTCAGAGTCGCGCCCAGACGAACACATGAACATCGTGCGCCTTCAATTCCTTATACACGTGCTGTACCATACTTGGCGGCGTTAATACTGGGACTTCTGGCGCGAACAGCATGGGCGGCAGATCTATACCTTCGGTAAAAAGGAGGTGGGATTGTGCTCGGAGCTGACGCAGGGTCCAGCCGGTACAGCAGGAACGTCGGGTTCCACGACCTGCCTCTCATTCTGCCAGCTTTTGAGGGGGTTCATTGCGCGCGGGGCATGGTTAATTCTTCGCTTTCAATCCTGCCCAATGCGGTTTGGGGCGGCGGTGTCGCATTCGTCACTCCTGCATCAGCTGTGGCGGAGGCCACGGGATCAAGGACTGCCCCAGTACACGGCACAGGGGTAATTCCGGCCCGCAGAGCCGCGCTCCCGCGGCCCCAAGCGCTGGCCACAGCCCCCACCCCAATTAGACTTCGGGCGCTCATACCCTGGCTGCGACGGTTCCCGCGGCCGGTGGACGCCCTATTCTTACACTCGGGTTTTCGCACCTGGTTGTCTCTTGCCGATACATGGACTGGCGGATCCCGGGGCTAGTACGAACTTGCATTCGGCTCGGGAGTTTCCGGGCGTGCTCTGGCAGAAGGTTGCGGCTGCATTGTCGTTGGGCGGGATGATAGGCTTTCGCATCCATCTTTCCTGTCCTCTCGGGTCATCGGTTAATGAGGCTATCCCTATTATCAGGTAGGGTCGTTTACCTATCTGTAAGTTTGATTCGGCCATAGATGCCATTCGGTCGTTTGGTCCGGGGGCGGTGATGTGTGAATTGGACATCGCGTCAGCATTTCGCTCCTCCCGCTGCACCCTTTCGCCTTTCGATTTATGGGTTTTCAACTGGATGATGGCTAATACATCCATCGCTGCCTCCCTGTGGGTTTTTTCTCTCTCATGCGCTGACTTTGCAAGGTGCAGTTCTTTCCTCCGCTGGGGTCTGCAGCAGCCGACGGGCGAGCGGGGTATGTCGCACTACCTGGATGATTTTCTTTTGCTCGGCCCACCTGGCTCTGTTCGCTGCGTCGTCTTGCTGCGGTGGCCATTGGCAGGGTCCCTCCGCCTCCTTGTTTACCTCGGGATTCAGATGGATACGGTCGGTAGTCTCTGAAGGCTCCTTGGGGACAAGGTGTTGCGTCTTCCCGATGGTATCCTCTATGAGCTCGCCGCGGACAAGCTTACTCTACAACAGGCTCAATCCTTCTTGGGCCTGTTTCTTTTTGCTTGGAAGGTTATCCCAATGGGTAGAGTTTTTCTGTGGGAAATTGAAACGGGCGACAGTTGGGATTAGACGCCCTCATCATTTTCTTAGTTTAGCACTCGAGGGATTTACGTATTTGGGACGGATTTCTAGTTCGTTTCACCTCCTCTCTGTAGCTTTTCACGGACGCCTCTGGTGCTAGCGATTCTTGCTGTTGCTGGATATTTTTCCCATACTGGGCGCAGTGGCGCTCTGGCGCTATGCCCTGCGTAACAAACAGGTGGTCTTCTGGTGCGACAATTTGGGCGTGGTTTTTGCCATCATTAGGCAGGAGTCCACATCCTTGCTGGACTGCGGGTCTTCGCGCAGATAGTCTTGCTATGCTGGGTGACCAACATTACGTTGCGAGACAAGCATGTCCCGGCCGAGCGCAACGAAATTGATGATACCCTTTCTCGCGGCGACTGGCAGTGGTTTCGGCAGTTAGCTCCTGCAGCTCTAATCCAAGGGGACTTCTGTCCTGCTTCTGTGTGCGGATTGGAAGATTTAGCCCACAGGTCTTTGGCTCCTGCAACTTTTACGGCTTATCTGGCCGAATCGCTACCTTCTGGAGAGGGGCCATAGTGGGTAAGACCCCTCACAAGGCAGATGGCCCATAGTTGCATTGAATTCGGGATGTCTGGGATGGTGGCAGAAGGCCGATCCCATAACATCTGGGTAGCAGGCCCTCAGGGATAGTGGCAGAAGGCCGATCCCATAACATCTGGGTAGCAGGCCCTCAGGGATAGTGGCAGAAGGCCGATCCCATAACATCTGGGTAGCAGGCCCTTAGGGATGGTGGCAGTAGGCCGACCCCATAACATATGGGTAGCAGGCCTTCAGGGATAGTGGCAGAAGGCCGATCCCATAACATCTGGGTAGCAGGCCCTCAGGGATGGTGGCAGAAGGCCGATCCCAGAACATCGGGTCAGAAGGCCCTCCAACATTTAGGTTATTATTTCAATTATAATTTTGAGATATTTTATTTTCATGAGCTGTCTGCTTTCTGCTATGGGTGATAAATATTTTCAACCGTCCCTTAGTTAGACAGGGAGTTTTTTCATCCAAGTTTAGATTTAATAGGCCTTCCTTTCAGTCAATGAAGGCCGGCGACGTACGCCCCGAAGGTTTGGGGTGTAGGATTCAGCGCTCACGATACGAGGATACGGGGATACGATATGGGGATACGAGGTTCGCCTCTTCATGGCGGCCTTTACGATGGCCTTCCACGGTGCGCTCAGGGTGGGTGAGCCGGGGTCCGTCTCTCGGACTTCTGCCTCGCCCATGCTGGCGGCCCGCGTCGTCGTATGCCCCGACGGTTTGTGGTGTCGGATTCAGCGCTCCAAGACGGACGTAGTCGGCAGGGGGCAGTGGGTTCGAATGGGTCAGGCTCGTGCGCGGGGCATTTGTCCAATGGCCGCGGCCCAGGCTTATTCGTCCCTTCGGCCTCCAACGCCCACTGGGTGGCTCGTCCATCGTGACGGTTCCCCGTTGTCCAGATATCACTCCCGGTCGGTTTTGGAACGTTGTCTTTTGTACCTGGGTCTATCTCCGGCCGACACTGGGACTCACTCTTTCCGCATCGGCGCTGCGTCAGCAGCCGCTGCGGCGGGTTGGTCCGAAGTCGAAGTCCGGGCACAGGGTAGGTGGAGGTCTGGTGCAGTCATACGCTATATCAGGCTTTTTCCTCCCAGTGCGCCCCTTTGAGGACTAGCCGCTCGTCGCAGTTGCACTTTGCGATTGCGGGGGCCTTGAGGAATTTTTGTTTTATCGTTGGTTTTAATTACGGCTTTTGCCGGCTAATGAAGTTTTGTGTTTTTGCCTCAAGTCAAATTGGGCGACCCTTCCCCCCAAAACCCCCTCCCCGTTAGGGACGCAGTTAGGTTGCCCATCTACTACTCATACTATCTTTATTTTGTTTATTAACCTGCGTCACACCCTTCTTTTGCAGGACGGCGGTTAGATCCGCACTTTATATGATTTGACGGTCATTAATACATCTACTGGCTGTTCGTGTCTGCTCTGGCCTGCGACACAACCCGGCCGGAGCTGCAGGCTGTGCGCTGGTGGGGGCGTAGAGGCCTCCGCTGGGGACGGCCTGCGGGACTGGCTTCGGGCGGCAGTTGGCCGATTTGGGTACCCGCGGTTTCTGGTCTTGCATCTGGGTGGCAATGATCTGGTGCGCCGCACTGGGCTCGACATTCGCCTCGAGATCAGACGTCAGCTGTTGGAACTTATGGCTGACTGGCCGTTTTGCCTGATCCTCTGGTCAGACATCGTCCCTCGGCGGTCTTGGCGTGGAGCCTTTAACCCCGGGGCGATTGACCTAGTTCGGAGGCGGGTCAATTCGGTTGTCGGTCGTGCTGTCCTCCAGCATGGCGGCCTGGTCGTGCCGCACGGTGGTATCTCCTTACGTGATCCGACACAATACTGGTCTGACGGGGTGCATTTGTCGCCGGCTGGCATGCTGATCTTCTTGGAGGACATTATTCAAATTCTTAGGCCCCTTTAGGTAGTTTTTCTTGGGTTCCGTTGCGTTAGTCCGTGTTCTACTTTTAGGTCTCTTTAGTTAGTTTTGTTCTGCTTTTTAGCTCCCTTTAGTTAGTCTTTTCGGAGTAGGTGGCGGTGGCAGGTTGGTAACCTGGCAGTTGGCCGGTTTCTGAACGGTTACTTAATTTTAATTATGAGTTCAAGGTTAGTAAGTTTGGGTGTACTTTTAGGTAAATTTTATAGTTTTATAATTAGTTTACGGGCATCGCTTTACCAAGTGGGTCCATATAACTGGTATAAACATATGTTGATGGCGGGGCCGGTGGCCCAATTTTTACCATGTAGGGGCGGAGCGTACCTCCGTCCCTGCAACTGTTGGTGGGCAGGGGTAGTGGCAGAAGGACGACCCCTGTCCTTGGATTTTTTATTTTCGATGTCTGGGATGGAGGCAGGAGGCCGATCCCGGAACATCTGGGGCAGAAGGCTCCCTCACACATATGTTTTTTATTGCTTGTTTTTCTGTATTATAACATTGATTACCTATGTTACGTTTATCATGCTTAACTGTTCTTCTCCCCGCCACCTTAGTTAGAGAGGGAAGTCTGCATTTTAGTTTTAGTATTTAATAGGCCTTCCTCTCAGTCAGAAGATAAAAGCTGACCCCTTTCACGCCAATTACAGTTGTTCTGTCGTTATTTTATAAGATAAGTGTGCTTGAGTGGCACGTGGATGCATCTGACGTGTGGGGTTTAAGACTGCGTAGGGAACATACTGTGACCATAGCAGCATAAACGCACCGTCTGGGCTTCCGCAGCGCCGCTCAATGCATCACCTTGGCTTGGAAGGGGTTAATGTTTTGTGGTGGGAGGAACATAGAGAGAGGGTCCGAGGGGCTGATTGGCTGGATCATGCATAGGGGCTGGCCTGTCATACATATAGGCTGCTGACATGGTACATCCTCCCTCTTTTCAGCTTTTCTCGTGACCCGCCCTCCCGCCCTGGGGACTTGGTTTTGTTTTTATTTCATTTGTTCTACAGTCGGGTTCATTGTGTCGGCTTTTGGTGGCCGGTTTCTGAACGGTTACTTAATTTTAATTATGAGTTCAAGGTTAGTAAGTTTGGGTGTACTTTTAGGTAAATTTTATAGTTTTATAATTAGTTTACGGGCATCGCTTTACCAAGTGGGTCCATATAACTGGTATAAACATATGTGGATGGCGGGGCCGGTGGCCCAATTTTTACCATGTAGGGGCGGAGCGTACCTCCGTCCCTGCAACTGTTGGTGGGCAGGGGTAGTGGCAGAAAGTCGACCTCTGTCCTTGGATTTTTGATTTTCGATGTCTGGGATGGAGGCAGGAGGCCGATCCCGGAACATCTGGGGCAGAAGGCTCCCTCACACATATGTTTTTTATTGCTTGTTTTTCTGTATTATAATGTAGTGATGAGCGGGTTCGGATCCTCGGAATCCGACCCGCCCGAACTTCACCTTTTTTTTACACGGGTCCGAGCGACTCGGATCCTCCCGCCTTGCTCGGTTAACCCGAGCGCGCCCGAACGTCATCATCCCGCTGTCGGATTCTCGCGAGACTCGGATTCTATATAAGGAGCCGCGCGTCGCCGCCATTTTCACACGTGCATTGAGATTGATAGGGAGAGGACGTGGCTGGCGTCCTCTCCGTTATAGTAGAACACAGAGTGACTTAGTTAGTTATAATTGTGGGGAGGATTGGGGACGGGGAGCAGCTGTTAGGGAGTACAGTGCAGGGTTTTGATTATACCACCAGTGAGTTTAATCCTTTGTTTCTCTGCCTGAAAAAAACGCTCCGACCACCATATCTGTGCTCACTCAGTGTGCTGCACTGCTGCATGATATATCTGTGCTGAGTGCACTGCTCTGCTCACACTGCCTAATTGTGAGGACTGGGGAGCAGTTATAGCAGGAGTACAGTGCACAGTTTTGCTGACAGTGACCACCAGTCCAGTATACGTTTGTCTGCCTGAAAAACACTCCTGTGTTTTTTTTTCTTTTCTTCATACTAGTTTAGCAGTCTGCTGACAGTGTCCACCAGGTCCGTTATACAGTATATTATATATATAAGCAGCAGTACGGTAGGCCACGGCTGTACCTACCTCTGTGTCGTCAGTGCACTCGTCGTCCATAAGTAATATAATACTATACTATCCATCCATCTACATTGTATACCTGTGGTGTTTTTTTTTTCTTCATACTAGTTTAGCAGTCTGCTGACAGTGTCCACCAGGTCCGTTATACAGTATATTATATATATAAGCAGCAGTACGGTAGGCCACGGCTGTACCTACCTCTGTGTCGTCAGTGCACTCGTCGTCCATAAGTAATATAATACTATACTATCCATCCATCTACATTGTATACCTGTGTTGTTTTTTTTTTCTTCATACTAGTTTAGCAGTCTGCTGACAGTGTCCACCAGGTCCGTTATACAGTATATTATATATATAAGCAGCAGTACGGTAGGCCACGACTGTACCTACCTCTGTGTCATCAGTGCACTCGTCGTCCATAAGTAATATAATACTATACTATCCATCCATCTACATTGTATACCTGTGTTGTTTTTTTCCTCTTCATACTAGTTTAGCAGTCTGCTGACAGTGTCCACCAGGTCCGTTATACAGTATATTATATATATAAGCAGCAGTACGGTAGGCCACGGCTGTACCTACCTCTGTGTCGTCACTCGTCGTCCATAAGTAATATAATACTATACTATCCATCCATCTACATTGTATACCTGTGTTGTTGTTTTTTTCTTCATACTAGTTTAGCAGTATGCTGACAGTGTCCACCAGGTCCGTTATACAGTATATTATATATATAAGCAGCAGTACGGTAGGCCATGGCTGTACCTACCTCTGTGTCGTCAGTGCACTCGTCGTCCATAAGTAATATAATACTATACTATCCATCCATCTACATTGTATACCTGTGTTGTTTTTTTTTTCCTTCATACTAGTTTAGCAGTCTGCTGACAGTGTCCACCAGGTCCGTTATACAGTATATTATATATATAAGCAGCAGTACGGTAGGCCACGGCTGTACCTACCTCTGTGTCGTCAGTGCACTCGTCGTCCATAAGTAATATAATACTATACTATCCACCCATCTACATTGTATACCTGTGGTGGCTTTTAGTTGTGCGCAAAATATGGAGAACAAAAATGTGGAGGTTAAAAAAATATGGAAAGATCAAGATCCACTTCCACCTCGTGCTGAAGCTGCTGCCACTAGTCATGGCCGAGATGATGAAATGCCATCAACGTCGTCTGCCAAGGCCGATGCCCAATGTCATAGTACAGAGCATGTAAAATCCAAAACACAAAAGATCAGTAAAAAAATGACCCAAAAATCAAAATTAAAAGCGTCTGAGGAGAAGCGTAAACTTGCCAATATGCCATTTACGACACGGAGTGGCAAGGAACGGCTGAGGCCCTGGCCTATGTTCATGGCTAGTGGTTCAGCTTCACATGAGGATGGAAGCACTCATCCTCTCGCTAGAAAAAAGAAAAGACTTGCGGCAAAAGCACAGCAAAGAACTGTGCGTTCTTCGAAATCACAAATCCCAAAGGAGAGTCCAATTGTGTCGGTTGCGATGCCTGACCTTCCCAACACTGGACGGGAAGAGCTTGCGCCTCTTTTTTTCTTTGCGTCATGTGCTGTTTGGGGAGTATTTTTTGGAAGGGCCATCCTGCGTGAGATGGGCCAGGTGTTTGTGCCGGCCACTAGGGTCGCTTAGCTTACTCACACAGCTACCTCATTGCACCTCTTTTTTTCTTTGCGTCATGTGCTGTTTGGGGAGTATTTTTTGGAAGGGCCATCCTGCCTGACACTGCAGTGCCACTCCTAGATGGGCCAGGTGTTTGTGTCGGCCACTAGGGTCGCTTAGCTTACTCACACAGCTACCTCATTGCGCCTCTTTTTTTCTTTGCGTCATGTGCTGTTTGGGGAGTATTTTTTGGAAGGGCCATCCTGCGTGACACTGCAGTGCCACTCCTAGATGGGCCAGGTGTTTGTGTCGGCCACTAGGGTCGCTTAGCTTACTCACACAGCTACCTCATTGCGCCTCTTTTTTTCTTTGCGTCATGTGCTGTTTGGGGAGTATTTTTTGGAAGGGCCATCCTGCCTGACACTGCAGTGCCACTCCTAGATGGGCCAGGTGTTTGTGTCGGCCACTTGTGTCGCTTAGCTTAGCCATCCAGCGACCTCGGTGCAAATTTTAGGACTAAAAATAATATTGTCAGGTGTGAGGTGTTCAGAATAGACTGGAAATGAGTGTAAATTATGGTTATTGAGGTTAATAATACTATGGGATCAAAATGACCCCCAAATTCAATGATTTAAGCTGTTTTTTTAGGGTTTTTTGAAAAAAACACCCGAATCCAAAACACACCCGAATCCGACAAAAAAAATTCGGTGAGGTTTTGCCAAAATGCGTTCGAACCCAAAACACGGCCGCGGAACCGAACCCAAAACCAAAACACAAAACCCGAAAAATTTCCGGTGCACATCACTAGTATAATGTTGATCACCCATGTTACGTTTATCATGCTTAACCATTCTTCTCCCCGCCACCATAGTTAGAGAGGGAAGTCTGCATTTTAGTTTTAGTATTTAATAGGCCTTCCTCTCAGTCAGAAAATAAAAGCTGACCCCTTTCACGCCAATTACAGTTGTTGTGTCTTTATTTTATAAGATAAATGTGCTTAAGTGGCGCGTGGATGCATCTGACGTGTGGGGTTTATGGATACTGGTCCGTGCAGACTCAAGCGTACTGTGTAAAACTGATGAAGTGCACTGCATGGAATGGATTCTGGTCCTTGCAGACTGAAGTGCACTGTGTAGAATGGATACTGGTCCTTGCAGACTGAAGTGCACTGTATAGAATGGATTCTGGTCCTTGCAGACTAAATTACACTGTATAAAATGGATACTGGTCCTTGCAGACTGAAGTGCACTGTATAGAATGGATTCTGGTCCTTGTAGACTGAAATACACTGTATAGAATGGATTCTGGTCCTTGCAGACTGAAATACACTGTATAGAATGGATTCTGGTCCTTGCAGACTGAAGTGCACTGCGTAGAATGGATACTGGTCCTTGCAGACTGAAGTGCACTGTATAGAATGGATTCTGGTCCTTGTAGACTGAAATACACTGTATAGCAATGCCGCTCAGTCCGGCGGCAGCGTGTCTCAGCTGTCAGGACAGGGAGGAGAGCGCGGCTGTCGGGTGGGAGCGGCGGCGTGTAGTACTTCAAACCAGCCGCCGGTCCGTGAGCCAATCAGAGCTCGCGGACCGGCAGCCAATCAGGAGCCGCGGCTGCCGGTCCGCGAGCTCTGATTGGCTCTCGAACCGGCGGCTGGTTTCAAGTCCTACACGCCGCCACCCAACATATCCGCGCTCTCCTCCGTGTCCCGCCGAAAGGAGCACGGTAAGAAGCACGGAGGGGAGAGGGGAGAGGGGAGGGGCATCTGTATACCTGGCACTGTGGGGACATCTGTATACCTGGCACTGTGAGGAGCATTTGTATACCAAGCACTGTGGGGGCATCTGTATACCTGGCACTGTGGGGGCATCTGTATACCTGGCACTGTGGGGGCATCTGTAAACCTGGCACTGTGGGGGCATCTGTATAACTGGCACTGTGAGGGGCATTTGTATACCTGGTACTGTGAGGGGCATTTGTATACCTGGCACTGTGAGGGGCATTTGTATACCTGGCACTGTGGGGGCATCTGTATACCTGGCACTGTGGGGGCATCTATATACCTGGCACTGTGGGGGGTATTTGTATACCTGGCACTGTGGGGGGCATTTGTATACCTGGCACTGTGGGGGCATCTGTATAACTGGCACTGTGAGGGGCATTTGTATACCTGGCACTATGAGGGGCATTTGTATACCTGGCACTGTGGGGGCATCTGTATACCTGGCACTGTGGGGACATCTGTATACCTGGTACTGTGAGGGGCATTTGTATACCTGGCACTGTGGGGGCATCTGTATACCTGGCACTGTGGGGGGGCATTTGTATACCTGGCACTGTGGGGGCATCTGTATACCTGGCACTGTGGGGGCAATTGTGGATCTGGCACCGCACTATTGGGGACATATGTGTAGCACGTCCCATTTTAACTGGCCACACCCATTTTTTGGCGCATGCGCGCCTTTGGCGCGCACACACAGTACCTCTAAGGGGCAGACCTACTGGGGGGCAGGGTTATTTTTTAAGTTGAGAATTTTTGTATGGCCCCCGAAGGATTTTATAAATATCCAAATGGCCCTCGGTAGAAAAAAGGTTCCCCACCCCTGATGTATAGAATGGATTCTGGTCCTTGCAGACTGAAGTGCACTGCGTAGAATGGATACTGGTCCTTGCAGACTGAAGTGCACTGCGTAGAATGGATACTGGTCCTTGCAGACTGAAGTGCACTGTATAGAATGGATTCTGGTCCTTGCAGACTAAAGTACGCAGTGTTGAATAGAGGCTAGTAAAGTAATGTACTTGCTGGAATCAGCAGTTAGGAACACAACAGGGATCTGGAATACAGTAAGAAATTGCGTCTGGGAGCCAGTAGCAGATCACAGTAGTGAAGTTGTTATGGCACTGGTGTGCTCACCTGAACAGCCTTACATAGGGAGCCCGTTCCCCTGATAGGCTTCTTGGGTCAGCTGATCCTTGAGAGGCTTCTGCTTGGTGATCAGAGAGTCAGCTGATAGGAATCAAGATGGCAGGAGATGATGCTAGAGATATGCCAACCACCTTGCTGATTTTCAGATACTAGACTCAGGGATGTCTTCAGCAGCCCATGGGAGGCCCTACGGCCAGGGAGCGTTAGCGCAACATCAGGTAACGGGGCCTGTGTGACAGTGGGAGAATGATGCATTACAGCTCAGTTATACTTCTTCACTTATAATGGTAGATGGTATAAAAATTCGTACGGCTCTGAGTCTTGTTGCACATGCACGTTTCTGAGCAAGATACACTTCACCAAATGGGGTACGCTCAACTTTGTATCAGTCGCAGCCAGTGGCAGATTTTACCTATGGGCAGCAGGCTGCAGCCCTCCTAGGTAAAATCCGCCATCTAGCTCAGTGTCACTGAAGCCAGATGCAGTCTGTGAATGCACTGGCTTCACTGTGACTGGTAGTGACTTCCTATTGGATTTCCTATCTGTCAGTCACAGACACACAAGGCATTCTCAATAGGAGGTTTCCTTTTGGAACTGCCAGAGTGGCCTGCAATAAGCAGAGAGCTAGATTCCTGTAGGATGCCACTCCCTGCCTTTCACACAACCCAATCCGGCTTCTATGGGCTGCAGTCGGTGCAGTACATAAAAGCCGGGGGTTTGCAAAGTTGCACCGCAACGTCTGCGCATGCTCCGGTCCTGGCACCTACCGGATCCATTGCACAGGTTCCGGGACCCAGGGACTGGCGGTCTCCTATCCTCACTGGGCACTGGGGGCAGCGGCAGCCCACCTACCACACATAATTAGGAGGAGCTGCTGGTCGCAGTCTTTTATTTATTCTGCTGTCCACTACTCTTCTTTCTAGAATTGTGTGTGAAATATAATAAATCACCTTGTTCTACTTATCAGACAGCACGTGCATAATGTCTTACTGGAATATAGTGTGTTACATCCATACTGTATAAACGTTGTTCAGTGCTGACTTTCTGCCTCTATTCTGTTCTTCCGGTCTGCATCTCATCCGTATCTATGTCTCGTAGTTTATCTGCTTCATGAGATTGTGCGGTAGTTATGTTCCGCCGTTGTCACAACAAGACTAATCTGCCTTGAACTCTGAGTGCTGTAATATGACTGCACTTCTCCACAGACGTTTTACAGAAGGACTTACAGCTGCCCGGATTCCGTAAGCCCAGCCAAAGTTACTCAGGCGGCTGCTTAAAGCTGCCACTAGGATATTGCCTTAGTCCTGGAGAGTTTTTGACAGCAGTCCTGGCAATCTGTTACTAAGGGGACCAATTATCAGTCATCGCATTTTGCAATGCTATCTGGTCGCGATGTTAGTGCCCTATATCTCATTGCAGCATGCGGACCCGTTAGCCAGATGTATTAAGCAGCAACGTCCGGGACAGGGGCGCAGCGGCCATTGCCAGGAGAGTTCCAAAGGTGATTTTTGAAGTCTAGCCCATAGGCTATAACGGGCTGAAGTCATCTCCAAAAGTGGAGAGGTGAGATATTAAATATTTGTGGTTACCCCCGAAAATGGGTGTTTCATACTAGAGATGAGCGGGTTCGGTTTCTCTGAATCCGAACCCGCCCGAACTTCATGTTTTTTTACACGGGTCCGAGCGACTCGGATCTTCCCGCCTTGCTCGGTTAACCCGAGCGCGCCCGAACGTCATCATCACGCTGTCGGATTCTCGCGAGGCTCGGATTCTATCGCGAGACTCGGATTCTATATAAGGAGCCGCGCGTCGCGGCCATTTTCACACGTGCATTGAGATTGATAGGGAGAGGACGTGGCTGGCGTCCTCTCCGTTTAGAAATTAAAATAGATAGGAGAGTGAGAGTGAGACACTTCATTTACTTACTGGAGCTTAGGAGGAGTTATACTAGTGACTGATGACCAGTGACCTGACCCACCAGTGCAGTTTTATAATTTATAATTATTTAATAATCCGTTCTGTTCTTGTTCTCTGCCTGAAAAAAACGATACACAGTGACTCAGTCACACTCACATACCATATCTGTGCTCAGCCCAGTGTGCTGCATCATCTATGTATAATATCTGACTGTGCTCACACAGCTTAATTGTGGGGGAGACTGGGGAGCAGTTATAGGTTATAGCAGGAGCCAGGAGTACATATTAAACAGTGCACACTTTTGCTGCCAGAGTGCCACTGCCAGTGTGACTGACCACTGACCACTGTGACCAGTGACCTGACCACACTGACCACCAGTATAGTATATTGTGATTGTCTGCCTGAAAAAGTACACTCGTCGTGTGACTTGTGTGGTGTTTTTTTATTCTATAAAAATTAAAAAACTCATTCTGCTGACAGACAGTGTCCAGCAGGTCCCTCATTATATAATATATACCTGTCCGGCTGCAGTAGTGATATATATATATTTTTTATATCATTATTTATCATCCAGTCTATACTAGCAGCAGACACAGTACGGTAGTTCACGGCTGTAGCTACCTCTGTGTCGGCACTCGGCAGTCCATCCATAATTGTATACCACCTACCCGTGGTTTTTTTTTTCTTTCTTCTTTATACATACTACATCTCATTATCATCCAGTCTATATTAGCAGCAGACACAGTACAGTACGGTAGTCCACGGCTGTAGCTACCTCTGTGTCGGCACTCGGCAGTCCATCCATAATTGTATACCACCTACCCGTGGTTTTTTTTTTCTTTCTTCTTTATACATACTACATCTCATTATCATCCAGTCTATATTAGCAGCAGACACAGTACAGTACGGTAGTCCACGGCTGTAGCTACCTCTGTGTCGGCACTCGGCAGTCCATCCATAATTGTATACCACCTACCCGTGTTTTTTTTTTTCTTTCTTCTTTATACATACTACATCTCATTATCATCCAGTCTATATTAGCAGCAGACACAGTACAGTACGGTAGTCCACGGCTGTAGCTATCTCTGTGTCGGCACTCGGCAGTCCATCCATAATTGTATACCACCTACCCGTGGTTTTTTTTTTCTTTCTTCTTTATACATACTACATCTCATTATCAACCAGTCTATATTAGCAGCAGACACAGTACGGTAGTTCACGGCTGTAGCTACCTCTGTGTCGGCACTCGGCAGTCCATCCATAATTGTATACTAGTATCCATCCATCTCCATTGTTTACCTGAGGTGCCTTTTAGTTGTGCCTATTAAAATATGGAGAACAAAAATGTTGAGGTTCCAAAATTAGGGAAAGATCAAGATCCACTTCCACCTCGTGCTAAAGCTGCTGCCACTAGTCATGGCCGAGACGATGAAATGCCAGCAACGTCGTCTGCCAAGGCCGATGCCCAATGTCATAGTACAGAGCATGTCAAATCCAAAACACCAAATATCAGTAAAAAAAGGACTCCAAAACCTAAAATAAAATTGTCGGAGGAGAAGCGTAAACTTGCCAATATGCCATTTACCACACGGAGTGGCAAGGAACGGCTGAGGCCCTGGCCTATGTTCATGGCTAGTGGTTCAGCTTCACATGAGGATGGAAGCACTCAGCCTCTCGCTAGAAAACTGAAAAGACTCAAGCTGGCAAAAGCACCGCAAAGAACTGTGCGTTCTTCGAAATCCCAAATCCACAAGGAGAGTCCAATTGTGTCGGTTGCGATGCCTGACCTTCCCAACACTGGACGTGAAGAGCATGCGCCTTCCACCATTTGCACGCCCCCTGCAAGTGCTGGAAGGAGCACCCGCAGTCCAGTTCCTGATAGTCAGATTGAAGATGTCAGTGTTGAAGTACACCAGGATGAGGAGGATATGGGTGTTGCTGGCGCTGGGGAGGAAATTGACCAGGAGGATTCTGATGGTGAGGTGGTTTGTTTAAGTCAGGCACCCGGGGAGACACCTGTTGTCCGTGGGAGGAATATGGCCGTTGACATGCCTGGTGAAAATACCAAAAAAATCAGCTCTTCAGTGTGGAGGTATTTCAACAGAAAAGCGGACAACAGGTGTCAAGCCGTGTGTTGCCTTTGTCAAGCTGTAATAAGTAGGGGTAAGGACGTTAACCACCTCGGAACATCCTCCCTTATACGTCACCTGCAGCGCATTCATAATAAGTCAGTGACAAGTTCAAAAACTTTGGGCGACAGCGGAAGCAGTCCACTGACCAGTAAATCCCTTCCTCTTGTAACCAAGCTCACGCAAACCACCCCACCAACTCCCTCAGTGTCAATTTCCTCCTTCCCCAGGAATGCCAATAGTCCTGCAGGCCATGTCACTGGCAATTCTGACGAGTCCTCTCCTGCCTGGGATTCCTCCGATGCATCCTTGCGTGTAACGCCTACTGCTGCTGGCGCTGCTGTTGTTGCTGCTGGGAGTCGATGGTCATCCCAGAGGGGAAGTCGTAAGCCCACTTGTACTACTTCCAGTAAGCAATTGACTGTCCAACAGTCCTTTGCGAGGAAGATGAAATATCACAGCAGTCATCCTGCTGCAAAGCGGATAACTGAGGCCTTGACAACTATGTTGGTGTTAGACGTGCGTCCGGTATCCGCCGTTAGTTCACAGGGAACTAGACAATTTATTGAGGCAGTGTGCCCCCGTTACCAAATACCATCTAGGTTCCACTTCTCTAGGCAGGCGATACCGAGAATGTACACGGACGTCAGAAAAAGACTCACCAGTGTCCTAAAAAATGCAGTTGTACCCAATGTCCACTTAACCACGGACATGTGGACAAGTGGAGCAGGGCAGGGTCAGGACTATATGACTGTGACAGCCCACTGGGTAGATGTATGGACTCCCGCCGCAAGAACAGCAGCGGCGGCACCAGTAGCAGCATCTCGCAAACGCCAACTCTTTCCTAGGCAGGCTACGCTTTGTATCACCGCTTTCCAGAATACGCACACAGCTGAAAACCTCTTACGGCAACTGAGGAAGATCATCGCGGAATGGCTTACCCCAATTGGACTCTCCTGTGGATTTGTGGCATCGGACAACGCCAGCAATATTGTGTGTGCATTAAATATGGGCAAATTCCAGCACGTCCCATGTTTTGCACATACCTTGAATTTGGTGGTGCAGAATTTTTAAAAAAACGACAGGGGCGTGCAAGAGATGCTGTCGGTGGCCAGAAGAATTGCGGGACACTTTCGGCGTACAGGCACCACGTACAGAAGACTGGAGCACCACCAAAAACTACTGAACCTGCCCTGCCATCATCTGAAGCAAGAAGTGGTAACGAGGTGGAATTCAACCCTCTATATGCTTCAGAGGTTGGAGGAGCAGCAAAAGGCCATTCAAGCCTATACAATTGAGCACGATATAGGAGGTGGAATGCACCTGTCTCAAGTGCAGTGGAGAATGATTTCAACGTTGTGCAAGGTTCTGATGCCCTTTGAACTTGCCACACGTGAAGTCAGTTCAGACACTGCCAGCCTGAGTCAGGTCATTCCCCTCATCAGGCTTTTGCAGAAGAAGCTGGAGACATTGAAGGAGGAGCTAACACGGAGCGATTCCGCTAGGCATGTGGGACTTGTGGATGGAGCCCTTAATTCGCTTAACAAGGATTCACGGGTGGTCAATCTGTTGAAATCAGAGCACTACATTTTGGCCACCGTGCTCGATCCTAGATTTAAAGCCTACCTTGGATCTCTCTTTCCGGCAGACACAAGTCTGCTGGGGTTGAAAGACCTGCTGGTGAGAAAATTGTCAAGTCAAGCGGAACGCGACCTGTCAACATCTCCTCCTTCACATTCTCCCGCAACTGGGGGTGCGAGGAAAAGGCTCAGAATTCCGAGCCCACCCGCTGGCGGTGATGCAGGGCAGTCTGGAGCGACTGCTGATGCTGACATCTGGTCCGGACTGAAGGACCTGACAACGATTACGGACATGTCGTCTACTGTCACTGCATATGATTCTCTCACCATTGAAAGAATGGTGGAGGATTATATGAGTGACCGCATCCAAGTAGGCACGTCACACAGTCCGTACTTATACTGGCAGGAAAAAGAGGCAATTTGGAGGCCCTTGCACAAACTGGCTTTATTCTACCTAAGTTGCCCTCCCACAAGTATGTACTCCGAAAGAGTGTTTAGTGCTGCCGCTCACCTTGTCAGCAATCGGCGTACGAGGTTACATCCAGAAAATGTGGAGAAGATGATGTTCATTAAAATGAATTATAATCAATTCCTCCGTGGAGACATTGACCAGCAGCAATTGCCTCCACAAAGTACACAGGGAGCTGAGATGGTGGATTCCAGTGGGGACGAATTGATAATCTGTGAGGAGGGGGATGTACACGGTGATATATCGGAGGATGATGATGAGGTGGACATCTTGCCTCTGTAGAGCCAGTTTGTGCAAGGAGAGATTAATTGCTTCTTTTTTGGTGGGGGTCCAAACCAACCCGTCATTTCAGTCACAGTCGTGTGGCAGACCCTGTCACTGAAATGATGGGTTGGTTAAAGTGTGCATGTCCTGTTTATACAACATAAGGGTGGGTGGGAGGGCCCAAGGACAATTCCATCTTGCACCTCTTTTTTCTTTAATTTTTCTTTGCGTCATGTGCTGTTTGGGGAGGGTTTTTTGGAAGGGACATCCTGCGTGACACTGCAGTGCCACTCCTAGATGGGCCCGGTGTTTGTGTCGGCCACTAGGGTCGCTTATCTTACTCACACAGCTACCTCATTGCGCCTCTTTTTTTCTTTGCGTCATGTGCTGTTTGGGGAGGGTTTTTTGGAAGGGACATCCTGCGTGACACTGCAGTGCCACTCCTAGATGGGCCCGGTGTTTGTGTCGGCCACTAGGGTCGCTTATCTTACTCACACAGCTACCTCATTGCGCCTCTTTTTTTCTTTGCGTCATGTGCTGTTTGGGGAGGGTTTTTTGAAAGGGACATCCTGCGTGACACTGCAGTGCCACTCCTAGATGGGCCCGGTGTTTGTGTCGGCCACTAGGGTCGCTTATCTTACTCACACAGCTACCTCATTGCGGCTCTTTTTTTCTTTGCGTCATGTGCTGTTTGGGGAGGGTTTTTTGGAAGGGACATCCTGCGTGACACTGCAGTGACACTCCTAGATGGGCCCGGTGTTTGTGTCGGCCACTAGGGTCGCTTAGCTTAGTCATCCAGCGACCTAGGTGCAAATTTTAGGACTAAAAATAATATTGTGAGGTGTGAGGTATTCAGAATAGACTGAAAATGAGTGTAAATTATGGTTTTTGAGGTTAATAATACTTTGGGATCAAAATGACCCCCAAATTCTATGATTTAAGCTGTTTTTCAGTGTTTTTTGAAAAAAACACCCGAATCCAAAACACACCCGAATCCGACAAAAAAAATTCGGTTAGGTTTTGCCAAAACGCGGTCGAACCCAAAACACGGCCGCGGAACCGAACCCAAAACCAAAACACAAAACCCGAAAAATTTCCGGCGCTCATCTCTATTTCATACTTGCCTACCTAACCCTCTCCACGAGGGAGAAAATGCTCTGTTCCTGGACTTTCCTGGTAATGTATGATTGCCATCACCTGTAGTGAAACACCTTTCTTATCAATTAACTAGCTCACCACAGGTGATGGCAATCATACATTACCAGGAATGTCTGCAGCTCTTAGAAGCCAGGTAGGGCTGCTGCAATAGCAGAGGAATGACGTCCCATTGGAAACGCTCTCTCTGCTATTGCAGTTCGGGCTTGCAGTCCCAGGGAGAAAAAAGTCCTCTTCCTGAGACAGCCTGTCCGGCTTGTGATTAGCAGAATGCACTTCCAATGGGAAGCCACTGCCAGGCAGTCAGTGAGGGTGGCAGATTCTACTAGGGCTGCTGCAGCTCTGAAGCTACCTAGCTAAAATTGGCCACTGCTAAGGGATGACCATTGACCATCGATGATTTCAAACCATTGATGGTTTATGGTTGATATCGAATACTTTTGCCATTGACGGGGGAGAACAAGATGGTTTCTCGCCATCACTGGGGCAAATCCACCTGATGTTTTATTTTTATCATTTGTTTGATCAAGGCAAATGCCCCCCACCCCCACCCCACCCACGAAGCCTTGCCCCCAGGTTCTGATTTGCCTACAGCCCAGCCAGTGAAGGAATAGGGATGACCATCGGTTATTGTAACCATCGATGGTCATCCATTACATAGTTTACAGTTACACCATCGATGGTTACTTCTCCATTGATGGAGAAGACACCGCCATCCCTGCCACTGCTCCTGAGTGGTATGAATTCCTATATAAACAGCTGTGAATACTATCATCAAAGCTAATTAATATGGGGGGCGTGGCTTGGCTGCCATTGAGAGAGCACAGGCTTTGTGAGGGCTCCTGCTAACTTGACCATATAGACCCCTTTATTGTGGCTCAATCTCTCCATCCTGCTCCCAAATACACCCCCTTGGCGCCTGGACACCTCCTCTGTCATAGGAGTCGGGTTCGCGGAGCTGGGAGGGGTCTGCTACCCCTCTGCAGGTTGCGGCCTGTCTCCTCTCTGGAAGCCGGGGACTCAATTTCACCCTCTACCCTGCTGGAGCCACCCTCGGTGAGGCCTGGTGCTTCGCCCACCCCGGACCCGCCGCGCGACCCCTCCCGCAGCTTTCCGCTACACCAGCTGTCAGGAGACCGTCCTCTGCACCGGCCCTGCCGCCGGCTGGCGTCTCCTCTTTCAGCCCGCGCGGCCGAGGCTCCGACCTCCGCCCGCATCACCTGACGCCGCCGCAGCAGCATCCTTCTGCTCCGAGCACTCATCTCTGGAGCCTTCCCTGGCTCCTGACCTAAAGCTGCCTACCTCTGAAGTACGCGGAGGTGTGGGGGACATTACCTGCTGCGGCCTCTCTCTCCCTGATTGCACTCCTGGTGGCCATCTTCCCCCTGAACCTGGAAGGCACTGCTGCAACCTGGAGTCGTGCAGATGATTGGCTGATTGGGTGAGACCTCTCCATTGTCCACACTGCTGCTGCCCCTTCTTTCTTTCTGCACCACCATCTATTAGAGGGCTATTTATCATCATTAAGACTGGTGCTGTCCTCCTCCGGAGGCCGGGGACTGAAGTTGCAGGACTGCCCGGAGACGGGCTCCGTGAGCGCTGTGCGGCCCGACGGAGGCTCCTGGCGGCCTGAAGACACCTTCCCCACCTGCCGCAGCCCTCCCTGCTACCTCCGCACCTCGGTGGGACCCCCCTGGAGACCCGCCGGCCGATATCCCCGTGCCGCACTGTTCGTGGCGGCCTGCGGCCTACGCATCCTCCGAAAAAACGACAGGGGCGTGCAAGAGATGCTGTCGGTGGCCAGAAGAATTGCGGGCCACTTTCGGCATGCAGGCACCGCGTACAGAAGACTGGAGCACCATCAAAAAAACCTGAACCTGCCCTGCCATCATCTGAAGCAAGAGGTGGTAACGAGGTGGAATTCAACCCTCTATATGCTTCAGAGGATGGAGGAGCAGCAAAAGGCCATTCAAGCCTATACATCTGCCCACGATATAGGCAAAGGAGGTGGAATGCACCTGTCTCAAGCGCAGTGGAGAATGATTTCAACGTTGTGCAAGGTTCTGCTGCCCTTTGAACTTGCCACACGTGAAGTCAGTTCAGACACTGCCAGCCTGAGTCAGGTCATTCCCCTCATCAGGCTTTTGCAGAAGAAGCTGGAGGCATTGAAGGATGAGCTAAAACAGAGCGATTCCGCTAGGCATGTGGGACTTGTGGTCAATCTGTTGAAATCAGAGCACTACATTTTGGCCACCGTGCTCGATCCTAGATTTAAAACCTACGTTGGATCTCTCTTTCCGGCAAACACAAGTCTGCAGGGGTTCAAAGAACTGCTGGTGAGAAAATTGTCAAGTCAAGCGGAACGCGACCTGTCAACATCTCCTCCTTCACATTCTCCCGCAACTGGGGGTGCGAGGAAAAGGCTACGAATTCCGAGCCCATCCGCTGGCGGTGATGCAGGGCAGTCTGGAGCGACTGCTGATGCTGACATCTGGTCCGGACTGAAGGACCTGCCAACGATTACTGACATGTCGTCTACTGTCACTGCATATGATTCTCTCACCATTGAAAGAATGGTGGAGGATTATATGAGTGACCGCATCCAAGTAGGCACGTCAGACAGTCCGTACGTATACTGGCAGGGAAAAGAGGCAATTTGGAGGCCCTTGCACAAACTGGCTTTATTCTACCTAAGTTGACCTCCCTCCAGTGTGTACTCCGAAAGAGTGTTTAGTGCCGCCGCTCACCTTGTCAGCAATCGGCGTACGAGGTTACTTCCAGAAAATGTGGAGAAGATGATGTTCATTAAAATGAATTATAATCAATTCCTCCATGGAGACATTCACCAGCAGCAATTGCCTCCAGAAAGTACACGGGGATCTGAGATGGTGGATTCCAGTGGGGACGAATTAATAATCTGTGAGGAGGGGGATGTACACAGTGAAAGGGGTGATGAATCGGACGATGATGATGAGGTGGAAATCTTGCCTCTGTAGAGCCAGTTTGTGCAAGGAGAGATTGATTGCTTCTTTTTTGGTGGGGGCCCAAACCAACCAGTCATTTCAGTCACAGTCGTGTGGCAGACCCTGTCGCTGAAATGATGGGTTGGTTAAAGTGTGCATGTCCTGTTTATACAACATAAGGGTGGGTGGGAGGGCCCAAGGACAATTCCATCTTGCACCTCTTTTTTCTTTTTTTCTTCTTTGCGTCATGTGCTGTTTGGGGAGTATTTTTTAGAAGGGCCATCCTGCGTGACACTGCAGTGCCACTCCTAGATGGGCCAGGTGTTTGTGTCGGCCACTAGGGTCGCTTAGCTTACTCACACAGCTACCTCATTGCGCCTCTTTTTTTTCTTCTTTGCGTCATGTGCTGTTTGGGGAGTATTTTTTGGAAGGGCCATCCTGCGTGACACTGCAGTGCCACTCCTAGATGGGCCAGGTGTTTGTGTCGGCCACTAGGTCGCTTAGCTTACTCACACAGCTACCTCATTGCGCCTCTTTTTTTTCTTCTTTGCGTCATGTGCTGTTTGGGGAGTATTTTTTGGAAGGGCCATCCTGCGTGACACTGCAGTGCCACTCCTAGATGGGCCAGGTGTTTGTGTCGGCCACTAGGGTCGCTTAGCTTACTCACACAGCTACCTCATTGCGCCTCTTTTTTTTCTTCTTTGCGTCATGTGCTGTTTGGGGAGTATTTTTTGGAAGGGCCATCCTGCGTGACACTGCAGTGCCACTCCTAGATGGGCCAGGTGTTTGTGTCGGCCACTAGGGTCGCTTAGCTTACTCACACAGCTACCTCATTGCGCCTCTTTTTTTTCTTCTTTGCGTCATGTGCTGTTTGGGGAGTATTTTTTGGAAGGGCCATCCTGCGTGACACTGCAGTGCCACTCCTAGATGGGCCAGGTGTTTGTGTCGGCCACTAGGGTCGCTTAGCTTACTCACACAGCTACCTCATTGCGCCTCTTTTTTTCTTTGCGTCATGTGCTGTTTGGGGAGTATTTTTTGGAAGGGCCATCCTGCCTGACACTGCAGTGCCACTCCTAGATGGGCCAGGTGTTTGTGTCGGCCACTTGGGTCGCTTAGCTTAGCCATCCAGCGACCTCGGTGCAAATTTTAGGACTAAAAATAATATTGTGAGGTGTGAGGTGTTCAGAATAGACTGAAAATGAGTGTAAATTATGGTTATTGAGGTTAATAATACTATGGGATCAAAATGACCCCCAAATTCTATGATTTAAGCTGTTTTTTAGGGTTTTTTGAAAAAAACACCCGAATCCAAAACACACCCGAATCCGACAAAAAAAATTCGGTGAGGTTTTGCCAAAACGCGTTCAAACCCAAAACACAGCCACGGAACCGAACCCAAAACCAAAACACAAAACCCGAAAAATTTCAGGTGCACATCCCTACATTCTATATGATAGGTTGAAATTTATTGATTGCTATCGGCAACTTCCCCACTATTTACATTGTTTGATTCATCTCCCCCACAGACTCACCTTCGCAGCATGCGCAGTGCGAAAACATGCAAAATACCTCCGCAAGTCGGAACTGCGATCAGCTTTGCAACGCCCCCAATGCAAGGTCAAAATCTAGACCCTATTCACCGGCGCTATTGGAGAGGATTAACTGGTTACGCTACTCAGAGCTCTGGGGCCTGATCCAGGTGCTGTCGCAACTTCAACGGGGTCGCAGATGTGCGAAAATTGGTAGCTGCGCACATGTTACGGCTGCAGTGTGCACGCGCCAAAGTACTTTTGTGAGGCTGCAGTGAGTAATCAGTCACAGAGTGGTTGATAAGAAGACACCATTTGGGGGAGGTAACGGGGAAGCCCCGCAAAAACTCAGGCGCATCCTGCCCATCTCCGGTGCGTGCCTCGATTGCGATATCATACGCAAAAAACATGGCGCCAGTATCGCAGCTCCTGCGGTCAATCTGCTCAGCCATGGAGGCACTCAGGGAGTCAGTGTGCCTCGCATCTGCATCGCAGTTTCTGAGCATGTTGGGTGTCCGTCTCTGGGTGGTTGGTAAACTAGTGTTGCCGCGCAGTTCCGTCAATGAAAAGGATCGATTCTTCATTGGCATTGCGACCGCATCTGAACCAGGCCTCATGTGCAAATCATCTTTAGACGTCACGCAATGATGATGTACCTGTCATTATGATTACTAATTTCTTATGTGGCACTGTACAAATAACACTTACTAAAATTGTGATTCCAAGGATTCCAGGGTCTCACCCTTTCCCTCAGTGAGCCAGAGACCACCTTCCCTCTGCACCCAATCTGCCCAGCACTTCCTTCCTATCTGTGCAGGACCCATCCCGTGCGAGTTCAGAGGTCACCAGAGAGATTCGAGTAGCTTTTCTGGAAGCTATATACAGGGCAAGGCTGCTTCTCTATCTGATACCCCTTTTCCACTTACGAGCACGGGTCGCAGCCGGGAGCCTGACACGGGAGCTGCCCCCTGCTGCGACCCGTGCTCGGCCCCTTTCCCATCAGCAGTCACAACCCGGCATATGCCGGGTTGGTGACGCTTCTAGTGACGCGGCAGGGGCGGCGCAGGGAGATCACATGATCTCCCAGCGCTGCCCTTCCATACAGTGTAAATGGGAGCCGTGTCGCATCGACGCGGCTCCCGTTTACACTACAACCCTACCCGGATCATTCCCGTGTCCTACCCAGGTAAATAGCCGGGTAGGATTCACGGGTCACTTGATCCGGGTTTACCCTTTTCCACTTGCAAAAAACACGGGTAAATATATGCGCGCCCCCGTGCATTTACCCGTGTTTTTTGAGCTAGTGGAAAAGGGGTATTAATGTGCCCCCTCAGATCCGGGGAGAACACACTGCAGCTGCCACCCCTCCTACTACGGTAGTTACTCCCCTGCTGGCCAATATTACAAGTTATGGATATTTCCGTGATATTATTATAGGATTACACACGGTGGAGTCACCACCAGCTAATAGCCAGAGTAACCGCCATGTGCGGCACGGACAGCAGCTAGACGTTCGCTGAACTGTCGTTGTAGACACGCGTCTGGTAGCCCCCAGGTTCATTGTGACGGTGAGCTGCTCCACTGTAGCACGTCGGTCGGCCCTCACGCTCCTTTGTAGCCGCCGCTCACCTCTCGCATCAATGGCACGTGGTGCTCCGCAGTTTCCACGTCGGTTACACAGTGGTGCCATTTGTACAGTCACGATGCACCTTCACCGCAGCAGCACGCGGACAGGTCACACACTGCGCTGTGTCAGAAATACCGCCACCCTTGGCCCGAAAGCCGATAATCATCCCTTTGTGCAACTCGTATAAATCGCCCCTTTTACCCGTGACAGTAACGAGTGATATGTGCGCAGACGGCCTATCACTCACCTTATATACCCACCAAGCCAGCGCACGTCACATGATGTACTTCATGGGCTATGTGCTGCCGACGTCACATGTAGGAGGTGGTCATAATAATGTGACTTGAGCGTGTATATGCACCACTGCCTGCTTTGTATTTACTATGCATCTACTCCAAGCTATGGCGTGTCCTGTCTGTATAATCTCCACTATCAGTGGCGGATCCAGGGGGGGGGGGGGGGGCACTCGGGCCCGTGCCGCCCCTGTCATTTGTGGCCTCCGTCCCCCCCAGCGCCGTCGCCGCACAGAGAGATGACGGGCGCCCGCTGAGATTCTGTTACCAGCGGGCGCCCATCTCCCTGCACAGCGGCCCCGCTTGTGTCACTGAGACACGCTGCCGCTCAGTCCGGCGGCAGCGTGTCTCAGCTGTCAGGAGAGGAGAGCGCCCGCCAGCGCGGCTGTGTCTGGGGCGGCGGCGTATAGCGGACTTCAAACCAGCCGCCGGTTCGTGAGCCAATCAGAGCTCGCGGACCGACAGCCAATCAGAAGCCGCCGGTCCGCGAGCTCTGATTGGCTCACGAACCGGCGGCTGGTTTGAACGAAGTCCGCTATACGCCGCCACGCCAGACACAGCCGCGCTGGCGGGCGCTACCTCTCCTGACTCACCCGTCCCTCACAGCCGGAGCCCGGAGGAGGAGCAGCAGCAGCAGCATTGCAGCAGCGGTTAGCAGCTGCAGCACTGGCTGCTGTGGGGGCAATTGTATACCTGGCACAGTGGGGGCAATTGGCTGGCACTGTGGGGGCAATTGTTTACCTGGCACTGTGGGGGCATTTGTATACCTGTCAGGTATACAATTGCCCCCACAGTGTCAGATCCACAATTGCCCCCACAGTGCTGACACTGTGGGGGCAATTGTGGATCTGACACTGTGGGGGCAATTGTGGATCTGGCACTGTGGGGGCATTTGTATACCTGGCACTGTGGGGGCATTTGTGGATCTGGCACTGTGGGGGCATTTGTGGATCTGGCACTGTGGGGGCATTTGGATACCTGTCACTGTGGGGGCATTTGTGGATCTGGCACTGTGGGGGCATTTGTATACCTGTCACTGTGGGGGCATTTGTGGATCTGGCACTGTGGGGGCATTTGTATACCTGGCACTGTGGGGGCATTTGTATACCTGGCACTGTGGGGTCAATTGTGGATCTGGCACTGTGGGGGCAATTGTGGATCTGGCACTGCACTATTGGGGGCATATGTCTGTGTTTCACGTCCCATTTAATTGGCCACACCCATTTTTTGGGCGCGCGCGCACGCCATGGGGCACAGTACCTCTATGGGGCACTCTCTGTCTGATTGGTCGCCGCTTAGCCCCGCCGGGAGTGCACACAGACGCTCTCATTCCAGTGAATGGGGCGCGTGCGTGTCACGGACACGTGCGCGCCCCAGACGCGGTGATAGGCCCAGGCACAGACGGAACTCCATCTGTAATGGTGGCTAAACTACAAGCAGACAAACTACTGGGGGCATTACCACTGGAAGGCTAAACTAAAGGGGGGGGGGGGTAAACTACTGGGGTCATAACTGCAGGGGCATTACCACTGGGGGCATAACTACTAGGGCGCTAAATGACTGGGGGCATTACTACAGGCAACATTACTACTGGGGGCAATGCTGGCATAGCATAAGGGGCACCACTACTATGGGGTCTATATAAGGGGCACTACCAGTACAGTGGACATTGCATAATGAGCGCTACAAGTATGGCCATTGTATAAGAAGCGCTACCTCACATGCACCGAAGCCGCACGCAAATGTACTTGCCCCTTCCATGGTGCCCCCCTATCATTGGTTCCGCCCCTGTCCACTATACACAGTGGTCACACAAGTGAGCTTATCTACGGCACTAGACAATTATAAAGGAACCAGAGGAAGAGTAAAACAAAAGAATTTGATTTTCAGAAAGTGTCTGAGGAGAGACAGATTCCTTTATTACCGTAACTGGAAACAATCGCAGCCATTGTCACATCTTTATAATCTGCAGAGTGTCTCTCTTATCTCCATGTCTGAGATATCCATCTACTGGTTTATGTGCTATCCTGGGAATGGAGTGACAAGCCCCAGTCACATTTACTGCCACCTAATACTGCAGATGCGCTAGGAACGGGTGCATCTCTGTATAGACTAGATTGTCACATGCTGGACAAACTTATACCAGTTCCTTTGCAACAAAAGTACTGATCTAGTATACCTAGCAGGGGCAAACGCAGGATTTTTCCGTGGGGGTTTCCACATTATATATATATATATATATATATATATATATATATATATATAATCTATCCTCACACCACTCGGCGGCACTCCGGACGAATAAATTGGAGACTACAACGTCATCTTGGATTTGTAGTCTCCAATTTATTCGTCCGGAGTGCCGCCGAGTGGTGTGAGGATATTGTGGGCCGCTGCAATACGGCCGTCACGGAGGGCACCTGGCAAGTTTTTGTTCTGGGACAACAAGAGTGCCGGATCTGGTGGATGTATATATATATATATATATATATATATATATACACAGGAAATCCCTGCACTCTCACAACAAATACTACAGCCAACTGCTGGGGTGTCTATCAGAGTCCAGCCCTTTCAGGGACGGGGCCCATAGTACAATACAGGATATCACACAATCGTAGGAAAAGATAGCACTCTCCAGACTTAACATCCAATAAAGCAAAAAGTAAATTTAATGAAAAGGCAATCTCACAGTTCAAGTGTCGTTTCAAAGCGATTTCCAACGTTTCGGTCCCTGGCGGTACCTTTCTCAAGGAATATACAGTCAGTCAGCAAGGTCAACAATACAGCATGGGTCAGCTTTGCAGGAGAACCGGAGACCGTCTCTACACATACATACATGTGTGTCTATAAGTTTGTGTAAAAATACACACACACAAACATACATAACACACCACACATATACATTTAAACAAACATACTGTATAGAGTGCACTGAACACATACCCGGGGTTGTAGAAGTAAGGACACTGCCAGCCACGGCGCAGTGAGGACATCAGCATGGAGTTGCTGTTGCCGCTGGACCGATCTATGTAGGCAGAGAGCTTTGCCGGCAAGAGCTCCCTGCACAGCAGCGGTAGCTGCGATCGCGGCTTTCCTTGAGATGGAGACACAGCTGTCTCCATCTCTAAAAAAGGAATTTAGTCCATTAGGGGGGCGGGGGGTTCTGGGTACCCAGAAACCCCTCCTGCGTGCGCTACTGCCTAGTACTCTATAAGAGACATTGGGGGTAATTCAGACCTGATTGTCCTGCGATCAGATAGTCGCCGTCCAAGGGGAGTGTATATTCACCGTGCAAGTGTGCGATCGCATGTGTACACCGATCTGCTAAAAATCCCTCAGTCAGCGGACAGCTGCAAATCCATTCGCACCTCACTCACCAGTGAATGGTTTTTACCAGTGTGTGCAGTGTGTGCGCAGCCCAGGATTTACTCCTTCAGTGCGATCAGAACGGGCTGATCGGGGCCGGTGCTGACGTCACACACCCTCCCTGAAAACACTTAGGCACACCTGCGTTTTCCCTGACACTCCCACAAAACGGTCAGTTACCACCCACAAACGTCCTCTTCCTGTCAATCAGCCTGCGAATGGCTGTGCGATTAGAATTTTCGCACCAGCCTGTCGCGGTTCGGCGATGCTTGTTGTTTGTTGACACGCATGCGCATTGCGGTGCATGCGCAGTTAATTGCTGATCGCCCGCTTTGCGGAAATGCACAGCAGCGATCGGGTCCGAATCACCCCCGTTGGGCCTAATTCAGACCTGATCACAGCAGCAAAATTGCTCTCTAATGGGCAAAACCATGTGCATTAGAGAACAACTTTGCTGCTGCGATCAGGTCTGAATTTGGCCCTTTGTATGCAGTGGCGTCAGAAGGTGCGTGTGGGGGGTGCGGCCCGCACCTGGGTGTCACCCGCTGAGGGGTGACACCAAAGTGCCGGCTCCTGCACAGTGACAGGAGTCGGGTGCTGCACCAGCGCCGTAACTAGGTGTGTGCAGAAGGGGCATTGCCCCTAGCGCACACCTAGTTAGAGCGCATATTCCCCCTGCGCTCCTGCGCCCTCTCTTGGCCCCTGTGTAGGCGACGGAGAGACCATGGGGAAGTGAGCCGCTCTGAAGCCGCTGCCTCCGGGTTATCCACTGCTGTCGGAGAAGAGCCGCTTCCGCCAGGGGGTGGGGAGTCACTGCCACCTGGAGAGAGCCGCTGCCTCCATTATACGCTGCTGCCGGGGAAGAGCCGCTGCCTCCAGGTAAGCCGCTTCCACTGGGGGGAGAGTCGCTGCCTCTGTGGGAAGATCCACTGCCACCAGGAGAGAAGCGCTGCTCAGGGGGTAAAGCTGCTGCCGCAGGGAGGGAGTCGCTGCTGTGGGGGGAGAGCCACTTGCACCAGGTGAGAGAGCTCAGCCACTGCTAAGGGGCAGAGTTATGTCCTACCCTAGCTTACAGATGTGGTTGAAAATAAAAAGTGGTCGCTGTCTGCCATAATGTGTAATAAGGGGACGCTGTCTGCCGTAATGTGTAATAAGGGGACGCTGTCTGCCGTAATGTGTAAGAAGGGGACGCTGTCTGCCGTAATGTGTAAAAAGGGGACGCTGTCTGCCGTAATGTGTAATAAGGGGACGCTGTCTGCCGTAATGTGTAAGAAGGGGACGCTGTCTGCCGTAATGTGTAAGAAGGGGACGCTGTCTGCCGTAATGTGTAAAAAAGGGGACGCTGTCTGCCGTAATGTGTAAAAAAGAGGACACTGTCTGCCATAATGTGTAAAAAAAGGGGACTCTGTCTGCCGTTATGTGCAAAAAAGGGGACTCTGTCTGCCGCAATGTGTAAAAAAAGGGACGCTGTCTGCCGTAATGTGTAAAAAGGGGACGCCGTCTGCCGTAATGTGTAAAAAGGGGACGCTGTCTGCCGTAATGTGTAAAAAGGGGAATCTGTCCGCCATAATGTGCAAAAAGGGTCTCTACCTGGTGTAGTGGTGCTACTGTGCAGCGTAATTTGAATAATGGAGACTACTGTGCACCGTTATATGAATTGGTATTATTTTGTGGCCACACTCCTTCCCCATGAACCCACGCCTCTATATTTTTTGTGCACGCCTACAGCGCGCACTGCCACTGTTTTGCATGGGGGGGGGGGGCGCCGATGCCATTTCTTGCACATAGCGCTAAAATGTCTAGTTACGGCACTGTGCTGCACTGTAATATTACGTGCAGCAACCCAGCTCCTGTCACCATGTAGAAGCCGGCACTGAAGAAATTCCAGTCTCCGGGGCCAGGCCGCATCTCCCGGACCCCCCGATGTGTCAAAAATGGGGTCAGGATGCCAGGCCCAACCACCGCGAAGCCATGCCCAGTCTTGTGAAGTCACGAGTCACGCCCATGCCCCACGAGGCCACACCTATTTTTCACCCGGCCGCACTGGGTGTTTGAGAAGTTAGTGACGCCTCTCTTTGTATGTTGCTATGATGCATATAAGACTTTACATTTAGGAAAAAGTATGAAAGTCCAGGAATTGGTACTACTATAATGTAATAACTGTTATTTGATATTCAGAACACTGTATTGTTCTCTAGTGGAGCAGTAAAGTTGGGATGTTGTAGAAAATAAATGTACCAAAATAAATCTGCAGTTCAAAAGTATGCATAGAGAGACTGTCATTACTCATCATCTTCCTCCTCCTCTTTATTCTCATCTTGCTCATAAATCCCATCTTTCTCATCAGTCTCGTCGCTCTCTTCCTCTTCATCATTCTCCTTGTCGTCTTCATCATCATCATCATCATCATCATCATCATCATCATCATCACCTTCCTCTTCTATCTGCAACATCATCAAGTAGTCGTTGCCTAGTATTGTTTTGGGCAATATGTCTGTGAATGAAACATAAAACATACCACACACACTTTAATGTAGAAATAGGTTATATACAACATCACTTGTTATTGGAGAATTATATTGGATGGGCTTGTAAATGATCTCCCGCAAATGTTATTATGTACAGGGCTTTATATTCTGAATATGTTTTCCACTGAAGACTTTGGGACAGATGCAAAATGAGCTCCTCTGTAAATGGGGTCTGATTCAGAGATGGGAGGGAAGCAAAAAAGAGCAAGTAACTTCCAGGATCTGGCCCCTTATCTTCCTCATAGACACTAAAACTACCAGCCATGCCCATATCTTCTGCCTTGATTACCAGAACCTTCTACTGACCTTCCCTCTATCATCCTTGGCGACTTTAACATCCCTATAGACGTAATTAATATCATATCCACCAATTTTCTTGCTTTTTCCTCATCCTTTGGCCTTTTTCAATGGACCTTCACCCCCACCTACTGTCTCGGCCACTCTCTTGACATTGTCTTCACCCATCTGTGTGTTCACTCTGACCTTTCCCTTCCCCCTCTCTGACCACCATCTATTATTCTTCACTCTCTCACCTAATCCACTCCTTCCCTTGCCCAAAGCCACCGTCACCAGGCGCAATCTCGAGACTCTCGACCCCGCTGTCCTCTCCTCTTCACTCAATTCTCTTCTCTTTCCACCATGACCTGACCTAACCAAGCAGTGTCTCTCTACAACATTACCCTCACCTCTGCACTCGATTCTGTTGCCCCCATCTCCACTGTCCCCCTCCGCCGTTTCAAACCCCAACCCTGGCACTACAAACTGACCCAGTTCCTGCAAAAATGCTTGCGCGTCTGGAGGAAATCTTGCTCTCTGACGGTCTTCCTCTGCTTCAAGTTTGTCCTCTCTTCCTTCAGTTCCGCCCTCTCCCTTGCCAAGCAATCATTCTTCTAGTTACTCATCTCCTCTCAGTTCTCTAATCCCCATCACCTCTTTAGTAGAGATGAGCGGGTTCGGTTTCTCTGAATCCGAACCCGCCAGAACTTCATGTTTTTTTTCACGGGTCCGAGCGACTCGGATCTTCCCGCCTTGCTCGGTTAACCCGAGCGCGCCCGAACGTCATCATGACGCTGTCGGATTCTCGCGAGGCTCGGATTCTATCGCGAGACTCGGATTCTATATAAGGAGCCGCGCGTCGCCGCCATTTTCACACGTGCATTGAGATTGATAGGGAGAGGACGTGGCTGGCGTCCTCTCCGTTTAGAATTAGAATAGATTAGAGAGACACTTGATTTACTAATTTTGGGGAGCATTAGGAGTACTCAGTAGTGTACAGTGCAGAGTTTTGCTGATAGTGACCAGTGACCACCACTTTTATTTATAATCCGTTCTCTGCCTGAAAAAAGCGATACACAGCACACAGTGACTCAGTCACATACCATATCTGTGTGCACTGCTCAGGCTCAGGCCAGTGTGCTGCATCATCTATATATATTATATATCTGTCTGACTGCTCAGCTCACACAGCTTATAATTGTGGGGGAGACTGGGGAGCACTACTGCAGTGCCAGTTATAGGTTATAGCAGGAGCCAGGAGTACATAATATTATATTAAAATTAAACAGTGCACACTTTTGCTGCAGGAGTGCCACTGCCAGTGTGACTAGTGACCAGTGACCTGACCACCAGTATATAATATTAGTAGTATACTATCTCTTTATCAACCAGTCTATATTAGCAGCAGACACAGTACAGTGCGGTAGTTCACGGCTGTGGCTACCTCTGTGTCGGCACTCGGCAGCCCGTCCATAATTGTATATACCAGTGACCTAACCGTGGTTTTTTTTTCTTTCTTTATACATACATACTAGTTACGAGTATACTATCTCTTTATCAACCAGTCTATATATTAGCAGCAGACACAGTACAGTGCGGTAGTTCACGGCTGTGGCTACCTCTGTGTCGGCACTCGGCAGCCCGTCCATAATTGTATATACCACCTAACCGTGTTTTTTTTTTTCTTTCTTTATACATACATACTAGTTACGAGTATACTATCTCTTTATCAACCAGTCTATATATTAGCAGCAGACACAGTACAGTGCGGTAGTTCACGGCTGTGGCTACCTCTGTGTCGGCACTCGGCAGCCCGTCCATAATTGTATATACCACCTAACCGTGGTTTTTTTTTCTTTCTTTATACATACATACTAGTTACGAGTATACTATCTCTTTATCAACCAGTCTATATATTAGCAGCAGACACAGTACAGTGCGGTAGTTCACGGCTGTGGCTACCTCTGTGTCGGCACTCGGCAGCCCGTCCATAATTGTATATACCACCTAACCGTGGTTTTTTTTTCTTTCTTTATACATACATACTAGTTACGAGTATACTATCTCTTTATCAACCAGTCTATATATTAGCAGCAGACACAGTACAGTGCGGTAGTTCACGGCTGTGGCTACCTCTGTGTCGGCACTCGGCAGCCCGTCCATAATTGTATATACCACCTAACCGTGGTTTTTTTTTCTTTCTTTATACATACATACTAGTTACGAGTATACTATCTCTTTATCAACCAGTCTATATATTAGCAGCAGACACAGTACAGTGCGGTAGTTCACGGCTGTGGCTACCTCTGTGTCGGCACTCGGCAGCCCGTCCATAATTGTATATACCACCTAACCGTGGTTTTTTTTTCTTTCTTTATACATACATACTAGTTACGAGTATACTATCTCTTTATCAACCAGTCTATATATTAGCAGCAGACACAGTACAGTGCGGTAGTTCACGGCTGTGGCTACCTCTGTGTCGGCACTCGGCAGCCCGTCCATAATTGTATATACCACCTAACCGTGGTTTTTTTTTCTTTCTTTATACATACATACTAGTTACGAGTATACTATCTCTTTATCAACCAGTCTATATATTAGCAGCAGACACAGTACAGTGCGGTAGTTCACGGCTGTGGCTACCTCTGTGTCGGCACTCGGCAGCCCGTCCATAATTGTATATACCACCTAACCGTGGTTTTTTTTCTTTCTTTATACATACATACTAGTTACGAGTATACTATCTCTTTATCAACCAGTCTATATATTAGCAGCAGACACAGTACAGTGCGGTAGTTCACGGCTGTGGCTACCTCTGTGTCGGCACTCGGCAGCCCGTCCATAATTGTATACTAGTATCCAATCCATCCATCTCCATTGTTTACCTGAGGTGCCTTTTAGTTGTGCCTATTAAAATATGGAGAACAAAAATGTTGAGGTTCCAAAATTAGGGAAAGATCAAGATCCACTTCCACCTCGTGCTGAAGCTGCTGCCACTAGTCATGGCCGAGACGATGAAATGCCAGCAACGTCGTCTGCCAAGGCCGATGCCCAATGGCATAGTACAGAGCATGTCAAAACCAAAACACCAAATATCAGTAAAAAAAGGACTCCAAAACCTAAAATAAAATTGTCGGAGGAGAAGCGTAAACTTGCCAATATGCCATTTACCACACGGAGTGGCAAGGAACGGCTGAGGCCCTGGCCTATGTTCATGGCTAGTGGTTCAGCTTCACATGAGGATGGAAGCACTCAGCCTCTCGCTAGAAAACTGAAAAGACTCAAGCTGGCAAAAGCACCGCAAAGAACTGTGCGTTCTTTGAAATCTCAAATCCACAAGGAGAGTCCAATTGTGTCGGTTGCGATGCCTGACCTTCCCAACACTGGACGTGAAGAGCATGCGCCTTCCACCATTTGCACGCCCCCTGCAAGTGCTGGAAGGAGCACCCGCAGTCCAGTTCCTGATAGTCAGATTGAAGATGTCAGTGTTGAAGTACACCAGGATGAGGAGGATATGGGTGTTGCTGGCGCTGGGGAGGAAATTGACCAGGAGGATTCTGATGGTGAGGTGGTTTGTTTAAGTCAGGCACCCGGGGAGACACCTGTTGTCCGTGGGAGGAATATGGCCGTTGACATGCCAGGTGAAAATACCAAAAAAATCAGCTCTTCGGTGTGGAGGTATTTCACCAGAAATGCGGACAACAGGTGTCAAGCCGTGTGTTCCCTTTGTCAAGCTGTAATAAGTAGGGGTAAGGACGTTAACCACCTCGGAACATCCTCCCTTATACGTCACCTGCAGCGCATTCATAATAAGTCAGTGACAAGTTCAAAAACTTTGGGCGACAGCGGAAGCAGTCCACTGACCAGTAAATCCCTTCCTCTTGTAACCAAGCTCACGCAAACCACCCCACCAACTCCCTCAGTGTCAATTTCCTCCTTCCCCAGGAATGCCAATAGTCCTGCAGGCCATGTCACTGGCAATTCTGACGAGTCCTCTCCTGCCTGGGATTCCTCCGATGCATCCTTGCGTGTAACGCCTACTGCTGCTGGCGCTGCTGTTGTTGCCGCTGGGAGTCGATGGTCATCCCAGAGGGGAAGTCGTAAGCCCACTTGTACTACTTCCAGTAAGCAATTGACTGTTCAACAGTCCTTTGCGAGGAAGATGAAATATCACAGCAGTCATCCTACTGCAAAGCGGATAACTGAGTCCTTGACAACTATGTTGGTGTTAGACGTGCGTCCGGTATCCGCCGTTAGTTCACAGGGAACTAGACAATTTATTGAGGCAGTGTGCCCCCGTTACCAAATACCATCTAGGTTCCACTTCTCTAGGCAGGCGGTACCGAGAATGTACACGGACGTCAGAAAAAGACTCACCAGTGTCCTAAAAAATGCAGTTGTACCCAATGTCCACTTAACCACGGACATGTGGACAAGTGGAGCAGGGCAGGGTCAGGACTATATGACTGTGACAGCCCACTGGGTAGATGTATGGACTCCCGCCGCAAGAACAGCAGCGGCGGCACCAGTAGCAGCATCTCGCAAACGCCAACTCTTTCCTAGGCAGGCTACGCTTTGTATCACCGCTTTCCAGAATACGCACACAGCTGAAAACCTCTTACGGCAACTGAGGAAGATCATCGCGGAATGGCTTACCCCAATTGGACTCTCCTGTGGATTTGTGGCATCGGACAACGCCAGCAATATTGTGTGTGCATTAAATATGGGCAAATTCCAGCACGTCCCATGTTTTGCACATACCTTGAATTTGGTGGTGCAGAATTTTTTAAAAAACGACAGGGGCGTGCAAGAGATGCTGTCGGTGGCCAGAAAAATTGCGGGACACTTTCGGCGTACAGGCACCACGTACAGAAGACTGGAGCACCACCAAAAACTACTGAACCTGCCCTGCCATCATCTGAAGCAAGAAGTGGTAACGAGGTGGAATTCAACCCTCTATATGCTTCAGAGGTTGGAGGAGCAGCAAAAGGCCATTCAAGCCTATACAATTGAGCACGATATAGTAGGTGGAATGCACCTGTCTCAAGTGCAGTGGAGAATGATTTCAACGTTGTGCAAGGTTCTGATGCCCTTTGAACTTGCCACACGTGAAGTCAGTTCAGACACTGCCAGCCTGAGTCAGGTCATTCCCCTCATCAGGCTTTTGCAGAAGAAGCTGGAGGCATTGAAGAAGGAGCTAAAAGGGAGCGATTCCGCTAGGCATGTGGGACTTGTGGATGCAGCCCTTAATTCGCTTAACAAGGATTCACGGGTGGTCAATCTGTTGAAATCAGAGCACTACATTTTGGCCACCGTGCTCGATCCTAGATTTAAAGCCTACCTTGGATCTCTCTTTCCGGCAGACACAGGTCTGCTGGGGTTGAAAGACCTGCTGGTGACAAAATTGTCAAGTCAAGCGGAACGCGACCTGTCAACATCTCCTCCTTCACATTCTCCCGCAACTGGGGGTGCGAGGAAAAGGCTCAGAATTCCGAGCCCACCCGCTGGCGGTGATGCAGGGCAGTCTGGAGCGACTGCTGATGCTGACATCTGGTCCGGACTGAAGGACCTGACAACGATTACGGACATGTCGTCTACTGTCACTGCATATGATTCTCTCAACATTGATAGAATGGTGGAGGATTATATGAGTGACCGCATCCAAGTAGGCACGTCACACAGTCCGTACTTATACTGGCAGGAAAAAGAGGCAATTTGGAGGCCCTTGCACAAACTGGCTTTATTCTACCTAAGTTGCCCTCCCTCAAGTGTGTACTCCGAAAGAGTGTTTAGTGCCGCCGCTCACCTTGTCAGCAATCGGCGTACGAGGTTACATCCAGAAAATGTGGAGAAGATGATGTTCATTAAAATGAATTATAATCAATTCCTCCGCGGAGACATTGACCAGCAGCAATTGCCTCCACAAAGTACACAGGGAGCTGAGATGGTGGATTCCAGTGGGGACGAATTGATAATCTGTGAGGAGGGGGATGTACACGGTGATATATCGGAGGGTGAAGATGAGGTGGACATCTTGCCTCTGTAGAGCCAGTTTGTGCAAGGAGAGATTAATTGCTTCTTTTTTGGGGGGGGTCCAAACCAACCCGTCATATCAGTCACAGTCGTGTGGCAGACCCTGTCACTGAAATGATGGGTTGGTTAAAGTTTGCATGTCCTGTTTTGTTTATACAACATAAGGGTGGGTGGGAGGGCCCAAGGACAATTCCATCTTGCACCTCTTTTTTCTTTTCTTTTTCTTTGCATCATGTGCTGATTGGGGAGGGTTTTTTGGAAGGGACATCCTGCGTGACACTGCAGTGCCACTCCTAGATGGGCCCGGTGTTTGTGTCGGCCACTAGGGTCGCTAATCTTACTCACACAGTCAGCTACCTCATTGCGCCTCTTTTTTTCTTTGCGTCATGTGCTGTTTGGGGAGGGTTTTTTGGAAGGGACATCCTGCGTGACACTGCAGTGCCACTCCTAGATGGGCCCGGTGTTTGTGTCGGCCACTAGGGTCGCTAATCTTACTCACACAGTCAGCTACCTCATTGCGCCTCTTTTTTTCTTTGCGTCATGTGCTGTTTGGGGAGGGTTTTTTGGAAGGGACATCCTGCGTGACACTGCAGTGCCACTCCTAGATGTGCCCGGTGTTTGTGTCGGCCACTAGGGTCGCTAATCTTACTCACACAGCTACCTCATTGCGCCTCTTTTTTTCTTTGCGTCATGTGCTGTTTGGGGAGGGTTTTTTGGAAGGGCCATCCTGCGTGACACTGCAGTGCCACTCCTAGATGGGCCCGGTGTTTGTGTCGGCCACTAGGGTCGCTAATCTTACTCACACAGCTACCTCATTGCGCCTCTTTTTTTCTTTGCGTCATGTGCTGTTTGGGGAGGGTTTTTTGGAAGGGACATCCTGCGTGACACTGCAGTGCCACTCCTAGATGGGCCCGGTGTTTGTGTCGGCCACTAGGGTCGCTAATCTTACTCACACAGTCAGCTACCTCATTGCGCCTCTTTTTTTCTTTGCGTCATGTGCTGTTTGGGGAGGGTTTTTTGGAAGGGCCATCCTGCGTGACACTGCAGTGCCACTCCTAGATGGGCCCGGTGTTTGTGTCGGCCACTAGGGTCGCTAATCTTACTCACACAGCTACCTCATTGCGCCTCTTTTTTTCTTTGCGTCATGTGCTGTTTGGGGAGGGTTTTTTGGAAGGGCCATCCTGCATGACACTGCAGTGCCACTCCTAGATGGGCCCGGTGTTTGTGTCGGCCACTAGGGTCGCTAATCTTACTCACACAGCTACCTCATTGCGCCTCTTTTTTTCTTTGCGTCATGTGCTGTTTGGGGAGGGTTTTTTGGAAGGGACATCCTGCGTGACACTGCAGTGCCACTCCTAGATGGGCCCGGTGTTTGTGTCGGCCACTAGGGTCGCTTATCTTACTCACACAGCGACCTCGGTGCAAATTTTAGGACTAAAAATAATATTGTGAGGTGTGAGGTATTCAGAATAGACTGAAAATGAGTGTAAATTATGGTTTTTGAGGTTAATAATACTTTGGGATCAAAATGACCCCCAAATTCTATGATTTAAGCTGTTTTTTAGTGTTTTTGGAAAAAAACACCCGAATCCAAAACACACCCGAATCCGACAAAAAAAATTCGGTGAGGTTTTGCCAAAACGCGTTCGAACCCAAAACACGGCCGCGGAACCGAACCCAAAACCAAAACACAAAACCCGAAAAATTTCAGGCGCTCATCTCTACTCTTTAGTAATTTCAACTCTCTCCTTTGCCCTCTCCCTCGTCCCTCACTGCAACCAACTTTGCCTCCTTCTTGTCACAACTGAGGGCTGAGGCTGACCTGGGGAAGCCTCAGATGTAGGGGCTGACGTGTAGGTGAACCGGGGAGGTAGAACAGGTTGAGTATCCCTTATCCAAAATGCTTGGGACCAGAGGTATTTTGGATATCCGAATTTTCCGTATTTTGGAATAATTGCATACCATAATGAGATATCATGGTGATGGGACCTAAATCTAAGCACAGAATGCATTTATGTTACATATATACCTTATACACACAGCCTGAAGGTAATTTTAGCCCATATTTTTTATAACTTTGTGCATTAAACAAAGGGGTAAATTTACTAAGCTCCCGATTTTGACCGAGATGCCGTTTTTTCATCAAAGTGTCATCTCGGTAATTTACTAAGCAATAATCACGGCAGTGATGAGGGCATTCGTAATTTTTTGCAAGTCCAAGAAAAAAATTACGAATGAATACACCATCGGTCAAAACGCGGCTGTTTAAGTATGAATCTCGGTAATTTACTAAGAAGTGCAAAGCAAAAAAAAAACAAACACTGCCGTGAAAAATTACAACTCGTAAAAAAGTGCTAAAAAAAAAACAGACCTGCTTTTTTTTCCCGTGATTGGATAGGCATGCAGGGATCCATGAGATCCGTGCATGTATATCAGTGGGAAGGGGTGGGAAAGTTGTTATTTTATTAAAAAAAATTGCGTGGGGTCCCCCCTCCTAAGCATAACCAGCCTCGGGCTCTTTGAGCAGATCCTGGTTGCAGAAATATGGGGAAAAAATTGACAGGGGTTCCCCCATATTTAAGCAACCAGCATCGGGCTCTGCGCCTGGTCCTGGTTCCAAAAATACGGGGGACAAAAAGAGTAGGGGTCCCCCGTATTTTTAAAACCAGCACCGTGCTCCACTAGCTGGACAAATAATGCCACAGCCGGGGGTCACTTTGATATAGTGCCCTGCGGCCGTGGCATCAAAAATCCAACTAGTCACCCCTGGCCGGGGTACCCTGGGGGAGTGGGGACCCCTTCAATCAAGGGGTCCCCCCCCCCCAGCCACCCAAGGGCCAGGGGTGAAGCCCGAGGCTGTCCCCCCCCATCCAATGGGCTGCGGATGGGGAGGCTGATAGCCTTTTGTGATAATGAAAAGATATTGTTTTTAGTAGCAGTACTACAAGGCCCAGCAAGCCTCCCCCGCATGCTGGTACTTGGAGAACCACAAGTACCAGCATGCGACGGAAAAACGGGCCCGCTGGTACCTGTAGTACTACTACTAAAAAAATACCCAAAAAAAGACAAGACACACACACCGTGAAAGTAAAGATTTATTACATACATGCACACAAACATACAAACATACTTACCTTATGTTCACACGCAGGTCGGTCCTCTTCTCCAGTAGAATCCAAGGGGTACCTGTTGAATAAATTCTACTCACCAGATCGCGGGTCCCAGGGTCCTCGGGGCATCCATTTGTAATCCACGTACTTGCATAAAATAAGAAAACGGAAAGCCGAGCCACGAACTGAAAGGGGCCCCATGTTTTCACATGGGACTCCTTTCCCCGAATGCCAGAAACCCACTCTGACTGATGTCTAAGTGGGTTTCTTCAGCCAATCAGGGAGTGCTACGTTGTAGCACTCTCCTGATCGGCTGTGTGCTCCTGTACTGAGTGACAGGCGGCACACGGCAGTGTTACAATGTAGCGCCTATGCGCTCCATTGTAACCAATGGTGGGAACTTTCTGCCCTGCGGTTGACCTAAAGTGACGTCACCGCTGAGCAGAAAGTTCCCACCATTGGTTACAATGGAGCGCATAGGCGCTACATTGTAACACTGCCGTGTGCCGCCTGTCACTCAGTACAGGAGCACACAGCCGATCAGGAGAGTGCTACAACGTAGCACTCCCTGATTGGCTGAAGAAACCCACTTAGACATCAGTCAGAGTGGGTTTCTGGCATTCGGGGAAAGGAGTCCCATGTGAAAACATGGGGCCCCTTTCAGTTCATGGCTCGGCTTTCCGTTTTCTTATTTTATGCAAGTACGTGGATTACAAATGGATGCCCCGAGGACCCTGGGACCCGCGATCTGGTGAGTAGAATTTATTCAACAGGTACCCCTTGGATTCTACTGGAGAAGAGGACCGACCTGCGTGTGAACATAAGGTAAGTATGTATGTATGTTTGTGTGCATGTATGTAATAAATCTTTACTTTCACGGTGTGTGTGTCTTGTCTTTTTTTGGGTATTTTTTTAGTAGTAGTACTACAGGTACCAGCGGGCCCGTTTTTCCGTCGCATGCTGGTACTTGTGGTTCTCCAAGTACCAGCATGCGGGGGAGGCTTGCTGGGCCTTGTAGTACTGCTACTAAAAACAATATCTTTTCATTATCACAAAAGGCTATCAGCCTCCCCATCCGCAGCCCATTGGATGGGGGGGACAGCCTCGGGCTTCACCCCTGGCCCTTGGGTGGCTGGGGGGGACGGACCCCTTGATTGAAGGGGTCCCCACTCCCCCAGGGTACCCCGGCCAGGGGTGACTAGTTGGATTTTTGATGCCACGGCCGCAGGGCACTATATCAAAGTGACCCCCGGCTGTGGCATTATCTGTCCAGCTAGTGGAGCCCGGTGCTGGTTTTAAAAATACGGGGGACCCCTACTCTTTTTGTCCCCCGTATTTTTGGAACCAGGACCAGGCGCAGAGCCCGATGCTGGTTGCTTAAATATGGGGGAACCCCTGTCAATTTTTTCCCCATATTTCTGCAACCAGGATCGGCTCAAAGAGCCCGAGGCTGGTTATGCTTAGGAGGGGGGACCCCACGCAATTTTTTTTAAGGATTTTACAGTGTTTAATTTAAAAAAAAAAAAAAAATGAACCCCAGCACGGATCACACAGATCCGGCCGAGATTCATTGTAAAAAAGTCGGCAGTGTTTTGCTAATCACTGCCGTAAAAATAAAAAAAAAACCACGAATGACATCGACATCGGAACAAAAGAAAAACCCGAATACGGCAGCTTAGTAAATCCGTCGTAACAAATTCAAAAAGTTGCAGTTTTACACTTTCGATGTCATTCGTGATTGAACTTTGACCTGAAACGGGAAAATACGAATGTTAGTAAATTTACCCCAAAGTGTGTCTACATTCACGCAATTCATTTATGTTTCATATATACCTTATATACACAGCCTGAAGGTCATTTAATACAGTATTTTTAATAACTTTGTGTATTAAACAAAGTTTGTGTACATTGAGCCATCAAAAAACAAAGGTTTCACTATCTCACTCTCACTCAAAAAAGTTCGTATTTCGGAATATTCCGTATTTCGGAATATTTGGATATGGGATACTCAACCTGTATTGGGTTCTTAGACATACAGGAGCTCTAGTACCATTTGCCCGATGGCGTGAGGAAATGTAAATTCAGAGGAAGGCCTCCAAGTCCTGATTCACCCTCTCGGTTTGCCAATTGCTTTGGGGGTGATAAGCCGTAGAAAACTTTAGCTTGACTTGAAGTGCCGAACACAGACTTCGCCAGAATTTGGCTACAAACTGGACACCTCTATCGGAGATAATCTCTTCAGGAAGACCATGTAGTCTGAAGATCTCTTGCATGAAGACTTGAGCCAACTTGGAAGCTGACGGAAGACCGGTCAGCGGAATGAAGTGAGCCATCTTGGTGAACCAGTCAACTACCACCTAGATGGTATTGTATTTGTTATACTCAGGAAGATCCGTAATAAAGTCCATTGATAAATGGGTCCACGGACAGTGAGGGACAGACAGAGGTACCAGTTGTCCAGCGGGTGACTGGCGTGGTACCTTGTGCTGGGCACACTTAGGGCAGGATGCAATTAACTCTGCTATATCCTTCTTCAGGGTCGGCCACCAAATGTTTTCTGAATATCTGCCTGTCCGGCGAAGCGAGAGGAATGTGACCATTGCAAGAGATTCCTTTTGAGAGCTGGTTTTATGAGGCTTTTCCCTGGGGGGGGCATAGAGTCCATCCTTACGGTGGAGAATGCCACTGGATCAATAATGGGATGCTTGCCTGTAGATTCAGACTCAATTACTTGCTCCCAGGAGCGGGAAAGATGCTTGAGATTCTGTGACCCTAGACAAAACAGAAGTTTAAAGTCAAACCTTAGTTCACAGGCGCCTAAAATGTATGTACAAAGACAATAATATACCAATACATTCCATTCATGATGAAGAAACTCCTCAAACCTTCATTCCCTTTTGACAGATGAATTCTCACCATACAGGGAAAAAAACAAAAAAATACATCATGTGCAGTACAATTAATTTAATAAACTGACATACACATACAACGAGTATTTTAAAAAACAGATTAAAAACAAAGTCTCCAAGTCCTGATTTAAGTAGTTCTGACAGAACAATTACTAGAGTTCGTTGAGAACCAGTGTGAAACAGCTCTCAGACAGGCACGTTAGTCAATAGTCAATAGATAGTCTCCCCGGGTGGACAGTCTGGGATAGCCCTCGGGCAAAGAGTACCGCAGTTCAGTCCTTAACCGGAACTTGGGGATCCAAATGATCACCTGACGCGTTTCGACCCAAATGCTCTAGGTCTTTCTCAAGGCAGTGTGAAAGTCCTTCTGTCAAAAATCACTTATATATCCCACATAACCAATCCTCTTTCTTTACCCATTAAATATCTATAATCCAATCAGGAGCCTCCATTTTCACTTTATTAATCATTTAATGGAGGATTCTAATGTCAATCATTTACTTTGCACAGCCAGTGGTTGGCCTGATCCGGAAGTGTGTCACGTATTCCCCGACTCGCGGGACTTCCCACGTGTTGACTCTGTTACCTTGGTAACCACCCTACGTCCCACCAGTGGTCGTCATTGAAGGTCCGCCAGCAATCCCCTCACACCAGCGCCGTTTCCCTGACAAACGTCCCGGCGTCATTGGAAGCCGTCGCTAAGGGTCCGCCAGCGTCGTTCCAACGGCAACTCCGTTTCCGTGGTAACCTCGGGTGCGTCTTCACTCGTGGTTGGTCCCCGCGTGTCAGAGCCCATCACGTCACCTCCGTCCTGTCGTATTCCTCCGGCCTTGCCTCCTACATGGTCCATTGTTACTATGGCAATTCCCACACATAAACACAGATTTTAACCAGTTCAGATTTCTATATTTTTTAAGAGAATCTCCAATGACCTAAAAGAATTATCAAACAAATGGTGGTTTAATATCAGACGGATATATTCAATAAAAGCACACACATCCTGCACCAATGTCCAATATATATATATATATATATGTACAAAATGTGTATGTGAAAAAATATATATATATCTTAATCGTATGTAAAATATATTAATCTTGCATAAAAAGGAGGTTTCTATAAAAACCGTATAGGTCCTGCATAAAAACATCCTATAAAAACCACTTTAATTCAAAATCCTTATTTATGCCTTGCGGATGAAGTGTATTAAAATAAAAAATAAATTTCATCTCACATTTAGCCAAAAGAGAAGCACTATCCTTTTGGCGAGGATTACATCTTACCAATTTTATCCCAGCAAACCTGACAATGCTTGAAACGGAACAGTTGTGAGTTGTTTTAAAGTGGTTAGAGAGAGCATGGGTCTCTAACCCTTTTTTTATGTTCCGGCAATGCTCCCCTATCCGTATTTTTAGGGGTCGAGAGGTACGTCCTATGTAAAAAAGGTGGCATGAACATTCTATAAAATATATAACATTACTCATATTACATGTAATGAAATCTTCTAATTTAAAAGTATAACCATTTATGCTAATAGTGTCCAATTTTCTAGTGCCATCACTTTTTACTTCTCTACACCCCATACACGAACCGCAATGGTGAAAGCCTCTGGTGGCAATCCTGCCCTCACGTTTTTTTAGAGGAAGATAGCTTTTTACCAACGAATTCTTCAAATTGGGGGACTTTCTGTAAATGAAAATTGGACGTTCCGGAATCACCACTTTTAGGATCGGATCTTTCCTCAGAATGTTCCAATTCTTTCTGACAGATTTTTCTAAAACCTTATACTGGGAATTTTACCCCGTAATAAAGGCCCACTCATACCTCTTATTTTGGGATTTTTCCTTATTATCTACCTTTAATAGGCATTCCCTATCCACTTTTTGAACCTCTTCCAAAGCCTTTTCTATTCTTTCCCTCTTGTACCCATTCTTTATGAATCGTGTCTTTAATTCGTCTGCTTGTTCTTTGAAGGCGTTTTCACTTGTACAATTTCTCCTCAAGCGTTTGAATTGACCCAATGGGATTGCATTTAGCCAATTCATATGATGGCAACTATCATAACCTATGAATGTTCTCGAGTCGGTCTGTTTTGTGAAGGTCCTAGTGCAGATTTTCTGATTTTCCACCGACACCGTAATGTCTAAAAAGTCCACTGTACTTTTATCAATTTTAAAGGTAAGGTCTATGTTCAGGGAATTTTTATTCAAATAGGAACAGAATTGATTTAAAATTTCCCTTTCTCCCTTCCATACGAAAAAATTATCGTCGATATATCGACGCCAGGACACCAGACTCGCTCCAAACGGGTTGTTGTTCCAAACAAATTCCATCTCCCATGAAAATGTTGGCATAGCTTGGAGCGAATCTGGTGCCCATGGCTGTGCCAATTTTCTGAATGTAAAATTCCCCACCAAAAATAAAATAATTATTGTTCAATATAAATTTTATACCATCTATAATAAAATTTTGTACTTGATCTTCTAAGGAACTCTTTCTTAAATATTTTGTAACCGCTTTAACACCTGCCTCATGATTAATTATCGAGTACAAAGATTTAACATCCGCTGTAACCAGGTACATGTTTTCCTCCCATTTTAGAGTAGATAAGAAGTCCAGGAAATCCCTTGTGTCCTTCAAGTGTGATGGATTGCTTATTACCAAGGGTTGGAGAAAGTAATCAATATATTCGGACAGATTGACCGTGACTGACTCCATCCCTGATATAATCTGTCTACCGGGGGGATCTGTGATGCTCTTGTGCACTTTGGGTAATAAATAAAGTGCTGGTGTAATTGGATTCGGGTTAAGACGGAATTTAACCTCCTTTTCTTCTAAAATCCCCAATTCCTTATATCTGTCAACAAGGATCTGTAAATCTGAAAAGATTCTCACTGTTGGATCTGATCGAAGTTTTTGGTAGGTATCTCTGTCCCCTACATGTTCTTTTACTTTCTTCAAATACCATCCAGTGTCCATAACGACTACCCCCCAGCCCTTATCTGCGGGTTTGATGGTTATATCTGAGTTGGCTTTGAGTTCCTTGAGGGCCCCCCTCTCTTTAAAGGTCAGGTTTGGTTTCATGCCTGTTGATTTTATATACCTCAGGTCCTCTTTCACCAACTCACAAAATGTATCTATGAAGTTCCCTTCCATTTGTGTGGGAAAGAACACTGATCTTGGTTTAAAAGGAGTCCTGGTCGGTGTTTCCACAATTCCCAAATCCGTTGTTCCCTCTTTGGTAAGGAAGAACTTTTTTATGCACAGTTTACGGACAAATTTATGTATGTCTATAAAGGTCTCAAACTTATTTATAGAGGTAGCAGGGGCATATTTTAGACCTTTTTCTAAAACTCTCCTTTCATATGCCGAATAAAACATGGGAACTAATATTAAATATCTTAACTCCTTTTTCATTTTCAGACATATGATTCTCATTAGTTTTCATCCCTATGCCCGTGGTGGTGTCTTTCTCAACATCACCCCTCAATGCATTGTTAGGCTTTTTTTTCCTTTTGTTATGTTTTTTCTACTTAACCCCCTTCTCTTCCCTCTATGTGTGCCCCTTCCTTTTACTTCCAACGGAGATTCCTCCTCCCCCTCTCTAAAAAATGGGAACTTTCATGTCTGTCTTCCAATGTTTCATATCTGTTTCTTGTTGATAGTGGAGTCCGATCAAAAACCCCCTCTTTTTCCCTATATTCCTCCCTCCATCTCCCCCATATCTATCCCTTGTTCATCCCTGATTTCTGTCATTAGATCGATATCTATTGCCATAATTCATTTGATGTCTTTGGGGAAATCTAGTTCTCACCCTATAATCTCCTGGTTTGTGATGATTACGGTTCCTAATATTGGAACCTTCATCTCTTTGTGGGGATACCTGATCTCTACCTGAAATTCTCTTTCCCCTATCTGATTGGGTATGTGGTTTCATAATTTTCTCTGGAGTCTTATTTATATTTAAAACCTCTTCATCTAAAGCTTTTTTATCCCTTATAAATTTGCGTATCTTCCTTTCTACCATTATCTTTTCATTCTTTTTAATATTCACTTCTATTCTATTCTCAAACATTTTGTAGTCGGGCAAATCTGCAGAGGGTACAATGAGATCTTTGCATTTTTTTATTTCCTCATCTAGATGTGCGAGCTCCCTTCTTCTCTCATTTCCCTTCTTCTCTGCATTTCGACCCAGAGCATTTGGGTCGAAATGCATCGGCTGATCATTTGAACCCCCAAGTTCCGGTTAAGGACTGAACTGCGGTACTCTTTGCCCGAGGGCCATCCCAGACTGTCCACCCGGGGAGACTATTTGGTGACTATTGACTAACGTGCCTGTCTGAGATCTGTTTTCACACCGGTTCTCTACGAACTCTGGTAATTGTTCTGTCAGAACTACTTAAATCAGGACTTGGGGACTTTGTTTTAAATCTATTTTTTATAATACTCGTTGTATGTGTATGTCAGTTTATTAAATTAATTGTACTGCACATGATGTATTTTTTTGTTTTTTTCCCTATATGGTGAGAATTCATCTGTCAAAAGGGAATGAAGGTTTGAGGAGTTTTTTCACCATGAAAGGAATGTATTGGCATATTATTATCTTTGTACATACATTTTAGGTGTCTGTGAACTACATCTATCATAATTCTGTTTGCTACTACGTTGTTTTCAAGGTGTTTTTGGAGGGACACTTTGGGATATTTGAGTTTCTAGGCAGCCTTAGTGCGCAGTCCATCCATTTCTCAAACTTTTTTTGTACATTTGATTTGTTCTCTCCTTTTTGAGTGATATTGGACTGCAGCCGAAATGTTCAAATACAGGGATCAAAGAAAGACCCTCTTTGATAATTTATTTAAAGATGAGGGTGAGCGTATTGAACTTCTGGATGTCAGCTTAGAAAATGTCATGCGCAGACTAGAAAACACCCTACTGAAAGAAAAGAAAATCTGGTGGGAAATGGTCACACTAGAAAAGTATGTGGCACATGAAGTGATCCCTAGAGGTTTAAAAATAGATAAGAAAGCCTCCTTTGAGACCTCATCGGATTCATTCAAAGATGAATGGGAGAGAATTATAAACGAGTTGTTATGAACCACAGGTAGTGGTTCATTTCTATTTTATGTTTATTTAGTTGTCTTGCATGCCAGGATTTCCCATTGCTCTGTTTTAGATTACTCTTGTCTGCTGCCGCTGGTGAGTCTGTGCAATTGCAGCTTGTTCCCATGTGTTCAGCCTCATCTGGCTGCTAATTGCATCTTGTCAGCTTGGAGTCCTGCAATAGGCCAGCTGCACTGGATTATTAATTAGGCCTCTCTGTTATATGCTGGCTGATTGCAGTTCGCAGATGCTGGTGATATTTCTGGGTTTTCAGTCTGCTTGAGTTCTGAGCTTGGTTCCTGCTAGTTCCTGAGCTTCCTGAATGCTGAATCTGTTTGCTGAAAGTGTTTCCAGTCCTGCTGTATCCGGTCGTTCCTGTTCTCAGTTGTCCTGTACTCGGAAGTCGTCATCTGTTCCTGGAGTCCTGACTGAGCACCTTTGAACATCCAGTGGTGTTCGTGAGTCACGGCGTAGCCGTGTGTTGCGGCTTGGGCCGCTTAATTATTTATCTTTTATTATTTGTGTTCCGGAGCTTTTGCGGAGGATTCCGCTCCCACAGATCCACTCTGGTATCCAGCGGTGCTGGGTAGGAGTACGGACTAGTGGATTTTGGTTGTCCTTTTCCCTGGCGGGTTACCGCACATACCTCAGGTTTAGTCAGTTAGCTTGTAGCCCCTGGCCTGGTTGTTTAGTCAGAGGGCCCCTTGTTATCACCCTGTCTCGGATTTCCCTTTGTCTCCCATTAAGACCTGAGGGGGCATCGGAGTTGGGCAGACATAATCCGCCCTTCAAACGCGGCTGCCATGGGCTCAAGCAACCATAGTCTCGCAGGGGATTTCTGACCACACGGGCGAGACAACGGAGTTAGGGCGCCAGGGGCTATTCCCTTTCCATTCCCCTTTCCCAGCATTACGTCCTGGTGCTCTGGACTTGCTTCATAACATCTCCCTTGTTCTGAGCACCAGGAACCTAACATTATCACCAGCAATACCACAAAAAAGAAATAAAACTTTTTTTTCTTTTTTGGCCCAGTCCAGTGTCTAGTTTAGAATCCAGTCCGGTGTTTAGAATCCAGTCCGGTGTTTAGAATCCAGTCCGGTGTTTAGAATCCAGTCCGGTGTTTAGAATCCAGTCCGGTGTCCGGTGTTTAGAATCCAGTCCGGTGTTTAGAATCCAGTCCGGTGTTTAAAAAAAAAAAAAAAAAGTCTTGTTTTGTTTAGCAAAATTTAGTCTTGCCTTGCCCTGTCTTGCCTTGCCTTGTCTTGCCTTGCCTTGTCTTGCCTTGTCTTGTCTCGTCTAGTTTTAAATCCTCCTATGTCTACTATGCAAGCCCTGCAGGCATCTCTCGCAGCTCTGAACTCTGTATTCAGTGCTTTGAGACCAGAGCGACTAGAAGTTTTGCAGCAATCCCTAAAGCAACTGCAAAACCTTCTGACTAAAATCTTGCTCATTTTGCCAGAAGTCGTTGAGAGTACATCTATCTCTAAAGAGACTCTTGCTCACAGTATGGTGACAAGAGAATCCTCTGGTCTAATTGAAGAGAAAAGGTTTAAAAGTTTTCTGCGGCCCAGGCTCTCAGAAGAGGAGCGTCTGCGTCGCAGAAACTTAAACTTATGCCTATATTGTGGGGGTTTAGGCCATTATCTGCAGACCTGTAAGTTGCGCAAGCCAAAGTGTGGTGACAGTCTTGCCCTCTGGCCAAGTTGAGTCATGATACAAGACCTACTCCTGTCTCTACTGTGGCAGAGGCACTTGTCACACAACCCACACAAAAAAGCTCTCTGTCCTATAATTGGGGTCCTTGGGCAAGGGAGCCCCATTATAGATTCAGGAATCAAAAGAGAATGTTTCTCTCCTCTCTTGAGGTTCCTGTGGAAGCGGAGTTGCAAGTCCCTGGAGTGGTGCCTGATGCCCAGGTTCCTGGAGTGGTGCCCGATGCCCAGGTTCCTGGAGTGGTGCCCGATGCCCAGGGTCCTGGAGTGGTGCCCGATGCCCAGGGTCCTGGAGTGGTGCCCGTAGCCCAGGGTCCTGGAGTGGTGCCCGTAGCCCAGGGTCCTGGAGTGGTGCCCGTAGCCCAGGGTCCTGGAGTGGTGCCCGTAGCCCAGGGTCCTGGAGTGGTGCCCGTAGCCCAGGGTCCTGGAGTGGTGCCCGTAGCCCAGGGTCCTGGAGTGGTGCCCGTAGCCCAGGGTCCTGGAGCGGTGCCCGTAGCCCAGGGTCCTGGAGCGGTGCCCGATGCCCAGAGTGCTGGAGCGGTACCCGATGCCCAGAGTGCTGGAGCGGTACCCGATGCCCAGAGTGCTGGAGCGGTACCCGATGCCCAGAGTGCTGGAGCGGTACCCGATGCCCAGAGTGCTGGAGCGGTACCCGATGCCCAGAGTGCTGGAGCGGTACCTGATGCCCTAGCTTATAGAGGGACATCAAATATTATAGTTCAGGTGTCCATATCGGAAGGGGTCTCAGAAGCTGTTACCCCAGGTAGGGACTTGAAAAGCGCAACCCTAGAAAGGGTCTCTAAAACCATAGTTCTTGAGGGGAACTCGAGAAGCAAAACCCCAGAAGGGATCTTTGAAGTAATATCCCCAAGTGGGGTCTCGAGAGACGCAGCCCCAAAGAAGGGTCTAGAAGTCGCTTCCCCAGGAAAGAACTTAAGAAGCATAGCATTAGTGGAGGATCTGAACGTTATTGCTTCAGCAAAAGTCCCGGAAGTCATAGTCCCGGGAGAACTTTCGATAATTATCGACTCAGAGAGGGAGGCCGATGGCCCGATCCCAGTCAGGGAGGCCAACGGCCCGGTCCCAGTAAAAGAATCCGAGGTGCTGGCCCCAGCGGGGTTCTCGGAGGCCACTGCCCCAGCGGGGTTCTCGGAGGCCACTGCCCCAGCAGGGTTCCCGGACGCCACTGCCCCAGCGGGGTTCTCGGAGGCCACTGTCCCAGCGGGGTTCCCGGAGGCCACTGCCCCAGCGGGGTTCCCGGAGGCCACTGCCCCAGCGGGGTTCCCGGAGGCCACTGCCCCAGCGGGGTTCCCGGAGGCCACTGCCCCAGCGGGGTCCCCGGAGGCCACTGCCCCAGCGGGGTTCCCGGAAGTCACTGCCCCGGGTGGGGTTCAGAAAGTCACTGCCCCGGGTGGGGTTCAGAAAGTCACTGCCCCGGGTGGGGTTCAGAAAGTCACTGCCCCGGGTGGGGTTCAGAAAGTCTCAGCCCCGGGTGGGGTTCAGAGAGTCTCAGCCTCGAGTAAGGTCAATAGTGACCAGGTCCTAGCAAAGCACTCCAGTCAGTCAGATGAGAAGGAAACAGATCCTGACTCTATCTCAACATCCATAACCTTTGATGGGGACTTCGCCCAATTTCTGGCGCTTTTCAAACACTATTACACTATTATGTTGTCTAGACCATTTCTGGGCATCACTTCAGAAAACCTTGGGCTCTATCTGATTTATTCTTTTAGAGGAGAGCCTTCTGAGTGGGCAACCAGCCTAATGAAAGCTGAAGATCCCATTCTTCAGGATCCCCTAGCATTCTGTGATGCAATTGTTAAAAGATACGGTTCCAAAGAAATTGGTTCAGGTTCCTCTAAGTCACCCGTCTTGTCTGCTGAGAGTCCACCAAATACTGTAAACTCTGCACAAGAGTCCCAGCCCGATGTTTTGACTGCAGGATGTGCTTTTTTGACTTCTTCTTCTTCTAATAATAGTACTTTACCAGAAAGTTCAGCTCCCAAGGGTAAGAAACCTGTCTCTGATTTGAACGCAGCCTTGCTGGGTGGTACCATCAGTTCAGACAATGTTTGGGGAATTACCTTGGTCAGACCTAAAGAGCTTTGTAAAAAGAAGAAGAAGAAAAAGAAATAATTTTTTGACTCTTGCCTTGTTTTAAAAAAAAAAAAAAAAAAAAAAAAAAGAGATTTTTTTCTCTCCTTGTCTTGTGTCCTGTGGCCACCGTTAGGGGGAGGGCACTGTTACTAGTTGTTGCTACAGCTTGTTTTTGTTTTCTTGTCTGTTAGACCAGTGTGTCAGGTTTTTTTTTTTTTTGTATCCCTTGTTCTGGATAGTCTGAATTTTGGGGTCTTTTGACCCCTCCTCAAGGGGGGGGGGGTAATGTTATGAGCCACGGCTGTGGCTCATTCCTGTTTTGCATTTTTGTTATGTATTTTATGTTATACTTCTGTTTATGTTCCCCGTGGGTGTCATGGGGTGCTCGGAGCTCACCCTTAAGGAGGGGATACTGTTATGAACCACAGGTAGTGGTTCATTTCTATTTTATGTTTATTTAGTTGTCTTGCATGCCAGGATTTCCCATTGCTCTGTTTTAGATTACTCTTGTCTGCTGCCGCTGGTGAGTCTGTGCAATTGCAGCTTGTTCCCATGTGTTCAGCCTCATCTGGCTGCTAATTGCATCTTGTCAGCTTGGAGTCCTGCAATAGGCCAGCTGCACTGGATTATTAATTAGGCCTCTCTGTTATATGCTGGCTGATTGCAGTTCGCAGATGCTGGTGATATTTCTGGGTTTTCAGTCTGCTTGAGTTCTGAGCTTGGTTCCTGCTAGTTCCTGAGCTTCCTTAATGCTGAATCTGTTTGCTGAAAGTGTTTTCAGTCCTGCTGTATCCGGTCGTTCCTGTTCTCAGTTGTCCTGTACTCGGAAGTCGTCATCTGTTCCTGGAGTCCTGACTGAGCACCTTTGAACATCCAGTGGTGTTCGTGAGTCACGGCGTAGCCGTGTGTTGCGGCTTGGGCCGCTTAATTATTTATCTTTTATTATTTGTGTTCCGGAGCTTTTGCGGAGGATTCCGCTCCCACAGATCCACTCTGGTATCCAGCGGTGCTGGGTAGGAGTACGGACTAGTGGATTTTGGTTGTCCTTTTCCCTGGCGGGTTACCGCACATACCTCAGGTTTAGTCAGTTAGCTTGTAGCCCCTGGCCTGGTTGTTTAGTCAGAGGGCCCCTTGTTATCACCCTGTCTCGGATTTCCCTTTGTCTCCCATTAAGACCTGAGGGGGCATCGGAGTTGGGCAGACATAATCCGCCCTTCAAACGCGGCTGCCATGGGCTCAAGCAACCATAGTCTCGCAGGGGATTTCTGACCACACGGGCGAGACAACGGAGTTAGGGCGCTAAGGGCTATTCCCTTTCCATTCCCCTTTCCCAGCATTACGTCCTGGTGCTCTGGACTCGCTTCATAACATCTCCCTTGTTCTGAGCACCAGGAACCTAACACGAGTGTTCCTTCTCACTTATGAACCTCATTATTAATGAGAGAAGAAGGGAGCTCGCACATCTAGACGAGGAAATAAAAAAATGCAAAGATCTCATTGTACCCTTTGCAGATTTGCCCGACTACAAAATGTTTGAGAATAGAAGTGAATATTAAAAAGAATGAAAAGATAATGGTAGAAAGGAAGATATGCAAATTTATAAGGGATAAAAAGCTTTGGATGAAGAGGTTTTAATAATAAATAAGACTCCAGAGAAAATTTTGAAACCACATACCCAATCAGATAGGGGAAAGAGAATTTCAGGTAGAGATCAGGTATCCCCACAAAGAAATGAAGGTTCCAATATTAGGAACCGTAATCATCACAAACCAGGAGATTATAGGGTGAGAACTAGATTACCACAAAGACATCAAATGAATTATGGCAATAGATATCGATCTAATGACAGAAATCAGGGATGGACAAGGGATAGATATGGGGGAGATAGAGAACGAGGATGGAGGGAGGAATATAGGGAAAAAGAGTTTTTTTTTTATCGGACTCCACTATCAACAAGAAACAGATATGAAACATTGGAAGACAGACATGAAAGTTCCCATTTTTTAGAGAGGGGGAGGAGTAATCTCCATTGGAGGTAAAAGGAAGGGGCACACATAGAGGGAAGAGAAAACATAAGAAAAGGAAAAAAAAAGCCTAACAATGCATTGAGGGGTGATGTTGAGAAAGACACCACCACGGGCATAGGGATGAAAACTAATGAGAATCATTTGTCTGAAAATGAAAAAGGAGTTAAGATATTTAATATTAGTTCCCATGTTTTATCGGCATATGAAAGGAGAGTTTTAGAAAAAGGTCTAAAATATGCCCCTGCTACCTCTATAAATAAGTTTGAGACCTTTATAGACATACATAAATTTGTCCGTAAACTGTGCATAAAAAAGTTCTTCCTTACCAAAGGGGGAACAACGGATTTGGAAATTGTGAAAACACCGACCAGGACTCCTTTTAAACCAAGATCAGTGTTCTTTCCCACACAAATGAAAGGGAACTTCATAGATACATTTTGTGAGTTGGTGAAAGAGGACCTGAGGAATATAAAACCAACAGGCATGAAATCAAAGCTGACCTTTAAAGAGAGGGGGGCCCTCAAGGAACTCAAAGCCAACTCAGATATAACCATCAAACCCGCAGATATTACCCAAAGTGCACAAGAGCGTCACAGATCCCCCCGGTAGACCGATTATATCAGGGATGGAGTCAGTCACGGTCAATCTGTCCGAATATATTGATTACTTTCTCCAACCCTTGGTAATAAGCAATCCATCACACTTGAAGGACACAAGGGATTTCCTTGACTTCTTATCTACTCTAAAATGGGAGGAAAACATGTACCTGGTTACAGTGGATGTTAAATCTTTGTACTCGATAATTAATCATGAGGCAGGTGTTAAAGCGGTTACAAAATATTTAAGTAAGAGTTCCTTAGAAGATCAAGTACAAAATTTTATTATAGATGGTATAAAATTTATATTGAACAATAATTATTTTATTTTTGGTGGGGAATTTTACATTCAGAAAATTGGCACAGCCATGGGCACCAGATTCACTCCAAGCTACGCCAACATTTTCATGGGAGAATGGGAGACGGAATTTGTTTGGAACAACAACCCGTTTGGAGCGAGTCTGGTGTCCTGGCGTCGATATATCGACGATATTTTTTTCGTATGGAAGGGAGAAAGGGAAATTTTAAATCAATTCTTTTCCTATTTGAATACAAATTCCCTGAACATTGACCTTACCTTTAAATTTGATAAAAGTACAGTGGACTTTTTAGACATTACGGTGTCGGTGGAAAATCAGAAAATCTGCACTAGGACCTTCACAAAACAGACAGATTCGAGAACGTTCATAGGTTATGATAGTTGCCATCATATGAATTGGCTAAATTCAATCCCATTGGGTCAATTCAAACGCTTGAGGAGAAATTGTACAAGTGAAAACTCCTTCAAAGAACAAGCAGACGAATTAAAGACACGATTCATAAAGAATGGGTACAAGAGGGAAAGAATAGAAAAGGCTTTGGAAGAGGTTCAAAAAGTGGATAGGGAATGCCTATTAAAGGTAGATAATAAGGAAAAATCCCAAAATAAGAGGTATGAGTGGGCCTTTATTACGGGGTATAATTCCCAGTATAAGGTTTTAGAAAAATCTGTCAGAAAGAATTGGAACATTCTGAGGAAAGATCCGATCCTAAAAGCGGTGATTCCGGAACGTCCAATTTTCATTTACAGAAAGTCCCCCAATTTGAAGAATTCGTTGGTAAAAAGCTATCTTCCTCTAAAAAAACGTGAGGGCAGGATTGCCACCAGAGGCTTTCACCATTGCGATTCGTGTATGGGGTGTAGAGAAGTAAAAAGTGATGGCACTAGAAAATTGGACACTATTAGCATAAATGGTTATACTTTTAAATTAGAAGATTTCATTACATGTAATATGAGTAATGTTATATATTTTATAGAATGTTCATGCCACCTTTTTTACATAGGACGTACCTCTCGACCCCTAAAAATACGGATAGGGGAGCATTGCCGGAACATAAAAAAAGGGTTAGAGACCCATGCTCTCTCTAACCACTTTAAACAACTCACAACTGTTCCGTTTCAAGCATTGTCAGGTTTGCTGGGATAAAATTGGTAAGATGTAATCCTCGCCAAAAGGATAGTGCTTCTCTTTTGGCTAAATGTGAGATGAAATTTATTTTTGATTTTAATACACTTCATCCGCAAGGCATAAATAAGGATTTTGAATTAAAGTGGTTTTTATAGGATGTTTTTATGCAGGACCTATACGGTTTTTATAGAAACCTTTTTATGCAAGATTAATATATTTTATTGGGTCAATTCAAACGCTTTAGGAGAAATTGTACAAGTGAAAACTCCTTCAAAGAACAAGCAGACGAATTAAAGACACGATTCATAAAGAATGGGTACAAGAGGGAAAGAATAGAAAAGGCTTTGGAAGAGGTTCAAAAAGTGGATAGGGAATGCCTATTAAAGGTAGATAATAAGGAAAAATCCCAAAATAAGAGGTATGAGTGGGCCTTTATTACGGGGTATAATTCCCAATATAAGGTTTTAGAAAAATCTGTCAGAAAGAATTGGAACATTCTGAGGAAAGATCCGATCCTAAAAGCGGTGATTCCGGAACGTCCAATTTTCATTTACAGAAAGTCCCCCAATTTGAAGAATTCGTTGGTAAAAAGATATCTTCCTCTAAAAAAACGTGAGGGCAGGATTGCCACCAGAGGCTTTCACCATTGCGGTTCGTGTATGGGGTGTAGAGAAGTAAAAAGTGATGGCACTAGAAAATTGGACACTATTAGCATAAATGGTTATACTTTTAAATTAGAAGATTTCATTACATGTAATATGAGTAATGTTATATATTTTATAGAATGTTCATGCCACCTTTTTTACATAGGACGTACCTCTCGACCCCTAAAAATACGGATAGGGGAGCATTGCCGGAACATAAAAAAAGGGTTAGAGACCCATGCTCTCTCTAACCACTTTAAAACAACTCACAACTGTTCCGTTTCAAGCATTGTCAGGTTTGCTGGGATAAAATTGGTAAGATGTAATCCTCGCCAAAAGGATAGTGCTTCTCTTTTGGCTTAATGTGAGATGAAATTTATTTTTGATTTTAATACACTTCATCCGCAAGGCATAAATAAGGATTTTGAATTAAAGTGGTTTTTATAGGATGTTTTTATGCAGGACCTATACGGTTTTTATAGAAACCTCCTTTTTATGCAAGATTAATATATTTTACATACGATTAATATATATATATATTTTTTCACATACACATTTTGTACATATATATATATTGGACAATGGTGCAGGATGTGTGTGCTTTTATTGAATATATCCGTCTGATATTAAACCACCATTTGTTTGATTATTCTTTTAGGTCATTGGAGAATCTCTTAAAAAATATAGAAATCTGAACTGGTTAAAATCTGTGTTTATGTGTGGGAATCGCCATAGTAACAATGGACCATGAAGGAGGCAAGGCCGGAGGAATACGGCAGGACGGAGGTGACGTGACGGGCTCTGACACGCGGGGACCAACCACGAGTGAAGACGCACCCGAGGTTACCACGGAAACGGAGTTGCCGTGGGAACGACGCTGGCGGACTCTCAGCGACGGCTTCCAATGACGCCGAGACGGTTGTCAGGGAAACGGCGCTGGTGTGAGGGGATTGCTGGTGGACCTTCGATGATGACTTCCGGTGGGACGTAGGGTGGTTACCAAGGTAACAGAGTCAACACGTGGGAAGTCCCGCGAGTCGGGGGATACGTGACACACTTCCGGATCGGGCCAACCGATGGCTGTGCAAAGTAAATGATTGACATTAGGAGCCTCCATTAAATGATTAATACAGTGAAAATGGAGGCTCCTGATTGGATTATAGATATTTAATGGGTAAAGAAAGAGGATTGGTTATGTGGGATATATAAGTGATTTTTGACAGAAGGACTTTCACACTGCCTTTTGAAAGACCCAGAGCATTTGGGTCGAAACGCGTCGGCTGATCATTTGGACCCCCAAGTTCCGGTTAAGGACTGAACTGCGGTACTCTTTGCCCGAGGGCCATCCCAGACTGTCCACCCGGGGAGACTATCTGGTTACTATTGACTAACGTGCCTGTCTGAGAGCTGTTTCACACCGGTTCTCAACGAACTCTGGTAATTGTTCTGTCAGAACTACTTAAATCAGGACTTGGGGACTTTGTTTTAAATCTGTTTTTTAAAATACTCATTGTATGTGTATGTCAGTTTATTAAATTAATTGTACTGCACATGATGTATTTTTTTGTTTTTTTCCCTATATGGTGAGACTTCATCTGTCGAAAGGGAATGAAGGTTTGAGGAGTTTCTTCACCATGAAAGGAATGTATTGGTATATTATTGTCTTTGTACATACATTTTAGGCGCCTGTGAACTACATCTATCATAATTCTGTTTGCTACTACGTGTATAGGTTAGACAACCAAAGCACTGACGATTATCCAGCCCAGGAGCAGGATATTTATACCAGCTGGGAAGCAGGCATTGGCTGGATAATTAGGCAGAGCCCAGAGAGCAACGGATAGGTTGTGAAATGACATGTGATGAGGAAAAACATGGCTGCGCCCATGTTTGCATTTGGAGGGAAAGTCTGTTTGTATATTCCATGTGGTAAACAACAATAATGGCGGCGGAGGGCAGGAGACGCCATTCTTTAAAACAGTGCAACAAAACTGTAAGGCTGCCATGACAGCGCTGCGGGATCACAGGGAAGAGACTTGAGGTAAAGAGGTACAGCGCGCTGCACACAGACAGCGCAGATGGAATCCCGTTTTGGAACGCTGGGCCAGGTTCAGGAGACATTTGGAAGGTAAATAATGATGTCCAATAACCCGGATCGTGACACTTCTTCTCTTCCAAAATTGGGGCAATCCGTCATTAAATCTCCTCCCATCTCCCTGTTGCAGCACCGCTCGACTCCAAGATTTGGCCCGTGCTGCCCCATTCACTGGAAAGGGCTCCTTCGCTCCATCAGGCTCACTCAGACCCTGCATAGCTTCAAACTCGCATTGAAAATTCACCTGTTCACCCAAGCATACCCTTCCACCACTTAACCTTGTGACCAGGTCACTCACTCCACCCTCCTACCTCAGTAATCTCTACCTCAGCTACCTCCTGCCCTCAGGTCCCAATCCACATGCTCACCCCACATGTTATATGTCAGGGTCCTCCTCCCTCCTGTTCTCACAGCCCTCTTCTCTAGCACTGCAGACAGCATTCACCTACTCAGTGGCCACTGGTGTATTTATAATGGGTGCAGTGTGTGCGGTGCACACGGGTCCCTGAGTCCAGGAGGAGCCCACATCATGTGCTGTAACTAGGCATTTTAGTGCTGTGTGCAAGAAACGGCATTGGTGCCCCCCAATGCAAAAAATATAGGGGCGTGGCTTCATGGTGGAAGGGGTGTGGCCACAAAATAATACCAATTCATACTACGGTGCACAGTAGTCTCCATTATTCAAATTACGCCGCACAGTAGCGCCACTACACCAGGTAGAGCCTCTTTTACACATTGCGCCAGACAGTCCGCCTTTTTATACATTATGGCAGACAGCGTCCCACTTTTTACACATTACGGCAGACAGCGTCCCCCTTTTTACACAGTACGGCAGGCAGCGTCCCCTTTTTACACATTACGGCAGACAGCGTCCCCTTTTTACACATTACGGCAGACAGCGTTCCCTTTTTACACATTACGGCAGACAGCGTTCCCTTTTTACACATTACGGTAGACAGTGTCCCCCTTTTTACACATTACGGCAGACAGCGTCCCCCTTTTTACACATTACGGTAGACAGTGTCCCCTTTTTTACACATTACGGCAGACAGCGTTCCCTTTTTACACATTACGGTAGACAGTGTCCCCCTTTTTACACATTACGGCAGACAGCATCCCCTTTTTACACATTATGGCAGACAGCGTTCCCTTTTTACACATTACGGTAGACAGTGTCCCCCTTTTTACACATTACGGCAGACAGCGTCCCCTTTTTACACATTACGGCAGACAGAATAGATAGATAGATAGAGAGATAGATAGATAGAGACAGACAGATAGATAGATAGATAGATAGACAGACAGATAGATAGACAGACAGATATATACTTACCATCTCTCCCCAGGCAGTCAGGCTCCTCGGTGCAGCAGCTGCTGGCAGATCCCCGGCAGAGAAGAAGGAGGAGGAGGGAGGGGGATTCGAGAGCCGAAGCAGCGCAGTGTAATTGGTGGTGGCGCCGCTGCAGCTTTCCCTCTCCTTCCGCATTGGCTGGCCGCCGCCGCTGTGAATGCTGGGATGAGGGAAGCGCATCCCAGCATTCACAGCAGCGCCGGCCAGCCAATGCGGAAGGAGAGGGACAGCTGTAGCGGCGCCGCTACCCAGGGTTGGACTGGCCCACAGGGGAACAGGGGAAACCACCGGTGGGCCCCACTGCCTGTGGGCCCTCCTCCTCCTCCTCCTCTAGGGATCAGGTTCCAGACTCTATCCTAGTGCACTTGAATTATGCATTATACTTATGTTACATTATACTTCACAGAATATGGTTTATTATATATTTACCAAGGGGAACAGAACATGTACTCTGTAATGGTTAGCCAAACCTCTGTGTTGGCTGGCCACGCCCCAGTGGAGCCTGGTCACACCCTTTATCATGGGCCCCTACAACAGCATCCACCCCGGTGGGCCCTTCATGTCCCTCCCAATCCGACACTGCGGCTCCCTCCTCCCCCTTCCTCCTCCTCCTCCTCCTCCCCTGCCTCCGGAGCTGCTCCTCTCCTCTTCTCCTCCAGCGCGGCGCAAACAGCACAGGCTGCTTGTAATAAGTCAATTTGACTCATTACAAGCCGCTGACATAGAATGCTGCCCGTTGCGCCCTCAGGGTGACTACACTGTGTGCCAGGCACACCTGGCACACACGTAGTTATGGCTCTGCCCACACCACACACACTACACCCATTTTTGGAATACTTACCCCTCCGGAGTCCCGCTCAGACATCAGTAGTGCTGTTAAAACGCAGCGGCCATTTTCACGGAGTTCTGCACGTGCGCAGTAGAGAAAACACTGGGAAAATGGTCACCGCACAGTAGAGTTTGAGCCCTCTAGTGCTCAGACTCTCATACAGCCATTTGTCTCTTCCAGCGGCTCTATACCTGCTAGTTGTGTCGTCACTATTGGAGACAGGTTTCACCCTTCGCTGATTACTCCAGCCCTCAACCAGCTGTATTGTGTACTGAAAATTGTGCTGCCAAATGTTACTTGTGCTCTGTAATGTTTAGAGATGAGCGGGTTCGGTTCCTCGGGATCCGAACCCCCCCGAACTTCACCCATTTTACACGGTTCCGAGGCAGCCTCGGATCTTCCCGCCTTGCTCGGTTAACCAGAACGCGCCCGAACGTCATCATCCCGCTGTCGGATTCTCGCGAGATTCGTATTCTATATAAGGAGCCGCGCGTCGCCGCCATTTTCACTCGTGCTTTGGAGATTGAACGGAGAGGATGTGGCAGCGTTCTCTCCCTGAAAAGCTCCGTAATCTGTGCTCAGTGTGCTGCAAATATCTATGCTCAGTGTGCTGCAAATAATCTGTGCTCAGTGTACTGAAAATATCTACGTTCTCTGCCTGAAAACGCTCCATATCTGTGCTCAGTGTGCTGCAAATATCTGATCAGTGTGCTGCATTGTGGGGACTGGGGACCACCAGTATAAGTATATACATGATGGGGTCATTCACTGGTACCTGGTGACAGAATGTATACTGGATTCCCCTACAATGTAACGTTATATCTGTCACCTATATACATGATGTGGCCATTCACTGGTACCTGGTGACAGAACGTATACTGGATTCCCCTACAATGTAACTTTATATCTGTCATCTATATACATGATGTGGCCATTCACTGGTACCTGGTGACAGAACGTATACTGGATTCCCCCACAATGTAACTTTATATCTGTCACCTATATACATGATGTGGTCATTCACTGGTACCTGGTGACAGAACGTATACTGGATTCCCCCACAATGTAACTTTATATCTGTCATCTATATACATGATGTGGTCATTCACTGGTACCTGGTGACAGAACGTATACTGGATTCCCCTACAATGTAACTTTATATCTGTCATCTATATACATGATGTGGCCATTCACTGGTACCTGGTGACAGAACGTATACTGGATTCCTCCACAATGTAACTTTATATCTGTCACCTATATATATATATATATATATATATACATGATGTTGTCATTCACTGGTACCTGGTGACAGAACGTATACTGGATTCCCCCACAATGTAACTTTATATCTGTCACCTATATACATGATGTGGCCATTCACTGGTACCTGGTGACAGAACGTATACTGGATTCCTCCACAATGTAACTTTATATCTGTCACCTATATACATGATGTGGTCATTCACTGGTACCTGGTGACAGAACGTATACTGGATTCCCCCACAATGTAACTTTATATCTGTCACCTATATACATGATGTGGCCATTCACTGGTACCTGGTGACAGAACGTATACTGGATTCCTCCACAATGTAACTTTATATCTGTCATCTATATACATGATCTGGTCATTCACTGGTACCTGGTGACAGAACGTATACTGGATTCCTCCACAATGTAACTTTATATCTGTCATCTATATACATGATGTGGTCATTCACTGGTACCTGGTGACAGAACGTATACTGGATTCCCCCACAATGTAACTTTATATCTGTCACCTATATACATGATGTGGTCATTCACTGGTACCTGGTGACAGAACGTATACTGGATTCCCCCACAATGTAACTTTATATCTGTCATCTATATACATGATGTGGTCATTCACTGGTACCTGGTGACAGAACGTATACTGGATTCCTCCACAATGTAACTTTATATCTGTCATCTATATACATGATGTGGTCATTCACTGGTACCTGGTGACAGAACGTATACTGGACTCCACCACAATGTAACTTTATATCTGTCATCTATATACATGATGTGGTCATTCACTGGTACCTGGTGACAGAACGTATACTGGACTCCCCCACAATGTAACTTTATATCTGTCATCTATATACATGATGTGGTCATTCACTGGTACCTGGTGACAGAACGTATACTGGATTCCCCCACAATTTAACTTTATATCTGTCACCTATATCATGGCCGAAACTAGGGGGGGCTAAGGGGGCATGTGACCCGGGTGCCGGATCAGAGGGGGAGCTGACAGGGCCCACTAGCGCACGCACATGTCAGCCGCAGCATACTGATTTTTTCCCCACTTGTGAGAGACGGAGAGCTCCGCCTGTGAGGTCCGGGAGGCTGTGCTGTGATTTGAGCTGCTGCACGCTCCTCCTCCCGGCCACTGAGTTGGTCAGACGGCTCCCAGGGGCTTTTGCATGACTCAGACAGGATGATTCACTTCACTTCCCAGCACGAGTCCCGGACAGCAGGTAATACTAAATTTGCTGTTGCTACGTGTGCCTTCCTGGGAGTAGGAGGAAATAATATGCAGTCAGTATCAGTGTGTGTTCTGCAGCTGGAATGTATGGGGGAAGGGGACAGTGTGTGTGTGTTAATCTGCAGTCCAGTGTGTGCGTGGGAGGGGAGTGGACAGTGTGAGGCTGTGTGTGTGTTTGTGTATGTAATCTGTCTACAGTCTGAGTGGGTGTGTATAGAGAGGGAGGGCATTCTGTGTAATTTAAAGTCTCAGTAGGAGTGTGAGGGGGGCAGTCGGTTTGTGTAATCTGCAGTCTGACTGTGTGTGTGTGTGTGTGTGTGTGTGTGTAAAGTGGGGGGGGCAGTCTGTGTGTGTGTGTTTCATATTGGCAATACACCTATGCTATTTTACAGAATACATTATAAAGAAAGGTACACATGTGAGAGGCATGTGTTGGTAATAAATAAATATATATATATATATATATATATGTATATATAGGAAGTTGGATAAGGTGTTTTTAAGCGACCAATGGTGTCACATGAAATTTGGGAGACTAAACAAAAAAAAATTATTTTTTTACATTTTTTTTGACAATTTATTACTAAATACACCAGAAAAAAACAGTAAAACTTTTTTTAAAAACCACAGATAAAATTGATCCAAATCTTTAGAGCAGGCTAAAAGTACAGAGAATTTATCTCTAAAAAAATGTGTTATATATAATATGAGGAACAATGTCTGCATAAAATGATGGTAAAACAAGATAAAAAGCAAGATAAAAAAGAACCATAAATTTGCTTAACTTGAGAGGATGGGTCAAGTCTTTTAACATCCAACGCGTTTCGTCCTATCTGGACTTCATCAAGGGGTGAAGCAAATTTATGGTTCTTTTTTATCTTGTTTTTTATCTTGTTTTACCATCATTTTATGCAGACATTGTTCCTCATATTATATATAACACATTTTTTTAGAGATAAATTCTCTGTACTTTTAGCCTGCTCTAAAGATTTGGATCAATTTTATCTGTGGTTTTTAAAAAAAGTTTTACTGTTTTTTTCTGGTGTATTTAGTAATAAATTGTCAAAAAAAAAAAATTTAAAAAAATGTTTTTTTTGTTTAGTCTCCCAAATTTCATGTGACACCATTGGTCGCTTAAAAACACCTTATCCAACTTCCAATTTACACTACCCATGAAGCACTTTACCAATGCTTAATTCTTAAGGTGTAGCAGACGCCCTATTATACTAAAGGGAGTGTCCTCCAAGGGAGACTAAATAGGTGTATACATATATTTATTTATTGATTGGTTTTCACCTATTATTGTTTTTTGGTGTGACTACTAGTGGTGATCGGTAATCGTATACTGGCGCGGTTTGTTCTCTCTCTTCACATATATATATATATATATATATATATATATATTAGTGTGTGTGTGTGTATGTGCTGGAGCAGTGCAGTGTAACCCAGCCAGTATGTGTGTGTGTGTGTGTGTGTGTGTGTGTGTGTTGGAGCCGTTCAGTGTAACCCAATATGTGCGTGTGTGTGCTGGAGCCGTTCAGTGTAACCCATTGTGTGTGTGTGTGTGTGTGTGTGTGTAGGAGCAGTGTGGTGTAACATTTGGTGCTCAGGTTAGGTACTTGGACGGGTGTATGTTATCACAGTATATTGGGTGGTATGTATATATACCGGAGCATGTGTATATGTTTATTGTGGTGGTATGTGTATATTAAGGGGCTGTGTATATATTTACTGTACTGTCTCTATTGATGGTGTGTTAACTAAACTGCTTCAGAACATCCTTGTTTTCGCCGCTACACTTGACCCAAAGGGCACTACTATTGTTTGGCATTATGTGTATAAAGTACATTACTGCTGTGTGGCATAACATGTATAAGGGATACTACTGTGTGTCATAATATGCTATAAAGGACATTACCACTGTGTGGCATATTGTGAATAAGGGGCTCTATTGTGAGGTATAATATGTATAAGGGGTACTACTGTGTGGTGTAGCGGAATAAGGGGCACTTTTGTGTGGCACAATGTGAATAAGGTTGCACTATTTTGTGGTGTAATTTATTAATTTATGTTTTGGAGGGGGCGCCAAATTACAACCTTGCCCCGAGTGCCAAAAATCCTAGTTTCGGCCCTGCCTATATACATGATGTGGTCATTCACTGGTACCTGGTGACAGAACGTATACTGGATTCCCCCACAATGTAACTTTATATCTGTCACCTATATACATGAGGTGGTCATTCACTGGTACCTGGTGACAAAACGTATACTGGATTCCCCCACAATGTAACTTTATATCTGTCACCTATATACATGATGTGGTCATTCACTGGTACCTGGTGACAAAACGTATACTGGATTCCCCCACAATGTAACTTTATATCTGTCACCTATATACATGATGTGGTCATTCACTGGTACCTGGTGACAGAACTTATACTGTATTCCCCCACAATGTAACGTTATATCTGTCACCTATATACATGATGTGGTCATTCACTGGTACCTGGTGACAGAACAGATACTGGATTCCTCCACAATGTAACTTTATATCTGTCACCTATATACATGATGGGGTCATTCACTGGTACCTGGTGACAGAACGTATACTGGATTACCCCACAAAGTAACTTTATATCTGTTACCTATATACATGATGTGGTCATTCACTGGTACCTGGTGACAGAACGTATACTGGATTCCCCCACAATGTAACTTTATATCTATCACCTATATACATGATGTGGTCATTCACTGGTACCTGGTGACAGAACGTATACTGGATTCCCCCACAATGTAAGTTTATATCTGTCACCTATATACATGATGTGGTCATTCACTGGTACCTGGTGACAGAACGTATACTGGATTTCCCCACAATGTAACTTTATATCTGTCACCTATATACATGAGGTGGTCATTCACTGGTACCTGGTGACAAAACGTATACTGGATTCCCCCACAATGTAACTTTATATCTGTCACCTATATACATGATGTGGTCATTCACTGGTACCTGGTGACAAAACGTATACTGGATTCCCCCACAATGTAACTTTATATCTGTCACCTATATACATGATGTGGTCATTCACTGGTACCTGGTGACAGAACTTATACTGTATTCCCCCACAATGTAACGTTATATCTGTCACCTATATACATGATGTGGTCATTCACTGGTACCTGGTGACAGAACAGATACTGGATTCCTCCACAATGTAACTTTATATCTGTCACCTATATACATGATGGGGTCATTCACTGGTACCTGGTGACAGAACGTATACTGGATTCCCCCACAATGTTACTTTATATCTGTCACCTATATACATGATGGGGTCATTCACTGGTACCTGGTGACAGAACGTATACTGGATTACCCCACAATGTAACTTTATATCTGTCACCTATATACATGATGTGGTCATTCACTGGTACCTGGTGACAGAACGTATACTGGATTCCCCCACAATGTAACTTTATATCTATCACCTATATACATGATGTGGTCATTCACTGGTACCTGGTGACAGAACGTATACTGGATTCCCCCACAATGTAAGTTTATATCTGTCACCTAGTATATACATGATGTGGCCATTCACTGGTACCTGGTGACAGAACATATACTGGATTCCCCCACAATGTAACTTTATATCTGTCACCTATATACATGATGTGGTCATTCAATGGTACCTGGTGACAGAACGTATACTGGATTCCCCCACAATGTAACTTTATATCTGTCACCTATATACATGATGTGGTCATTCACTGGTACCTGGTGACAGAATGTATACTGGATTCCCCCACAATGTAACGTTATATCTGTCATCTATATACATGATGTGGTCATTCACTGGTACCTGGTGACAGAACGTATACTGGATTCCCCCACAATGTAACTTTATATCTGTCACCTATATACATGATGTGGTCATTCAATGGTACCTGGTGACAGAACTTATACTGGATTCCCCCACAATGTAACGTTATATCTGTCACCTATATACATGATGTGGTCATTCACTGGTACCTGGTGACAGAACGTATACTGGATTCCCCCACAATGTAACTTTATTTCTGTCACCTATATACATGATGTGGCCATTCACTGGTACCTGGTGACAGAACGTATACTGGATTCCCCCACAATGTAACTTTATATCTGTCACTTATATGCATGATGTGTCCATTCACTGGTACCTGGTGACAGAACGTATACTGGATTCCCCCACAATGTAACTTTATATCTGTCACCTAGTATACACATGATGTGGCCATTCACTGGTACCTGGTGACAGAACGTATACTGGATTCCCCCACAATGTAACTTTATATCTGTCACCTATATACATGATGTGGCCATTCACTGGTACCTGGTGACAGAACGTATACTGGATTCCCCCACAATGTAACTTTATATCTGTCACCTATATACATGATGTGGTCATTCACTGGTACCTGGTGACAGTATGTATACTGGATTCCCCCACAATGTAAATTTATATCTGTCATCTATATACATGATGTGGTCATTCACTGGTACCTGGTGACAGAACGTATACTGGATTCCCTCACAATGTAACTTTATATCTGTCACCTATATACATGAGGTGGTCATTCACTGGTACCTGGTGACAGAACGTATACTGGATTCCCCCACAATGTAACTTTATATCTGTCACCTATATATATATATATATATATATATATATATATATACATGATGTTGTCATTCATTGGTACCTGGTGACAGAACGTATACTGGATTCCCCAACAATGTAACTTTATATCTGTCACCTATATACATGATGTGGTCATTCACTGGTACCTGGGGACAGAACCTATACTGGATTCCCCCACAATGTAACTTTATATCTGTCACCTATATACATGATGTGGTCATTCACTGGTACCTGGTGACAGAACTTATACTGGATTCCCCCACAATGTAACGTTATATCTGTCACCTATATACATGATGTGGTCATTCACTGGTACCTGGTGACAGAACGTATACTGGATTCCCCCACAATGTAACTTTATATCTGTCACCTATATACATGATGTGGTCATTCACTGGTACCTGGTGACAGAACGTATACTGGATTCCCCCACAATGTAAGTTTATATCTGTCACCTATATACATGATGTGGTCATTCACTGGTACCTGGTGACAGAATGTATACTGGATTCCCCCACAATGTAACTTTATATCTGTCACCTATATACATAATGTGGTCATTCACTGGTACCTGGTGACAGAACGTATACTGGATTCCCCCACAATGTAAGTTTATATCTGTCACCTATATACATGATGTGGTCATTCACTGGTACCTGGTGACAGAACGTATACTGGATTCCCCCACAATGTAACTTTATATCTGTCACCTATATATATACATGATGTGGTCATTCATTGGTACCTGGTGACAGAACGTATACTGGATTCCCCCACAATGTAACTTTATATCTGTCACCTATATGCATGATGTGGCCATTCACTGGTACCTGGTGACAGAACGTATACTGGATTCCCCCACAATGTAACGTTATATCTGTCACCTATATACATGATGTGGCCATTCACTGGTACCTGGTGACAGAACGTATACTGGATTCCCCCACAATGTAACTTTATTTCTGTCACCTATATACATGATGTGGCCATTCACTGGTACCTGGTGACAGAACGTATACTGGATTCCCCCACAATGTAACTTTATATCTGTCACTTATATGCATGATGTGTCCATTCACTGGTACCTGGTGACAGAACGTATACTGGATTCCCCCACAATGTAACTTTATATCTGTCACCTAGTATACACATGATGTGGCCATTCACTGGTACCTGGTGACAGAACGTATACTGGATTCCCCCACAATGTAACTTTATATCTGTCACCTATATACATGATGTGGCCATTCACTGGTACCTGGTGACAGAACGTATACTGGATTCCCCCACAATGTAACTTTATATCTGTCACCTATATACATGATGTGGTCATTCACTGGTACCTGGTGACAGAATGTATACTGGATTCCCCCACAATGTAAATTTATATCTGTCATCTATATACATGATGTGGTCATTCACTGGTACCTGGTGACAGAACGTATACTGGATTCCCTCACAATGTAACTTTATATCTGTCACCTATATACATGAGGTGGTCATTCACTGGTACCTGGTGACAGAATGTATACTGGATTCCCCCACAATGTAACTTTATATCTGTCACCTATATATATATATATATATATATATATATATATACATGATGTTGTCATTCATTGGTACCTGGTGACAGAACGTATACTGGATTCCCCAACAATGTAACTTTATATCTGTCACCTATATACATGATGTGGTCATTCACTGGTACCTGGTGACAGAACTTATACTGGATTCCCCCACAATGTAACGTTATATCTGTCACCTATATACATGATGTGGTCATTCACTGGTACCTGGTGACAGAACTTATACTGGATTCCCCCACAATGTAACGTTATATCTGTCACCTATATACATGATGTGGTCATTCACTGGTACCTGGTGACAGAACGTATACTGGATTCCCCCACAATGTAACTTTATATCTGTCACCTATATACATGATGTGGTCATTCACTGGTACCTGGTGACAGAACGTATACTGGATTCCCCCACAATGTAAGTTTATATCTGTCACCTATATACATGATGTGGTCATTCACTGGTACCTGGTGACAGAACGTATACTGGATTCCCCCACAATGTAACTTTATATCTGTCACCTATATACATAATGTGGTCATTCACTGGTACCTGGTGACAAAAGGTATACTGGATTCCCCCACAATGTAACTTTATATCTGTCACCTATATATATACATGATGTGGTCATTCATTGGTACCTGGTGACAGAACGTATACTGGATTCCCCCACAATGTAACTTTATATCTGTCACCTATATGCATGATGTGGCCATTCACTGGTACCTGGTGACAGAACGTATACTGGATTCCCCCACAATGTAACGTTATATCTGTCACCTATATACATGATGTGGCCATTCACTGGTACCTGGTGACAGAACGTATACTGGATTCCCCCACAATGTTACTTTATATCTGTCACCTATATACATGATGGGGTCATTCACTGGTACCTGGTGACAGAACGTATACTGGATTCCCCCACAATGTAACTTTATATCTGTCACCTATATACATGATGTGGTCATTCACTGGTACCTGGTGACAGAACGTATACTGGATTCCCCCACAATGTAAGTTTATATCTGTCACCTATGTACATGATGTGGTCATTCACTGGTACCTGGTGACAGAACGTATACTGGATTCCCCAACAATGTAACTTTATATCTGTCACCTATATACATGATGTGGTAATTCACTGGTACCTTGTGACAGAAGGTATACTGGATTCCCCCACAATGTAACTTTATATCTGTCACCTATATACATGATTTGGTCATTCACTGGTACCTGGTGACAGAACGTATACTGGATTCCTCCACAATGTAACTTTATATCTGTCATCTATATAATAATTATAGTAGTACAGTACAGTAGGCCATTGCTGTATCTTACAGCTCTGTGTAACTGCAAGTATCCATTCCATATCTGTGCAGCATTTTTGTGAGCAGTATATATAGTATTACAGTGCAGCATTTTTATGACTAACAGTATATAATTGTAGAGTAGGCCATTGCTGTATCTTGCAACTCTGTGTCACTGCAAGTATCCATTCCATATATGTGCGGCATTTTTGTGAGCAGTATATATAGTATTACAGTGCAGCATTTTGGTGACTAACAGTATATAGTTGTACAGTAGGCCATTGCTGTATCTTGCAGCTCTGTGTCACTGCAAGTATCCATTCCATATCTGTGCGGCATTTTTGTGAGCAGTATATATAGTATTACAGTGCAGCATTTTGGTGACCCAACAGTATATAGTTGTGTACAGTAGGCCATTGCTGTATCTTGCAGCTCTGTGTCACTGCAAGTATCCATCCATTCCATTTTCTTCCAGTGATTTGGATCAATAATACCATTGATTAGAACGAATAATTCCAGTGATTTTGTCATTTCTTCCAGTGATTTGGACCAATAATACCATTGATTAGAACGAATAATTCCAGTGATTTTGTCATTTCTTCCAGTGATTTGGACCAATAATACCATTGATTAGAACGAATAATTCCAGTGATTTTGTCATTTTCTTCCAGTGATTTGGACCAATAATACCATTGATTAAAACGAATAATTCCTGTGATTTTGTCATTTTCTTCCAGTGATTTGGACCAATAATACCATTGATTAGAACGAATAATTCCTGTGATTTTGTCATTTTCTTCCAGTGATTTTGTCATTTTCTTCCAGTGATTTTGTCATTTTCTTCCAGTGATTTGGACCAATAATACCATTGATTAGAACAAATAATTCCTGTGATTTTGTCATTTTCTTCCAGTGATTTGGACCAATAATACCATTGATTAGAACTAATAATTCCTGTGATATTGAGGTGTTTGTGTCGCTTAGCTTAGCCGTCCAGCGACCACAGTGCACCTCTTTTTCTCTTTTCTTTGCATTATGTGCTATTTGGGAGCAATGTTTTTAAGTGCCATCCTGTCTGACACTGCAGTGCTACTCCTAGATGGGCCAGGTGTTTGTGCCGCCCTCTTGGGTCACTTTGCTTAGTCATCCAGCGACCTCGGTGCAAATTTTAGGACTAAAAATAGTATTGTGAGGTGTGAGGTGTTCAGAATAGACTGGAAATGAGTGGAAATTGTGGTTATTGAGGTTAATAATACTATAGGATCAAAATTACCCCCAAATGCTATGATTTAAGCTGTTTTTGAGGGGTTTTTGAAAAAAAAAACCACCCGAATCCAAAACACACCCGAATCCGACAAAAAATTTTCAGGGAGGTTTTGACAAAACGCGTCCGAATCCAAAACACGGCCACGGAACCGAATCCAAAACCAAAACACAAAACCCGAAAAATGTCTGGTGCACATCTCTAGTAATGTTATTCAATGTTCTCTATACTGTCCTACAGCTGTTGTATATGTACGGCGCTGCGGAACACTTGTGGCGCCATATAAATAAAATGTAATAATAATAATAATAATACAATCAGTGTGCAATAAGTGTGGCCTAACCACAAGTGGAATAACACTTCTAAATTGTATTATTTATTACTAGTTGCACCTATAACACAGAATTCAACAGAACATAAAACATATAAAACGCTCACATTCTGTTCATACTATTTCCACCGACTGGACAACGCAGATTATGTTATATGTATGGTCCAAACCTAAAGGAAGGCACCAAAATAGTTTCCTGTTAATTGTTTGTGTGATGGGTTTTAAGCATGGCTGTCAGTCACACACCTATGCTCAGAACGTCATGTGATGGCAGAGGAGGGAGTTGGAGGATGGCACATTGAAATCAGAGCTTAGGAGGGCATTCCAAAGCTTCCTGGCTCACTGCGTGCCACGTGACTGTGGCTGCCATGGTAGCCACATGACATTGTGAGAACTGTGCTGAATCAGAGATCATTAATAGCATCCTGTAGAAACAAACCAAGGAAGGAGTTTTGTGGTATTACTGCCTGAAATAATAACCACCTGAGATTATTACATGGTACATACTTGCCTGCTCTTTCATATTTCATGGATTCCTGCTGGAACTATGGGAGCGAAAGACACTCTCTTTAGAAGCGGACAGGACAGTCCACTGCAAATGACGCAAGTCACTGCGCTACGAAGGTGTCACTAGCAGGGGCCAAAGCATACTTGTCTACCTGACCCTCTCCATGAGGGAGAAAATGCTCTATTCCTGGACTTTCCTGGTAATGTATGATTGCCATCACCTGTGGTGAAACACCTTTCTTATCAATTACCTAGCTCACCACAGGTGATGGCAATCATACATTACCAGGAAAGTCCAGGAACAGAGCATTTTCTCCCTCATGGAGAGGGTCAGGTAGGCAAGTATGGGCCAAAGCCATAATAGCACTCCCTTGTGCCTAACCTCTGTGGAAGACCCATACATGTGTAGAGTAGCCGTTATATAGAAGCCAGCTTGTGTGCCAGCCCAGTTGTCCTTTGAACCCCCTCTGTAATTGCTGATGAGGTAACAACCTTCACCTAATGGAAAGGAACTGAAAGGTCTCCGATTCCTCTACCGTGATTGACAAGTGGTGATATGTGAGCGTGTGGCGTCTTTGCTGGACCCATGTTTATAGGAGTAAGGAGCCAAGTACGTCACAAGCTCCTGCAAATGGGTGACGGAAACAGGCACGCCATCAAGCTCAGCGAGTGCAGAGCGTAACACGTAACAGCAATAGCTTATTTACAGAGTGCCTGTGAGGAGGCACTGTCACTGTCCATGCCACAGCCCAAGCTATCCCAAGCCTGTCTTACAGTATGTACAGGACAATATGCTACAACACGCCTTATCCCTGCACACCTTCCATAGTAACCTGGTGGTTTACCATAGTATATTTGGGATTCGGTCAGGATCCCGGCAGGTGGGTACATTGGTGCCCTGATTGTAAGGAGTACCGGTGGATTTGCGTTACACTACTTAACCCATGTTTATTAGATGAAAACTTTCCTGGGAAGTCCTAGAACTTTGTGCACAATTTATAACAGATCAGATTCATTGTTGATATATGTCACCGCCTGTGGGCAATGGTTTCTTTTGTTATAAGGGGATGTCACTGGGATACAGTGATAATAAGCGAGCACAGCCCACCACCCAAATATACAGACAGGATGGATGAGGTTTGACTGTTTCAGTGGTTGTGGGAGTGCACGTGGTCAACTCTACCGTGGCCATATGAACACAGGAGGTCTCCGTCCTCACATTACAGAATCCATCCTGTGACATCACCCCACTCACATATTTCCCCTTGCATGGGGCAGGACTGATGATGGGCACCCGGATATGACATCACATGCATACCACCCCTGCTTGGTACCGTGGCCTTGGTGGTGAGGACCAGGGCATCCTGGTTAATTTTGGTCACGTCGGACAAGCTCTTCACGATCACTCTGATGCGAGGCAGCGGTAGAGACACCAGGCGGCTCTCCGGCCTTGCCATCTCCCTATGTGTGCGCTGTGCGCTGGGGGCAATAAAGCTCATCACCAGGTTACTAAAGGGAATAGATGGTGGAATGGATAGTGAAAGTGCTAACCCCTACAACCTCCGTTGTCCTGGGCCCCCACCAACCTTAATCCGGCCCTGTATTTGGTACACTGGGGCTTAGTACTGCGAATCACCCAATCGGCAATGACTCTGTAGAACACGTAGGGGGAACGGTGACAGTATATGCATTTATTTCTCTGTACTAGACACAGCCAAGCAAAAGGAACCCTACATAGGTTAATACATTCTGGGAATAGAATCTATTGGGGCACACTCCATCAAGAAATTTGGTGCTTCACCTATTAAAATATATGTAAATGCATAATACCAATAGAGGGTACTGTAGTCACAGTTTATAATAGAGATGTGCGGCCGGCACTTTTTGTGTTTTGGTTCTAATTCCCCGCTCGTGTTTTGGTTTTGGATCCGGATGATTTTTGAAAAAAACATAAAAACAGCTAAAATCACAGAATTTGGGGGTAATTTTGCTCCTACGGTATTATTATCATCAATAACAATAATTTCCACTCATTTCCAGTCTATTCTAAACACCTCACGCCTCACAATATTGTTTTTAGGCCAAAAGGTTGCACCGAGGTGGCTGTATGACTAAGCTAAGCGACACAAGTGTGCGGCACAAACCCCTGGCCCATCTAGGAGTGGCATTGCAGTGTCAGACAGGATGGCATTAAAAAATACTAGGCCCCAAACAGCACATGATGCAAAGAAGAAAAAGAGGTGCAAGATGGAATTGTCCTTGGGCCCTCCCACCCACCCTTATGTTGTATAAACAGGACATGCACACTTTAACAAATCAATCATTTCAGCGACAGGGTCTGCCACACGACTGTGGCTGAAATGACTGGTTTGTTTGGGCCCCCACCAAAAAATAAGCAATCAATCTCTCCTTGCACAACTGGCTCTACAGAAGCAAGATGTCCACCTCCTCATCGTCCGATTCCTCACCCCTTTCAGTGTGTACATCCTCCTCCTCACAGAGTATTAATTTGTCCCCACTGGAATCCACCATCAGAGGTCCATGTGTACTTTCCGGAGGCAATTGCTGGTCAAGGTCTTCCTGGAGGAATTTATAATTCATTTTGATGAACGTCATTTTCTCCACATTTTGTGGAAGTAACCTCCTACGCCGATCGCTGACAAGGTTACCGGCTGCACTCTTTCGGAGTACACACTGGAGGGGGGGACGAAATTAAGTAAAATAAAGCCAGTTTGTGCAAGGGCCTCCAAATTGCCTCTTTTTCCTCCCAGTATACGTACGGACTGTCTGACAAGCCTACTTGGATGCTGTCACTCATATAATCCTCCACTATTCTTTCAATGGTGACAGAATCATATGCAGTGACAGTAGATGACATGTCAGTAATCGTTGGCAGGTCCTTCAGTCCGGACCAGATGTCAGCAGTCGCTCCTGACTGCCCTGCATCACCGCCAGCGGGTGGGCTAGGAAATCTTATCCTTTTCCTCGCAGCCTCAGTTGCAGGAGAAAATGAAGGAGGAGCTGTTCCGCTTGAGTTGACAATTTTCTCACCAGCAGGTCTTTGAACCTCTGCAGACTTGTGTCTGCCGGAAAGAGAGATACAACGTAGGCTTTAAACCTAGGATCGAGCACGGTGGCCAAAATGTAGTGCTCTGATTTCAACAGAATGACCACCCTTCAATCCTGGCAAAGTGAATGAAGGGCTCCATCCACAAGTCCCACATACTTAGCGGAATCGCTCCGTCTTAGCTCCTCCTTCAATTTCTCCAGCTGCTTCTGCAAAAGCCTGATGAGGGGAATGACCTGACTCAAGCTGGCAGTGTCTGAACTGACTTCACGTGTGGCAACTTCGAAGGGTTGGAGAACATTGCCGTAAATCATTCTCCACTGCACTTGAGCCAGATGCATTCCCCCTCCTTTGCAATATCGTAGGCAGATGTATAGGCTTGAATGGCCTTTTGCTGCTCCTCCATCCTCTGAAGCATATAGAGTGTTGAATTCCACCTCGTTACAGGTGATGCTTCAGGTGATGGCAGGGCAGGTTCAGGAGAGTTTGATGGCGCTCCAGTCTTCGGCACGCGGTGGCTGAATGCCGAAAGTGGCCCACAATTTTTCGGGCCACCGACAGCATCTCCAGCACGCCCCTGTCATTTTTTAAAAAATTCTGCACCACCAAATTAATTGTATGTGCAAAACATGGGACATTCTGGAATTTGCCCAGATGTAATGCACGCACAATATTGGTGGCGTTGTCCGATATCACAAATCCCCAGGAGAGTCTAACTGGGGTAAGTCATTGTGCAATGATGTCCCTCAGTTTCCGTAAGAGGTTGTCAGTGGCGTGCCCCCTTTGGAAAGCGGTGATACAAAGCATAGCCTGACTCGGAACGAGTTGGCGTTTGCGAGATGCTGCTACTGGTGCCGCTGCTGTTGTTGCTGCGGGAGGCCATACATCTACCCAGTGGGCTGTCACAGTCATATAGTCCTTAGTCTGCCCTGTTCCACTTGTCCACATGTCCGTGGTTAAGTGGACAGTGGGTACAACTCCATTTTTTAGGACACTTTTTTGACGTCTGTGTACATTCTCGGTATTGCCTGCCTAGAGAAGTGGAACCTAGATTGTATTTGATACCGGGGACGCAGTACCTCAAGCAATTCTCTAAGTCCCACTGAACTAATGGAGCTAACACCAACATAGCTGTCAAGGCCGGGATCTGATCTCTAAGTCGACAGTAACTAGGTCGACAATGTCTAGGTCGACCACTATTGGTCGACAGTAACTAGGTCGACAATGTCTAGGTCGACCACTATTGGTCGACAGTAAATAGGTCGACAGGTTGTCTAGGTCGACAGAGTCTTTAGGTCGACATGTTCTAGGTCCTGTCGACCTAGAACATGTCGACCTAAATACCCTGTCGACCTAGACAACCTGTCGACCTATTTACTGTCGACCACTAGTGGTCGACCTAGAGTCAAAAGGTCAACATGAGTTTTTGAAAAAAATAAATCTTTTTTTGAACCTTTTCATACTTAACGATCCATGTGGACTACGATTGGAACGGTAATCTGTGCCGAGCGAAGTGGTAGCGGAGCGAAGGCACCTTGCCCGAAGCATGGCGAGCGAACGCGGTGCACTAATTCGGGTTCCCGGTCACTCTACGATGAAAACGACACCAAAATAACATAAAAAAACTCATGTCGACCTTTTGACCTGTTGACCTAGAACATGTCGACCTAAATACCCTGTCGACCTAGACACCCTGTCGACCTAGTTACTGTCGACCAATAGTGGTCGACCTAGACATTGTCGACCTAGTTACTGTCGACCTTCCATACCACACCTGTCAAGGCCTCAGTTATCCGCTTTGCAAAATGATGACTGCTGTCATATTTCATCTTCCTCACAAAGGTCTGTTGGACAGTCAATTGCTTACTGGAAGTAGTACAAGTGGTCTTCCGACTTCCCCTCTGGGATGATGATCGACTCCCAGCAGCAACAACAGCAGCAACAGCATGTGTACCACTCAAATATCTTCCGGAGGAATCCCGGTTGGGGGAGGACTCCTCAGTCTTGACAGTGACATGGCCTGCAGGACTACTGACGTTCCTGACTGAGGAGGAAGTTGACGTTGAGGGAGTTGGTGGTATAGCTTGCAGGAGCTTGGGTACAGGAGGAAGAAGGGATTTAGGTGTCAGTGGACTGCTTACGCTCTTACCCAAAGTTTCACAACTTGACACTGACTTCTGATGAATGCGCTGCAGGTGACGTATAAGGGAGAATGTTCCTAGGTGGTTAACATCCTTACCCCTACTTATTACAGATTGACAGAGCAACACACGGCTAGACACCTGTTGTCCGGATTTGTGGAGAAATAATTCCACACCGAAGAGGTGGCTTTTTTGGTATTTTGCCCAGGCATCACAATGGGCTTCTTCATCCCATGGATAACAGGTGTCTCCCCCGGTGCCTGATTTAAACAAACCACATCACCATCAGAATCCTCATCGTCAACTTCCTCCTCAGAGCCAGCAACACCCATATCCTCATCCTGGTGTACTTCAACAGTGACATCTTCAATTTGAATATCAGAAACTGGACTGTGGGTGCTCCTTCCAGCACTTGCAGAGGGCGTGCAAATGGTGGAAGGATCCACCCCTTCCCATCCAGTGTTGGGAAGGTCAGGCATCGCAACCACCAACACACTTGGACTCTCCTTGGGGATTTGTCATACCATCTTAGAACGCACAGTTCTTTTCTGTGCTTTTTCCAACTTAACTTTTATAATTTTTCTAGCGGGAGGATGAGGGCTTCCATCATCATGTGACGCTGAACCACTAGTCATGAACATAGGCCAGGGCCTTAGACGTTCCTTGCCACTCCATGTCGTAAATGGCATATTAGCAAGTTTACGTTTCTCCTCAGACTATTTAAATTTCTTTTTTTGGGTCTTTTTACTGAACTTTAGCTTTTTGGATTTTACATGCCCTTTATCACATTGGGCATCGGCCTTGGCAGACGACGTTGATAGCATTTCATCATCTATGTCATGACTAGTGACAGCAGCTTCAGCACTAGGAGGAAGTGGTTCTTGATCTTTCCCTATTTTATCCTCCAAATTTTTGTTATCCATTATTTTTCTGGAGTTATATAACAATATGCGGTACAGGAGAGCGTGCCTCTACACCTCACAGGGCAAAACATGTGAAAATTATTTGGATTAAATATTAATAACCCCTTTATTTGGAGTCAATAATATACAGCACAGGACAGCACCACTGAACTTATATGGCAGCACCACTGGACTGGACATATACGGAATTATATGGAATTATACGGCAGTATCACTGGACTGGATTTATACGCCAGTACCACTGGAATTATACGGCAGGTTCACTGGACTTATACGGCAGGATCACAGGATTTATACGGCAGTACCGCAGGACATATATACGGCAGTATCAATGGACATATACGTCAGGATCACTGGACATATATGGCAGTACCACTGGACATATACGGCAGCACAGGGACACCACCACCGGACTGATACAGGACAACACAGCACCACTGCTGTAGTAAAAAATAACAAAAGACTAGTACTGTAGCGTAGTGCTTAGCAGAGAGAAGAGGACGGGTGGGAGAGTAAAGGGAAGTAAGGTCATTTTAAAATGAAAGTGATAGATGTCATTATATATGATTTATGTGATGGGTTGAGGTGCACTTCTGATACATATCTTGAATATGAATAGTAGATCTGAATATCCCAATTCTCCATATACAAGGGAATGGTGGGAAAGAATGAAACACAGAATATGAGACCTGCTGTAACTGATGTAATAAGTTAAGGTGCATACACACTAGGCGACGTGCTCTATGATCATTAATATCGCTCAGTGACGGAATACAGCAACTGGCCGCGCAGGCAGCTCCTGGACGATAATACAGATTGAGCATGCATGCACCACCGACACCGAGGGTCGTTAACGGCCCGCGGTGCTGCGCATTGTTTGTCGTTGCCGGCATATACACTTGCCGAGTAAGTGAACAACGTCGCTCTGGAAGGGTGAAAACGAGCAACGTTGTTCATTTTAGCGGCAAGTGTGTATTCGCCTTTAGAGCAATGCCATCACAATGGTCACCATACCTTAATAACTGAGGCGTTACATGGAACAGCAATTCTCAGCTGTCTCTATAAAGAGGAGATGTACTGGAATAATTATCAGTATATTCTTATATAATTTGAGTAATGCGTTATCAGTATGTTATTATAAAACTTGAGTAATGAATTATCAGTGTCCAGCAATATATAGAAGCTCAATTTGGAATTGTGAGTAACCCCTGACAATTGGATATAAAGGAAGAAAGAATAGTGACATCCTAATAGAGTGTAAGCGTGCAAGCAGGGCCCTCCTACCTCAATGACTGTTTGTTATTACAAAGTGTAGTTCTATCACTGTTGTTTCCAGTTGTAAAGTGCAACAGAATTTTCTGCGCTATATAAGAGACTGTTAATAATCAATCACCCACTAATCATCCGGACATTGAATATTGCATATAGGATGCACATGAATAGATACCACCAGTAGAGGGCACTCTGACCTTAGTTCTTACTGCATGCATCTGCAAAGTTGAATCCTTTTATATATTAAGAAGAATTAGATTATTATTATTATTATTATTATTATTATAATAATATATCACTTAGGAGAATGAGCTATACAATAGAGAATAAGGGGCCTATTTATTACCATCCACATCCAAGGATGCGGATGGCATGTGATAAAATCACCCAAACTCGCACTGCGATAATTGATTACATTGTATGGATGTATCAATTATCGCATGCAGGGACAGAGCTTGCTTGTGATGACACGCCACAGCACCATTGGGGTATTTTTCGTAAAAAATACCTCAATGTCCTGCTGCGCATGCGTCGCCCCCGTCAACATCGCCGCTACCGCCTGGTCGACCCCCCCGTCATGACTACCCTCCGTGCTGTGGACCCCCCCTTCCACAGGATAATGGGGGTCATTCCGAGTTGATCACCTGCAAGCAGTTTTTAGCAGACGCGCAAACGCATTGTCGCTGCCCACCGGGGAGTGTATTTTCGCTTTGCAGAAGTGCGAACGCCTGTGCAGCCGAGCGCCTGCAAAAACATTTTGTGCAAAACAAGACCAGCCCTGGACTTACTCTTCGTGTGCGTTGATTCTAACTTTGGTGGTTGGCTTTTGACGTCTCACACCCGCCCAGCGTTCGCCCAGCCACGCCTGCGTTTTCCCCGGCACGCCTGCGTTTTTCCAAACACTCCCTGAAAATGGTCAGTTGACACCCAGAAACGCCCCTTCCTGTCAATCTTCCTTCGTTCTGCTGTGCGACTGAAAGCTTCGCTAGAACCTGTGCAAAACCACAAAGGACTTTGTACCTGTACGTCGCGCGTGCGCATTGCAGTGCATACGCATGCGCAGACATGCCGGCTTTTAGCCTGATCGCTGCGCTGCGAACAATGGCAGCTAGCGATCAACTCGGAATGACCCCCAATATACTTAGCTGTCCAGGGAGCCGGTCCACGCTGCTTCTGCTGGGCTGCCGGGCGGCGGATCCTGTGTGCTGCAGTGACCCCCAGTGCCGTAAAGCGGACACTCATAGCTGATCACTTTAGCCTGGTCCCCACTCAGCTTACTCTGCCTATCGCAGTGCTGCCCTGTGATCTCGCCAGCCTAAACTGGCGAGATCATCACAGGGCACACTGCTGTATTTTTTCACATTTTTTTTTTTAGTAAATTCGGTCACATCACATTTCCCATTATAAGTATGGGGAATGCGATGTGGATTACTAAATAAGAAGTGAATTAAAGGGTTTGGAGCAGTTTTTCATGAAAACTGCTCCAAATGCCCTTTAATACATTGGATTGATATAAAAATAATGTGAAAACAATGTAAAAATAATGTTAATAAATGGGCCCCTAAGACTCCTTATCATACTTTTACTGAGAGGATCAATACAATTTTGAATATAAATTATATGTCCTAATATCCCAAATCTATAAACACAAGGGAAATGTGGGGGAGAATGTTCCACTAAACATGAGACTTCTGTTACCCGGTATAACAATGGGGGTCATTCTGCCCCGTTCGCACGCTGCGGTTCATCACAGCGGTGTGAACGGGTCAGAACTGCGCATGCGCCGCGGCCGCATTGCGCAGGCGCGTCGTTGCCTGCAGCGACGCTGCTTGCGAAGAAAGCGGTCGCAGCGGCGACTGCAAGAAGATTGACAGGAGGAAGGCGTTTGGGGCGTCAACTCACCGTTTTCCGGGCGTGGAGATACAAACGCAGGCGCATCCAGGCGTTTGGAGGCCGGATGTCTGATGTTAATTCCGGGACCTTCATCGCTGGATCCAACGCACAGGGTAAGTAACTGCAGGGCTAGTCTTGTTTTACACAAAACTTTTTTAGCATAGTAGTGCTGCGATCGCTAAAATACACTCCCTCATAGGCGGCGGCTAGTTGATCGCATGAGCAGCAATAAGTTGCTACGTGCGATCAACTCGGAATGACCCCCTATATACATTAATCCTTCACAATGGTTATCATAGTATAACAATAGGGATTTTATATGAATTTCTAACTGATGGAACAAGTTATGGGCACACTATAGAAACTGGAGCTTTCGTTTAAGAGTACACGGCAATATTATGGGACCATCCCACTGCAGATTGGGAATTATTGGATCAGAGGCAGAACCCTGGGAGGCAATGGAGTCATCTGCCGCCGGGCTCCTGCTGTAAAGGGGGGGCTCTTCTCCCTTCATTCTGTGGCACCATTGAAGTAAGTTAATTGATGGCTGCCGCTATCTTTTCACTATAACTTCATATAGTTACAATTCTCATGCTTCCTGTACTGGAGCAAATAGTTCCATCAGTAAAGTGTCTGCTGTCAGTGGGTTCTAATGTATGACTGCTAAGAAATGTGTGATTTAAAATAAAAGACAATGAAATGTATATATACAGTATATAAAAAAAATTCAGAACACTCCACACACAAACACACACACACACACACACACACACACACACACACACACACACACACACACACACACACACACACACACACACACACACACACACACACACACACACACATTCATTTATCTAAATTTAAAGGGGGGCAACTGGTATGAACTTGCCTCCGGGCAACTGTGACGAACTTACGCCACTGTATTGGATGTCATATTTGATTACATAATAATTGTCACAATGAACTGGCATGGTAAAGCTCGGGATAGGCACTCGATACGTGCTGCCTACTTAACATACTATATAAAGCGACCCTTTCGCTACTCTGTTAGAGGGGCTACCAGCAGTCTGAACAGGGAGTCGGGTCATGTGACTGAGGTGGCTGCTCAGTATACAAGCTGTGTGGTGTTAAATGATTGGACACAATGTTATAAGCCCTGTGATTGTGGGACTACATTATTATATATATATATATATATTATATATATTATATACACTGCTCAAAAAAATAAAGGGAACACTTAAACAACACAATGTAACTCCAAGTCAATCACACTTCTGTGAAATCAAACTGTCCACTTAGGAAGCAACACTGATTGACAATCAATTTGACATGCTGTTGTGCAAATGGAATAAACAACAGGTGGGAATTATAGGCAATTAGCAAGACACCCCCAGTAAAGGAGTTGTTCTGCAGGTGGGGACCACAGACTACTTCTCAGCTCCTATGCTTTTCTAGCTGATGTTTTGGTCACTTTTGAAAGCTGGCGGAGTCTACAACCCACACAAGTGGCTCAGGTAGTGCAGCTCATCCAGGATGGCACATCAATTTGAGCTGTGGCAAGAAGGTTTGCTGTGTCTGTCAGCGTAGTGTCCAGAGCATGGAGGCGCTACCAGGAGACAGGCCAGTACATCAGGAGACGTGGAGGAGGCCGTAGGAGGGCAACAACCCAGCAGCAGGACTGCTACCTCCGCCTTTGTGCAAGGAGGAACAGGAGGAGCACTGCCAGAGCCCTGCAAAATGTCCTCCAGCAAGCCACAAATGTGCATGTGTCTACTCAAACGATCAGAAACAGACTCCATGAGGGTGGTATGAGGGCCCGACGTCCACAGGTGGGGGTTGTACTTACAGCCCAACAATGTGCAGGACGTTTGGCATCTTCCAGAGAACACTAAGATTGGCAAATTCGCCGCTGGCGCCCTGTGCTCTTCACTGATGAAAGCAGGTTCTCACTGAGCACATGTGATGGAGAACGTTCTGCTGCCTGCAACATCCTCCAGCATGACCGGTTTGGCAGTGGGTCAGTAATGGTGTGGGGTGGCTTTTCTTTGGGGGGCCGCACAGCCCTCCATGTGCTCACCAGAGGTAGCCTGACTGCCATTAGGTACCGAGATGAGATCCTCAGACCCCTTGTGAGACCATATGCTGGTGCGGTTGGCCCTGGGTTCCTCCTAATGCAAGACAATGCTAGACCTCATGTGGCTGGAGTGTGTCAGCAGTTCCTGCAAGATGAAGGCATTGATGCTATGGACTGGCCCGCCCGTTCCCCAGACCTGATTCCAATTGAGCACATCTGGGACATCATGTCTCGCTCCATCCACCAACGCCACATTGCACCACAGACTGTCCAGGAGCTGACGGATGCTTTAGTCCAGGTCTGGGAGGAGATCCCTCAGGAGACCATCCGCCACCTCATCAGGAGCATGCCCAGGCGTTGTAGGGAGGTCATACAGGCACGTGGAGGCCACACACACTACTGAGCCTCATTTTGACTTGTTTTAAGGTCATTACATCAAAGTTGGATCAGCCTGTAGTGTTTTTCCACTTTAATTTTGAGTGTTACTCCAAATCCAGACCTCCATGGGTTAATAAATTTGATTTCCATTGATAATTTTTGTGTGATTTTGTTGTCAGCACATTCAACTATGTAAAGAACAAAGTATTTAATAAGAATATTTCATTCATTCAAATCTAGGATGTGTTGTTTAAGTGCTCCCTTTATTTTTTTGAGCAGTATATATATATATATATACATGGGGTATATAAGGCATGTCTGGCTGGCATTCGGGTTGCCTTAGGGATGGCCATCAGTATGTTTGCCATTGATGGGAAACATGGCAAGATCCATTGATGATACACACCTATGCTATAACGTACCATCGATGGTTCTTACCATCGAAACATCACGCATGCGCACAAGATATGCGGGGCTCCGGAGGCTGCCACTGCGCTAGCCTTGCTGCAGCTGCTCTGATGGACCCAGCCACGAGGAGTCAGGACTCGGAGGTCTCCGTCGCTGCATCCACAGCCAGCATGTAGCAGATATATGCAGCACTCAGTAAACATTTTAAAGACACCATTGGGCCCACAGCTTCCATCGATGGCGGGGAACCATTCAGGCATCCACCGTTGATGGTAAAACTAGTTACCATCGGGCATAGACCATCAATGGTTTCTAATCATCAATGCTGAATGGCCAACCCTAGGTTGCCCTGATGATGCAGCACCACGAAACGTACGTTGGCTCTTAAGCTACGTACAGAGAGACCCGTTCGGTCACAATGCTGTACCCACTATGTATCCACTATAAGGTGTCTGACAGCCGGTGGGGATGTGATACATAAAGCCACGTATGGGATTAACACCACAGGTGACTACCCATGTATATGGAGGACAGAATACTCTATGCCAGGGAAGTGCTGATATGTGAGACAGGGCTGTACACACTATTACATGTTACTAAGAGGACAGACCTCATATGCACTATCCCTGTATTAGAGGTCCTATAATAGGGATGTGTTTATCATCCCGATGGATGGGATTCCACAGCCGACATCCTGAAGGCAAGTATGGGAGTAACTGTGAGGATTTGGGGCCAGGGTAAGGAAGGGTTAGGGTTAGGCACTACGAAGGGGTGTTAGACCTAGCCACCTCCCCAAGGGGTTTAGTGTTAGGGTAGGGATTGGGAGATGGGGTAAAAATACTTACCCCCTCCAATGTCCAGGTATTCAGTGTGGTGATGTCAGACATTGGTCATGTGACCACCGGCATCCCGACAGCTCTGATGTGTAAAGGGGAACCGAAGACACTTTGATACAACACATTATTTTAGTATCATCTCATCTGTGGTTATTAAAGTGTGTCACACTGTAGCTATTGTTCTTATGGGTCGGGTATGAAATCCCGTCGGACGGGATGCCATGTGTCAATATCCCGACACCGGCATCCCGCCCGCCAGAATGCTGGCACTGGGGCAAGCACTACGAGTCCCCTTGTGGGCTCACTGCGCTCACCACGCTGCGGGTGGACTAGGGCCGGCTCTGAGATCACAGCTCACACTCAGACATACAGAGAGTGCCTGATGGAGTGATCCGGACCGCATTAGAGTCACATCGGGAACACCTGGTGCCCCCGCCCCTATCCATAAGTTCTATACATAAGGAGCTAAAAACAGTTGGCATTGCAAAAATTGACACACATTACATACACGGGTTTCTAATCATAAATCCGGCGCTCTTACACAGTGCCGTAACTAGGCATTTCAGCGCTGTGTGCAAGAAATTACATTGGCGCCCCCCCCATGTAAGATAGGGGCAGTGCGCGCCGTAAGCGTGCGAAAACTATATAGGGGCGTGGCTTCATGGGGAAGGGGCGTGGCCACAAAATAATAGCAATTCATACTACGGTGCACAGCAGTCTCCATTGTTCAAATTACGCTGCACAGTAGCGCCACTACACCAGGTAGAGCCCCTTTTATACATTACAGCAGACAGTCCCCCTTTTTACACATTACAGCAGACAGTCCCCCTTTTTACACATTACGGCCAACAGCGTCCCCTTTTTACACATTACAGCAGACAGCTTCTCCTTTTTTACACATTACGGCAGACAGCGTCCCCTTTTTTACACATTACAGCAGACAGCGTCCCCTTTTTTAACATTACGGCAGACAGCGTCCCCTTTTTACACATTACAGCAGACAGCGTCCCCGTTTTTACACATTACGGTAGACGGTGTCCCCGTTTTTACACATTGCGGCATCCAGTCCCCCTTTTTACACATTGCGTCAGCCAGGCCCCCTTTTTACATATTACGGCAGACGGTGTCCCCTTTTTACACATTGCGGCATCCAGTCCCCCTTTTTACACATTACGGCAGCCAGTTCCCCTTTTTACACATTATGGCAGCCAGTCCCCCTTTTTACACATTGCGGCAGGCAGTCCCCCTTTTTACACATTGCGGCAGCCAGTCCCCCTTTTTACACATTACGGCAGCCAGTCCCCCTTTTTACACATTGCGGCAGCCAGTCCCCCTTTTTACACATTGCGGCAGGCAGGCCCCCTTTTTACACATTGCGGCGGCCAGTCCCCCTTTTTACACATTATTGCAGCCAGTCCCCCTTTTTACACATTACGGGAGCCAGTCCCCCTTTTTACACATTGCGGCAGCCAGTCCCCCTTTTTACACATTGCGGCAGGCAGGCCCCCTTTTAACACATTGCGGCAGCCAGTCCCCCTTTTTACACATTGCGGCAGGCAGGCCCCCTTTTAACACATTGCGGCAGCCAGTCCCCCTTTTTACACATTGCGGCAGCCAGTCCCTCTTTTTACACTTTGCGGCAGCCAGGCCCCCTTTTTAGACATTGCGGCAGCCAGGCCCCCTTTTTACACATTATGGCAGACGGTGTCCCCGTTAGAGAGAGAGAGAGATAGAGAGAGAGAGATAATTACCATCTCCCCGCTGACAGGCTCCTCGTGCAGCTCCCTCGGTGCAGGCAGGTGAGAAGGAGGAGGAGGGAGGGGGACTGGAGCAGCAGCAGCGCTATGTCATTGGTAGTAAGCGCCGCTGCAGCAGTCCCCTCTTCTTCCGTATTGGCTGCCTGGCGCTGCTGTGGATGCTGGGATGGAGGAACCGCATCCCAGCATCCACAGCAGCGCCGGGCAGCCAATACGGAAAGGAGAGGGGGCTGCTGCAGCGGCGCTTACTACCAATGAAATAGCGCTGCTGCGGCTCCAGTCCCCCTCCCCCCTCCTCCTTCTCCGCTGCCCGGCGCTGCTGTCTTCTCCCTCCACAGCGCGGCGCACGGTGCAGACTTCAGAGGCGGCATGTAATGAGTCAATTTGACTCATTACATGCCGCTGGCCGTGCGCCCTCAGGGCAACTGCGCTGTGTGCCAGGAACACTTGGCACACACATATTTACGGCCCTGCTCTTACATCACCTTTTACTTACTCTATCCTCACAAGAGCAGCGATGTGTAACCCCAGCGCAATCTCCTTTATCACCACACACTCTGTACCAGATATGCCGGGCTGTAACCACACAGTAATTGGTGTTAAATATGTACAAAGTTACCAATAAAGCACAACGGAGCCTGGCGCGAGGAAGAGGAGCGGGCGCTGCATTGTGACACTTTGTATACACATTCAGCGGTTTTGTTGCATCACCATATTCGGGAGAAAAAGACATTTGGTGCGGGCCAAGTCGCATGTGACCATGTGCACCGCAATGGGCTGTTTGGCGTGACCGCAGCAATAGTGTATGAGGAGAGGACACATAATGCACTCTATGGGCCTGACGCGGACACTGTTCTCATCGCTGCTGCGTCTTTGGACGGCCTGTGCGATATATCTGTGACTGACGCACACACCTGCAGATGATTGGGACTGATATATCGTTCATCGGCTGTACAAATGGTGTATATGGTGCCGTGAGTGCCCAGCACTGATCGCCTGTTGCCCGGTGACAACTATTTCTATGGCACTGGTATAGGGACAAGCAGAGACCGCGCAGAGACACGGAGACACTGCGCACATGTCCCAAGGTGCTGTAGCAAAGTCGCTCGCAGTGAGGACTTATATGAAAAAAAACATGTCAGGGAACGTTGGGGGAGGTAACGGGAAGTGGATGCAAAAGCGCAGGCGTGCTGTGACCCTTGCGGGAAGTAAGATCAGTTTTGCGCATACAAACCCCAGAATATAGCGGTGGCTGCAGGAAACGCAGAGAATATACTGTATTATTACCCACTCTGTGCCATTAGCCACCACTTACATACATCATATCTGTCCTGTGTAGACATTTCCATCCCTCAGGGGCCTTTTTATCTAGTTGCAGGTGTAACAGGAGTCTTGCTAGAATGTGCTCTGCTACAAAAATTCCACCAGCGACCGACTCCAGGCTTGTGCAAAAACAACAAATACCTTTTATTCAGGTTGTTCAAATACAGAGAAACACATAAAACAAAGATCACTGTCTTTAGTATAAACAACCAGGGAGGTTAGGTCCTGCCTCACTCCCTCTTACTTAATAAGGAACCCTTCAGGTCCCGGCATCCTGACACTAATGCCCCAGTCATTTGGATCCCACTGTCCCTAGCAGGCCTCTCACCTGGACACTAACTGCCTTCAGGAGCCTTGACTCATGGGAGAGACTCTGCTGTCTCTCTCTCTTCCCATGTCTCTTTCTCCCCATGCATCTCTCTCCACATGCCTCCATCTCTCTCTGTCTCTCTCTCCACATGTCTGTCTCTCTCTCTCCCCATGTCTCTTTCACCTATGCTTCTCTCTCCACATGCCTCCATCTCGCTCTGTCTCTTTCTTCCCATGTCTCTCTCTCTCTCTCTCCCATGTCTTTTTCTCCCTATGCCTCTCTCTCCATATACCTCCATCTCTCTCTGTCTTCCTCTCCACATGTCTGTCTCTCTCTCTTCCCATGTCTCTTTCTCCCCATGCCTCTCTCTCCACATGCCTCCATCTCTCTCTGTCTCTTTCTCCCCATGTCTGTCTCTCTCTCCACATGTCTCTTTCTCCCTATGCCTCTCTCTCCATATACCTCCATCTCTCTCTGTCTTTCTCTCCACATGTCTGTCTCTCTCTCTTCCCATGTCTCTTTCTCCCGATGCAGGGCCGGCTCCAGGCCTACTAGCACCCTGAGCGAGAAAATGTAAAAGCGCCCCCCCCCCCCCCCCCATGCGCGCGCCGCGCGCTCCCGGAAAAGTGGGTGTGGCCTCTGGAAAAGTGGGCATGGCCTCATAACTTCATATCATCAAACTATAAACATATTTTCACACAATTAGCAGCCTTACACATAGTCACAGTAGTGTTCCTTACACACAATGTCTCCAGTATAGTGCCAGATACACATAATGTGCAGTGCCAGATAGACATGACATGCCCCCCAGCATTGCCAGCTACACATGACATGCCCCGCAGCAGTGCCAGCTACACATGACATGCCCCGCAGCAGTGCCAGCTACACATGACATGCCCCGCAGCAGTGCCAGCTACACATGACATGCCCCGCAGCAGTGCCAGCTACACATGACATGCCCCGCAGCAGTGCCAGCTACACATGACATGCCCCGCAGCAGTGCCAGCTACACATGACATGCCCCGCAGCAGTGCCAGCTAGCCAGCTACACATGACATGCCCCGCAGCAGTGCCAGCTACACATGACATGCCCCCCAGCAGTGCCAGCTACACATGATAGTGTTCACTTTTTAGGGCATGGTGCTGATCACAGGGAGGGCACATTTTTAAATTAGGAGGGCAAAATGATGTACATACTGCTTGTTGTTCCCATACCTATATGTGAAAGAATGGACATTGCGCGGCGAAGGCGCGCAGCAAAAATTAAGGGGAGTTACTTCGTGGGGAAGGTACGTGGCCACATAATAGTGGCAATTTGCATTACACCACACAGTAGTGCAGCTAATACACACTGCACCAGGTAGAACCTCCTATACACTTTGCGCCAGGCACAGCACTGAGACGCATTGCACCAGGGAGAGCACTGAGACACATTGCCTAGCCACAGATGCCTAGCGGGAACACTACATGACATGCTCCCCAGCAGTGCCAGCTACACGTGACATGCCCCCCAGCAGTGCCAGCTACACGCGACATGCCCCCCAGCAGTGCCAGCTACACGCGACATGCTCCCCAGCAGTGCCAGCTACACGCGACATGCCCCCCCCCCAGCAGTGCCAGCTACACGTGACATGCCCCCCAGCAGTGCCAGCTACATAAATGGCCACACAGTGCCAGATATGCACCCACAGTTCAGATACATAAATGCCCCCAAAGTGCCAGATACATAAATGCCTCCACAGTGCAGATATGCCCCCCACAGTGCCAGATACATAAATGCCCCCACAGTGCCAGATACATAAGTGCCCACACAGTGCCAGATACATAAGTGCCCCCACAGTGCCAGATATAAAAATGCCCACACAGTGCCAGATATGTCCCCACAGTGCCATATATAAAATTGCCCCCACAGTGCCAGATATGCCCCCACAGGGCCAGATACATAAATGCCCCCAGTGCCAGATACATAAATGCCCACACATTGCCAGATGCATAAATGCCCCCAGTGCCAGATGCATAAGTGCCCCCACAGTGCCAGATAAATGCCCCCACAGTGCCAGATAAATGCCCCCACAGTGCCAGAAATGCCCCCCACAGTGCCAGAAATGCCCCCCAGTGTGCCAGATATGCCCCCAGTGTGCCAGATATGCCCCCAGTGTGCCAGATATGCCCCCACATTGCCAGATAAATGCCCCCACAGTGCCAGATAAATGCCCCCACAGTGCCAGATAAATGCCCCCACAGAGCCAGATATGCCCCCAGTGTGCCAGATATGCCCCCAGTGAGCCAGATATGCCCCCAGTGAGCCAGATATGCCCCCCACAGTGCCAGAAATGCCCCCACAGAGTCAGATATGCCCCCAGTGTGCCAGATATGCCCCCAGTGTGCCAGATATGCCCCCAGTGTGCCAGAAATGCCCCCAGTGTTCCAGATATGCCCCACATTGCCAGAAATGCCCCCACAGTGCCAGAAATGCCCCCACAGTGCCAGAAATGCCCCCACAGTGCCAGATAAATGCCCCCACAGGGCCAGATAAATGCCCCCACAGGGCCAGATAAATGCCCCAACAGAGCCAGATATGCCCCCACATTGCCAGAAATGCCCCCACAGTGCCAGAAATGCCCCCACAGTGCCAGATAAATGCCCCCACAGGGCCAGATAAATGCCCCCACAGAGCCAGATATGCCCCCAGTGTGCCAGATATGCCCCCAGTGTGCCAGATATGCCCCCAGTGAGCCAGAAATGCCCCCAGTGAGCCAGATATGCCCCCCACAGTGCCAGAAATGCCCCCACAGAGCCAGATATGCCCCCAGTGTGCCAAATATGCCCCCAGTGTGCCAGATATGCCCCCAGTGTGCCAGAAATGCCCCCACATTGCCAGAAATGCCCCCACATTGCCAGAAATGCCCCCACATTGCCAGAAATGCCCCCACAGTGCCAGATAAATGCCCCCACAGGGCCAGATAAATGCCCCCACAGAGCCAGATATGCCCCCAGTGTGCCAGATATGTCCCCAGTGTGCCAGATATGCCCCCAGTGAGCCAGAAATGCCCCCAGTGAGCCAGATATGCCCCCCACAGTGCCAGAAATGCCCCCACAGAGCCAGATATGCCCCCAGTGTGCCAGATATGCCCCCAGTGTGCCAGATATGCCCCCAGTGTGCCAGAAATGCCCCCACATTGCCAGAAATGCCCCCACATTGCCAGAAATGCCCCCACAGTGCCAGATAAATGCCCCCACAGGGCCAGATAAATGCCTCCACAGAGCCAGATATGCCCCCAGTGTGCCAGATATGTCCCCAGTGTGCCAGATATGCCCCCAGTGAGCCAGAAATGCCCCCAGTGAGCCAGATATGCCCCCCACAGTGCCAGAAATGCCCCCACAGAGCCAGATATGCCCCCAGTGTGCCAGATATGCCCCCAGTGTGCCATGCCAGAAATGCCCCCCACAGTGCGATCCATAAATGTTCGACCCCCCCCCCCCCCACCAAATACCTGAGGCGCTGAGAGGGGGAGGAGGAGTGCTGGCGGGAGTGCTGGCGGGAGGGAGAGTGAGGGTCCGAGTGAGGGTCCGGGTCCGGGTGCGGGTGGGCGGACGGCCACTTGTGTGCGCTATGCGCGGCGCCGGCGTCTGACGTTAGACACCGGCGCCGCGCAGCGCGCACGCCGCACACACTGACGGCGGGACAATGCTGCACACACAGGGCCGGCTCCAGCTTCGAATATGGCGGCGCCAGCGCGCGGCGCCCATTAAGGGTGGCGCCCTGCGCGGCCGCTCTATTCGAACATGCCTAGAGCCGGCCCTGTCCCGATGCCTCTCTCTCCACATGACTCCATCTCTCTCTGTCTCTCTTTCCACATGTCTGTCTGTCTGTCTCTCTCTCTCCCTCCCCATGTCTTTCTCCCCATGCCTCTCTCTCCACATGCCTCCATCTCTTTCTTTCTGTCTTTCTTTCTTTCTTTCTTTCTTTCTTTCTTTCTTTCTTTCTTTCTTTCTTTCTTTCTTTCTTTCTTTCTTTCTTTCTTTCTCTCTCTCGCCACATGTCTCTCTCTCTCTCTCTCTCTCTCTCTCTCTCCCCATGCCTCTCTCTCCACATGACTCCATCTCTCTGTCTCTCTCTCCACATGTTTGTCTGTCTCTCTCTCTCTCCCCATGTCTCTTTCTCCCCATGCCTCTCTCTCCACATGCCTCCATCTCTCTCTCTGTCTTTCTTTCTCTCCACATGTCTGTCTCTCTCTCTTTCCCCCATGTCTCTTTCTCCCCATGCCTCTCTCTCCACATGCCTCCATCTCTCTTTGTCTCTCTCTCCTCATGTCTGTCTCTCTCTGTCTCCCCATGTCTCTCTCTCCCAATGCCTCTCTCTCCACATGCCTCCATCTCTCTCTCTCTCCACATGTCTGTGTGTGTCTCTCTCTCTCTCTCTCATGTCTCTTTCTCCCCATGCCTCTCTCTCCACATGCCTCCATCTCCCTCTGTCTCTCTCTCCACATGTCTGTCTGTCTCTCTCCACAAGTCTCTTTCTCCACATGCCTCCATCTCTCTGTCTATCTCTCCACATGTCTGTCTCTCTCTCTTCCCATTTCTCTTTCTCCCCATGCCTCTCTCTCCACATGCCTCCATCTCTCTCTGTCTCTTTCTCCCCATGTCTGTCTCTCTCTCCACATGTCTCTTTCTCCCTATGCCTCTCTCTCCATATACCTCCATCTCTCTCTGTCTTTCTCTCCACATGTCTGTCTCTCTCTCTTCCCATGTCTCTTTCTCCCCATGCCTCTCTCTCCACATGACTCCATCTCTCTCTGTCTCTCTCTCCACATGTCTGTCTGTCTGTCTCTCTCCCCATGTCTCTTTCTCCCCATGCCTCTCTCTCCACATGCCTCCATCTCTTTCTTTCTCTTTCTTTCTTTCTTTCTTTCTTTCTTTCTTTCTTTCTTTCTTTCTTTCTTTCTTTCTTTCTTTCTTTCTTTTTCTCTCGCCACATGTCTCTCTCTCTCCCCATGCCTCTCTCTCCACATGACTCCATCTCTCTGTCTCTCTCTCTCCCCGTGTCTCTTTCTCCCCATGCCTCTCTCTCCACATGCCTCCATCTCTCTCTCTCTGTCTTTCTTTCTCTCCACATGTCTGTCTCTCTCTCTCTTTTCCCCATGTCTCTTTCTCCCCATGCCTCCATCTCTCTTTGTCTCTCTCTCCTCATGTCTGTCTCTCTCTGTCTCCCCATGTCTCTTTCTCCCAATGCCTCTCTCTCCACATGCCTCCATCTCTCTCTCTCTCCACATGTCTGTGTCTCTCTCTCTCTCTCTCTCTCTCTCTCTCTCATGTCTCTTTCCCCCCATGCCTCTCTCTCCACATGCCTCCATCTCCCTCTGTCTCTCTCTCCACATGTCTGTCTGTCTCTCTTCACAAGCCTCTTTCTCCACATGCCTCCATCTCTCTGTCTTTCTCTCCACATGTCTGTCTCTCTCTCTCCCCATGTCTTTCTTTCCTCCATGCCTCTTTCTCTTCTTGAGGTGGAGTTATGAGGGAGAGATCTGGACAATGCAAGCGTGTCCGGACCGTTCTATGGATGGCTGTGTGACATCACACATGGCCGCTGTGGGAAAACACATAATTGCGGAGCTCCAGCCTGACTGCAGTTGCAGGGTCTGCGATGCAATCGCAATTGAATTGCAATTGCATCGCTGGGCTGGGCCCCTGTGCTGGGCAGCATTGCCCTATTTGCTGGATGACCCCCAGCATGCGATCGAAAGCAGTTGCAGTTTTGCTATTTTAGCTGAAGCTGAATAAGGCCCAATGTCCTATAATCTTCAGATAAATGCATATCCGCAGGAGTGCCATTGAGAGGTAGTGGGTGAGTAAAATGTGCACAGATCTGGTTATGCTTTGGGGATCACCGAAGTGGCAGATTATATATAATTAATATGGGCGGTGACTACACAGACTAGTAGCAGAGCTTGTGGCTTCTAATTAGCCAGCACAATTACAACAATTCAAGGCTGGGAGGGGCTGTGATCACACCCCACAAGCCTGTATGCTAACCTCTCAGGGAGAGAAGAGAAAGGGATCCCTAAAACCTAAAAGCAGTTCTTCTTCTCCATTACCGTGCATAGTGACACAAGCCATCAATCATATGACTGTGGCATCACTTAATGACAAGTCATGCTGACAGAGAAACACATTCAATTTCTGATTATTACAGCAAACATTGAACATGATCTGGCAGCCAAGGTCAGTTATAAAAATCTGTATGTCCATGACATAAAGTTTCTCTCTCATTTCAGGAAACACTCTCCCTACAAATCCTTTTGTCCCTGGCCCCCTACCCCCAGACATCATGGCGACTGCTGATAGGGTAAGGGTTCCTGTGCATTGATTTGCCAGGGGCCTATACTACTGTTGAGGCATTGTGTATAAGGGGCACCACTGTGGCCATTGTGTACATGGGGTACTACTGTTGAGGCATTGTGTATAAGGGGCACCACTGTGGGCATTGTGTATATGGGCTACTACTGTGGGCATTGTGTATTAGGGCTACTACTGTGGGCATTGTGTATATGAGGTACTACTGTGGGCATTGCGTATATGGGGTACTTCTGTGGGCATTATGTATAAGGGGTAATACTGTGGGCATTGTGTATATGGGGTACTATTGTGGGCATTATGTATAAAGGGTAATACTGTGGGCATTGTGTATATGGGGTACTACTGTGGGCATTGTGTATAAGAGGTACTACTGTGGGCATTGTGTATATGTGGCACTACTGTGGGCATTGTGTATAAAGGGTGCTACTGTGGGCATTGTGTATATGGGGTGCTACTGTATGCATTGTATATAAGGGGCACTACTGTGGGCATTGTGTATAAGAGGTACTACTGTGGTTATTCTGTATATTGGGCACTACTGTGGGCATTGTGTATATGTGGCACTACTGTGGGCATTGTGTATAAGGGGTACTACTGTGGGCATTGTGTATATGGGGTACTACCGTGGGCATTGTGTATAAGAGGTACTACTGTAGGCATTGTGTATATGTGGCACTACTGTGGGCATTGTGTATAAAGGGTGCTACTGTGGGCATTGTGTATATGGGGTACTACTGTATGCATTGTGTATAAGGGGCACTACTGTGGGAATTGTGTATAAGAGGTACTACTGTGGGTATTCTGTATATTGGGCACTACTGTGGGTATTATGTATATGGGGTGCTACTATGGGCATTGTGTATAAGGGGTACTAATGTGGGCATTGTGTATATGGGGCACTACTGTGGGTATTGTGTTTAAGGGGTACTACTGTGGGCATTGTGTATATGGGGCACTACTGTGGGTATTGTGTATAAGGGGTACTACTGTGGGCATTGTGTATAAGGGGCACTACTGTGGGCATTGTGTATATGTGACACTACTGTGGGCATTGTGTATAAAGGGTGCTACTGTGGGCATTGTGTATATGGGGTACTACTGTGGGCATTGTGTATATGTGGCACTACTGTGGGCATTGTGTATAAAGGATGCTACTGTGGGTATTGTGTATAAGGGGTACTACTGTGGGCATTGTGTATATGGGGTACTACTGTGGACAATGTGTATATGGGCTACTACTGTGGGCATTGTTTATAAGGGCTACTACTGTGGGCATTGTGTATGTGGGGTACTACTAAGGGCATTGCGTATATGGGGTACTACTGTGGGCATTATGTTTAAGGGGTACTACTGTGGGTATTGTGTATATGGGGTACTACTGTGGGCATTGTGTAAAATAGGTACTACTGTGGGTATTGTGTACATGGGGCACTACTGTGGGCATTGTGTATATGTGGCACTACTGTGGACATTGTGTATAAGGGGTACTACTGTGGGCATTGTGTATATGTGACACTACTGTGGGCATTGGGTATAAGAGGTACTACTGTGGGCATTGTGTATATGGGGCACTACTGTGGGCATTGTGTATAAAGGGTACTACTGTGGACAGTGTGTATATGGGGTACTACTGTGGACAGTGTGTATATGGGGCACTACTGTGGGCATTGTGTATAAGGGCTACTACTGTGGGCATTGTTTATATGGGGTACTACTGTGGGTATTTCGTATATGGGTACTACTGTGGGCATTATGTATAAGGGGTACTACTGTGGGCATTGTGAATATGTAGCACTACTGTGGGCATTGTATATAAAGGGTGCTACTGTGGGCATTGTGTATATGGGGTACTACTGTATGCATTGTGTAAATGGGGCACTACTATGGGCATTGTGTATATGGGGTACTACTGTGGGCACTGTGTATATGGGGTACTACTGTGGGCATTGTGTATAAGGGGTACTACTGTGGGCATTGTGTATTTGGGGTACTACTGTGGGCATTGTGTATCAGGGGTACTACAGTGGGCATTATGTATATGTGGTACTACTGTGCAGCATAACATGTATAAGGGACACTACTATGTGGTGTAATATGAATCAGGGGCACTATGTGTGTTGTAATGTGTATATTATTGTGCTGCTTTGTGGTGTAATCTGAATTGGAGGTACTATTGTGTGGCAACGCCCCTTCCTTGTGAGACAACATCCCTTTTTTTGCAGTGTGCGCTGTCCTTTTATGAGTTATAGGAGGGCGCAAAATTATAGTATGCAGGGATGACGGGGCTGAGCACTCTAGCACCGGCCCTGGATGGAACTCCTGCCTTTCAGAGTTATGGTTAAATATGCTAACATCTATAGTTCCAAATATTTTTATGTAGTGATGACTGGCTCCTGCAGGGGAATACTGCTCCTGTACAAGATCCTTTCTGTCACTGCTGCAGGATGAATGCACTATATATGACTCCGCTATCAGCAACCAACAACCTCAGTGGTTCTATATATAGATTTTATTGTAACTCCTTATTCTGGCTTTGATTACATAAACGCTAACTATAACTTCATCTGGCCACAAGAGGGCGTGTGTTCCTCACTTTTGTAGTCTGAGGGCCAGAAAGGAAATTAAGGGGCAGATTTATCAACATTTTTTTTTTGTTTCACTTAAATATATTAAAGAGCTTCCAAACCCGTTAGTTCTCATTTTTTAGAAACCAGATTGCATTTCCCATACTTATAATAGGAAATGTGGTCAGATTGAATTTACTAAAAAAACAACAACCACAACAAAAAGTAGTTTATCTCCCCACTCTATCTCTCTTCGAGGGATCGATTTATCACCGTCCACACCTGAGGACCCAGATGGGAAGTGATAAAATCAAGCCAATTCGTAATGCGATAATTGATTACATTGCATGAATGTATCAATTATTGCATGCACGGACATTGCTTGCCAGAAAGCTCTGTCCCTGCGATGCCTCTCTGCAGCCAAATTGATACCCAGCGTATGTCCTGCTCATGCGCCACCATCATCCTTCCCGCTCGTCTTGAAGACACCCCCTCCACTGATCATACTCACCAGAGGCAGGGATCGGTGATTGGTGTGTCAGGAGGGCTGCCAGTCATTGGGTCTCCCTCCTGCAGTAACCTCCGGTGCTGCAAAGTGAGCTGTCACTTTGCAGCATCACTTTACTGCCTCGGGGGTCACAGGAGCAGCAGGGAGCTCCGATGACTGGCATTCCTCCCGGGGCACCAATCACCTATCACTGATCCCTAGGTAGGCGAGTATGAGTTTTTTATTTTTTTTATTTTTTGTTTTTTACAGTGATCCATCAGACAAACAGAGCTGATCACAATAACGGGTCCCAGCACAGCTTTCTCTGTCAGCAGGCAGAGAAAGCTGCGCAGGAGGCAGGATACAGCAGTGAGCCTTGTGATTACACTATCTGAAGATGGCGTTATTATCACAGGGCTCACTGCAGTATTTTAAAAAATATATATATTTTTTCACAATATTTTAGTAACAATAATGTTTATAAATATGCCCCCAAGTCTTAGTACATAGACCAAATTCTTTATATAAAAAAGGAAAATTTCAATTAAACATTTCACGTCATAAATATATACAGTACGTGGACTTGTGGGAAGTAATAGTTTAATACAATTTCAATAAAGAATATATTTTAGCAATTTTCATTCAAAACAGAGTACCAGGGCCATTGCTGGAAACTATAATTTTGTGCCCTCTGATTACCCATAACGGGACAGCGCGCGCTGCCGGTGACATCGACCCACCAAACCAGTCGCAGTCCTATAATTGGGGATAAAAAACAATTACTTGCAGGAAAATAAAAAAAGTACAACAAAAGTTCCTAGCCCCAATAATAATAGTAAAAGAATATTAGTTATTACATAAAAAATATTCAGTGAGTCAAAATGAAAACATTTTAATTTGCAATGAATAATGTATATAATAAAAGTTACTCCATCACAATAATAAAGTCATGGTAAAACCAGATAACAGGCCGCATTATAAAGCTTGTATCCTTTATCCATAAATGTGCTGAGATTGTAATCTATTTTGGAGAGAAAATAAATTGTAAAAACAGTGTAGTCTTGTTCATTTTAGAGATGTGCACCGGAAATTTTTCGGGTTTTGTGTTTTGGTTTTGGATTCAGTTCCGCGGCCGTGTTTTGGATTCGGACGCGTTTTGGCAAAACCTCCCTGAAAATTTTTTGTCGAATTCGGGTGTTTTTTTTCAAAAAAAACTCAAAAACAGCTTAAATCATATAATTTGGGGGTAATTTTGATCCTATAGTATTATTAACCTCAATAACCATAATTTCCACTCATTTCCAGTCTATTCTGAACACCTCACACCTCACAATATTATTTTTAGTTTCTAAAATTTGCACCAAGGTCGCTGGATGACTACGCTAAGCGACCCAAGAGGGCGGCACAAACACCTGGCCCATCTAGGAGTGGCACTGCAGTGTCAGACAGGATGGCACTTATAAAAATTGGCCCCAAACATCACATGATGCAAAGATAAATAAAAAGAAAAAAGAGGTGCAAGATGGAATTGTCCTTGGGCCCCCTCCCACCCACCCTTATGTTGTATAAACAGGACATGCACACTTTAACAAACCAATCATTTCAGCCACAGGGTCTGCCACACGACTGTGGCTGAAATGACTGGTTGGTTTGGGCCCCCACCAAAAAAAAGAAGCAATCAATCTCTCCTTGCTCAAACTGGCTCTACAGAGGCAAGATGTCGACCTCATCATCATCCTCCGATTCCTCACCCCTTTCACTGTGTACATCCCCCTCCTCACAGAATATTAATTCGTCCCCACTGGCAGAGCCGGCCCTAACCAATATGATGCCCTAGGCAAGATTTTGGCTGGTGCCCCCTAGCACCACCACTGGTTCCGCCTCTGACCTTTCACCTCTTTCCCAGCACCATCACCCCTCACCCATAGCAGTCCTTATTTTGGTGTTTGTACCCCCTATATTGTAAATAGAAACAGTTCGCACATTTGGCGCACAGCCCAAAAAGGGGTGTGTTTTTGCTGGCAAGGGGCATGGTCACACAATAGTGAGAAGTTCGATAGACTTCTTGGAAATACAGCCACTAACCCCTATTGCACACTGTAACTGAAGCCGCTGCGTCTGCTGTAATAAATACTCTGTCCCCAGTTAGCGTACACACGCCGGAATAGCCGTGCAGCTTACACTCAGTGCATACACACAGACCGACACGCTGAGAGCACGAGGCAGCTCTAGGTGTGGCAATTATACTATACAAACGCTCAACAGAAACTGAATGCGACACCAGCATTTGATTGTATGTTGTGGTCCAAAGCAGCAACAAGTAATAATATATTTGTAAAAGGGGGTTACAATAAGTTAAAATATAATGGTACAACACAATACAATTCAATCACAGAGAGAGAGTCACACCCAATGATACATACGCTTTGTCGCTTGCACCACCCGGATCCGGTCCCCAGCCGCCTGGCAAGACGACCTATGAGTCTTTTAAAAAGCAGAGAGAGAGTGACCGGCCCAGGTGCAAGGTTTATATACCCTTGCCCAAAATACAATACAATGGGGTTGTATGCTCTCCACTGATTGGTTGGAGGGATGGTCGTTTACAGTACAGGAGAGGTCATTGGTCGGTTTGAAGAGATGGGCGATGCCTTGATCCAGGGGTGTGTAGCTCTGGATTCCAGCCGCATACCAAGTACATAATAAACACAAATATACCTTTAATCTGCCTTTGCGAATAACTATTCGCAACGACATGCGATCTTCTCCAAACCAACACCGGATTATTACTCATAATTATCCGAACACGTAGATACCATGCATGATGCTCTGATCAGTTACTGTCCCCTCGCATACTGTAAAGGTGTATAATTCCCTTGTTGTGCCTTGCAAATAAGTAAAAGTTGCATGAGGGGAAAGGGGAGTCTATGTGCAATGTGTGCACCAAATTTGGGAAACATGCAATGTGTGACAGATATTTCCATGTTCATTAGGTTACCCTGTCATGCGATCTCTCAAAGCAACATGATCCTACATATGAAATGACCAACCTTTCTCAAGATACACACAAATATATATATATATATATATATATATATATAATTCCAAGAGTTTTGACTATAAATGTTACACCTCTGATCCATGTAAGTTGTCAGCTGCTAGTGATCTGTATCAGCAAGGCCTGTGCTCTTTGTATAGTATATTTGTCTACTGTGTGGTGTTTGCATGTGGTGTGTGTATTGCAATATTTTCCGACTTCGACAGTCCACCCTTTGGCAGTCAACAATAACTGCCACTAATATTAATAACAGAAAAAAAAAATATTTACATGCTATACATTACAATGGGCGAGTATGTACCTTGGAAGAGGGAGAAAAGGTCATAGGTGAGAAATGGATGGCCTAGTGTGATAGGAAAAACGTGTATGTATGAGTAACTGCCTGAGGAGGATGTATCATCGTGCATCACTAGCTTCTAGGCTTTGCGAAGTATTCATTATATTCCTTCTCATCCCGTATTAAGGGTCTGTACATGGTCCAACAAACTCCACCGAGCTATATGATAAATGGGGAGCACATTTATCTGATGATACATCGTGGGGATCCATATGTGTGAGCAATTATGTGTCCCTATTATCTAATGACTATGTGTGTTTCACTAACCTAGCCCTACAGAGATGAACAGAAGACATGTAACGGTACATACAACAATAAAATGACATTTTTGGTGATTGATGAGTTGGGTTCCGGTTTGTGGATTTCCTTTTTCTGATGCTAGCCTTGGTGAAAGTGATACGCTGATCCTGGGGTCCTACCAACCCGTACTCTCCATCAGAACTCACTCCAGATCCTTGCTCCACCTCTCTGGGACCCTCACAAAAACAAGTTGTCCTTATTAAAACCAAAGTCACTAACAGAACCCGAAACGCAGTCTCTTATAACCGATCCATTTCGTTAGGGGAAAGGAGGAAAAATAAGAAGGAGAAAAGAAAGGAAAAATGCAGGGGGAGGTGAAAAAAGAAAATGGTACGACAACTGTTCTAACTCTCGTTACTCTCCGTGCTCAGATGCCTTTCAACAGTCCTGCCTCTCAACTTTCCCAGAACAAGCACTCTAGTGATACGAGGTTCTCTTCCCCCTGCTCTTTGTCACGAGTCTTCTCCGGGTCAGCAACTTTCTTGCAGTGGGACGAGTGGACCCAAGTCTCTCTTTCGCCAACCTTTAGTGCTGTTGTACTGGTCAATAAAACTTGGTACGGTCCTTCCCACCTGTCAATGAGGCAACCTGAGCGTAAGAAATTTCGAATCATCACAAAGTCCCCAGGTTCAATGTCATGATAATTACTGTTTGGTATGTCAGGAATCGCCAGCTTTAGATTTCTTTGTTGATTTCTGAGCTGCTGGCTCATCCTAACCAAATATTGCACAGTCACTTCGTTATTACATTTCAAATCATCCTGGGGGTCAATCATTACGTAAGGTTGTCGCCCAAAAAGAACTTCAAAGGGTGATAGGTTAAGTGGTGACCTGGGAGTGGTTCTGATGCTGTACAACACTAGTGGCAATGCCTCTGGCCACAACAATCCAATTTCAACCATCACTTTGCTAAGCTTGTTCTTAATAGTGCTATTCATTCTCTCCACCTTTGCGCTCGCCTGTGGCCGGTACGGAGTATGTAGCTTGCTATTAATACCCATCAGTTTGCACATGACCTGAAAGACTTCACCTGTAAAATGGGTACCCCTATCACTTTCAATTATTCTAAGGATACCATATCTACACACAAATTCCTGCACAATTTTCTTTGCAGTGGACGTAGCAGTATTTGTGGCAGCAGGGAACTCTTCTACCCAATTGGAAAACACATCAATACAGACTAATACATATTTTAAATTCCTACAGGGTGGTAACTGTATGAAGTCAATTTGTATTACCTGAAAAGGGCCGTCTGTCGGAGGGATATGGGATGGTTCTGTTGGTATTGACTTTCCAATATTCTTCCTCAAGCAAGTAAGACATGTCATTGCTCTCTTACCCGCATGAGAAGAGAATCCTGGCGCACACCAGTAGGCTCTCACCAGCTTACACATACCCTCTTTACCTAGATGAGTCAGACCGTGTGCCGCCTCAGCTAAGCTTGGAAGATATGCTCTGGAAGCCACTGGCTTACCGTGCCCATCTGTCCAGAGGCCCGAAGACTCTCTTCCATATCCCTTCGCCTTCCAGACGGACTTCTCCTGCAGGGAACACAAATCTTGCATTTCAATGAGTTGTTGTGTGCTTATTGTGTTAAATGTCATCAGTGGTGTGATGTTGGTTAGTGTGGCTGAACTTGCTGCTGCCTTGGCAGCTTCGTCTGCCCGGCTGTTACCAAGTGACACTGGATCTTGACTGTAAGTGTGGGCTTTGCACTTGATAACATCCACTCTGTCGGGGTCTTGTATTGCTGATAGCAATCTTTTGATGTGGGTCGCATGCGCCACGGGTGTGCCAGCTGCTGTCATGAAATTTCTGAGGCGCCATAGGGCCCCGAAATCATGTACCACTCCAAAGGCATACCTAGAATCTGTGTATATATTAGCTGACTTACCCTTGGCCAATTCACACGCTCTGGTTAGGGCGACCAGCTCAGCAACTTGTGCTGAGTGCGGTGGACCCAGGGGCTCAGCTTCTATGATACTTCTGTCGTCTACAACTGCGTACCCAGTGCACAGGTCTCCCGAGTCTGTCTGTCTGTGGCAACTACCGTCAGTGTAGAAGGTAAAATCTATGTTTTCCAGTGGGTTGTCACTAATGTCAGGTCTCGCAGTGAAAGTCTGGTTCAGATATTCCATACAATCATGCGTATCAGTGTCTGCACTAAATCCTCCTTCACTATCATTCTCATCCTCCACCCTTTGTGCCTGTCCAGGCACACTTGGCAGATAAGTTGCAGGATTTAGTGTGCTGCATCTCTTAATGGTGATGTTTACAGGGGCCATTAGTGCTAATTCCCACTTTGTAAATCGTGCCGATGAGACATGTCTGGTTTGAGCGGAGTTCAGTAAGGCTGATACTGCATGAGGTGTATGGACGGTCAGGCTGTGTCCTAACACTACGTCTTCACTCTTACTCACTAGCAAAGCTATCGCTGCAACACTTCGCAAGCATGTGGGGAGAGACCGTGCTACAGTGTCCAACTGTACACTGTAGTATGCTACTGGTCTGCTGGCATCACCATGTTTCTGTGTTAAAACACCTGCCGCACACCCAGCACTCTCTGTACCGTACAATTCAAAGGGTTTCCCATAATCTGGCATACCTAATGCAGGTGCCTGTGATAGGCACTGTTTGAGTCTCTCAAATGCCAGTTTGGACTCATCTGTGTGCGAAATCCGATCTGGTTTGTTTGAAGAGACCATCTCTTGCAAAGGTAAAGCCAGTATGGAGAACCCTGGGATCCAGTTTCGCCAGTACCCACACATTCCTAGGAAAGTGCGGATCTGTTGCTGGGTTTGTGGCAGAGTCATGTTGCGAATCGCTTCTATCCTATCAGCAGTGAGGTGTCGTTGTCCTTGTGTCAAGCAAGGCCCCAAATACCTCACCCTTTTACTGCACAACTGTAATGTATCTTTTGAACCTTTGTGTCCTGTCTGGGAGAGGTGAAGCAGCAGCTGCTTCGTATCTGCCAAGGACGTTTCAAATGAGTCAGAGCACAACAATAAGTCATCAACATACTGTATTAGCACTGAGCCATTTTCAGGTTGAAAGGATTGCAAACAGTCATGCAGTGCTTGGGAGAAGATACTTGGGCTGTCAATGAAGCCTTGGGGAAGACGAGTCCAGGTGTACTGTACTCCCCTGTAAGAGAAGGCGGAAAGGTACTGACTGTCGGGGTGGAGAGGGACAGAAAAGAAGGCAGAACAGAGATCAATGACAGTGAAGTATGAAGAGGTTGCGGGGATCTGCATCAAGATGACAGCTGGATTAGGCACTACGGGGAATTGACTCTCAACTATTTTGTTCACCCCTCTTAAATCTAGCCGGTAACACCTCCCCCCACTCTTTTTCACAGGGAAGATGGGACTATTGGCTGTGCTGGACGTCCTGACTAGGATGCCCTGTTGTAGCAACCGCTCTATGACGGGGTACACTCCTAATTCTACCTCTGGCTTCAGAGGATACTGAGGGATTTTTGGAGCTATCCTACCATCTTTTACTTGTACTACTACAGGAGCTACATTTGCCATCAATCCAGTGTCTTGTCCATCTTTGGTCCAAAGGGAACCCGGTATTTGTGAGATCATTTCCTCTACCTTTGATGGACACTTGTCTATAACAGCAGAGTGCGACATTAGCCTTTGAGGGGTGTCTAATATATCTTGCACTTCTTGAACGTGATTCTCGGGTATATCCAAGAAGACACCCTCAGGAGTACAATATTTGACACACCGCATTTTACACAATAATTCTCTGCCGAGCAGATTAGTCGGAGCCGATGCAGCCAGCAGAAAAGAGTGTTTGGTCTGCAGGGGCCCTATCGTAATCTCTGCCGGTCTACTCAAAGGGTAGTGTTGCACCATTCCTGTTACTCCCATAGCCGAAATGGTTTTGCCCATGGTCAGTAAATTGGTTGGAGCTTTGAGTACAGATCTGGCCGCCCCTGTATCTACAAGAAATGGTTGTAGTGTTCCTGCTACTTTGACCAAGACCTCAGGTTCATTCCCAGGGCCAGCGATCAGCTTCACAGGCTGCAGACTACAGGTGTGGCCTAACCTCTATTGGGGCCGTGGACCCACCCTTTGGGCGTTGGCGGCTATGATATGTGAGGGGGATAACGGTAAGTCTTCGGGGGCTTGCCAGTCCTCCCGTGGTGGGTACCTCCTTGTTTCCCCTCTATGCGGCTCGTACTCTCTCCTGTATGATCCCTGATCTCCTCTATGTGTATAATTACTTTGCTCATGTTCTTGTCTAGGGGGTCTGAATTTTTGTCTGCTGTTACAATTGCTGGCATAATGCCCTTCCCTTTTACACAGATAACAAACTCTTGACTTTTTCCATGTGTCAGGGGCCTGGGTTTTGGTCGAGTTGGTGCTCCTTCCAGTGCTTGGATGCTCATCACCATCAACCGCTCCCCTTGTGCCTCCCTGGTTTTCTGGATATTACGGTCGTGCTCCAGTGCTGATTCCCTAAGTGCAGTCACCGTAATACCCCTCCAGTTTGGCATAGAAGTTTGCACCCTGGTTTTCAGTGCCTCCTTCAATCCCTCCATTAATACAGAGACAGCTACTTCCCTGTGGTTGACATTGTCTCTAATATCCTCAACCCCAGTGAATTTAGCCATTTCCATCAAAGCTCTGTGGAAATATTCGGATGCCAGTTCATTCTCTTTCTGTCTTATGGAAAAAATCTTATTCCATCTAACTACGGCTGGGAAATACAAACCTAGTTGTATATTGATTTGCCTGACATTCTCCTGATTGTAAGCATCAGTGAGTGGCACTTCTGCATCTAGGTTGCAGTCTGTAATAAATTTTGGGATGTCAATGTTAGAGGGGAGACTCGCTCGCAACACCGTCCGCCAATCTTTGTTTGTGGGTTCTTGGGAAAGTCCTAAATCTTTTATATATTTCTGGCATCCGACTAATCCTTTCTGGGGTCAGGGAATTCTGCCATAATTAACCTCAGCTCCATACGGGACCAGGGACAGTACATTGCAATGTTCCTGATTGGGGGTCACCCCCTGAGTGTCAGTTCTCCCGTTAGGGACTGCAATCACCCTAACTGGATGCAACTCAACCACATCTTTCTTGTTTGTCTCTACAATACGGGGAGTCACTGTTTCTGCATAATGGACGGTACCGTACTTACCAGTCGTCACGATCTCATCTGCCCACTCACTGGCTAATGTGGCCACTGCCCTTGGTGGTTGGGCAATGCCCACCCTTGTGTCATGTATGGTGGCAGCCAGGGCAAGGGCTGAGATCATGCTAGGCTCATCCTCTATGTTGCTGTAATCTTGGGGAGAAGGTAAAACAGGGTACAAGGTACAAGCGTTAGTTTTAATACATTCACTGCGCATTTCCCTGACCTCTACCTTTGTATCATTGGTGGTGACACTCTTCTCTCCATCAACATATGGTGGTGGTGGTGCTGTCGCATTCATGCTTCTGCCTGGTTTGGAACTTGCTGTGCGAGCAAGCTCCCTTTGCACATCCCCCTCTTGTTGCCACAAGTTTAAACAATCTGTATGCCTTACCCTTTGCTTTCTGGATTTGAGCAGACATATTCTAATCCTTACATTGTGTAGTACCTCTGGATCAAAACTACCTATCCCAGGAAATTATGCTTTATCCCCCACAGTCAATCGTGTCCATTCATCACAAAAGGTCTCAGTGTGGGGACCATACTTCCCCCACATTACCAACCGAGCTGACCCCCTGGGTCTCAATTCTGCTGTCTGAACCCTGACTGAGGAACGTCCCTGTGTTGTGCACTTGGCTCCCATTGTGGACCCTTTTAACACGGGAAAACTTCCTAAAATGCTCCAAACACAGTAGTCTAACGGTGGAAGTCCTCAAAGTTCTTCCACTATCTTCTTCTGCTCCGAGTACCACGGATCCGCCCTATTTAGCAGACACGCGTAGCCAGTGCAGGCCCTACTTCGGCCTATATCCCCTGGACCTTTAGGAGTAACTTACTGTACCCAGTGAATATCTGCCTAAAAGACAATTTTTACACAAATCACGCTTGCATGTGCTTTACACAACGCGTATGATGACGAGATTTACGCACAAATATGCAAAACTTCGTATCACGTTGCGCCACGTATCGCTCACACAACCGTGCGGTCCAATCGTACCGCCTATAGACACTTGCTATCTATAAGTTGTAGGATCACTGGAGTCTTCACACTGTGCTCCAAAACAGCCAGAGTGTAATACCAAGAAAAAAAACCCTTTAAAACAACAACTTCACAAAGCTTTATCACACTCCGTTGCACGTGTTCACCTAGACCGTGCTCACCAAGTTCACCGAGTTTCACCGAGTTCACCAAGTTCACCAAGCTGAGTTCAATACATTCACACCTTTTTCAGCCCACACTAACACTCTATAGTTTTCTGATCAGAAAAATATCCTTTCCTGTTAACTGATAGCTTTCCCCAGAGGTAACACACTTTATCAATTTTATTGTAATCTGCGTTTGAAACCGGATAGTTATGTGCTATTTGTAGATAAATATCTACTACTCCGCTTTAAATAGAACTATTGTGTGGTTTGTCCTTGGCGTTAGCGATCTTACGCAACTTGCGTAAGGCAACCGCACTTGCCTTTTCACGCTTGTGCGTGCTCACGTACTTTGTCTGGGCCACGTGTACAAAAGTGCGCCCGCACTAAAACAAATCACACAGTATAAATGTGAGCGATATAAACTATTGTCGCTCACAAACACACCCCACAAATGCTCTGTTTTAACCTAAAAGACTAGGCCAGAGTTGCGTTTTGTTTTCTTACAACTATATCATTAACACAGTTACTTCAAAATGTATATAGCAACACAGATGTATCCGGTTTCACACAAACCTATAAATGACCGTTTATAACCTATGGCAATAATATGTGGGATGGATGCAAAGTATGGGTACGCTGTGTGCACCTTTACGCAAAGTTACATGTGCAAAAGAAAAAACAACAAACTTTTGAATGGCTTTTTTTTTTCCTTTGTCCTTGCGGTTCACGCCAGCATCCCTAACCAATGCAGTACAGGCGCGGTTCAGCAGCACAAGATAGCTCAACACAATATAATAATGCTAATCCACCCTTGCTGCTGGCAAGCGCCTGTACTGTTGTGCAAAAGCCGGGTATGAGACGAGCCGGACGATGTCCCCAATTGAGAAGTTCGATAGACTTCTTGGAAAAACAGCCACTAACCCCTATTGCACACAGTAACTGAAGCCGCTGCGTCTGCTGTAATAAATACTCTGTCCCCAGTTAGCGTACACACGCCGGAATAGCCGTGCAGCTTACACTCAGTGCATACACACAGACCGACACGCTGAGAGCACGAGGCAGCTCTAGGTGTGGCAATTATACTATACAAACGCTCAACAGAAACTGAATGCGACACCAGTATTTGATTGTATGTTGTGGTCCAAAGCAGCAACAAGTAATAATATATTTGTAAAAGGGGGTTACAATAAGTTAAAATATAATGGTACAACACAATACAATTCAATCACAGAGAGAGAGAGTCACACCCAATGATACATAAGCTTTGTCGCTTGCGCCACCCGGATCCGGTCCCCAGCCGTCTGGCAAGACGACCTATGAGTCTTTTAAAAAGCAGAGAGAAAGTGACCGGCCCGTTGCAAGGTTTATATACCCTTGCCCAAAATACAATACAATGGGGTTGTATGCTCTCCACTGATTGGTTGGAGGGATGGTCGTTTACAGTACAGGAGAGGTCATTGGTTGGTTTGAAGAGATGGGCGATGCCTTGATCCAGGGGTGTGTAGCTCTGGATTCCAGCCGCATACCAAGTACATAATAAACACAAATATACCTTTAATCTGCCTTTGCGAATAACTATTCGCACCGACATGCGATCTTCTCCAAACCAACACCGGATTATTACTCATAATTATCCGAACACGTAGATACCATGCATGATGCTCTGATCAGTTACTGTCCCCTCGCATACTGTAAAGGTGTATAATTCCCTTGTTGTGCCTTGCAAATAAGTAAAAGTTGCATGAGGGGAAAGGGGAGTCTATGTGCAATGTGTGCACCAAATTTGGGAAACATGCAATGTGTGACAGATATTTCCATGTTCATTAGGTTACCCTGTCATGCGATCTCTCAAAGCAACATGATCCTACACATGAAATGACCAACCATTCTCAAGATACACACAAATATATATATATATATATATATATATATATATATATAATTCCAAGAGTTTTGACTATAAATGTTACACCTCTGATCCATGTAAGTTGTCAGCTGCTAGTGATCTGTATCAGCAAGGCCTGTGCTCTTTGTACAGTATATTTGTCTACTATTGTCCTGGTTTCCATTAAACAATGACAGTTTGGTTTGTGTGTATCTTTCTTCACAGACCAGGGGGTCTGTTCAAACATTGGAATACCAAGACATTGTGTTGGAAGGATGTACATGTTTGGTTAGATTAGTGTGTGTGTGTGTGAACAGTGACTCGACACAGGCTGGGCACTGTGGCATGTCTCTGCATTAATAGTAAGAATCTTTCTGTAGGACTTCCGGTGGGCGGGCCGAACGATCCGGCTGCTTCTCCCCCGAGCTCTCCCCCCAGGCGCCCTAACCAGCCTATACCAGCGGCTTCGCCTGGACCGAGGACCCCGCAAATACACCAGCAGGTCCTGGAGATAGTGGGGAACAAAGTGGCACTGGTCCCGGCTCGCTTCCCCCCCCCGTTTTGCCCACCGGAGCCCGCACACGCTGTGTGCATTGTATGACGGCGGCCATCTTAGACCGCGTGTAAAGCCGTGGCTGAGCCGCCTGAAGGATCCAGGCTGTATACAGCGATCCGCTGTGCTGCCCGCTGGACCCCACGCCGCTACAACAGGTGCGTGCAGAAACGAACGGCCCTGCCGCTGCAGAGGCCGAATCCCCACCTAACCCCGTGACCGCAGCCAGTATACTCCGCGGCCTCGCCGCCATCACTGGAAGACGGGAACACTCACCGTGACACAGACCCGGCTTGTACAACGGCTGTCTCTAAGGTGCATCCTGCTGACCCCGGCGAATTGGGGAGAAAAACAACACCACCCTGCACATCCAAGACTCCTCAGGTACCGCGCTGGTCACTGCCTGGGGTTTACCTTCACTGCTGATATAAGGAACGGTTGGGAGCGATTGGGCTCCTCTACCTCACCCTCCTCCTTCCACAGAGAACACTTATATAATACATAACACACCTCCATTCCCCTGCTCACAACTATTTAGCAGCAATACCTGTCATGGAAAAGTATATAGCCAAAACGCCTCGTGCGTGCAAAAATTCACAAAACAAAAATAAACCAGCAACTAAAGATAAAGACCAAAGTCCTATTCAACAGAGATATTCACCTTCACCGGGCAGAAAAGATCCAGTTGACCTGCTGCCCCCTGACACCCAGGCTAGCCCATCTGCAATGCAGAAAGCCAGGGAAATTGCAGAAATCATTTCACCACTATTAGATGCCAAGCTGGCACCATTAATGGAGGCCATCACATCAGCTGCTGCACAACTGACCCAACACACACAGCGCCTGGCAGAGGCTGAAGATCGCATCTCCACACTGGAAGACGACCATAATGCGATACAAACACAGCAACAAACACATGATAACACCTTGGCGGCCATGAGCGATAAACTCGAGGAATTGGAAAATCGCAACCGTCGGAACAACTTGCGCCTGATTGGCCTCCCTGAATCCGTCAAACAAAAAGATCTACTAGATTTAGTTACTCACTGGCTCCCCGCAACACTTGGTTTACCCTCTTCACCCACTTCCTACATGGTCGAAAGGGCACACCGTATCGGCCCTGATAGACAATCCTCACAAGCTTCCCAGACCCGCCCTAGACCGGTAATCTTTAAGCTGCTAAATTACCTTGACAAGGTGAAGATTTTAGAAGCGTACCGTAAATGCTCAGACCTCCACCATGAGGGATCTAAAATTCTGCTTTTTCAGGACTTTTCTTTCCAAGTTTTAACGCAACGAAGAGAATTCTCCCCGATTTGCAAAGAACTATTCTCCAAAAATATCAGATTCGCTCTACTATACCCTGCAAAGTTAAGACTCTTTCATGCAGGCAAACCACATTTTTTCCATACTCCGGAAGCTGCTTGCAACTTCCTCAAGTCTATATCAGACTCGCACTCTGATTCTAGAATGGACGATGCTGATTGACTTTCCTAAAACCAAGTATTTCTTTGCTCTTTTTCTCTCTCATCTCTCCTCTTTGCTCCAATGAATAATGCAATATTAATAATATATATTTGGCTCATACAGCCATTGATGAGTGGATACACATCTTACTTGAAGGGGGTGGGGGGGTGGCGGAGGGCTCTACTCCCAATTGTTCTGTCAGCCCCCTTTTTGTTTCCTCTCCCTTTTCTCTTTTCTATTCATATTGAGGTTTCAGTTATATATGGATGGTTATTGTTACTATCATATTTGGTTCAAAAATTTAAAAATGTTTTTGATAGGTGGCTAAAGTGGTATCAGCAAATACTTTGTACATATACAAAAATTTCTCGTTATATGTTGAAAGCGACCCCACATGACTTCCTTACAAGCTCCTTTGACCCCTCCCCTGCTCGCTGGGACTGGGGAGTGAGTTACCGGTTGTGGCTTCTCCTTCTGCGTTCCATCAGACTGGGCATTGGATAATGTCGAATCCTGAAGAGGCCGAGACTCCTCTTGATAACTCAAAGAGGTCTCTTAAATTTGTCTCATGGAACGTTGAGGGTTTGAACACACCAATCAAGAGGAAAAAAGTACTAAACCACCTTAAAAAATTTCGCCCCGATGTGGTATTACTACAAGAGACACATTGGCGAATCACTGACCCTAATGTACTTAGAGATACTTGGGTGGGAGACTTTAGAAGTGCGTCATATACTACCAAAACAAGGGGAGTGGTAATCCTTTTTCGCAAATCACTACATTACGAGATCAGGGAGGAGCGAGTAGATCCAGAGGGTAGATTCCTGTTTTTAAAGGTTGATATCGAGGGAGAACGTTTCACTCTGGCTTGTATTTACGCCCCCACAGGGCCTAACGCTTCATTTTTCTCAGATATTTTTGTCCACTTACAGGATTGGGTGGAAGGCTCCTTGATACTAGGAGGAGATCTCAATGTCGTTCTAGATCCGATGCTAGATGTGTCAGGTGGTCCCAGACAATCAGGTTTGAATAGATCTACTCCCCCACCACTGTTCCTAATGCTGGAATCCTTACAGCTCATAGATCCTTGGCGATTTCTTAATCCTGATTCCAGGGAATACTCCTTCTTCTCACACCCACACAAAATATTCTCCAGACTAGATTATTGGCTAGTATCCTCCTCTTTAATACATAGAATACAAGACACCACCATCGCTAACATTCTTCTATCAGATCATGCTCCAATTACATTATCAATTACCCTAAACACACCTCGTCTATACTCTTACACCTGGCGGTTCCCAGAACATCTATCTCACTCAGAAGACTTTAAACTCTACTTGACCCAATCATACCTCAATTACACAGGCGATAATGCGATACATATTGATAACATGAACCTCTTCTGGCAGGCTTCTAAACCGGTCATCAGAGGCCAAGTGATCTCATATGTGACCGCCAGAAAGAGACAACTAAGGGAGAGAATGGCTAAAGCCTCTCTCCAGGTTACTTCCATTTATTCTCAACTATTGGCCGATCCATCGGAATCCAATAGAACACGATATAAAGACGCTAAATTAGTCTACGACGCACTATGCACAGAGCAGGCCAAAATGTTCCTTTCCTTCCAGTCCAACAAATATTTCCGTTGGGGTAATCGCCCTGGAAAATTATTGGCAAATATGGTGAAGGCTCAGGTAACTCCCAAACATATCTCCACTATTCGTGACACCCTTACTTCACCAGCGCTAACACAGGAGGCAATTAGTGATACCTTTCTGTCCTTCTTTGATACCTTATACACGGCCCCTCTGGACCAACCAGAACTTGGCTCAGAGTTTTTAACAAAAGCCGACCTTCCCACATTATCAGAAGAAGACAAAGAACTCCTCACTACTCCAATCACTGCAGAGGAATTGGAAGCAATTATTAAATCCCTACCCAATGGGAAATCCCCCGGCCCAGACGGACTGTCTGCAGCCTATTACAAACTACTCTTACCACATATCAGCGAACATCTTTTAATTTTATATAATTCAATTCTGACAGGACACCCGGCTCCTCATAACTTCAACACAGCACGAGTCATAGTCCTCCCCAAACCCAATAAAGACCATACCCTGGTCTCGTCCTACCGACCAATCTCACTATTGAATCAAGATTTTAAAATATTCACGAAGATATTGGCTTCCCGACTACAGTTGGTCCTACCCAAATTACTTCACCCCGCCCAAACAGGGTTCCTACGTAACAGACACTCTGTACATAATGTTCGCTCTCTCCTAGCGGCCATGACCAAAACTCATGACTCGTTGGAGACGGGGAACATTGTTATAAGTTGTGATGCAGACAAGGCATTTGACCGAATCTCTTGGGCCCACATTGACAGAATACTCAGATTCCAAAATTTTGGTCCAAACTTTCTTCAGGTATTTCATACCCTTTATCGTACCCCCCAAGCCTTCTTAACAATTAATGGTCATAACTCTAGACTCTTCTCTTTACACCGGGGCACAAGACAGGGATGCCCTCTATCTCCTCTACTGTTTAACTTAGCCTTAGACCCGCTTCTTCGTCACTTTATAAAGGAAACGAAATGGCAGGGTATAAAACTAGCAGACCGAGAACTTAAATTCTCAGCATTTGCAGATGACATCCTATTGTACTTTAGCAACCCCAAAGAGGCTATCCCACATTTACTAGACATATTAAAATCCTTTGAACAAGTTTCTGGGTTTAAAATCAACTACTCTAAAACAGAGGCTTTGGCCTTCTTCCCTTCAGCCAAAATGGGTTGGGACACCACCTTCCCATTTCAATGGGCCCCAAATAACCGCATTACCTATCTAGGTATTGTGTTTTCTAGTCATCCATCTGAATTGTATCCCCTCAACTTCTCACCATTACTCACTAAAACATATGCTGACTTCGCTAGGTGGGCCCACCTCCCTCTTACATATACGGGCAGAAGTCATTTATATAAAATGATTAGCTTCCCACGCTTCTTATATGTGCTTCAGATGCTCCCGCTGATTCCACCCAAGGACGCATTCACTCAATTGGATAAAGCATTATCCACATTTATTTGGGCGGGAAAACGACCTAGATTTTCATTGTTTAAATTACGCCAACCTCGGTCCCTTGGTGGATTAAATTTACCATGCCTATACACTTATGCTCTAGCAGCTAATTATAGGATTGCGGTGGACTGGATCAGCGGACAGAGCATGTATGCAAACACATATCTAGAACAATCCTTCACACCTTCTTGGAACCTGATAACCCTGCTGCATACAACCCCCAACTCCATGCCAAATAGAGCAAAAAACAATTTACTTATATCTTCCACTTGCACAGCATGGCGATCAGTTTGCTCACGACTTGGAATGTCACGATACAAATCACTGTTCCTACCTCTTTGCGGTAATCCAGACTTTCAACCCCACACAACCTCACATATATTTCATACATGGCACAATGGAGGCCTGAAATATATCCACCAATTTTTAAATGCCGAAACACTGACTCTACTAACACACTCGCAGGTCATAGCGCGTTTCCCACATTTACAGATACCACTATTCCCATCCCTTCAAGCCTGCAGTTACGTACAGAGGATCCTATCCTTGATACCGCAACATGATAAATCTCACAATATGGATAAAACACTACGCCTGTCTGCGAATAACATCTTCTCCACAGCCTTTATATATTCACACTCTCGCACCTTACTAAACATTGACACAGGCTCAGTGGGACTTATGAAATGGAGAATGGAGTTCCCAGATCTCTCCTTAAAAGTGATACTAGAGGCCAACACTTATCTAGACAAAACACTAGGTTCCATTTCATACTCCGAAATGCACCAGAAAATCCTACATAGAGCATACGTTACCCCAAAGTTACGACACCTCATGGGAGCTGCCCTCTCATCCCATTGCTTTAAATGTGCTGCTCTGGACGCAGACCTGGTTCACTGCCTGTGGTCTTGCCCCAAGGTGCAGACACTATGGCAAGCACTCCAATCATACATTACAATAGATCTGCAAATACAATTTGACATTTCTAAGACATGGGCATTTTGGGGCATATATCCGAAATCAATGCCTACCAGACTAACTAAGGGACAACGTATCCTATTGATTAAATTATCAGCGGCCACAAAGAAGACAATCCTTTCACAATGGATCTCCACTGACCCAATACCTATTACACTGGTACACCCTAGGATCTCACACCTCTTCCACCTTGACTGGACAAATACCACTTTGCAGAAGGAGAGACTAACAGCACAGTACTTTAATATTTGGTTACCCTATGTTCTGACCCTCTCCCCAATTACCAAAGAAGCACTAAGGAAATGGTTTAAGGATACCAAATGGTATCTTTTAGAATCACTCGACTCCACACCCCCCTTCTGAGTACACCGCTTCTTAATGTTCAACAGGCCCGATCGTGGTTACTCCCCACCATCAACTTGTACAGGTTCAGCTCTTTGAGTACAAAGTTTTACTTCACTAGGGGTATGCAAGGGGTGCTACTATGATACTGGTAAAAATACCACTTATTATTACTATAACGAGACGATATATCCTTAGATATTCTTATGTATAACGTATTTTTCTTATTATGTATGTTATTGTTACTCACCTGTCAATAAAATATATTTAAAAAAAAAAAAAGAATCTTTCTGTAATTGCTCATACCACGCCCGTACGCGCACTCCCGTGGGAGGCGATTGTACGCAATTTGCGAGTATGCTGCACGCAAGCCAGACTATGTACATATATGGATGCCATCTGTGTGGTGTTTGCATGTGGTGTGTGTATTGCAATATTTTCCGACTTCGACAATAGTAACCCCAATTCCAATTACGCCACACAGTACTGCAACTTTATTTACATTTGATCATGCGATAGTGTTCATAATTCATATTACATCCCACAGTAGTATCACTTTAACCTTATATAACTTATAACTCACAGTAGAGTCCCTTATTCACATTACATCACACTGAATTGCTCCTTATTCACAATACACCACACCCTATTGCTCTTTATTCACATTAGACGACCCTTTCTATACGCAATGCCACATAGTAGAGCACCTTATACACATAATGCCACACATTAGTAATGCATTTATATACATAATTCCACACAGTAATGCCCCTTACACATTATTAATGTCCTTATAAACATAATGCATCTTACACATTATGACAACCTTTATTAATGCCCTTTTACACATAATGTCCCTTACATATATGCCACATATTCTTAACTAGGTGCTTCATCGCGCCCTACGGGCGCTCTTCACACCGTCGCAAGGGGCTACGCCCCTTTAACCCTTGCATGCCTATATGGGGTTCAATATTTGTATTATATGGAGTATTACCTGCATTCCTTTGTTAGTGGTTAAATATTGCACAATGAAAGGGCGTGCGATGGTGAAGGAGGCGCAGCCCCTTGCGACGGCGTGAACAGCACCTGCAGGGCGCGATGTACAGAATAAGCGGGTGAGGGGGGGGGGACTGCGGATGGGGGAGGGTGTCTGTAGATGCTGCAGGTGGAGGGGGGCAGATGCGGGGGGGCCCGGATGGGGAAGGGTTGGGACGTGCTGCGGGTGGGGGAGAGACAGAAGAGTGGGGGCTGTAGATGGGGGAGGGGTCCGGAGGCACTGCAGGTGCGGGAGGGGCAGGGGTGCCACGGGGGAGGAGCAGGTGCAGGGATGTTGCGGATGGGTGAAGGGTTCCGGAGGTGCTGTGGGATGGGAAGGGGCGGGGGTGCTGGGGGTGGGGTAGGGGGTCCAGAGGCACCGCGGTGGGGGAGAGGCAGGTGTGGCGGAAGGAGGAAGGGGGTCCGGAGGCGCTGCAGGTGGTGGAGGGGCAGGTGCGGAGGTGCCGTGGGTGGGTGAGGGGGGGACCGTGAATGGAGGAGGGTGTCTGCAGATGCTGTGGGTGGAGGGGGGCAGGTGTGGGGGGAGACATATATGGGGGGTGGATGGTGGAGGGGGTCTGGAGGTGCTGTGGGTGGTGGGGGAGTGGGAGCCGCTGGTGGTATAGGGGGTCTGGAGGCACAGCGTGTGGGGTAGGGGTGGAGTGTCGCATGTGGTGGAGGGGAAGGTGCGGAGGTGTGGTGCATTGGTGAGGGGTCTGGAGGCGCTGCGGGTACTGTACCTGCCAAAAAGGTAGTTGGAGGGTATGCAGTAACAGGGCCAGGACAGGGGTGATGGGGTCAGGACAGGGGTGATGGGAGCAGGACAGGGGTGACGGGGCCAGGACAGGGGTGACGGGGCCAGGACAGGGGTGACGGGGCCAGGATAGGGGCGACTGGGTCAGGGTAGGGGCGGCAGGACCAGGATTGGTTGACAGGGCCAGGATAGGGGTGACAGGGCCAGGATAAGGGTGACAGGGACATGACAGAACACAGGGCACAGGAGAGATTGGTATTAGGGACAAAACAGTGGTGACAGACAGATGTGTCTTACCGGAGTCACTGCTGCTGGCTGCTGCTGTTCCACTCCAACCTGTTTGGATCTGCTGCTGGTGGAGACTTGGCATGGTTGACTCTCTCAGGCTGGAGTCCTGCTTCCTCTGCCCGTCCGCATCCCTCCCCCCCACTCCTCAGTCACACACCGCAGACCTCGCACGGCTGCCGGGCACTGTGGTAAGGGGAGACTGGGAGTGACTGGTTAGCCCCCAGGAGACGCTGCAGCTGGAGGGAGGCGGGGGTCGGAGCCTGCAAGCAGTGCGGACTTCTGCAGCGCTGCCCGCCAGCTAAAGTGTGTGAAGGAGCTGGGGGCACCTCACTGCGGGTGGCAGCGCAGCAGCTAGCGGTGGGGTTGCCGGGGCTGGAGATAACAGAGGCAGTACGGAACCTGCACAGCGGCAGGTGCCCCACAAAACTGCAGCTAAGAAGCGTGGAGTGTGCCAGAAAGTGACGCTCCTCCGTGTCAGAAAGATCCTGCTGAGTATGCTAATTAGAGATAAGCGGGTTCGGTTCCTCTGAATCCGAACCCGCCCGAACTTCAGTTTTTTTTACACGGGTCCGAGCGACTCGGATCTTCCCGCCTTGCTCGGGTAACCCGAGCGCGCCCGAACGTCATCATCCCGCTGTCGGATTCTCGCGAGGCTCGGATTCTATCGCGAGACTCGGATTCTATATAAGGAGCCGCGCGTCGCCGCCATTTTCACACGTGCATTGAGATTCATAGGGAGAGGACGTGGCTGGCGTCCTCTCCGTTTAGAGAAGAGAGTGAGACAGTAGAGAGAGACACAGTAGTAGTAATTTTGGGGAGCATTATTAGGAGGAGTACTACTATACTACTACTACTACTTGCTGAAGTGATATAGATTAGATAGTGTGACTGTATTAATTATCTGACTTGTGGGGGAGACACTGACAGTGGGGAGCAGTTAGAGTCTGAGAGCAGGACTCAGGAGTACATATAACGTACAGTGCACACTTTTGCTGCCAGAGTCAGTGCCACACTGCCATTGTGACCACACTGACCACCAGACCAGTATAATATATTTTGTGATTGTCTGCTTAGGAGTACTACTTGCAAGTTGCTGATAGTGTGACCAGTGACCTGACCACCAGTTTAATAATCAATCACCACCAGTTTAATATATATATATATATATATATATATATATAATTGTATATAATATATATATATATATATATATATATATAATATTGTATACCACCTACCCGTGGTTTTTTTTTTTTCATTCTTCTTTATACATACTACTATAGTAGCTTACTGTAGCAGTCTGCGGTGCTGCTGAGCTGACAGTGTCCAGCAGGTCCGTCATCAGTCATTACATAATAAATATATATACCTGTCCGGCTGCAGTACTAGTGATATTATATATACATATATATTGATTTCATCTCATTATCATCCAGTCTATATTAGCAGCAGACACAGTACGTTAGTCCACGGCTGTAGCTACCTCTGTGTCGGCACTCGGCAGTCCATCCATAATTGTATACCACCTCCCCGTGGTTTTTTTTTTTTCTTTCTTCTTTGTACATACTACTATAGTATAGTAGCTTACTGTAGCAGTCTGCGGTGCTGCTGAGCTGACAGTGTCCAGCAGGTCCGTCATCAGTCATTACATAATAAATATACATACCTGTCCGGCTGCAGTACTAGTGATATTATATTGATTTCATCTCATTATCATCCAGTCTATATTAGCAGCAGACACAGTACGTTAGTCCACGGCTGTAGCTACCTCTGTGTCGGCACTCGGCAGTCCATCCATAATTGTATACTACCTCCCCGTGGTTTTTTTTTTCTTTCTTCTTTGTACATACTACTATAGTATAGTAGCTTACTGTAGCAGTCTGCGGTGCTGCTGAGCTGACAGTGTCCAGCAGGTCCGTCATCAGTCATTACATAATAAATATACATACCTGTCCGGCTGCAGTACTAGTGATATTATATTGATTTCATCTCATTATCATCCAGTCTATATTAGCAGCAGACACAGTACGTTAGTCCACGGCTGTAGCTACCTCTGTGTCGGCACTCGGCAGTCCATCCATAATTGTATACCACCTCCCCGTGGTTTTTTTTTTCTTTCTTCTTTGTACATACTACTATAGTATAGTAGCTTACTGTAGCAGTCTGCGGTGCTGCTGAGCTGACAGTGTCCAGCAGGTCCGTCATCAGTCATTACATAATAAATATACATACCTGTCCGGCTGCAGTACTAGTGATATTATATTGATTTCATCTCATTATCATCCAGTCTATATTAGCAGCAGACACAGTACGGTAGTCCACGGCTGTAGCCACCTCTGTGTCGGCACTCGGCAGTCCATCCATAATTGTATACCACCTCCCTGTGGTTTTTTTTTTCTTTCTTCTTTGTACATACTACTATAGTATAGTAGCTTACTGTAGCAGTCTGCGGTGCTGCTGAGCTGACAGTGTCCAGCAGGTCCGTCATCAGTCATTACATAATAAATATACATACCTGTCCGGCTGCAGTACTAGGGATATTATATTGATTTCATCTCATTATCATCCAGTCTATATTAGCAGCAGACACAGTATGGTAGTCCACGGCTGTAGCTACCTCTGTGTCGGCACTCGGCAGTCCATCCATAATTGTATACCACCTCCCCGTGGTTTTTTTTTTCTTTCTTCTTTGTACATACTACTATAGTATAGTAGCTTACTGTAGCAGTCTGCGGTGCTGCTGAGCTGACAGTGTCCAGCAGGTCCGTCATCAGTCATTACATAATAAATATACATACCTGTCCGGCTGCAGTACTAGTGATATTATATTGATTTCATCTCATTATCATCCAGTCTATATTAGCAGCAGACACAGTACGGTAGTCCACGGCTGTAGCTACCTCTGTGTCGGCACTCGGCAGTCCATCCATAATTGTATACCACCTCCCCGTGTTTTTTTTTTCTTTCTTCTTTGTACATACTACTATAGTATAGTAGCTTACTGTAGCAGTCTGCGGTGCTGCTGAGCTGACAGTGTCCAGCAGGTCCGTCATCAGTCATTACATAATAAATATACATACCTGTCCGGCTGCAGTACTAGTGATATTATATTGATTTCATCTCATTATCATCCAGTCTATATTAGCAGCAGACACAGTACGGTAGTCCACGGCTGTAGCTACCTCTGTGTCGGCACTCGGCAGTCCATCCATAATTGTATACCACCTCCCCGTGTTTTTTTTTTTCTTTCTTCTTTGTACATACTACTATAGTATAGTAGCTTACTGTAGCAGTCTGCGGTGCTGCTGAGCTGACAGTGTCCAGCAGGTCCGTCATCAGTCATTACATAATAAATATACATACCTGTCCGGCTGCAGTACTAGTGATATTATATTGATTTCATCTCATTATCATCCAGTCTATATTAGCAGCAGACACAGTACGGTAGTCCACGGCTGTAGCTACCTCTGTGTCGGCACTCGGCAGTCCATCCATAATTGTATACCACCTCCCCGTGGTTTTTTTTTTCTTTCTTCTTTGTACATACTACTATAGTATAGTAGCTTACTGTAGCAGTCTGCGGTGCTGCTGAGGTGACAGTGTCCAGCAGGTCCGTCATCAGTCATTACATAATAAATATACATACCTGTCCGGCTGCAGTACTAGTGATATTATATTGATTTCATCTCATTATCATCCAGTCTATATTAGCAGCAGACACAGTACGGTAGTCCACGGCTGTAGCTACCTCTGTGTCGGCACTCGGCAGTCCATCCATAATTGTATACCACCTCCCCGTGGTTTTTTTTTTCTTTCTTCTTTGTACATACTACTATAGTATAGTAGCTTACTGTAGCAGTCTGCGGTGCTGCTGAGCTGACAGTGTCCAGCAGGTCCGTCATCAGTCATTACATAATAAATATACATACCTGTCCGGCTGCAGTACTAGTGATATTATATTGATTTCATCTCATTATCATCCAGTCTATATTAGCAGCAGACACAGTACGGTAGTCCATGGCTGTAGCTACCTCTGTGTCGGCACTCGGCAGTCCATCCATAATTGTATACCACCTCCCCGTGGTTTTTTTTTCTTTCTTCTTTGTACATACTACTATAGTATAGTAGCTTACTGTAGCAGTCTGCGGTGCTGCTGAGCTGACAGTGTCCAGCAGGTCTGTCATCAGTCATTACATAATAAATATACATACCTGTCCGGCTGCAGTACTAGTGATATTATATTGATTTCATCTCATTATCATCCAGTCTATATTAGCAGCAGACACAGTACGGTAGTCCACGGCTGTAGCCACCTCTGTGTCGGCACTCGGCAGTCCATCCATAATTGTATACCACCTCCCCGTGGTTTTTTTTTTCTTTCTTCTTTGTACATACTACTATAGTATAGTAGCTTACTGTAGCAGTCTGCGGTGCTGCTGAGCTGACAGTGTCCAGCAGGTCCGTCATCAGTCATTACATAATAAATATACATACCTGTCCGGCTGCAGTACTAGTGATATTATATTGATTTCATCTCATTATCATCCAGTCTATATTAGCAGCAGACACAGTACGGTAGTCCACGGCTGTAGCTACCTCTGTGTCGGCACTCGGCAGTCCATCCATAATTGTATACCACCTCCCCGTGGTTTTTTTTTTCTTTCTTCTTTGTACATACTACTATAGTATAGTAGCTTACTGTAGCAGTCTGCGGTGCTGCTGAGCTGACAGTGTCCAGCAGGTCCGTCATCAGTCATTACATAATAAATATACATACCTGTCCGGCTGCAGTACTAGTGATATTATATTGATTTCATCTCATTAACATCCAGTCTATATTAGCAGCAGACACAGTACGGTAGTCCGCGGCTGTAGCTACCTCTGTGTCGGCACTCGGCAGTCCATCCATAATTGTATACCACCTCCCGTGGTTTTTTTTTTTTCTTTCTTCTTTGTACATACTACTATAGTATAGTAGCTTACTGTAGCAGTCTGCGGTGCTGCTGAGCTGACAGTGTCCAGCAGGTCCGTCATCAGTCATTACATAATAAATATACATACCTGTCCGGCTGCAGTACTAGTGATATTATATTGATTTCATCTCATTATCATCCAGTCTATATTAGCAGCAGACACAGTACGTTAGTCCACGGCTGTAGCTACCTCTGTGTCGGCACTCGGCAGTCCATCCATAAGTATACTAGTATCCATCCATCTCCATTGTTTACCTGAGGTGCCTTTTAGTTGTGCCTATTAAAATATGGAGAACAAAAATGTTGAGGTTCCAAAATTAGGGAAAGATCAAGATCCACTTCCACCTCGTGCTGAAGCTGCTGCCACTAGTCATGGCCGAGACGATGAAATGCCAGCAACGTCGTCTGCCAAGGCCGATGCCCAATGTCATAGTACAGAGCATGTAAAATCCACAACACCAAATATCAGTAAAAAAAGGACTCCAAAACCTAAAATAAAATTGTCGGAGGAGAAGCGTAAACTTGCCAATATGCCATTTACCACACGGAGTGGCAAGGAACGGCTAAAGCCCTGGCCTATGTTCATGGCTAGTGGTTCAGCTTCACATGAGGATGGAAGCACTCAGCCTCTCGCTAGAAAAATGAAAAGACTCAAGCTGGCAAAAGCAGTAGCACCGCAAAGAACTGTGCGTTCTTCGAAATCCCAAATCCACAAGGAGAGTCCGACTCCAATTGTGTCGGTTGCGATGCCTGACCTTCCCAACACTGGACGTGAAGAGCATGCGCCTTCCACCATTTGCACGCCCCCTGCAAGTGCTGGAAGGAGCACCCGCAGTCCAGTTCCTGATAGTCAGATTGAAGATGTCAGTGTTGAAGTACACCAGGATGAGGAGGATATGGGTGTTGCTGGCGCTGGGGAGGAAATTGACCAGGAGGATTCTGATGGTGAGGTGGTTTGTTTAAGTCAGGCACCCGGGGAGACACCTGTTGTCCGTGGGAGGAATAGGGCCATTGACATGCCTGGTCAAAATACAAAAAAAATCAGCTCTTCGGTGTGGAAGTATTTCACCAGAAATGCGGACAATATTTGTCAAGCCGTGTGTTGCCTTTGTCAAGCTGTAATAAGTAGGGGTAAGGACGTTAACCACCTCGGAACATCCTCCCTTATACGTCACCTGCAGCGCATTCATCAGAAGTCAGTGACAAGTTCAAAAACTTTGGGTGACAGCGGAAGCAGTCCACTGACCAGTAAATCCCTTCCTCTTGTAACCAAGCTCACGCAAACCACCCCACCAACTCCCTCAGTGTCAATTTCCTCCTTCCCCAGGAATGCCAATAGTCCTGCAGGCCATGTCACTGGCAATTCTGACGATTCCTCTCCTGCCTGGGATTCCTCCGATGCATCCTTGCGTGTAACGCCTACTGCTGCTGGCGCTGCTGTTGTTGCTGCTGGGAGTCGATGGTCATCCCAGAGGGGAAGTCGTAAGCCCACTTGTACTACTTCCAGTAAGCAATTGACTGTCCAACAGTCCTTTGCGAGGAAGATGAAATATCACAGCAGTCATCCTGCTGCAAAGCGGATAACTGAGGCCTTGACAACTATGTTGGTGTTAGACGTGCGTCCGGTATCCGCCGTTAGTTCACAGGGAACTAGACAATTTCTTGAGGTAGTGTGCCCCCGTTACCAAATACCATCTAGGTTCCACTTCTCTATGCAGGCGATACCGAGAATGTACACGGACGTCAGAAAAAGACTCACCAGTGTCCTAAAAAATGCAGTTGTACCCAATGTCCACTTAACCACGGACATGTGGACAAGTGGAGCAGGGCAGGGTCAGGACTATATGACTGTGACAGCCCACTGGGTAGATGTATAAACTCCCGCCGCAAGAACAGCAGCGGCGGCACCAGTAGCAGCATCTCGCAAACGCCAACTCTTTCCTAGGCAGGTTACGCTTTGTATCACCGCTTTCCAGAATACGCACACAGCTGAAAACCTCTTACGGCAACTGAGGAAGATCATCGCGGAATGGCTTACCCCAATTGGACTCTCCTGTGGATTTGTGGCATCGGACAACGCCAGCAATATTGTGTGCGCATTAAATATGGGCAAATTCCAGCACGTCCCATGTTTTGCACATACCTTGAATTTGGTGGTGCAGAATTTTTTAAAAAACGACAGGGGCGTGCAAGAGATGCTGTCGGTGGCCAGAAGAATTGCGGGACACTTTCGGCGTACAGGCACCACGTACAGAAGACTGGAGCACCACCAAAAACAACTGAACCTGCCCTGCCATCATCTGAAGCAAGAAGTGGTAACGAGGTGGAATTCAACCCTCTATATGCTTCAGAGGTTGGAGGAGCAGCAAAAGGCCATTCAAGCCTATACAATTGAGCACGATATAGGAGGTGGAATGCACCTGTCTCAAGCGCAGTGGAGAATGATTTCAACATTGTGCAAGGTTCTGATGCCCTTTGAACTTGCCACACGTGAAGTCAGTTCAGACACTGCCAGCCTGAGTCAGGTCTTTCCCCTCATCAGGCTTTTGCAGAAGAAGCTGGAGACATTGAAGGAGGAGCTAACACGGAGCGATTCCGCTAGGTATGTGGGACTTGTGGATGGAGCCCTTAATTCGCTTAACAAGGATTCACGGGTGGTCAATCTGTTGAAATCAGAGCACTACATTTTTGCCACCGTGCTCGATCCTAGATTTAAAGCCTACCTTGGATCTCTCTTTCCGGCAGACACAAGTCTGCTGGGGTTCAAAGACCTGCTGGTGAGAAAATTGTCAAGTCAAGCGGAACGCGACCTGTCAACATCTCCTCCTTCACATTCTCCCGCAACTGGGGGTGCGAGGAAAAGGCTCAGAATTCCGAGCCCACCCGCTGGCGGTGATGCAGGGCAGTCTGGAGCGACTGCTGATGCTGACATCTGGTCCGGACTGAAGGACCTGACAACGATTACGGACATGTCGTCTACTGTCACTGCATATGATTCTCTCACCATTGAAAGAATGGTGGAGGATTATATGAGTGACCGCATCCAAGTAGGCACGTCACACAGTCCGTACTTATACTGGCAGGAAAAAGAGGCAATTTGGAGGCCCTTGCACAAACTGGCTTTATTCTACCTAAGTTGCCCTCCCACAAGTGTGTACTCCGAAAGAGTGTTTAGTGCCGCCGCTCACCTTGTCAGCAATCGGCGTACGAGGTTACATCCAGAAAATGTGGAGAAGATGATGTTCATTAAAATGAATTATAATCAATTCCTCCGTGGAGACATTCACCAGCAGCAATTGCCTCCACAAAGTACACAGGGAGCTGAGATGGTGGATTCCAGTGGGGACGAATTGATAATCTGTGAGGAGGGGGATGTACACGGTGATATATCGGAGGATGATGATGAGGTGGAGATCGTGCCTCTGTAGAGCCAGTTTGTGCAAGGAGCGATTAATTGCTTCTTTTTTGGTGGGGGTCCAAACCAACCCGTCATTTCAGTCACAGTCGTGTGGCAGACCCTGTCACTGAAATGATGGGTTGGTTAAAGTGTGCATGTCCTGTTTATACAACATAAGGGTGGGTGGGAGGGCCCAAGGACAATTTCATCTTGCACCTCTTTTTTCTTTAATTTTTCTTAATTTAATTAATTAATTAATTTTTCTTAATTTAATTTTTTGCGTCATGTGCTGTTTGGGGAGGGTTTTTTGGAAGGGCCATCCTGCGTGCCACTGCAGTGCCACTCCTAGATGGGCCCGGTGTTTGTGTCGGCCACTAGGGTCGCTTATCTTACTCACACAGCTACCTCATTGCGCCTCTTTTTTTCTTTGCGTCATGTGCTGTTTGGGGAGGGTTTTTTGGAAGGGACATCCTGCGTGACACTGCAGTGCCACTCCTAGATGGGCCCGGTGTTTGTGTCGGCCACTAGGGTCGCTTATCTTACTCACACAGCTACCTCATTGCGCCTCTTTTTTTCTTTGCGTCATGTGCTGTTTGGGGAGGGTTTTTTGGAAGGGCCATCCTGCGTGCCACTGCAGTGCCACTCCTAGATGGGCCCGGTGTTTGTGTCGGCCACTAGGGTCGCTTATCTTACTCACACAGCTACCTCATTGCGCCTCTTTTTTTCTTTGCGTCATGTGCTGTTTGGGGAGGGTTTTTTGGAAGGGACATCCTGCGTGACACTGCAGTGCCACTCCTAGATGGGCCAGGTGTTTGTGTCGGCCACTAGGGTCGCTTAGCTTACTCACACAGCTACCTCATTGCGCCTCTTTTTTTTTTTTGCGTCATGTGCTGTTTGGGGAGGGTTTTTTGGAAGGGACATCCTGCGTGACACTGCAGTGCCACTCCTAGATGGGCCAGGTGTTTGTGTCGGCCACTCTGGTCGCTTAGCTTAGTCATCCAGCGACCTCGGTGCAAATTTTAGGACTAAAAATAATATTGTGAGGTGTGAGGTATTCAGAATAGACTGAAAATGAGTGTAAATTATGGTTTTTGAGGTTAATAATACTTTGGGATCAAAATGACCCCCAAATTCTATGATTTAAGCTGTTTTTTAGTGTTTTTTGAAAAAAACACCCGAATCCAAAACACACCCGAATCCGACAAAAAAAAATCGGCGAGGTTTTGCCAAAACGCGGTCGAACCCAAAACACGGCCGCGGAACCGAACCCAAAACCAAAACACAAAACCCGAAAAATTTCAAGTGCACATCTCTAACTAATGTGGGGGGTCAAGTACACAGTGAGCCGGTGCCCGTCTGTCTGTACGGCATACCCCCTCACACAACCCCATGCCTCCCAACTGTCCCGATTTTTGCGGGACAGTCCCATTTTTTGGGGTCTGTCCCACTGTCCCACCCGCGGGCCGCAGTGTCCCGCGGTGGGTGGGTGGGGGGGCAGTTGGGAAGCTCCTGTACTCGCTGTTCTGCTTAGCATGCACACAGCGTCTATTTAGTGGAGACAGAGGGAGAGGGGGCATCAGGGGGTACGGATTAAGGGTGGGCCCAGGGGGTACGTACCCCGGGCCTCACAGTTTTAGGGGGGGCCCCAGCTGGAGTAGCTCTGTCCCAGCTCTGAAGCTCCCCCGTCCTGCCAGCAACAGCAGCAGCATTGTGCTACAGTCAGCACACGCTGCTGCGTGTTGGCAGGTCTGTGGTGTTGCAGGGAGGCAGCAGCCTCCCTGCTGTCTTCTGCCTGTGTGGGTGTGTAAGGGGGAGCAACCACCCCCTCTGGATTTACCCCTAGCTGAGGGGCCAAAATCCCATAAAAAAAAAAATCCCGGAATTTGCATAGGGGGGCGTGGCCACGAGGGCGCAATTAGGCCACACCCAAACCCACAGCAGGCACAGCAATGAGATAGGGTTCCTGTCTCACGTGCCCTGGGCCCTCCGGACTCATAATCTGCCGCTGGGGGCATGCCAGCAGCTCACAGAGCGCTGGGCATGCCCCCTCACTGACGAAAACAGGGGCGTAGCTCGCGATCGCGGGTCCACCCGCGAAGCCACGCCCCCTTTCCCGTTGGCCATGCCCCCTTTTTGCTGTGCGTGTGTCCCTCCCGCCTGAAGAAAGTTGGGAGGTATGCACACCTGCCTGTGCCATGCCCATACCATCTGCTCCTGCTCCAAGTCTCCTATAGATTTGCCCAGATCTGTGACTCATTTGACTAACTCCGCCCAGTGTTTTGATTCCGCTCAGCGTTAGCAAATGAAGCACAAAGTCACAGATCTGGGCTATTATATAGTAGAGATGAGCGGGTTCGGTTCCTCGGAATCCGAACCCGCCCGAACTTCATGTTTTTTTACACGGGTCCGAGCGACTCGGATCTTCCCGCCTTGCTCGGTTAACCCGAGCGCGCCAGAACGTCATCATCACGCTGTCGGATTCTCGCGAGGCTCGGATTCTATCGCGAGACTCGGATTCTATATAAGGAGCCGCGCGTCGCCGCCATTTTTCACACGTGCATTGAGATTCATACTCATAGGGAGAGGACGTGGCTGGCGTCCTCTCCGTTTATAGAGATTCGAGAAGAGAGTGAGACAGAGAGAGACACAGTAGTAATTTGGGGAGCATTAGGAGGAGTACTACTACTACTAGTACTTGCTGAAGTGATAGAGAGAGATAGTGTGACTGTATTATCTGACTTGTGGGGGAGACACTGACAGTGGGGAGCAGTTAGAGTCTGAGAGCAGGACTCAGGACTCAGGAGTACATATAACGTACAGTGCACACTTTTGCTGCCAGAGTGCCAGCCACACTGCCATTGTTTGTGACCACACTGACCACCAGTATAATATATATTGTGATTGTCTGCTTAGGACTCAGGAGTACTACTTGCAAGTTGCTGATAGTGTGACCAGTGACCTGACCACCAGTTTAATAATCACCACCAGTTTATGAGTTTAATATATATTATATATATATATATATATATATATATATATATAATTGTATATAATATATACATAATATTGTATACCACCTAGCACCTACCCGTGTTTTTTTCTTTTTTTTCTTTCTTCTTTATACATACTACTATAGTAGCTTACTGTAGCAGTCTGCGGTGCTGCTGAGCTGACAGTGTCCAGCAGGTCCGTCATCAGTCATTACATAATAAATATATAATATATATACCTGTCCGGCTGCAGTACTAGTGATATTATATATACATATATATTGATTTCATCTCATTATCATCCAGTCTATATTATCAGCAGACACAGTACGTTAGTCCACGGCTGTAGCTACCTCTGTGTCGGCACTCGGCAGTCCATCCATAATTGTATACCACCTACCCGTGGTTGTTTTTTTTTTCTTTCTTCTTTATACATACTACTATAGTAGCTTACTGTAGCAGTCTGCGGTGCTGCTGAGCTGACAGTGTCCAGCAGGTCCGTCATCAGTCATTACATAATAAATATATAATATATACCTGTCCGGCTGCAGTACTAGTGATATTATATATACATATATATTGATTTCATCTCATTATCATCCAGTCTATATTATCAGCAGACACAGTACGTTAGTCCACGGCTGTAGCTACCTCTGTGTCGGCACTCGGCAGTCCATCCATAATTGTATACCACCTACCCGTGGTTGTTTTTTTTTTTCTTTCTTCTTTATACATACTACTATAGTAGCTTACTGTAGCAGTCTGCGGTGCTGCTGAGCTGACAGTGTCCAGCAGGTCCGTCATCAGTCATTACATAATAAATATATAATATATACCTGTCCGGCTGCAGTACTAGTGATATTATATATACATATATATTGATTTCATCTCATTATCATCCAGTCTATATTATCAGCAGACACAGTACGTTAGTCCACGGCTGTAGCTACCTCTGTGTCGGCACTCGGCAGTCCATCCATAATTGTATACCACCTACCCGTGGTTGTTTTTTTTTTCTTTCTTCTTTATACATACTACTATAGTAGCTTACTGTAGCAGTCTGCGGTGCTGCTGAGCTGACAGTGTCCAGCAGGTCCGTCATCAGTCATTACATAATAAATATATAATATATACCTGTCCGGCTGCAGTACTAGTGATATTATATATACATATATATTGATTTCATCTCATTATCATCCAGTCTATATTATCAGCAGACACAGTACGTTAGTCCACGGCTGTAGCTACCTCTGTGTCGGCACTCGGCAGTCCATCCATAATTGTATACCACCTACCCGTGGTTGTTTTTTTTTTCTTTCTTCTTTATACATACTACTATAGTAGCTTACTGTAGCAGTCTGCGGTGCTGCTGAGCTGACAGTGTCCAGCAGGTCCGTCATCAGTCATTACATAATAAATATATAATATATACCTGTCCGGCTGCAGTACTAGTGATATTATATATACATATATATTGATTTCATCTCATTATCATCCAGTCTATATTATCAGCAGACACAGTACATTAGTCCACGGCTGTAGCTACCTCTGTGTCGGCACTCGGCAGTCCATCCATAATTGTATACCACCTACCCGTGGTTGTTTTTTTTTTCTTTCTTCTTTATACATACTACTATAGTAGCTTACTGTAGCAGTCTGCGGTGCTGCTGAGCTGACAGTGTCCAGCAGGTCCGTCATCAGTCATTACATAATAAATATATAATATATATACCTGTCCGGCTGCAGTATTAGTGATATTATATATATATATATATTGATTTCATCTCATTATCATCCAGTCTATATTATCAGCAGACACAGTACGTTAGTCCACGGCTGTAGCTACCTCTGTGTCGGCACTCGGCAGTCCATCCATAATTGTATACCACCTACCCGTGGTTGTTTTTTTTTTCTTTCTTCTTTATACATACTACTATAGTAGCTTACTGTAGCAGTCTGCGGTGCTGCTGAGCTGACAGTGTCCAGCAGGTCCGTCATCAGTCATTACATAATAAATATATAATATATACCTGTCCAGCTGCAGTACTAGTGATATTATATATACATATATATTGATTTCATCTCATTATCATCCAGTCTATATTATCAGCAGACACAGTACGTTAGTCCACGGCTGTAGCTACCTCTGTGTCGGCACTCGGCAGTCCATCCATAATTGTATACCACCTACCCGTGGTTGTTTTTTTTTTCTTTCTTCTTTATACATACTACTATAGTAGCTTACTGTAGCAGTCTGCGGTGCTGCTGAGCTGACAGTGTCCAGCAGGTCCGTCATCAGTCATTACATAATAAATATATAATATATACCTGTCCGGCTGCAGTACTAGTGATATTATATATACATATATATTGATTTCATCTCATTATCATCCAGTCTATATTATCAGCAGACACAGTACGTTAGTCCACGGCTGTAGCTACCTCTGTGTCGGCACTCGGCAGTCCATCCATAATTGTATACCACCTACCCGTGGTTGTTTTTTTTTTCTTTCTTCTTTATACATACTACTATAGTAGCTTACTGTAGCAGTCTGCGGTGCTGCTGAGCTGACAGTGTCCAGCAGGTCCGTCATCAGTCATTACATAATAAATATATAATATATACCTGTCCGGCTGCAGTACTAGTGATATTATATATACATATATATTGATTTCATCTCATTATCATCCAGTCTATATTAGCAGCAGACACAGTACGGTAGTCCACGGCTGTAGCTACCTCTGTGTCGGCACTCGGCAGTCCATCCATAAGTATACTAGTATCCATCCATCTCCATTGTTTACCTGAGGTGCCTTTTAGTTGTGCCTATTAAAATATGGAGAACAAAAATGTTGAGGTTCCAAAATTAGGGAAAGATCAAGATCCACTTCCACCTCGTGCTGAAGCTGCTGCCACTAGTCATGGCCGAGACGATGAAATGCCAGCAACGTCGTCTGCCAAGGCCGATGCCCAATGTCATAGTACAGAGCATGTAAAATCCAAAACACCAAATATCAGTAAAAAAAGGACTCCAAAACCTAAAATAAAATTGTCGGAGGAGAAGCGTAAACTTGCCAATATGCCATTTACCACACGGAGTGGCAAGGAACGGCTGAGGCCCTGGCCTATGTTCATGGCTAGTGGTTCAGCTTCACATGAGGATGGAAGCACTCAGCCTCTCGCTAGAAAAATGAAAAGACTCAAGCTGGCAAAAGCACCGCAAAGAACTGTGCGTTCTTCGAAATCCCAAATCCACAAGGAGAGTCCAATTGTGTCGGTTGCGATGCCTGACCTTCCCAACACTGGACGTGAAGAGCATGCGCCTTCCACCATTTGCACGCCCCCTGCAAGTGCTGGAAGGAGCACCCGCAGTCCAGTTCCTGATAGTCAGATTGAAGATGTCAGTGTTGAAGTACACCAGGATGAGGAGGATATGGGTGTTGCTGGCGCTGGGGAGGAAATTGACCAGGAGGATTCTGATGGTGAGGTGGTTTGTTTAAGTCAGGCACCCGGGGAGACACCTGTTGTCCGTGGGAGGAATATGGCCATTGACATGCCTGGTCAAAATACAAAAAAAATCAGCTCTTCGGTGTGGAAGTATTTCACCAGAAATGCGGACAACATTTGTCAAGCCGTGTGTTGCCTTTGTCAAGCTGTAATAAGTAGGGGTAAGGACGTTAACCACCTCGGAACATCCTCCCTTATACGTCACCTGCAGCGCATTCATAATAAGTCAGTGACAAGTTCAAAAACTTTGGGTGACAGCGGAAGCAGTCCACTGACCAGTAAATCCCTTCCTCTTGTAACCAAGCTCACGCAAACCACCCCACCAACTCCCTCAGTGTCAATTTCCTCCTTACCCAGGAATGCCAATAGTCCTGCAGGCCATGTCACTGGCAATTCTGACGAGTCCTCTCCTGCCTGGGATTCCTCCGATGCATCCTTGAGTGTAATGCCTACTGCTGCTGGCGCTGCTGTTGTTGCTGCTGGGAGTCGATCGTCATCCCAGAGGGGAAGTCGTAAGCCCACTTGTACTACTTCCAGTAAGCAATTGACTGTCCAACAGTCCTTTGCGAGGAAGATGAAATATCACAGCAGTCATCCTGCTGCAAAGCGGATAACTGAGGCCTTAACAACTATGTTGGTGTTAGACGTGCGTCCGGTATCCGCCGTTAGTTCACAGGGAACTAGACAATTTATTGAGGCAGTGTGCCCCCGTTACCAAATAACATCTAGGTTCCACTTCTCTATGCAGGCGATACCGAGAATGTACACGGACGTCAGAAAAAGACTCACCAGTGTCCTAAAAAATGCAGTTGTACCCAATGTCCACTTAACCACGGACATGTGGAGCAGGGCAGGGTCAGAACTATATGACTGTGACAGCCCACTGGGTAGATGTATGGACTCCCGCCGCAAGAACAGCAGCGGCGGCACCAGTAGCAGCATCTCGCAAACGCCAACTCTTTCCTAGGCAGGCTACGCTTTGTATCACCGCTTTCCAGAATACGCACACAGCTGAAAACCTCTTACGGCAACTGAGGAAGATCATCGCGGAATGGCTTACCCCAATTGGACTCTCCTGTGGATTTGTGGCATCGGACAACGCCAGCAATATTGTGTGTGCATTAAATATGGGCAAATTCCAGCACGTCCCATGTTTTGCACATACCTTGAATTTGGTGGTGCAGAATTTTTTAAAAAACGACAGGGGTGTGCAAGAGATGCTGTCGGTGGCCAGAAGAATTGCGGGACACTTTCGGCGTACAGGCACCACGTACAGAAGACTGGAGCACCACCAAAAACAACTGAACCTGCCCTGCCATCATCTGAAGCAAGAAGTGGTAACGAGGTGGAATTCAACCCTCTATATGCTTCAGAGGTTAGAGGAGCAGCAAAAGGCCATTCAAGCCTATACAATTCAGCACGATATAGGAGGTGGAATGCACCTGTCTCAAGCGCAGTGGAGAATGATTTCAACATTGTGCAAGGTTCTGATGCCCTTTGAACTTGCCACACGTGAAGTCAGTTCAGACACTGCCAGCCTGAGTCAGGTCATTCCCCTCATCAGGCTTTTGCAGAAGAAGCTGGAGACATTGAAGGAGGAGCTAACACATAGCGATTCCGCTAGGCATGTGGGACTTGTGGATGGAGCCCTTAATTCGCTTAACAAGGATTCACGGGTGGTCAATCTGTTGAAATCAGAGCACTACATTTTGGCCACCATGCTCGATCCTAGATTTAAAGCCTACCTTGGATCTCTCTTTCCGGCAGACACAAGTCTGCTGGGGTTCAAAGACCTGCTGGTGAGAAAATTGTCAAGTCAAGCGGAACGCGACCTGTGAACATCTCCTCCTTCACATTCTCCCGCAACTGGGGGTGCGAGGAAAAGGCTCAGAATTCCGAGCCCACCCGCTGGCGGTGATGCAGGGCAGTCTGGAGCGACTGCTGATGCTGACATCTGGTCCGGACTGAAGGACCTGACAACGATTACGGACATGTCGTCTACTGTCACTGCATATGATTCTCTCACCATTGAAAGAATGGTGGAGGATTATATGAGTGACCGCATCCAAGTAGGCACGTCACACAGTCCGTACTTATACTGGCAGGAAAAAGAGGCAATTTGGAGGCCCTTGCACAAACTGGCTTTATTCTACCTAAGTTGCCCTCCCACAAGTGTGTACTCCGAAAGAGTGTTTAGTGCCGCCGCTCACCTTGTCAGCAATCGGCGTACGAGGTTACATCCAGAAAATGTGGAGAAGATGATGTTCATTAAAATGAATTATAATCAATTCCTCCGTGGAGACATTGACCAGCAGCAATTGCCTCCACAAAGTACACAGGGAGCTGAGATGGTGGATTCCAGTGGGGACGAATTGATAATCTGTGAGGAGGGGGATGTACACGGTGATATATCGGAGGATGATGATGAGGTGGACATCTTGCCTCTGTAGAGCCAGTTTGTGCAAGGAGAGATTAATTGCTTCTTTTTAGGTGGGGGTCCAAACCAACCCGTCATTTCAGTCACAATCATGTGGCAGACCCTGTCACTGAAATGATGGGTTGGTTAAAGTGTGCATGTCCTGTTTATACAACATAAGGGTGGGTGGGAGGGCCCAAGGACAATTCCATCTTGCACCTCTTTTTTCTTTCATTTTTATTTGCGTCATGTGCTGTTTGGGGAGTGTTTTTTGGAAGGGCCATCCTGCGTGACACTGCAGTGCCACTCCTAGATGGGCCCGGTGTTTGTGTCGGCCACTAGGGTCGCTTATCTTACTCACACAGCTACCTCATTGCGCCTCTTTTTTTCTTTGCGTCATGTGCTGTTTGGGGAGTGTTTTTTGGAAGGGCCATCCTACGTGACACTGCAGTGCCACTCCTAGATGGGCCCGGTGTTTGTGTCGGCCACTAGGGTCGCTTATCTTACTCACACAGCTACCTCATTGCGCCTCTTTTTTTCTTTGCGTCATGTGCTGTTTGGGGAGGGTTTTTTGGAAGGGCCATCCTGCGTGACACTGCAGTGCCACTCCTAGATGGGCCCGGTGTTTGTGTCGGCCACTAGGGTCGCTTATCTTACTCACACAGCTACCTCATTGCGCCTCTTTTTTTCTTTGCGTCATGTGCTGTTTGGGGAGGGTTTTTTGGAAGGGACATCCTGCGTGACACTGCAGTGCCACTCCTAGATGGGCCCGGTGTTTGTGTCGGCCACTAGGGTCGCTTATCTTACTCACACAGCTACCTCATTGCGCCTCTTTTTTTCTTTGCGTCATGTGCTGTTTGGGGAGGGTTTTTTGGAAGGGCCATCCTGCGTGACACTGCAGTGCCACTCCTAGATGGGCCAGGTGTTTGTGTCGGCCACTAGGGTCGCTTATCTTACTCACACAGCTACCTCATTGCGCCTCTTTTTTTCTTTGCGTCATGTGCTGTTTGGGGAGGGTTTTTTGGAAGGGACATCCTGCGTGACACAGCAGTGCCACTCCTAGATGGGCCCGGTGTTTGTGTCGGCCACTAGGGTCGCTTATCTTACTCACACAGCTACCTCATTGCGCCTCTTTTTTTCTTTGCGTCATGTGCTGTTTGGGGAGGGTTTTTTGGAAGGGACATCCTGCGTGACACTGCAGTGCCACTCCTAGATGGGCCAGGTGTTTGTTTCGGCCTCTAGGGTCGCTTAGCTTAGTCATCCAGCGACCTCGGTGCAAATTTTAGGACTAAAAATAATATTGTGAGGTGTGAGGTATTCAGAATAGACTGAAAATGAGTGGAAATTATGGTTTTTGAGGTTAATAATACTTTGGGATCAAAATGACCCCCAAATTCTATGATTTAAGCTGTTTTTTAGTGATTTTTGAAAAAAACACCCGAATCCAAAACACACCCGAATCCGACAAAAAAAATTCGGTGAGGTTTTGCCAAAACGCGGTCGAACCCAAAACACTGCCGCGGAACCGAACCCAAAACCAAAACACAAAACCCGAAAAATTTCAAGTGCACATCTCTATTATATAGGAGATGCCCTTATACACATAATGACACACATAGTGCCCCCTACACATTTGCTGCACATTATTAGTGCCCCTATACACATAATGACACACATACAGTAGTACCCTGTACCCCTTACACATATGTTGTACATTATTAATGCATTTTTACATGACACACATAATGCTCCTTATACATATTCCGAACACTACTGCACAACCAACCCACTCACACTGCCACTAACACTGTGACCTCTGCCTCTGCTTGGATACAGATGTGTCCTCATAAATCTTGCCTCAATGCTAATGTTGGGCACCTTTTTTTATGAAAATGCATTATTGCTATGTGGCTAGGATGCACAAGCATATTCTGCTGATTAAAATGATATGCAGCATGCCTATATACTGTGTGAGACTGTGGCTGTATCTGCATAAGAAATGCTACACACAGAATATAGGCATGCCGCATATCATTTTAATCAGCAGAAGCTGCTGATGCCCCTAGGCATATCAAATGCCCTAGGCAATTGCCTAGTTTGCCTATGCCTTTTGCCGGCTCTGCCCACTGGAATCCACCATCACAGGTCCCTGTGTACTTTCTGGAGGCAATTGCTGGTGAATGTCTCCACGGAGGAATTGATTATAATTCATTTTGATGAACATCATCTTCTCCACATTTTGTGGAAGTAACCTCGTACGCCGATTGCTGACAAGGTGAGCGGCTGCACTAAACACTCTTTCGGAGTACACACTGGAGGGAGGGCAACTTAGGTAGAATAAAGCCAGTTTGTGCAAGGGCCTCCAAATTGCCTCTTTTTCCTGCCAGTATATGTACGGACTGTCTGACGTGCCTACTTGGATGCGGTCACTCATATAATCCTCCACCATTCTTTCAATGGTGAGAGAATCATATGCAGGGACAGTAGACGACATGTCAGTAATCGTTGGCAGGTCCTTCAGGCTGGACTAGATGTCAGCACTCACTCCTGACTGCCCTGCATCACTGCCAGCGGGTGGGCTTGGAATTCTTATCCTTTTCCTCGCAGCTCCAGTTGTGGGAGAATGTGAAGGAGGAGCTGTTGACGGGTCACGTTCCGCTTGACTTGACAATTTTCTCACCAGCAGGTCTTTGAATCTCTGCAGACTTGTGTCTGCCGGAAAGAGAGATACAACGTAGGCTTTAAACCTAGGATCGAGTACGGTGGCCAAAATGTAGTGCTCTGATTTCAACAGATTGACCACCCGTGAATCCTGGTTAAGCGAATTAAGGGCTCCATCGCTCCGTCTTAGCTCCTCCTTCAATCTCTCCAGCTGCTTCTGCAAAAGCCTGATGAGGGGAATGACCTGACTCAGGCTGGCAGTGTCTGAACTGACTTCACGTGTGGCAAGTTCAAAGGGTTGCAGAACCTTGCACAATGTTGAAATCATTCTCCACTGCGCTTGAGTCAGGTGCATTCCCCCTCCTTTGCCTATAACGTAGGCAGATGTATAGGCTTGAATGGCCTTTTGCTGCTCCTCCATCCTCTGAAGCATATAGAGGGTTGAATTCCACCTCGTTACAACCTCTTGCTTCAGCTGATGGAGGGGCAGGTTCAGGAGTGTTTGCTGGTGCTCCAGTCTTCGGCACGCGGTGGATGAATGCCGAAAGTGGCCCTCAATTCTTCGGGCCACCGACAGCATCTCTTGCATGCCCCTGTCATTTTAAAAAAAATTCTGCACCACCAAATGAATTTGTATGTGCAAAACATGGGACATGCTGGAATTTGCACATGTAACGCACACACAATATTGGTGGCGTTGTCTGATGTCACAAATCCCCAGGAGAGTCCAGTTGGGGTAAGCCAATCTGCGATGATGTTCCTCAGTTTCCGCAAGAGGTTGTCAGCTGTGTGCCTCTTATGGAAAGCGGTGATACAAAGCGTAGCCTGCCTAGGAACGAGTTGGCGTTTGCGAGATGCTGCTACTGGAGCAGCTGCTGCTGTTGTTGCTGCGGGAGGCAATACATCTACCCAGTGGGCTGTCACAGTCATATAGTCCTGAGTCTGCCCTGCTCCACTTGTCCACATGTCCGTGGTTAAGTGGACATTGGGTACAACTGCATTTTTTAGGACACTGGTGACTCTTTTTCTGATGTCTGTGTACATTCTTGGTATTGCCTGCCTAGAGAAGTGGAACCTAGATGGGATTTGGTACTGGGGACACACTACCTCATGAAATTCTCTAAGTCCCTGTGAATTAACGGTGGATACCGGACACATGTCTAACACCAACACAGCTACCAAGGCCTGAGTTATCCGCTTTGCAACAGGATGACTGCTATGATATTTCATCTTCCTCGCAAAGGACTGTTGGACAGTCAATTGCTTACTGGAAGTAGTACAAGTGGTCTTCCGACTTCCCCTCTGGGATGACGATCAACTCCCAGCAGCAACAACAGCAGCACCAGCAGCAGTAGGCGTTACACTCAAGGATCCATCAGAGGAATCCCGGTTAGGAGAGGACTCGTCAGACTTGCCAGTGACATTGCCTGCAGGACTATTGGCATTCCTGTCTAAGGAGGAAATTGACACTGAGGGAGTTGGTGGTGTGGTTTGCAGGAGCTTGGGTACAAGAGGAAGGGATTTAGTTGTCAGTGGACTGCTTCCACTGTCACCCAAAGTTTTTGAACTTGTCAATGACTTCTGATGAATGCGCTCCAGGTGACGTATAAGGGAGAATGTTCATAGGTGGTTAACGTCCTTACCCCTATTTATTACAGCTTGACAAAGGCAACACACGGCTTGACACCTGTTGTCCACATTTCTGTTAAAATAATTCCACACCGAAGAGGTGATTTTTTTTGTAATTTGACCAGGCATGTCAATGGCCATATTCATCCCACGGACAACAGGTGTCTCCCCGGGTGTCTGTCTTAAACAAACCACCTCACCATCAGAATCCTCTTTGTCAATTTCCTCCTCAGCGCCAGCAACACCCATATCCTCATCCTGGTGTACTTCAACAGTGACATCTTCAATTTGACTATCAGGAACTGGACTGTGGGTGCTCTTTCCAGCACTTGCAGGGGGCGTGCAAATGGTGGAAGGAGCCACCTCTTCCCGTCCAGTGTTGGGAAGGTCAGGCATCGCAAACGCAGACACAATTAGACTCTCCTTGGGGATTTGTGATTTAGAAGAAAGCACAGTTCTCTGCTGTGCTTTTGCCATCTTAACTCTTTTCAGTTCTCTAGCGGGAGGATGAGTGCTTCCATCCTCATGTGAAGCTGAACCACTAGCCATGAACATAGGCCAGGGCCTCAGCCGTTCCTTGCCACTCCGTGTCATAAATGGCATATTGGCAAGTTTACGCTTCTCCTCAGACGCTTTTAATTTAGATTTTTGGGTCATTTTACTGAACTTTAGTTTTTTGGATTTTACATGCTCTCTACTATGACATTGGGCATCGGCCTTGGCAGACGACGTTGATAGCATTGAATCATCTCTGCCATGACTAGTGGCAGCAGCTTCAGCACTAGGTAGAAGTGGATCTTGATCTTTCCCTATTTCACCCTCCACATTTTTGTTCTCCATTTTTTAATGTGTGGAATTATATGCCAGTAATATTATTATATCAATAGCAATGGCCTACTGTACTGTACAACTATATACTGTTGGACCAAAATGCTGCACTGTACTACTATATATATACTGCTCACAAAAATGCAGCACAAATATGGAATGGATACTTGCAGTGACACGGAGCTGCAAGATACAGCAATGGCCTACTGTACTGTACAACTATATACTGTTGGTCACCAAAATGCTGCACTGTACTACTATATATACTGCTCACAAAAATGCAGCACAGATATGGAATGGATACTTGCAGTCACACGGAGCTGCAAGATACAGCAATGGCCTACTGTACTGTACAACTATATACTATTGGTCACCAAAATGCTGCACTGTACTACTATATATACTGCTCACAAACATGCAGCACAGATATGGAATGGATACTTGCAGTGACACAGAGCTGCAAGATACAGCAATGGCCTACTGTACTGTACAATTATATACTGTTGGTCACCAAAATGCTGCACTGTACTACTATATATACTGCTCACAAAAATGCAGCACAGATATGGAATGGATACTTGCAGTGACACGGAGCTGCAAGATACAGCAATGGCCTACTGTACTGTACAACTATATACTGTTGGTCACCAAAATGCTGCACTGTACTACTATATATACTGCTCACAAAAATGCAGCACAGATATGGAATGGATACTTGCAGTGACACAGAGCTGCAAGATACAGCAATGGCCTACTGTACTGTACAACTATATACTGTTGGTCACCAAAATGCTGCACTGTACTACTATATATACTGCTCACAAAAATGCAGCACAGATATGGAATGGATACTTGCAGTCACACGGAGCTGCAAGATACAGCAATGGCCTACTGTACTGTACAACTATATACTATTGGTCACCAAAATGCTGCACTGTACTATTATATATACTGCTCACAAACATGCAGCACAGATATGGAATGGATACTTGCAGTGACACAGAGCTGCAAGATACAGCAATGGCCTACTGTACTGTACAATTATATACTGTTGGTCACCAAAATGCTGCACTGTACTACTATATATACTGCTCACAAAAATGCAGCACAGATATGGAATGGATACTTGCAGTGACACGGAGCTGCAAGATACAGCAATGGCCTACTGTACTGTACAACTATATACTGTTGGTCACCAAAATGCTGCACTGTACTACTATATATACTGCTCACAAAAATGCAGCACAGATATGGAATGGATACTTGCAGTGACACAGAGCTGCAAGATACAGCAATGGCCTACTGTACTGTACAACTATATACTGTTGGTCACCGAAATGCAGCACACTGAGCACAGATATTTGCAGCACACTGAGCACAGATATGGAGCTTTTCAGGCAGAGAACGTAGATATTTGCAGCACACTGAGCACAGATATTTGCAGCACACTGAGCACAGATATTTGCAGCACACTGAGCACAGATATTTGCAGCACACTGAGCACAGATATTTACAGCACACTGAGCACAGATATTTGCAGCACACTGAGCACAGATATTTACAGCACACTGAGCACAGATATTTACAGCACACTGAGCACAGATATTTGCAGCACACTGAGCACAGATATTTACAGCACACTGAGCACAGATATTTACAGCACACTGAGCACAGATATGGAGCTTTTCAGGCAGAAAACGTAGATATTTTCAGCACACTGAGCACAGATATTTGCAGCACACTGAGCACAGATATTTGCAGCACACTGAGCACAGATATTTGCAGCACACTGAGCACAGATATGGAGCTTTTCAGGAAGAGAACGTAGCCACGTCCTCTCCATTCAATCTCCAATGCACGAGTGAAAATGGCGGTGACGCGCGGCTCTTTATATAGAATACGAATCTCGCGAGAATCCGACAGCGGGATGATGACGTTCGGCCTCGTTCAGGTTAACCGAGCAAGGCGGGAAGATCCGAGGCTGCCTCGGACCCGTATAAAATAGGTGAAGTTCGGGGGGGTTCGGATCTCGACGAACTGAACCCGCTCATCTCTAGTTCATTTAGGGGTGAATGTCCTATGATGGTGAGAGGATCTAACTTTACAATCTGCTAATATTGGGACATTATCACCCCTAAATGAGCAAGACACGTCTGAGCCACAATACTCCACTGTGACTATATTTGGGACTATTTATTAATAAGCAATGAACCGGATATTTCCTAATGCTGATAGTATTCCGGGTATCAAAAAATGTTCTATTTAAGTACATAAAGTATTTTTTTCAACAACTATTTTCTGCTGTCGCCATCCTATAATGGCGGTAGCATAAGGAGGTTTGAGGTGATACCCATACATACCTCCAGACCGTTGTACCGCACACAGCCTCTACTCACCGCTTGCTCTGCTCACTCATCGGTGTGAAATATTATTTTGTTAAATAGTACAATACATACAAATGTGCTGTAGCCCGTAGCAACAATGCAAATATTAGCTTTTGTTTTCCTAGTGTAGTTTAGAAAATATAAGCAAACATCTGATTAGTTGCTGGGTGTTACAACATATTTACACAGCATTATGTTATAACATCAGCTCATTTGTGTGTTGTCCTACTGTACATATATATATATATATATATATATATATCCTATATAATAGCCCAGATCTGTGACCTTTGTGCTTCATTTGCTAACGCTGGGCAGAGTCAAAACACTGGGCGGAGTTATTCAAAGATCTGGGCAAATCTATAGGAGACTTGGAGCAGGAGCAGATGGTATGGGCATGGCACAGGCAGGGGTGCATACCTCCCAGCTTTCTTCAGGCAGGAGGGACACACGCACAGCAAAAAGGGGGCATGGCCAATGGGAAAGGGGGCGTGGCTTCACGGGTGGACCCGTGATCGCGAGCCATGCCCCTGTTTTCGTCAGTGAGGGGGCATGCCCAGCGCTCTGTGAGCTGCTGGCATGCCCCCAGTGGCGGATTATGAGTCCGGAGGGCCCAGGGCACTTGAGACAGGAACACTATCTCATTGCTGTGCCTGCTGTATATACTCCATTTTCATCGGATGAAGTATCCGAAACATGAGTGGATTGTGAGGAAGAAATGGCCCGCTTAGATGACACCTTGATCCTAGGAGGGCGAGGGTTAGGCTTTTGTTTAACCAAAGACTGATTTAATTGCTGTAACTGAGTAGACAGAGTATCTGCCCATGGCGGATTAACTACAGGGACAATATGTGGCTGTAATGGCACAGGAGGTCAGTAGTCAGTAAATTAGAGAAAACAGCCTAAGGTGGGTCTTGGTGTGCCACCGGTGCTGCAGACTGACTGAGGGGTACAGAACCCCCGTTTCCAGGACCCTCAGCTGGAATATTTTCCTCAAATAAATCCGCAGCGTCAGCACTGCATGATGCGGTTCCGGTATGAAAGATAGATAGTGTCTAGTTAGACAGTCAATAGATAGACACCATATGTTAGATGGACATTAGGTCAACAGGGTCAAAAGGTCGACAGGGTCAAAAGGCCAACAGGGTCAAAATGTCGACAAGTCAAAAGGTCGACAGGTCAAAAGGTCGACAGGGTCAAAAGGTCGACATGAAAATGGTCGACATGAAAAAGGTAGACACCATGTTTTTTGCATTTTTGTGGTTTGTGTGGATAGTTTTGTCATCTGGGACCCCCAATTGTAGAAAGGCATAACCTCGCGGGGCTCGCTTCGCTCGCCACGCTTCGGGCACGGTGGCTCGCTGCGCTCGCCACAAGGTTTATAACCAACTCTATGCCGACATGGATAGAGAAAGTATGAAATAATCCAAAAACATGTTACATTTAAGAAAAACATTTGTCTATCTTTTTTATGTCGACCATTTTCAGGTCGACCTTTTGACCATGTCGACCTTTGACCTGTCGACCTTTTGACCTGTCGACATTTTCCACGTCGACCTTTTGACCCTGTCGACCTAATGTCTGTCTAATATATGGGGGGTCATTCCGAGTTGTTCGCTCGCAAGTGAATTTTAGCAGATTTGCTCATGCTAAGCCGCCGCCTACTGGGAGTGAATCTTAGCATCTTAAAATTGCGAACGATGTATTCGCAATATTGCGATTACACACCTCGTAGCAGTTTCTGAGTAGCTTCAGACTTACTCGGCATCTGCGATCAGTTCAGTGCTTGTCGTTCCTGGTTTGACGTCACAAACACACCCAGCGTTCGCCCAGACACTCCCCCGTTTCTCCAGCCACTCCTGCGTTTTTTCCGGAAACGGTAGCGTTTTTTCCCACATGCCCATAAAACGGCCTGTTTCCGCCCAGTAACACCCATTTCCTGTCAATCACATTACGATCGCCAGAACGATGAAAAAGCCGTGAGTAAAATTCCTAAGTGCATAGCAAATTTACTTGGCGCAGTCGCAGTGCGGACATTGCGCATGCGCATTAAGCGGAAAATCGCTGCGATGCGAAGATTTTTACCGAGCGAACAACTCGGAATGACCCCCATGGTGTCTATCTATTGACTGTCTAACTAGACACTGTCTATCTATCAAACGGATAGGCAGTACAATATAGCCAGACACAGTACCTGACAAAACCCCCCTGTGGAGTGTGACTGCCAATGCAGAACACAAACAGAGGATTTAAGTGGTATATGGTGACTGAAATACACAGAGAAAAATATAAAAAACAGTATATCCTGTGAAACACTATACAGTATATACAGTATATATAGGACCCTGACACACTTAGCCCCCTCAGGGTACAGAATATGGGCCCTTATTCCGAGTTGTTCGCTCATTAGTTTTTATAGCACCGGAGCGATTAGTCGCAAACTGCGCATGCGCAATGTTCGCAGTGCGTCTGCGCCAAGTAAATTTGCAAAAAAGTTTGGTATTTTACTCACGAATTAACGAAGAAATTTCTTCGTTCTGGTGATCGGAGTGTGATTGACAGGAAGTGGGTGTTTCTGGGCGGAAACTGGCCGTTTTATGGGTGTGTGCGAAAAAACGCTGCCGTTTCTGGGAAAAACGCGGGAGTGGCTGGAGAAACGGGGGAGTGTCTGGGCGAACGCTGGGTGTGTTTGTGACGTCAAACCAGGAACGAAACTGACTGAACTGATCGCAGTGGCAGAGTAAGTCTCGAGCTACTCAGAAACTGCAAAGAAATTTATTTTCGCAATTCTGCAAATCTTTCGTTCGCAATTCTGCAAAGCTAAGATTCACTCCCAGTAGGCGGCGGCTTAGCGTGTGCAAAGCTGCTAAAAGCAGCTAGCGAGCGAACAACTCGGAATGAGGGCCATAGTGATAGCAAGACGTAATACACGGAATGGAAACCACGCGGCAGCTATAGGCACACACAGTCACATGTACAATGCAGAAATTATTACACACAACAATAAGACTGCACTGGACTAGTAATACTACATAAAATAATGTATGTATACAGATATAACAATGCACAGTAAACACTGATGTATATCACAGAATACTTGTACTAAATATTCCTGTTATGCACTTGTTCTTAACTAACACTGTCAAAATGACATGTAGAATACTTAAGTGTCCTGTACATGCACAGCGCTGATGAGGCAGGCGGCTTTACAGAGGAGACAGTGCCCAGCAGTCCCAGCATCAGCGCAGCTCTGTGTAATGGCGACCAAACGCTGACACGGAGTGAGGGAGAGATGCAGCTCCAGGGCAGGAACATCTGCTGTAGATGGCGCCCGGGGCTGGGGGAGGGGCTACAGGTCAGCGCCTTATCCCCTCTGCTGGGCTTCACCACCGGGACACTACTATGGAGCCTGTAATAAACGGATTATAGGTGGTCATTCCGAGTTGTTCGCTCGTTGACGATTTTCGCTATGCTGCGATTTGTTGCTAACTGCGCATGCACATGGTACGCAGCGCGCATGCGCTAAGTTATTTAACACAAAACTTAGTAGATTTGCTGGTGTTCGTACGACACTTTTCAGTCGCACTGCTGTTCGGAAAATGATTGACAGAAAAGGGGCATTTTTGGGCGGCAACTCAGCGTTATCACGGCGTTGGCTAAAAAACGCAGGCGTGCCAGTGAAAAATGCGGGAGTGGCTGGAGAAACGGGGGAGTGGCTGGCCGAACGCAGGGCGTGTTTGTGACGTCAAACCAGGAACTAAATGGACTGAGGTGATCGCAATCTGTGCGTAGGTCTGGAGCCACTCAGAAACTGCAAAGAATTATTTAGTAGCAGTTTTGCTAATCTTTCGATCGCAATTCTGCTAAGCTAAGATTCACTCCCAGAGGGCGGCGGCCTAGCGTGTGCAATGCTGCTAAAAGCAGCTAGCGAGCGAACAACTCGGAATGAGGGCCAATGGTACAGCTTTGGGGTACAGTGGCAGATAAAACACATGGCTATCAGGGGGTTAAAAAACACTCTGGGGACACAGAAACTGTCACTTTGGGGCCATAGTGTGATTATACATTGGTGGACAGTGTGGTTATTATATACACTAGGTGCTTCATCGCGCCCTACGGGCGCTCTTCACACCGTCGCAATCCCTTGTATGCCTATATGGGGTTCAATATTTGTATTATATGGAGTATTACCTGCATTCCTTTGTTAGTGGTTAAATATTGCACAATGAAAGGGCGTGCGATGGTGAAGGAGGCGCAGCCCCTTGCGACGGCGTGAACAGCACCTGCAGGGCACGATGTACAGAATGAGCGGGTGCGGGGGGGATTGCGGATGGGGAAGGGTGTCTGTAGATGCTGCAGGTGGAGGGGGGGCAGATGCGGGGGGGGGGGGGGGGCCCGGATGGGGAAGGTTTGGGACGTGCTGCGGGTGGGGGAGAGACAGAAGAGTGGGGGCTGTAGATGGGGGAGGGGTCAGGAGGCACTGCAGGTGGGGGAGGGGCAGGGGTGACACTGGCGAGGGGCAGGTGCAGGGATGTTGCGGATGGGTGAAGAGTTCCGGAGGTGCTGTGGGATGGGAAGGGGCGGGGGTGCCGTGGGTGGGGTAGGGGGTCCGGGGGCACCGCGGTGGGGGAGAGGCAGGTGCGGGTGGTGCGGCGGACGGCGAAGGGGGTCCGGAGGCGCTGCAGGTGGTGGAGGGGCAGGTGCGGAGGGGCCGTGGGTGGGTGAGGGGAGGACCGCGAATGGAGGAGGGTGTCTGCAGATGCTGTGGGTGGAGGGGGGTAGGTGTGGGGGGAGACATATATGGGGGGTGGATGGTGGAGGGGGTCTGGAGGTGCTGTGGGTGGTGGGGGAGTGGGAGGCGCTGGTGGTGTAGGGGTCTGGAGGCACAGCGTCTGGGGGAGGGGTGGAGTGTCGCATGTGGTGGAGGGTAAGGTGCGGAGGTGTGGTGCATTGGGGAGGGGTCTGGAGGCGCTGCGGGTACTGTACCTGCCAAAAAGGTAGTTGGAGGGTATGCAGTAACAGGGCCAGGACAGGGGTGACAGGGTCAGAACAGGGGTGACGGGGCCAGGACAGGGGTGATGGGGCCAGGACAGGGGTGACAGGGCAAGGACGGGGGTGACGGGGCCAGGACAGAAATGACAGGGACAGGATAGGGGTGACAGGGCCAGGGTAGGGGCGGCAGGACCAGGATTTGGTTGACAGGGCCAGGATAGGGGTGACAGGGCCAGGATAAGGGTGACAGGGCCAGGATAGGGGTGACAGGGCCAGGATAAGGGTGAAAGGGCCTGGATAAGGGTGACAGGGCAAGGCCAGGGGTGACAGGGCAAGGCCAGGGGTGACAGGGACATGACAGAACACAGGGCACGGGAGAGATTGGTATTAGGGACAGAACAGTGGTGACAGACAGATGTGTCTTACCGGAGTCACTGCTGCTGGCTGCTGCTGTTCCACTCCAACCTGTTGGGATCTGCTGCTGGTGGAGACTTGGCATGGCTGACGCTCTCAGGCTGGAGTCCCGCTTCCTCTGCCTGTCCGCATCCCTCCCCCCGACTCTTCAGTCACACACCGCGGACCTCGCACGGCTGCTGGGCACTGTGGTAAGGGGAGATTGGGAGTGACTGGTTAGCCCCCAGGAGACGCTGCGGCTGGAGGGAGGAGGGGGTCGGAGCCTGCAAGCAGCGCGGACTTCAGCAGCGCTGCCCGCCGGCTAAAGTGTGTGAAGGAGCTGGGCGCACCTCACTGCGGGCGGCAGCGCTGCAGCTAGCGGTGGGGTTGCCGGGGCTGGAGATAACAGAGGCAGTACGGAACCTGCACAGCGGCAGGTGCCCCACAAAACTGCAGCTAAGAAGCGTGGAGTGTGCCAGAAAGTGACGCTCCTCTGCGCCAGAGAGACCCTGCTGAGTATGCTGATGTGGGGGGGTCAAGCACACAGTGAGCCGGTGCCCATCTGTCTGTACGGCATACCCCCTCACACACCCCCATACCTCCCAACTGTCCCAATTTTCGCAGGACAGCCCATTTTTTTGGGTCTGTCCCACTGTCCCACCCACGGGCTGCAGTGTCCCACGGTGGGGGGGCAGTTGGGAAGCTCCTGTACTCGCTGTTCTGCTTAGCATGCACACAGCGTCTATTTAGTGGAGACAGAGGGAGAGGGGGCATCAGGGGGTACGGATTAAGGGTGGGCCCAGGGGGTACGTACCCCGGACCTCACAGTTTTAGGGGGGCCCCCAGCTGGAGTAGCTCTGTCCCAGCTCTGAAGCTCCCCCGTCCTGCCAGCAACAGCAGCAGCATTGTGCTATAGTCAGCACACACTGCTGCGTGTTGGCAGGTCTGTGGTGTTGCAGGGAGGCAGCAGCCTCCCTGCTGTCTTCTGCCTGTGTGGGTGTGTAGGGGGGAGCGACCACCCCCTCTGGATTTACCCCTAGCTGAGGGGCCAAAATCCCATAAAAAAAAAAAACCCGGAATTTGCATAAGGGGGCGTGACCACGAGGCCACAATTAGGCCACGCCCCAAAACCCACAGCAGGCACAGCAATGAGATAGGGTTCCTGTCTCAAGTGCCCTGGGTCCCCCGGACTCATAATCCGCCGCTGGGGGCATGCCAGCAGCTCACAGAGCGCTGGGCATGCCCCCTCACTGACGAAAACAGGGGCATGGCTCGCGATCGCGGGTCCACCTGCGAAGCCACGCCCCCTTTCCCGTTTGCCATGCCCCCTTTTTGCTGTGCGTGTCCCTCCTGCCTGAAGAAAGTTGGGAGGTATGCACCCCTGCCTGTGCCATGCCCATACCATCTGCTTCTGCTCCTAGTCTCCTATAGATTTGCCCAGATCTGTGACTCATTTGACTAACTCCGCCCAGTGTTTTGACTCCGCCCAGCGTTAGCAAATGAAGCACAAAGTCACAGATCTGGGCTATTATATAGGAGATTGGTGGACAGTGTACATTGGTGGACAGTGTGATTATTATATACATTGGTGGACAGTGTGATTATTATATACATTGGTGGACAGTGTGATTATTTAATACATTGGTGGACAGTGTGATTATTATATACATTGGTGGACAGTGTACATTGGTGGACAGTGTGATTATTATATACATTGGTGGACAGTGTACATTGGTGGACAGTGTGATTATTATATATATATTGGTGAACAGTGTACATTGGTGGACAGTGTGATTATTATATACATTGGTGGACAGTGAGATACTGTAAATACATTGGTGGACAGTGTGATTATTATATACATTGGTGGACAGTATACATTGGTGGACAGTGTGTTTATTATATACATTGGTGGACAGTGTACATTGGTGGACAGTGAGATACTGGGGGTGCCATACAATCCGATATGTAGTGGATTCTTCAGCGCTGTCTTGCCTGCTGCTTCGTGCTGCTGCTGCTGCTGATGGGAATGTCCTGGAGAATGCCAGTCAAACTTTGCTGAGATACATCGCATATGATATATCGCATTCACAAAAAGGACACAATTTTCCATCCGATTCCATGCGATTCCGATGAATCAATAGTGCAGCATTTGCGATCTAGGGGATCCTATCCGACAGCCACGGGGACGCGCATCGGATTGGATACGATCTAAAACACATACGATTGTATACGATTTAATACAATAGATCAGACAGATATATCGGAATTGTATGAAATCGTCTAAAATCGTACTAGTGTATGGGGCCCTTAATACTTAGAGGGTGTGGTATGTAAGGACGATGGTAAGTAGGTCGACAATGTTTAGGTCAACCACTATTGGTCAACAGTAAATATGTCGACAGGGATGCTAGGTCGACAGGGTCCTTAGGTCGACATGGTCTATGTCGACAGGTCAAAAGGTCGACATGAGGTTTTAATGGTTTTTTGGTGTCGTTTTCTCCGTACAGTGACCGGGAACGCCAATTAGTGCACAGTGTCCCCTTGCATTCAGACAAGGTGCCTCGCTCTGCTACTGCTGCGCTTGGCACAGGTTACTATTCCCAGTTGTAGCCTGTGTGGATCGTTAACTATGAAAAAAGTTCAAAAAAAGAAAAAAATGTGAAAAACTCATATCAACCTTATGACCTGTCGACCTAAAGACACTGTCGACCTAGAAACCCTGTCGACCTAGTTACTGTTGACCAATAATGGTCAACCTAAGTATTGTTGACCTACTTACTGTCGGCCTAGAGTCCGGATCCCCACTTAGATACCAACAAATGACTGTCTCAGACGATATTCGGGCAGGGAGAAGACCTTGGGATAAAATGAAGGTGCTCCAGGGTAACCATTTGGATGGCGGATTGGGCATTACCAGTATAGTAATATATCAGGACACACAATTAGCCCAGTGTGTCCTGTCTATCGTTCTAGTGAGGCTCATGCTCTCTCTCTTTTCTCCCCCTATAGTCTGTTATAGCTTCTGCCTAGGCTCCAACCTCCTATGGCCAAAACCTTTCCTATGATTCGATTGTCTCTCTCCATATGGAACCATTGCACCCTTTCAGCCTCCCCCCACACCTAGTCTGGATCGTAACATACAGTAATTCACCAAAAACTAAAATGAGGGGGGACAACCCAGCGTTGGAGTATTCCTTTGTTTCTACAGCATATGGCAACTGAACAACCATATAAAGAACACCAGCTGCGGAAGGATTCTTTACACCTAAGCTCACCTAGACCAGGTGTCGTAAGGAAGGTATCTTTATCTTCACTCCACCTCATGTGTCCCTTTAAGCACTTCCATGAGTCATTCCTCAAAGCATGTGAGACCAGGATGGCTCCTCATAGTGTTTCAAAGTTTAAATGACATTTATTTGTGACATATAAAAGTCAATGCATCTGAATATATGAATTTCTAAAATAGAATACAGTAATAATAATCAGGACACACATTTAGCCCATGTGTCTTATTTGTCGCTCCTGGACCTCTATTGAGGCTTATACTCTTTGTGTGTGATTGGGAGGCAGCGTATATTACTGTACTTACTGGGTGGGTTGTCCCCGTCAGCTGTACCCCAAAGTAGTAAAAGTTGAAAACAAGACATTATTTTCTGCGTCATAAAAAATTCTCAAGTCTTTTAATTCATTTTAGATATTTCAAGAGAAGATCGAGTGTGTTTGTGATGCAGCGTATATTACTCTACTTACTGAGGGTCTTGGATCAAACTTATATTAATGCAAAACAAAATACTGACCGCATGTAGACAAGGTCACAAGTCTCAACACAATTATCAGCACTATGCTCCCATACAATGAATGTGAATAGTGATGGTGACAGTATGAATATATATGTAACCTATTATGGAAAAGGAAAATGTCAGCAGATTATCTCAACCAAACCGAATTTATGTAAATACTCCCTCTGGTGAATGAGACTCTCTTTATATTCCCCCTAATTGACTACGATGAGTACAGAGGATCTGAGTTGCTCATTTCAGCTTTTCCTCCTTCAGTATGTCAAAGTCAGAAAAATATTGCGCTGCACATTGCCATATATGCACCTCATGCGTGTGCCCGCTGCACGTGCACAGGCCCTCCCGTGTGTGCACATATTCGCAGTCGCATGCACGCTCAGGCGCACGGTATGTGCATTTACGGTGGAGTTTGTGCGCGTCTAGCATGCGACTCGATCGCTACATATTTAATCAAAATAATGTATTTTAGAAGTTAATATTCCCCTCAATAATGTCAGTAAATCAGTTTAATCTGTCGAATGCCAGATTATTGTCAATACAGGGGGATATGTTACAGAGTCTTTTTCTTGTGGTATTGGCTTCTGTAACCTGAAGCCTAATTAACATCCCTATACTGTAGCCTTGGCTAATTAGCATTTGAATAACCAAGATCACATGGCCAGCTCAGCTCACTGATACAGCTAGCCCACATGCTGTGAAAGACACACACTTCCTGTGGATCACACCCCCCCACAGCTGGAACGCAGGTATGATATATCCACTGGAAATCACAGGGCTCACTCACTCAGGACCAACCTAGCATCCAGAAGCATGGCTTGCTCATCACCAGGACTGATCTCCTTACTAAGGCTAAGTATTGTATACACATGGCTTAATGGCATAGAATAGTTAAATATGTGTTTGTGGTAAAGTAGTTGTGAAATGATTGGCATAGAATAGTTAGTTTGGAGATACAAATGGCTTAAGGTTAATGATGCTTGTGCAGTTATGTGATTGTTGTATGGTTGTGATGATACTCTATGAAATCTGTAATGAATTGGAACAGTAGACAATCTGTAGCATAGCATTTCTGGTATACATTTATGGATGGTGATTTATAACAGATTATAGTAGTTTTACATGATGCATCTTGCTGAAGGTTAGAAGTCAAAACATACTTCCTTTTGTTACTGTAGTCATGTGCTTGTAGCAATAGCAGGCTGATACTTGTGGGTAACTGGTAATCTGGCCTTGTGATGGCTCATATGGACAGCATGAGATATGTGGTGCTGATTCTGGAAGGATAGCATAGTCAGCATACCATATGCTCTGGTTATGGAGATACTGTGCTGGCTTGAAATTGTGAAAGGTGATTTAGATGGTTTGGAATTGTAAAATCAGCACATATGCATTATATTGAAGCTTAGACATTTTGGAATATAGTGGAGTCTTATGTCTTCTGCTATGTGATTATGGTGTAGCAAAGAATGCCATGTGTTTGGACTTGCAAATCTAAAATGGCTGCTGGCATTCCCTTTTGAACCATATGTTACAGACTTTGGAATCATGGGAGTTTTTCCCAAAATGGAGTCTAGCTTCTGTCCCATGCGGTATTGTAGGGACCATTGTGTTGTTGCTGTGTGTTGTGTATATAGGGACAGCCAGCCTGGGTGAGCTCAAGTTTCTCAACACAAAGGTTCTCAGCATTGACTAACTGCGCAGCGATCATTCCCACATGTGTAAGTTCTCTGCAGACATTTTGTCTCTTATTAATGTTGTAAGCCATTCTCTCTCTCCTTCCCCTTAAATGTAATCGTGTCGTTATTGTATTTTATGTGTAGTAATTCGGTTAGGTATTTTATGTTATTTTGGTAGTGTATAACTTGTATTGTGTATTCTTTTGCAATTGAACGTTCATTCTCTCCCTTAAAGGTGTTAGAACCTTAGACCGGTATTTGAGTGTTTAATATATTGCTAAAGGGTTCTCAGAGCGTCACATACGCTCATACAGCTTTTAAGCTAACAAGGTTACACTGCATTACATCTACACATTATCACTGCACAAAGGTTTACAGTATAAGTACATTCCTTAAGGTATAGTTATTAAGGTTTAATTCTGTAAGTATCTGCGACGCCTGTGTTCACACCTTGTGCACAGCGTCTGCTACGCTAAGGGCGTACCCTTGCGGTACTTTTTGCGCCAATTGCGTACTGTGTCTCCTAACCTTTTAGAGTGTTTTAAATAGGATAAATATATTAGGCTTTGTCAAGTAGATGATGAAATATCAGCTCCAGCATCTCACCTCTCTTCTGTAGGTCATACATCTCGTTCTGGACTGCCACTTGTCACAGGCGTTAATGTTCTGTATATTGCAAGACCATCCATCACCTGCTTCTCATCCAAGCACTGGCGTTTCTATAATGGGTGCAGTGTGTGCGTTGCACACGGGCCCCTGAGCCCAGAGGGGGCCCCCACTGCACATAGTACTGCACCCATTTTCTAAATACTCACCCCTCCGGAGTCCCGTGGTGATGTCCACGGCGGTATTAAAACTCTGTGAAAATGGCTAATACAATATCTCTCTCCACTTTATCACTCTGCGAGTACACAGATCCCACCGTACCAACCAATCAGCATTCGGCAGTATTGCATCATACACTATAACTTCTGATTGACTGTGCAGCACGGTCAACCAGGAGATATCACGTACGACCCATGTCTGCACACAATCGGGCATACACTCTATGATCCAGGCGATATGTTGTCGCAATTTGTCCGGAAACAACATATCGTGCCGAGATCATTTAAGTGTGTACCCGGCCTTAGCCATGAACAACTGACACATCTGTTGCGGTAATCACTAGTACAGTTTATTCTTCATTCTGGGGAAAAGTATCTCATATATTAACAAGGCTGGAAAGCATAAAATGATCACATGTACCTTAAAAGCGTGATTAGTAAAAGTTGCAGGCAGACGTGTAAAGATAAAATGCAGTTACTGTGATTTTATAATTTTATAGATTTAATATCCCCATATGGCTGGAATATATTTGAGTAGTCATGTCCTAATGGCAGTCTGCATAAACTCTGACCTCACACAGTGTCAGATGGGCTGATTTCCCGGCAATAACCACGCTCACAAATCTACCCGTCATCCCAGAGCAGGTAAAATTCAGACGGGGACTTGACACGTCGGTGACGGTACCACAGCTGTGGGGGAAAGAGGAGGAGAATACAATAATTACACAAAAAGACTACTACATTATATATATATATATATATATATATATATATATACACACACACACACACACACACACACACACACACACACACTCACTATATATATATGTATATATATATATTAGTGATGAGCGGATTCGGTTTTACTCGGTTCTCAAAACGGCATCTTATTGGCTCACGGATGTCACGTGTTTTGGATAGCCAATAAGATGCCGTTTTGAGAACCGAGTAAAACCGAGTAAAACCGAATCCGCTCATCACTAATATACACACACACACACACACACACACACACACACACACACACACACACACACACACACACACACACAAAATAAATATATATATATATATATATATATATATATATATATAGAAACATGTATCAGCGGCACTCCAGAAAGAAGTTACACTTGCAACACCATGTTTATCAACGTTTCAGTGCCTGAAAGCACTTTTATCAAGATCCTTTGCATGCATGTATGCAAAGGATCTTGATACAAGTGCTTTCAGGCACTGAAACGTTGATAAACATGATGTTGCAAGTGTAACTTTTTTCTGGAGTCCGGAGCGCCGCTGATACGTGTTTCTATATTACCGACTGTTGGCCGGACAGTCATTGTGGAGGGCATCTGGCAAGTTAACTGAGGGAGCTGGATAGGAGTGCCGGATTTCTGTGACATTATATATATATATATATATATATATATATAAAGTGTAGCTTTATGACCTCTTGTGATTGTCTAACCTGCCTGCCTGTATGCGCTGTATAAATATGTTCTGCCCACTCATTTTGAAACACGTTTTTGAGTGCGACACGAGCTGAGGTACAGCCTCAGAGCCACAATCATCAGATTATAGGAAGATCTCATCTAAATATATCATGCCTCCCAACTTTCCTCCATCCTGAAGAGGAACAACCTAAAATTATGGTGAGTGAACTTGCGTCTAGGGGGCGTGGCTTTGTGGCAAATGCTGTAACCATGAACAGCGCTCCCTTTTTTCATCACTTTGGGGAGACGTCCCCTGCTCTGGGAGTGGCTGTGAATGCCCCCAGCCCATCTCTCCCGTGAATAGATGCCGTGCGCATTGTTGCCCGCGGGTGAGACGGCAGGACAGTGCCCGAAAAATGGGACAGTTGACAGGTATGATGTATTCTTATACAATTTTAGAGTAGATTGCATTAGGAGCGATGCCCCCTATTTTGCCCCGAACCTGCAAACTTTAGTACACAGCGCTAAGTGGCATGCGAAGATTGGAACTAACATAAGTGTGTGTAAGTGTGTGTTACCAAGTATGTGTCCAACCCCCCGCCCCCCCGGTATGTATGCTCTCCCAGTGGCGTAAGTTCGTCACAGTAGACTGGAGGCAAGATAAATATTGGTGCCCCCCTATTTCCTATATTAAGATAAATATATGTATGTATGTATGTATGTATGTATGGTATGTATGTATGTATGTGTGCGTGTGTTCCAAGCAGTCATACCCAGGATTAGAACCCATGACCTGTTACACTGACAGCAGACACTTTACTGATGGAGTTATTTGCTCCTGTAGAGGAAGCATCAGAATTCTAACTATATGAAGTTACGTGTAATTGTCAGAGAAGTATCTTCATATAGTTAAAATTCTCATATTTCCTATACAGGAGCAAACCGCTTCATCAGTAAAGTGTCTGCTTCCAGTGTAATAGGTTGTGGTTTCTAATCCTGGGTGTAACACTTGTAAAATGTGTATATTCAGTATAATAAAAAGGGTGTGATTTGTAAGGTGCAGGGACCAGTGAGGAAGTCGGCCACTGAAAAGACAGCGACAGCTATCAATTAACTTAATTCAATGGTGTCACAGAATGGCAGGAGAGGTGCACCCCTTCAGAGCAGGAGCCCGGCGGCAGATGACTCCGTTGCCTCCCAGAGTTCTGCCTTTGTGCTCTCCCCCCCCCCACCGTGGCATTTCTAACAGCTGAAAACTATGCAGCCATTTTTTTCAATTGGATACGGTGGGTTACGGGAGCGCACATACCCGCTGTAATCCAAAATTGGGTGCAAAGGGTTTTTTTGCTAGCTAAACCTCGCGCCCAGTTGAATTCCCCCCATTGTGTTTGTAGGAAACATTAATGGGGGTATGCATTGTCCTGGTACTCCGAGCTTGGCTAGGCTTGTCTGCTTTGCATGGAGCAATGTGCTATTTGGGATGACCAGTGCTTCCAATGCCAGAGCGAGTTCTTAGCCCCAGCCTGGCCCTGTCTCCCAGTAGAAAGGAATACTATGAGATATATTTGCCCTCTCTCCCGGGAGGTATGGGAGACTACCGAATTTGCAGGCATTCCCGCTGCACTCCTGGAAGAGTAGGCGGACTCCAACTTACTGCCCACTTCCTGACAAAGTGCGCACTATGCATAATGTTGGGAATCGTGGATAAATGGGGATGGGGAGGGGCCAATTTGACCAGTTCCTATGAAAATCATGTCATATTGGCCCCACCCCCTCTCAAGCCAAGCACAATTTGAGGCATTTCCCCAATTGGGTAGAGCACATTACTGGGCCACACCCCCTCCTTCAGTCAGTGGCATCTCTCCTCTAGGCTTCTCTCAGAGGTGACATTGCAAAAGTAGGGACTTACACAGGGTTTTCATTTTTGGGGTTGTATCCAATACGAATCTCTGCTCCCAACAGACGTTCTTTGCAGCAGTCTCCTCTGTTTATGATCTCCACCGTAGATATGGAGTAACTATTCTCCAGGTCCACCATCCACCAGGGTTCATAATCCTGATTAGTGTGAGTACAGGGGTAAACATGCAAATTTGGATCAGCAATGCCGTCCACACCACGATCCGAGCCATATGTTTTGTCATTCTGGTTTTCACTATAGGTGGAACTCTGACACGTCAACTTGTTCAGCGCTACATTGATACCTGAAAGTAGAAAAAAGGTTACAATGTTTTAACTAATACTGGCACCATGTCGGCATACTGTGCCAAACATAACGCTGCTGGAAGTGTCATTATCGACATTCTGAATACCGGAAAATCATACCGAACCCTTATTATATAATAGTATTTGTATTTATTGATTATTTTCAAAGAAACGTTACAGAAAAGTAAAACTGTTAGCAGAGTGTTTTCGCTGCAGGATGCTTGGGCGCGCCCTCCTGCGACTTTTACCAAATGTATTCCTCCATCTCTCTGGCGATTCTGTTTCTTTCAGCCATGTGATTGTCATCAGGAGAATGGTTTATTGTGCCAATACATTGAAACTACTGGCAAAGAAATGTGATTATGGTGCATTTGCAAATGAGCTCATCAGGTACAGGATTGTGTGTGGGACTTATAATGATAGAATGTCTGCACATTTATTACATGAGAAGGAATTAACACTGGATACTGCTATAGACATATATGTACACTGCATGAGCAGTCCTATAAAAGTGCAATCTGAACAAAGCTCTAATGAGACTGCATCACTTCCCCCCCCCCCCCACACACACACAGTGCTGCAAGTATGGCGGTATGGGGCGGTGTGTGTCTCAAATGAAGCGCCAGTTTGTTAGCCAATCAAAGATCATGGACCGGCAGCCAATCAGGAGCCGCGGCTGCTGGTCCGCGAGCTCTGATTATCTAATGAACCGGTGCCTCATTTGACATTTCCCCCGCCGCCGGAGACTGGACATCGCCGAGCATTGACGGGCGGGAGATGTGCTCAATGCGCTCTCCTCCCCTCACACAGCAGCGTCTGCAGTGCAAGCATGGCGGTTGGGCCAGTGGTACTGTGCACCGGCTGGCAATTTCTTAATGGTACGCAGTACTGCCGGCTCGTTCTTTTTGCAAAGCATGCAGCGTCACACATTTTTTTGGGAGGGGGCATGGACACGCCTCCTAATTTTGCTCCGCCCTTCCAGTATACGGGTTCTTTTGAGCTCTCAACGACCCTGTATGTTGCAAATCTGATGGTGTTTTGTATGAGCGCAAACAGTGCCCAGAAACCTTTCTCTGGCCCTACTTATGGGGCTCCTACCACACTGATGGTGAGAAGGGTTCATGGTGTCAGATGCATCTCTGTATGACATGGAGCTACTACATTTAAATTCATATACAGGTTGAGTATCCCATATCTAAAATCCTTGGGACCAGAAGTATTTTGGATATGGGATTTTTCTGTATTTTGGAATAATTGCATACCATAATGAGATATCATGGCGATGGGACCTAAGTCTAAGCACAGAATGCATTTATGTTTCATATACTCCTTATACACACAGCCTGAAAGTAATTTTAGCCAATGTTTTTAATAACTTTGTGTATTAAACATAGTTTGTGTACATTGAGCCATCAGAAAACAAAGGTTTCACTATCTCAGTCTTACTCGAAAACTTCCATATTTTGGAATATTCCGTATTTCGGAATATTTGGATATGGGATACTCAACCTGTACTTCTTTTACAGCTAACCATATACATTCTATAGGCAGTAATCACACTGGTCAATGAAACTTACCCCTATTACAATTGTTCCCTGTTGGTTTGTTGCAGTCGCATGTCCAGGAGGTGTCGAAATTGATCAGTCCACAGATGAACAGTACAACCAGGCTCCTCATCCTAAAGGGAATACAATAATGACAGGTTAGTGTACAGCAAGTGCGTGGCAAACAATACCCGTGACAGCATAACACCATACCTCCCAACTGTCACAATTTTCATGGGACAGTCCTCTTTTTTTTGGACTCTCCCGCTGTCCCACCCACAGGCCACAGTTTCCCATGGTGGGGGTGGGGGGCTTTTGGGAGGCTCCTGTCACTCGCTGCCCTGCCTAGCAGAGCAGCGGTGACTAGATGCTGTGCCACCGGCTAGACCAATAGTGTCAGGAACAAATAGCGTAACCACTAATTTATCCTGTTTGGTCGATTATTATTTACAACCCTTAGTTAGAACTACTAAGTCTTATTTGAAAGATACAGGACATTTACTAACTCATTTGGACGACTTTGAGTGGAAAAAATATTATCTTCTCATTAGTGCCGATGTATCGACTTTATCTACAATCATAGAAGAAGATAAGGGGATAGAAGCTGTTCCATATTTTTTAGGATCTTCAGACTATTCCACAGAATTGAAAAAGTTAATTATGGAAGGAATAAGATTTATTCTGAGGAATAATTACTTCGTTTTTAACGGTAATTATTATCTACAATGTGTGGGGACCGCGATGGGTACTAGGTTCACCCCCCAGCTACACAAATCTCTTCATGGCCTATTGGGAAAACCTTGTGTGGCATGGAGATATGCTGCTAGTGCTATGGCGTAGCAATATTAATGACGTACTGTTCATTTGGGATAGGAGTTCAGATGATTTGGAACAGTTTTAAAGATCCCTTAATAATAATAACTTCAATATTAAATTGACAGTCACCATGAGTAGGGAGGAGATTACATATTTAGACTTGTGTATTTATATGAAAATGAATTGTTACACACCAAATTATTTCGCAAGCCAACCGATTCAAATAGTTTTATTGAAAAAGGAAGTCAACATCCTGACCATTGGCTTGATGGAATCCCGTACAGCCAATTTTTAAGAGTTAAACAAAACTGTACTGATCCGGAGGTTTGTGAAATACAGACAGGTGAAATGAGTGACCATTTTCTCGAAAAGGGTTACACTGAAGTATGCTTGACAAAAGCATGAGAGCAGGATAGATAGAAAGAACTGACATCATTAAAGGAAGACACAAAAAGCCAAAACCTAAAGATGAAAAGGCTCAGTGGACCTTTATATGTAGCTTCAATTACCAACATAGAGAAATCGAGCATATCTTTAAAAAACATTGGAAAATTCTAAAGAAAGATCCAATCATAGGCTATATTATTATTATTATTATTATTATTATACTTTATTTATATGGCGCCACAAGGGTTCCGCAGCGCCCAATTACAGAGTACATATGCACATAATCAAAACTGGAAAACAGTGATTACAGCTGAAGACAATATAGGACAAGTACAGGGTAACTAAGCATAACTACACCAGTAAACGACATAGAGGTAAGTTTCCAAATAGACCCGAAATTATCTATAGGAGAGCATCTTCTTTAAAGGATAAATAGGTACATAGTTCCATTGAAATTCCAAAAAGATATAGTGTTCGGGGCCAAGGATTTCATAGGTGCGGTATATGTCTAATGTGTCGAAACACAAAAGAGGCAATTAAAATTAAGAACTTTACAGTAAAAGGCACCGAATATGCGATAAAGGAATTGATTATGTGCAACTCAAAAATTGTAATACAGGTTGAGTATCCCTTATCCAAAATGCTTAGGATCAGAGGTATTTTGGATATCGGATTTTTCCGTATTTTGGAATAACTGCATACCATAATGAGATATCATGGTGATGGGACCCAAGTCTAAGCACAGAATTCATTTATGTTTCACATACACCTTATACATACAGCCTGAAGGTCATTTTAGACAATATTTTTAATAACTTTGTGTATTAAATAAAGTTTGTGTACATTGTCAAAGTCAAAAATATTACATAAAGAGAACATACAAACTACACACACATAAGTCGCTATACTTGCAAATACGCGCAGCGAGCACAGCAATATATGGTAACACACGCATTTACATGGACATGCCACAGAGATGGATTCGATACTTATTTCATACAGTACATAATTATAATAATATCAAGCACCAGACCTCATGATGATTTAGAATTATATATATTGAAATAATGTCATGAATGTGTATTATTTGAACGAAACCAGATGCACCAGTCATATTTACTATTAAAACAACCAGCTTAATGTGTAAGTCAATTTGATACTTGTTATTAAGTTGTAGGACATTGCAGCGGATAATTATGATTACATGTATAAAAGCTAAAATCACTTTTTGTTAGAACAGTGGACAGGAAGTTCAGGCCAGCCCCTTTGGACGTCCCCAAGGGCTGAGCATGTTCAGCACATACAAAGAAACTAGTGACTCAATCATGAATAAGAGAGAGAGTGCCCCTCCCCCAGAAACTAGATAATACTCTGCTGACCACACAACAAGTGACTTGTTTTTTTGGTCTCAGAGGACGATGATGGACTTTCTAGCAGATCAGTTCCTGTATTTATTTACAGAGAGAGGGAGACATAAGCTACATTGGAGGGAATGGTAATTGTATCGCTGGCATGTAACTGAAATTGTATGTAATTGTATGTAACTATGTATTAACTGCTTACTGTATGAGTTGTAACTATAGGTATACTGTACTTTGTAATATATATTGAATCCATATCCTTTTTAATAACAAATATATACATCAATGAGCTTTGGAACTCAGATAATGTGTGGGTGTATTGTTTTCTCTTATGGGATACAGTGTTTTGCGATGTACAGCAAACTTTTATCGTATATGGTAATAAGATGTGCCTGGCGTCTGCAATATATATTAGAGCGGGCATTTTAAATATTTGTGAGAAATCAATGTAGCATTAAAAGATGGGGGCTCGTCCGGGATATCACGTTATTAATGATGCACTGTACATTACAAATGCGGCTGTGATCGACCGGCTAATGATGGACGCATCGCAAAATGCTGACGAATCACATCCACGTGTATTGTGTTGTGTTATTAGTAAGACGCTGATATGAAATTTAAGGGACAATACATTTCTCATAATATTTAAGATGCTATAATGTATTTTTATTGTTGCAAAACAAGGTTCAAATAAGTCATATTGTGTTTGATTCAGATTGGATTGTTTATCTGTTTAAGTAGGTTTAAAAGTATATTTAAAAGTTGCTGCATAGCTTTGATATAGTTTTTATTTTTAACTCAGGCCTAAAATAACTTCAGGTTCTTGTATGGTGTGTGATTTCTTTGTGACAAAGGAAGCCGCATGGTCTGTCCTCCATTTTGGACTAACCACATGGCATGTCCACCATTTTGTGTAATCCTCATGGATGTGGAAGGGGGAGGAGCAGCAGCCATTTTGGGAAGGTAATTTTTCTAAATAGCTGCTTTTCACTGCTCAGAATAATCAGCTTTCCTTGGTCACATGAAACACGATTTATGAGTTACCAATGCATTTATTTAACCCATGCCATAGTCAATTACAAATAGTTTAAATGGGGCCTTGTGAAAGTTAATAGTGAGATGAATACTTGATGTAAGAAGTACACACAAATATAAACAAAGTTTTTTTCTTTTACCTCTAGGATTTAGTTAACTCTGCTTACTATAAGATAGCCATTGAAATGCAAAGTAACCTGTGTAACTGCTTTTTCTTAGCAGTGAAAAACCCTCTTGAACAGGCAGTCTAAAGCACACAGCATTGATATGCAAATTAGAAGCACTGAATGGGTAAATGAGTCTCAGAGGAGACCAGTGAATGGTACACACACACACATATATATATATATATATATATATATAATATTACAATTATGTGTGTGTTTATATCAGTGTATGTTCTGCAAGATGGCTATCCAATCTGAATCATATCATTTAAATTATTGATTATTGCTAGAGTCATTATAGATCTGTGTGAAACCGGATACATTTATTGCTATATAGTTAAAAATAAAATAAGTATTTAAGGAAGTAAGAGTAAAATCACAAAACGCATTTCTGGCCCAGTAGTAAGAGGGTTTATACAGAAAGAAACTGTGTGTTGTGTTAAGTGAGCAATTATAGTTGGTTATAGAAATTGTATGATTTGTGCTATTGCGGACGTACGGAACTGCACACGCGGCGTAAGCACGGTCACGTGTTTACGCAAATTGCGTAAGAATATGGTCGCTAAGTACAAATTACACAATAGTTAGTTTAGTTTAGTTTAAAGGTGGGACAGTAGCCACGCTACAATAGCACTAAACTACCCGGTTTCTAAAGAAATTTAGTGTAAAAACAAAATTTAGTATAAATATTTTTTTAAATTGCCTCTGGGGGTAAAGCTGCCAATTTGAATGAATCCTAATTTTCTGTACAGAAAAACAAAGTGTACCTGAGTGAGCGAAATTCGAACCCCGTAATTCGGGATCCCGTCGTTCGGTACATCAAGTGAGTGGAGACTTGGTGGCGTGAGGCGGCTGACTCACGTTAGTATAAGGTTTAAAACGCAAATCGTGAGGTGATTTGTAAAGGAGCGCGATAGTGCATTGTATTGCGAAGTATTGAAGTTAAAAGGTTTTTGTATTACGCTCCAGACTGAGGGTCCCAGTTTGTATAATGACCCGTGGTCGTACGGCAGATAAGTACCAAGTACCTATATGCTGTGCGATTGGAGCGCGCATTTGTGGGTGCGATATATATAGTGCAACTGGATATCCCCTTTATGAGCTTTTGCATAGAAATCGCGGTACCATTAGCGCTGTATAGAGCATATTCAAGTGTGATTTGTGTATAAGGTTATAGGGAGTTTTCGCTGGTCTCTATCAGGAAAATCTCCAGCGGTGTATATTCACTGGAATAGGTAAGTCACTTCTAAACACTTCCAGTGAATAGAAATCAGATAGGGACCTCACTGGGTACGCGGTGGTCACTATTGGAGTGAGTCGTGGTACTCAGCGGAGAAGGAGTGGGTGAAAGCGCTTTAAGAACTTTCACCGTCTATTCGTATTGTGCATTGGGGATTGCGTAATAAGAAAAAGTACGCGATGGGATCCAATTGCACAAGCGGTGGACATTTAACCAGGGTTCAGGCTGAGGTGCCGCGGCCCAAGGGGTCAGCGAGGTTTGTTATGTGTGTAAAATATGGATCACACACGGAAGACTTTTTGCCTGAATGGGTACGTATGACTGACAAAGATAGGGTACCATTCCCTAAGGTGGGCAGCTTAGAACCAGAGGCATTACAGAACTTAAGGATAAGAATATGTCTGATAAAATCCCGAAAACAAAGGGTCAGACATACAAATTGTTTAAACCTGTGACAGCAAGAGGGGTTGGTGAGTTTGATCCTAAGGTATTGCAGGTGGTATGTCTAACCAAAGTCATATAAGACAAGAATGGAAATATAAGAACTGTTTGAACTTGTAGCAACAATAAATAAGTAGGAAAAAAAAAAGAGAATGCAAGTACACCACCTTATGTAGATGTGGAAGCAGTTACGGCCAGCATACAAACTATAGAAAATAATAAAAATATGAAAAATATGACTGTAAACTATATATGTACTAATGAATGTTGAAGTTTTATTTAGGAGGAGAAGGTGACTTGATCGTTTTCAGCCATTTCTCATGCACCCAGAGGAGTATCCAACCGGTAAAAGAAGAGCAGTAGCCTGTGGGGGAAGTGGCTGAGACCAGTGGAACAGGTAAGTATGGAACCATTCGTGTACATATATAGTAAAATCCAAAAATTAAACAAAACAAAAAAATCAAGAAAGTAACGTCAGAAATGGAGAAAAACCTGTCCGCACATTAGTATTTGCCAGTAGGAAAGTGGACAGAGACAAGGTAACCACAGGGTATTTCTTTCAGTTACCATATAAGAAGTATTTGTTCCTAGTAATGCCCCTAGTAAAGATGAGCTCGGAAATGTTTGATGGACCATGTACAGACCCTTAATATGGGATGAGAAGGATTGAATGAATACTTTGCATGACCTAGAAGCTTGTTAAACTTTTTTTTGTTTTTGTCTCTTGCTGTAATAGAAAACTCTCCATCTGGATAAGACGACTGGTAAGCACTAATTCAGCAAATGGGAGGTGGCTGTCTCTGTGCAAATGGACGGGCTCAATAAGGCATTGAGTGTCAGGGAACAGACTTCATTGCAACATTGGAAAGGTCACAGTAGCTAATCTTAGATAGTGTGCTATTGAACATCACAAGAATAGTGTTAGGCGCAGAGAACAACAGGTGGAGAGGTTGAGGACGGTAAGTATACTGGCACATACAGGAAAGACCATCAGTCCAAACCCCAGACCCCTGCTGTTTGGAAAAGACCGAGAATATGTTACAGTTGTAAAAAGGAAGGGCATTTTGCCAGAGATTGTAGGTAAAGTAGAACACATAGCCAATATAAACCCCTACACAGAGAAAACAAGCCACGTTATTAAACACATAGACGGGATCAAGGGACATATAGTAAGGAATCACGATACAGTATAGAAAAACACAGATTCGGTTAATGGGAAGAACGGAATGAATGCAACTTTATCCTTTTGACAGAACTTACTGGGGTTAGGAGGAGGTCTCTAAACTTCTGCTTCTCTCTCTAGCAGAAATGACCTCTAAGTAACTTAGCAGGAGTTTTGTTAGAGATGGTATACATATTGAGTGCTCCCGACCAGGAAGCACAAAGTATGTTGGATACCCACGAAGACTAATGTTGCATTTCGCTGTTCTAGAAGCATGTCCATCACAGGTAGAGAAAATTACCTCACAGATACCGGGTTCCCTATGAACTTAGGATGGACAGGACACTGGATTGATGGCTGGGATAGTCCCAGTAGAGATAAGACACACAGAAATGTTTTTTTAAGGGGAGTAGACCAAGTAGAGAATCACTTCCCCGTAGTGCCCAATCCAGTTGTCAAACTTTTATAAAATCTTCTTCACCTCTACAAAACTCATCTGTCACCAACCTCTATTCTGTTTCTCTACAGTTTCCTCTTCATCTTTTGCGTTCACACAGGGTGGTACAATACATGGACCCAAGTACAGTTCAAACTCCACATGCCTAGGTCCTTCCGAGTTCTGCCCAAACCCAGTATATCTCAACAGCACGATGACACCAGTATTACTGCAGTGTGCCTTGTCATGCACAAAGGGTGGAGAAGGGGAATACTGGTGAAGGGAAATTTTGTATAGACACTGATATGCCTGTTGGTGAATGACAAACCTGAAATTTTCTTTTTCATTTTCTTCTTCCTTCTCTCCTCTAGATATGTTTCTTTTTCTTTCCTTTTTTTTTTTGAGTCATGCTCATGGTACTCTACACTGCAAACACACGATAGATAAATTAAGATACAAAAATTTGTGTTCCCTGCAGGAAGAGGCAGTCTGGAGGACAAAGGGGTATGGCCAGGAGTCCTCAGGACTGTGGGCAGGTGGACACGGTAAGCCAGTAGCCCCCAGAACATACCTTCCAAGTCTAGCTGAGGTGGCACACAGTCTGACTCATCTAGGCAAAGAGGGTAGGTGCAGGCTGATGAGAGCCTACTGGTGTGCGCCAGGATTCTATTCTCATGCAGGTAAGAGAGCAATGACCTGTCTTACTTGCTTGAGGAAGAATATTGGTAAAGCAATACCAACAGAGCCATCCCATATCCCTCCTGCAGACGGATATTTTCAGGAAATACAAATCGACTTTGTACAGTTAACACCCTTTAGGAATTATTGTTATGTATTGGTGTGCACTGTTTTCTCAAACTGGGTAGAGGCATTTCCTGCCGCCACGGATGCTGCTGTGTTTACCGCAAAGAAAAAAATTGCGCAGAAATTTGTGTGTAGATATTGGTACCCCTAGAAGTAGAAGCAAAGCTTGAAATTGTACTATTGTGATCATAGATACTGCCACTAGTATTATGTAGCTTCGGAACCACTCCCAGATCTTCACTCGACGAATCACCCTCTTCGAAATTTGTTTTTGTTTTGGTATTTGTGTCTTTTTGGGTTGTTTTTGGAAGACAACCTCATGTCATGATTGATCCGCACAATGATCAGAAATATACCAATGAGGTGACAGTACAGTACCTTATTGAGATGAGCCAGCATTTGAGAACTTGACAAAGAACTTGAAACTGTTGATTGCTGGTATGCCAAATGCTAACTGTCTTGATTATGAACTAGTGATGAGCGGATTCGGTTTTACTCGGTTCTCAAAACCGAATCTTATTGACTCACTGATGTCACGTGTTTTGGATAGCCAATAAGATTCGGTTTTGAGAACCGAGTTAAACCGAGTAAAACCGAATCCGCTCATCACTGTTATGAACCAAGAGACTGTGTGATTGTCCTTGCGCTCAGGTTGCCTAATAGACAGGTGGGAAGGACCATACCAAGATTTGTTGACAGCACTAAAGGTCGCCGAAAGAGAGACTTGGGTCCACTCGTCTCACTGCAAGAAGGTCGCTGACCCGGAGAGAACTCGTGACAAAGTAGTTTATTGCTCACATTCATCGAGTTTGTGAACTGTGTGTTCGAAGTGGACTGTGTGTTCAAAGAGCAAGATGGAGAGCAAAGTGAACTGTGTGTTCCGAGTGAACTGTGTATTCAAAGAGCAAGGCAAAGAGATCGCAAAAGTATCACCAGAGACTCTGTTCCGTGAAGACTGAGAGGCGGCACTGTTGAACACTACCTGAGCGTACTAAAGGACTGCAGAAAGACCAGTCATTGTAATTGATTTGTTATGAACAAGTATGTGTTTTGTTCTATTTCTCTTTTCTCTCTTTCCCGCTGACAAACATTTTCTTTCAGGATATTCTATTTTTGCGAGGTTTTTTTTATGAGGAGTCGAGTGTGGGACTGGAACTGGTTCTGTAGGAAGGAGTGATCTCCTTATAGGATCCCAAGATTAGCCGATCAGTTTGTTAAAGTCAGAGAAAAATCAAAGGTCTAGTAGTTATGGAGTTCAGAGGTAATCAGGAACAGTCAGACAATGGCTATTCACACACTGCAGATAGGGAGCTCACTAACATATGTGGAAGAAAGGTTTATGAGTGGCTCTCCCCAAACTCAGAAGGTTTATGTTATTTAGGAAGGACACTACTTATAACCCTTGTTCAATGATTAAAAAGACCTAGCATACGTTCCAGAAATGGAAACAATGTTCAGAAAATGATAGGAATATGCAGATCATGAAAATTTTATATGCCACTGTCACGATTTATTTGTGTCTTTTTCATCTACCCAGCAGAACCTCAATCAAATCCAAACATCAGTGTACAAAGACGTAGGTACATGTATGTGTGAAATGTTCGCCGCAAATCAGACATTATAGGCCAAAGCACTGTCCCAGCATACTCTATAGGTTGAATGTTGTCCCACACCCAACCAGTGGTCCCGTGACCGCCGAGTGCATATAGAGGATGTCTCGTCCTCCTCCCTGTCTTCCCCAAATATAGTCAAGTGTCTGATTTGCGAAATGAATACATACTTGTGTCTAGGTCACCGATTATGGTATGAAATATTTTTTTCTTAGGTTAATAATTGATGGCAGTTATTGTTTACTGCCAAAGGGTGGGCTGTCAAAGTCAAAAATATTACATAAAGAGAACATACAAACTACACACACATAAGTCGCTATACTTGCAAATACGCGCAGCGAGCACAGCAATATATGGTAACACACGCATTTACACGGACATGCCACAGAGATGGATTCGACACTTATTTCATACAGTACATAATTATAATAATATCAAGCGCCAGACCTCATGATGATTTAAAATTATATATTGAAGTAATGTCATGAATGTGTATTATTTGAACGAAACCAGATACACCAGTCATATTTACTATTAAAACAACCAGCTTAATGTGTAAGTCAATTTGATACTTGTTATTAAGTTGTAGGACATTGCAGCGGATAATTATGATTACATGTATAAAAGCTAAAATCACTTTTTGTTAGAACAGTGGACAGGAAGCTCAGGCCAGGCCCTTTGGACGTCCCCAAGGGCTGAGCATGTTCAGCACATACAAAGAAACTAGTGACTCAATCATGAATAAGAGAGAGAGTCCCCTCCCCCAGAAACTAGATAATACTCTGCTGACCACACAACAAGTGACTTGCTTTTTTGGTCTCAGAGGACGATGATGGAATTGCTAGCAGATCAGTTCCTGTATTTATTTACAGAGAGAGGGAGACATAAGCTACATTGGAGGGAATGGTAATTGTATCGCTGGCATGTAACTGAAATTGTATGTAATTGTATGTAACTATGTATTAACTGCTTACTGTATGCAAATATATACATCAATGAGCTTTGGAACTCAGATAATGTGTGGGTGTATTGTTTTCTCTTATGGGATACAGTGTTTTGCGATGTACAGCGCACTTTTATCGTATATGGTAATAAGATGTGCCTGGCGTCTGCAATATATATTAGAGCGGGCATTTTAAATATTTGTGAGAAATCAATTTAGCATGAATAACATTGAGCCATCAGAAAACAAAGGTTTCACTATTTCACTCTCACTCAAAAAATTCCGTATTTCGGAATATTCCGTATTTCGGAATATTCTGTATTTCGGAATATTTGGATATGGGATACTTAACCTGTATATGCACTTGAATGTGATTGTGGTCTTTATATTGGAAACACGAGTAGGTGCCTTAAAACTAAACTGGCTGGGCATATTTATAATGTGAAAAAAAGGTCTATATACACACACAGTATCTCAGGACTTCCAAACAAAACATAACTGCAAACCATGCCATTTTAAATCTTTTTGGAGAATACAGTTAATTAGCCGTACTTGGCGAAATAAATCCACTGATATTTCGCTTGCTATCACTGAAATGAGATGGATCTACAAACTCAATACTTTGGTACCATTGGACCTCAACAGTGATTTTGAGCTCAAATGGTTCCTATAATTTTATTATATCTATAATTTCGACCTGATGTCTTACTAATGTCAGTATATTCAATTTGTATTCTGTACTGTATTTTTCATTCTATTCGAACCCTGTCACTCTCTAGGGGGTAAGTTTACTAAGGTGGGAGATTTTTAGAACTGGTGATGTTGCCCATGGCAACCAATCAGATTCTACTTTCCATTTATCTAGCTGCTTCTAGCAGATAATAGAAATAATCTGATTGGTTGCTATGGGCAACATCACCAGTTCTAAAAATCTCCCACCTTAGTAAATTTACCCCTAGATCTTATATTATACCTTTTTATCATGTCACTGATTTATTGTTTTATGTTTCTTATTGTGGATTTTTAATGGACTATCTGAATGAACCTCCGCCTTGTGAAACGCAAACAAACAAGCATGACACGCACACATTGGCTTCCACCGTGAATATATAAGGCGAGTCCCTTCCACTCTCTTGGAGGTGTGGAACACATAGAAGGTGTCTTATTTGGGCTATAGAGTGTGGAGCGCATCGCATCCAGTGAGATGTTTCCGGTAATGTCTGTGGAACGGGATGTAGTTATGTGATGTGTGTGGAATGGGATGTAGTTATGGTCACAACACCTCCCACTATATCCCGCCCCCTGAGAATCCCAACGGTCGGCAAGCCGAATAGCAGGGACTATTTCCCCTCGTGGGTTTGCCCCCCCCCCCAAGGCATTCCGGTATACGAAGACAACTGTGAACAAACGACGGAGAGGATCCGACAGTTCATTATTCAATTTGCGGGCTTTTTGACAGGTTTTGCCCATTTTCGACAATGCCGATCTGACGTTTTTTTAAAACAGCATTGTTGAAAACAGGCCAAAAACTTGTCGAAAACGCCCGCAAATTCGACAAAGTACATGTATCACCGATACAGGCTTGATAAATCTGGGCCTTAAGGTACTCTCTTAACCAGTTTGGCCACAGCGTCTGTACATTGAAGACAGAGGGAGTGGGGGCATGTCAGCGGCTCACAGAGCACTGGTCATGCCCCCTTTAGTGACGGTAAACAGGGACGTGACTTGCGATTGCGGCACTGCTGTGAGGTCATACCCCTTTCGTTTAGGTCACGCTTCTTTCATTTAGGCCACACTCCTTTCATTTAGACCACACCCATTTTTGGGGGGCGCGCTTGGGAGTCCCGCATGTGTGTTCAGAAATGTTGGGAGGTATGCATTATTGGATTATAGCGATATTTCGAACTAATTACTTTCTTAAATTAGCATCACATCATCCTTCATTTAGCCCAGTGGTGTCCAAACTTTTTTGAATCACGGCGCCCTAGAGTATCAGAATTTTTTTCACGGCACCCCTAGGCCAATAATTTCTTATTGAAAAATTTATAAAGAAATATTAAATTAAGTAAATTGTCTTTATATATCATCCTTAGGGTCACTTATGTGGTGAGGGACAAGATTTGCTTCTGATTGTCAATATATTGTATGATTGGCAGCCACCAACACTGCTTTTTGCTTTTTACATTGACCATGCATAATTTGAATTGGTTCTGGACCACCAACCCGAGGCACCCCTGCAAGTGTCCCGAGCGGCACATAGTGTGGGAACCACTGATTTAGCCTATTTAATTGGAGAAATGTAGTCACCGTGTGCACCACCCATAACATCGAGTAGACAGAAAGCAAAGGAGACAGTTGTCTGGGGAGATCAGAATGAAAATAATAGGCAGGCACATTAAAAGTAAAGGCTATAAGACTGTGTCTAAGCAGCTTGATGTTCCTGTGACTGCAGTTGCAAATATTAAGAGGTTTAAAGTCAACAGAACTGTAACCAACCTCCCTGGACACAGCCGAAATAAGAAAATTAGCCCCAGATTAAGTAGAAGGATAGTGATTCGTACTGAATAACCTCATTGTAGGCACGTTCCCGCTTTACAATGCTGACAATCTCGGAATTGTATAGTGTGGGGTGTGGTCATAGTGATGCAATTACACAGCCAAGCCCCCTGCAAAGCCTCCTTACCCGAATCACGCACCCTGCTCTACCCCAATACCAAGCCACACCCCTGCTCCTACCGTCAGAGTTGACCTGGCAGCCATAAAGTCGGCAAGTCGGCACCTGTTGATGTGTGCAGAGGTCCCATTGAGGGCTAATTAAATTAAGAGATGTGCAGTTCGGTTTTCCTGAAATACGAACTTAAGGGTTCCGAGTGGAATAGAGTCTCGGCTCCAGTCTGTTGTCAGTTTGGGTCTCAGAATTAAAAACCGAACTCGAGTTTCGTTGCATGTACACAGGGCCAAATTACATAATTTTACCTGTTTTTATCGAATTTATGTTTTTTTGATCAATGTTTATTGTTTTTAAAGAATTCAAACCCGAACCAAAAACCGAATCCGGACCAAAGCACTTGAGGGTGGTTTTGGCAAAACTAAAAACACGATGATAAATTAGAACCAAAACCAAAACATGGGGGTCTGTGCACATCTATGATTATAGTGATTGCCTCTACAGTACAGCATGTGCAGCAAACTATTAGGATAAGGGTCCCTGCATTCACGTCCATGACATTTTCATTTGTCTTATTATTTAATATATTCTGCTGAACCAAAAATCAAATGCAAAGTCTGATTTCTTCTTAAATATGAGATAAACAATGGAACCACCACCTGAGTATTATTTCTCCCCTACAGCACTCACCTGAGTACACTACTCACCTGGATCTACTATCATATGCAGCACTCACCTGAGTATACATAACCGAACGGACTATTCTCTCCTCTACAGCACTCTCCTGAGTATACCCCTGAATATTCTCTCCTCTACAGCGAATATTCTCTCCTCTACAGCACTCTCCTGAGTATACACCTGAATATTCTCTCCTCTACAGCACTCTCCTGAGTGTACACCTGAATATTATCTCCTCTACAGCACTCTCCTGAGTATTCATCTTAATATTCTCTCCTCTACAGCACTCTTCTGAGTACACACCTGAATATTCTTTCCTCTACCGCACTGTACTGAGTGTACACCTGAATATTTTCTCCTCTACCGCACTCTCCTGAGTATATGTCTGAATAGTCTCTCCTCTACAGCAATCTCCTAAGTATACACCTGAATATTCTCTCCTCTACCGCACTCTCCTGAGTGTATACCTGAATATTCTCCCCTCTACAGCACTCTCCTGAGTGTACACCTGAATATTCTCTCCTCTACAGCACTCTCCTGAGTATACACCTGAATATTCTCTCCTCTACAACACTCTCCTGAGTATACACCCGAATATTCTCTACTCTACATCACTCACCTGAGTTGACACCTGAATATTCTACCCTCTACAGCACTCTCCTGAGTACACACCTGAATATTCTCTCATCTACAGCACTCACCTGAGTATACACCTGAATATTCTCTCCTCTACAGCACTCTCCTGAGTATACGCCTGAATATTCTCTCCTCTACAGCACTCTCCTGAGTATTCATCTTAATAATCTCTCCTCTACAGCACTCTCCTGAATATACAACTGAATATTCTCTCATCTACAGCACTCTCCTGATTATATACACCTGAATATTCTCTCCTCTATAGCACTCACCTGAGTATACACCTGAATATTCCCCCCTCTACAGCACTCACCTGAGTATACACCTGAATATTTTCTCCTCTACAGCACTCTCCTGATTATACACCTGAATATTCTCTCCTCTACAGCACTAACCTGAGTATACACCTGAATTTTCTCTCCTCTACCACATTCTCCTGAGTATACACCTGAATATTCTCTCCTCTACAGCACTCTCCTGAGTATACACCTGAATATTTTCTACTCTACAGCACTCTCCTGAGTATACACCTGAATTTTCTCTCCTCTACAGCACTCACCTGAGTATACCCCTGAATATTCTCCCCTCTACAGCACTCTCCTGAGTATATACCCGAATATTCTCTCCTCTACAGCACTCTCCTGAAAATTCATCTTAATATTCTCTCCTCTACAGCACTCTCCTGAGTATACACCTGAATATTCTCTCCTCTACCACACTCTTCTGAGTGTACACCTGAATATTCTCTCCTCTACAGCACTCTCCTGAGTGTACACCTGAATATTGCCTCCTCTACATCACTCTCCTGAGTATACACCTCAAATATTCTCTATCATCCACAGCACTCTCCTGAGTATACACCTTAATATTTTCTCCTCTACAGCACTCTCCTGAGTATACATCTTAATATTCCCTCCTCTACAGCACTCACCTGAGTATATACCTGAATATTCCCTCCTCTACAGCACTCACCTGAGTATACACGTGAATATTTTCTACTCTACAGCACTCTCCTGAGTATACACCTGAATATTCTCTCTTCTACAGCACTCTCCTGAGTATACCACTGAATATTTTCTCCTGTAAAGCACTCTCCTGAGTATACACCTGAATTTTCTCTCCTCTACAGCACTCACCTGAGTATAAACCTGAATATTCTCTCCTCCATAGCACTCACCTGAGTATACACTTGAATATTCTCTCCTCTACAGCACTCTCCTGAATATACACCTGAATATTCTCTCCTCTACAGCACTCTCCTGAATATACACCTGAATATTCTCTCCTCTACAGCACTCACCTGAGTATACACCTGAATATTCTCTCCTCTACCGCACTCTCCTGACTGTACACCTGAATATTGCCTCCTCTACAGCACTCTCCTGAGAGTACACCTGAATATTCTCTCCTCTACAGCACTCTCCTGAGTATACATCTCAATTATTCTCTATCATCCACAGCACTCTCCTGAGTGTACACCTTAATATTTTCTCCTCTACAGCACTCTCCTGAGTATACACCTGAATATTCTCTCCTCTACAGCACTCTCCTGAGTATACACCTGAATATTCTCTCCTCTACAGCACTCACCTGAGTATATACCTGAATATTCCCTCCTCTACAGCACTCACCTGAGTATACACCTGAATATTCTCTCCTCTACAGCACTCTCCTGATTATACACCTGAATATTTCCTCCTCTACCACACTCTCCTGAGTATACGCCTGAATATTCTCTCCTCTACAGCACTCTCCTAACTATACACCTGAATATTCTCTCCTCTACCGCACTCTCCTGAGTATATGTCTAAATAGTCTCTCCTCTACAGCACTCTTCTAAGTATACACCTGAATATTCTCTCCTCTACTGCACTCTCCTGAGTGTACACCTGAATATTCTCTCATCTACAGCACTCTCCTGAGTATACAACTGAATATTCTCTCCTCTACAACACTCTCCTGAGTATACACCCGAATATTCTCTACTCTACATCACTCACCTGAGTATACACTTGAATTTTCCCTCCGCTACCACACTCTCCTGAGTGTACACCTGAATATTTTCTCCTCTACAGCACTCTCCTGATTATACACCTGAATATTCTCTCCTCTACAGCACTCACCTGAGTATACACCTGAATTTTCCCTCCTCTACCACATTCTCCTGAGTATACACCTGAATATTTTCTCCTCTACAGCACTCTCTTGAGTATACACCTAAATATTCTCTCCTCTACAGCACTCTCCTGAGTATACACCTGAATATTTTTTACTCTACAACACTCTCCTGAGTATACACCTGAATATTCTCTCTTCTACAGCACTCTTCTGAGTATACACCTGAATATTTTCTCCTGTACAGCACTCTCCTGAGTATACACCTGAATTTTCTCTCCTCTACAGCACTAACTTGAGTATACCCTTGAATATTCTCCCCTCTACAGCACTCTCCTGAGTATATACCTGAATATTCTCTCCTCTACAGCACTCTCCTGAATATTCATCTTAATATTATCTCCTCTACAGCACTCTCCTGAGTATACACCTGAATATTCTCTCCTCTACCACACTCACCTGAGTGTACACCTGAATATTCTCTCCTCTACTGCACTCTCCTGAGTGTACACCTGAATATTGCCTCCTCTACATCACTCTCCTGAGAGTACACCTGAATATTCTCTCCTCTACCACACTCTCCTGAGTATACACCTCAATTATTCTCTATCATCCACAGCACTCTCCTGAGTATACACCGTAATATTTTCTCCTCTACAGCACTCTCCTGAGTATACACCTGAATATTCTCTCCTCTACAGCACTCTCCTGAGTATACATCTTAATATTCTCTCCTCTACAGCACTCACCTGAGTATATACCTGAATATTCCCTCCTCTACAGCACTCACCTGAGTATACACCTGAATATTTTCTACTCTACAGCACTCTCCTGAGTATACACCTGAATATTCTCTCTTCTACAGCACTCTCCTGAGTATACACCTGAATATTTTCTTCTGTACAGCACTCTCCTGAGTATACACCTGAATTTTCTCTCCTCTACAGCACTCACCTGAGTATACACCTGAATATTCTCTCCTCCATAGCACTCACCTGAGTATACACTTGAATATTCTCTCCTCTACAGCACTCTCCTGAGTATACACCTGAATATTCTCTCCTCTACAGCACTTTCCTGAATATACACCTGAATATTCTCTCCTCTACAGCACTCACCTGAGTATACACCTGAATATTATCTCCTCTACCGCACTCTCCTGAGTGTACACCTGAATATTGCCTCCTCTACAGCACTCTCCTATGAGTACACCTGAATATTCTCTCCTCTACAGCACTCTCCTGAGTATACACCTCAATTATTCTCTATCATCCACAGCACTCTCCTGAGTATACACCTTAATATTTTCTCCTCTACAGCACTCTCCTGAGTATACACCTGAATATTCTATCCTCTACAGCACTCTCCTGAGTATACATCTTAATATTCTCTCCTCTACAGCACTCACCTGAGTATATACCTGAATATTCTCTCCTCTACAGCACTCACCTGAGTATATACCTGAATATTCCCTCCTCTACAGCACTCACCTGAGTATACACCTGAATATTCTCTCCTCTACAGCACTCTCCTGATTATACACCTGAATATTCTCTCATCTACAGCACTCACCTGAGTATACACCTGAATATTCTCTCCTCTACAGCACTCTCCTGAGTATTCATCTTAATATTCTCTCCTCTACAGCACTCTCCTGAATATACAACTGAATATTCTCTCCTCTACAGCACTCTCCTGATTATACACCTGAATATTCTCTCCTCTATAGCACTCACCTGAGTATACACCTGAATATTCCCTCCTCTACAGCACTCACCTGAGTATACACCTGAATATGTTCTCCTCTACAGCACTCTCCTGATTATACACCTGAATATTCTCTCCTCTACAGCACTCACCTGAGTATAGACCTGAATATTCCCTCCTCTACCACACTCTCCTGAGTATACACCTGAATATTTTCTCCTCAACAGCACTCTCCTGATTATACACCTGAATATTCTCTCCTCTACAGCACTCACCTGAGTATACACCTGAATTTTCCCTCCTCTGCCACATTCTCCTGAGTATACACCTGAATATTCTCTCCTCTACAGCACTCTCTTGAGTATACACCTGAATATTCTCTCTTCTACAACACTCTCCTGAGTATACACCTGAATATTTTCTCCTGTATAGCACTCTCCTGAGTATACACCTGAATTTTCTCTCCTCTACAGCACTCACCTGAGTATACCCCTGAATATTCTCTCCTCTACTGCACTCTCCTGAGTATACACCTGAATATTCTCTCCTCTACAGCACTCTCCTGAATATTCATCTTAATATTCTCTCCTCTACAGCACTCTCCTGAGTATGCACCTGAATATTCTCTCCTCTACAGCACTCACCTGAGTATACACCTGAATATTTTCTCCTCTACCACACTCTCCTGAGTGTACACCTGAATATTCTCTCCTCTACTTCACTCTCCTGAGTGTACACCTGAATATTGCCTCCTCTACCTCACTCTCCTGAGAGTACACCTGAATATTCTCTCCTCTACCACACTCTCCTGAGTATACACCTCAATTATTCTCTATCATCCACAGCACTCTCCTGAGTATACACATTAATATTTTCTCCTCTACAGCACTCTCCTGAGTATACACCTGAATATTCTCTCTTCTACAGCACTCTCTTGAGTATACACCTGAATATTTTCTCCTGTACAACACTCTCCTGAGTATACACCTGAATTTTCTCTCCTCTACAGCACTCACCTGAGTATACACCTGAATATTCTCTCCTCCATAGCACTCACCTAAGTATACACTTGAATATTCTCTCCTCTACAGCACTCTCCTGAGTATACACCTGAATATTCTCTCCTCTACAGCACTCTCCTGAGTATACACCTGAATGTTCTCTCCTCTACAGCACTCTCCTAACTATACACCTGAATGTTCTCTCCTCTACAGCACTCTCTTGAGCATACATCTGAATATTTTCTCCTGTACAGCACTCTCCTGAGTATACACCTGAATTTTCTCTCCTCTACAGCACTCACCTGAGTATACACCTGAATATTCTCTCCTCCACAGCACTCACCTGAGTATACACCTGAATATGCTCCCCTCTACAGCATTCTCCTGAGTATACACCTGAATATTCTCTCCTCTACCACACTCTCCTGAGTGTACACCTGAATATTCTCTCCTGTACTGCACTCTCCTGAGTGTATACCTGAATATTGCCTCCTCTACATCACTCTCCTGAGAGTACACCTGAATATTCTCTCCTCTACCACACTCTCCTGAGTATACACCTCAATTATTCTCTATCATCCACAGCACTCTCCTGAGTATACACCTTAATATTTTCTCCTCTACAGCACTCTCCTGAGTATACACCTGAATATTCTCTCCTCTACACCACTCTCCTGAGTATACATCTTAATATTCTCTCCTCTACAGCACTCACCTGAGTATATACCTGAATATTCCCTCCTCTACAGCACTCACCTGAGTATACACCTGAATATTTTCTACTCTACAGCACTCTCCTGAGTATACACCTGAATATTCTCTCTTCTACAGCACTCTCCTGAGTATACACCTGAATATTTTCTTCTGTACAGCACTCTCCTGAGTATACACCTGAATTTTCTCTCCTCTACAGCACTCAACTGAGTATACACCTGAATATTCTCTCCTCCATAGCACTCACCTGAGTATACACTTGAATATTCTCTCCTCTACAGCACTCTCCTGAGTATACACCTGAATATTCTCTCCTCTACAGCACTCTCCTGAATATACACCTGAATATTCTCTCCTCTACAGCACTCACCTATACACCTGAATATTCTCTCCTCTACCGCACTCTCCTGAGTGTACACATGACTATTGCCTCCTCTACAGCACTCTCCTATGAGTACACCTTAATATTTTCTCCTCTACAGCACTCTCCTGAATATTCATCTTAATATTCTCTCCTCTACAGCACTCTCCTGAGTATGCACCTGAATATTCTCTCCTCTACAGCACTCACCTGAGTATACACCTGAATATTTTCTCCTCTACCACACTCTCCTGAGTGTACACCTGAATATTCTCTCCTCTACTTCACTCTCCTGAGTGTACACCTGAATATTGCCTCCTCTACCTCACTCTCCTGAGAGTACACCTGAATATTCTCTCCTCTACCACACTCTCCTGAGTATACACCTCAATTATTCTCTATCATCCACAGCACTCTCCTGAGTATACACATTAATATTTTCTCCTCTACAGCACTCTCCTGAGTATACACCTGAATATTCTCTCTTCTACAGCACTCTCTTGAGTATACACCTGAATATTTTCTCCTGTACAGCACTCTCCTGAGTATACACCTGAATTTTCTCTCCTCTACAGCACTCACCTGAGTATACACCTGAATATTCTCTCCTCCATAGCACTCACCTAAGTATACACTTGAATATTCTCTCCTCTACAGCACTCTCCTGAGTATACACCTGAATATTCTCTCCTCTACAGCACTCTCCTGAGTATACACCTGAATGTTCTCTCCTCTACAGCACTCTCCTAACTATACACCTGAATGTTCTCTCCTCTACAGCACTCTCTTGAGTATACATCTGAATATTTTCTCCTGTACAGCACTCTCCTGAGTATACACCTGAATTTTCTCTCCTCTACAGCACTCACCTGAGTATACACCTGAATATTCTCTCCTCCACAGCACTCACCTGAGTATACACCTGAATATGCTCCCCTCTACAGCATTCTCCTGAGTATACACCTGAATATTCTCTCCTCTACCACACTCTCCTGAGTGTACACCTGAATATTCTCTCCTGTACTGCACTCTCCTGAGTGTATACCTGAATATTGCCTCCTCTACATCACTCTCCTGAGAGTACACCTGAATATTCTCTCCTCTACCACACTCTCCTGAGTATACACCTCAATTATTCTCTATCATCCACAGCACTCTCCTGAGTATACACCTTCATATTTTCTCCTCTACAGCACTCTCCTGAGTATACACCTGAATATTCTCTCCTCTACACCACTCTCCTGAGTATACATCTTAATATTCTCTCCTCTACAGCACTCACCTGAGTATATACCTGAATATTCCCTCCTCTACAGCACTCACCTGAGTATACACCTGAATATTTTCTACTCTACAGCACTCTCCTGAGTATACACCTGAATATTCTCTCTTCTACAGCACTCTCCTGAGTATACACCTGAATATTTTCTTCTGTACAGCACTCTCCTGAGTATACACCTGAATTTTCTCTCCTCTACAGCACTCAACTGAGTATACACCTGAATATTCTCTCCTCCATAGCACTCACCTGAGTATACACTTGAATATTCTCTCCTCTACAGCACTCTCCTGAGTATACACCTGAATATTCTCTCCTCTACAGCACTCTCCTGAATATACACCTGAATATTCTCTCCTCTACAGCACTCACCTATACACCTGAATATTCTCTCCTCTACCGCACTCTCCTGAGTGTACACATGACTATTGCCTCCTCTACAGCACTCTCCTATGAGTACACCTTAATATTTTCTCCTCTACAGCACTCTCCTGAGTATACACCTGAATATTCTCTCCTCTACAGCACTCTCCTGAGTATACATCTTAATATTCTTTCTCTACAGCACTCACCTGAGTATATACCTGAATATTCTCTCCTCTACAGCACTCACCTGAGTATATACCTGAATATTCCCTCCTCTACAGCACTCACCTAAGTATACACCTGAATATTCTCTCCTCTACAGCACTCTCCTGATTATACACCTGAATATTCTCTCATCTACAGCACTCACCTGAGTATACACCTGAATATTCTCTTCTCTACAGCACTCTCCTGAGTATTCATCTTAATATTCTCTCCTCTACAGCACTCTCCTGAATATACAACTGAATATTCTCTCCTCTACAGCACTCTCCTGAATATTCTCTCCTCTATAGCACTCACCTGAGTATACACCTGAATATTCCCTCCTCTAAAGCACTCACCTGAGTATACACCTGAATATTTTCTCCTCTACAGCACTCTCCTGATTATACACCTGAATATTCTCTCCTCTACAGCACTCACCTGAGTATAGACCTGAGTTTTCCCTCCTCTACCACACTCTCCTGAGTATACACCTGAATATTTTCTCCTCTACAGCACTCTCCTGATTATACACCTGAATATTCTCTCCTCTACAGCACTCACCTGAGTATACACCTGAATTTTCCCTCCTCTACCACACTCTCCTGAGTATACACCTGAATATTCTCTCCTCTACAGCACTCTCTTGAGTATACTCCTGAATATTCTCTCCTCTACAGCACTCTCCTGAGTATACACCTGAATATTTTCTACTCTACAACACTCTCCTGAGTATACACCTGAATATTCTCTCTTCTACAGCACTCTCCTGAGTATACACCTGAATATTTTCTCCTGTATAGCACTCTCCTGAGTATACACCTGAATTTTCTCTCCTCTACAGCACTCACCTGAGTATACCCCTGAATATTCTCCCCTCTACAGCACTCTCCTGAATATTAATCTTAATATTCTCTCCTCTACAGCACTCTCCTGAGTATACCCCTGAATATTCTCCCCTCTACAGCACTCTTCTGAGTATACACCTGAATATTCTCTCCTCTACTTCACTCTCCTGAGTGTACACCTGAATATTGCCTCCTCTACATCACTCTCCTGAGAGTACACCTGAATATTCTCTCCTCTACCACACTCTCCTGAGTATACACCTCAATTATTCTCTATCATCCACAGCACTCTCCTGAGTATACACCTTAATATTTTCTCCTCTACAGCACTCTCCTGAGTATACAGTACACCTGAATATTTTCTACTCTACAGCACTCTCCTGAGTATACACCTGAATATTGTCTCTTCTACATCACTCTCTTGAGTATACACCTGAATATTTTCTCCTGTACAGCACTCTACTGAGTATACACCTGAATTTTCTCTCCTCTACAGCACTCACCTGAGTATACACCTGAATATTCTCTCCTCCATAGCACTCACCTGAGTATACACTTGAATATTCTCTCCTCTACAGCACTCTCCTGAGTATACACCTGAATATTCTCTCCTCTACAGCACTCACCTGAGTATACACCTGAATATTCTCTCCTCTATCGCACTCTCCTGAGTGTACACCTGAATATTGCCTCCTCTACAGCACTCTCCTGAGAGTACACCTGAATATTCTCTCCTCTACAGCACTCTCCTGAGTGTACACCTTAATATTTTCGCCTCTACAGCACTCTCCTGAGTATACACCTGAATATTCTCTCCTCTACAGCACTCTCCTGAGTATACACCTGAATATTCTCTCATCTACAGCACTCACCTGAGTATATACCTGAATATTCCCTCCTCTACAACACTCTCTTGAGTATACACCTGAATATTCTCTCCTCTACAGAACTCTCCTGATTAAACACCTGAATATTCTCTCCACCACAGCACTCAGCTGAGTATACACCTGAATATTCTCTCCTCTACAGAACTCTCCTGATTATACACCTGAATATTCTCTCCACCACAGCACTCAGCTGAGTATACACCTGAATACTCCCTACTCTACTACACTCTCCTGAGTATACGCCTGAATATTATCTCCTCTACAGCACTCTCCTGAGCATACACCTGAATTTTCTCTCCTCTACAGCACTCACCTGAGTATACACCTGAATATTCTCTCCTCCACAGCACTCACCTGAGTATACACCTGAATATGCTCCCCTCTACAGCATTCTCCTGAGTATACACCTGAATATTCTCTCCTCTACCACACTCTCCTGAGTGTACACCTGAACATTTTCTCCTGTACTGCACTCTCCTGAGTATACACCTCAATTATTCTGTATCATCCACAGCACTCTCCTGAGTATACACCTTAATATTTTTTCCTCTACAGCACTCTCCTGAGTATACACCTGAATATTCTCTCCTCTACAGCACTCTCCTGAGTATACATCTTAATATTCTCTCCTCTACAGCACTCACCTGAGTATATACCTGAATATTCCCTCCTCTACAGCACTCACCTGAGTATACACCTAAATATTTTCTACTCTACAGCACTCTCCTGAGTATACATCTGAATATTCTCTCTTCTACGTCACTCTCCTGAGTATACACCTGAATATTTTCTCCTGTACAGCACTCTCCTGAGTATACACCTGAATTTTCTCTCCTCTACAGCACTCACCTGAGTATACACCTGAATATTCTCTCCTCCATAGCACTCACCTGAGTATACACTTGAATATTCTCTCCTCTACAGCACTCTCCTGAATATACACCTGAATATTCTCTCCTCTACAGCACTCACCTGAGTATACACCTGAATATTCTCTCCTCCATAGCACTCACCTGAGTATACACTTGAATATTCTCTCCTCTACAGCACTCTCCTGAATATACACCTGAATATTCTCTCCTCTACAGCACTCACCTGAGTATACACCTGAATATTCTTTCCACTACCGCACTCTCCTGAGTGTACACCTGAATATTGCCTCCTCTACAGCACTCTCCTGAGTGTACACCTGAATATTCTCTCCTCTACAGCACTCTCCTGAGTATACACCTCAATTATTCGCTATCATCCACAGCACTCTCCTGAGTATACACCTTAATATTTTCTCCTCTACAGCACTCTCCTGAGTATACACCTCAATTATTCTCTATCATCCACAGCACTCTCCTGAGTATACACCTGAATATTCTCTCCTCTACAGCACTCTCCTGAGTATACACCTGCATATTCTCTCCTCTACAGCACTCTCCTGATTATACACCTGAATATTCTCTTCTCTACAGCACTCACCTGAGTATACACCTGAATATTCCCTCCTCTACCACACTCTCCTGAGTATACACCTGAATATTCTCTCCTCTACAGAACTCTCCTGATTATACACCTGAATATTCTCTCCTCCACAGCACTCAGCTGAGTATACACCTGAATATTCTCTCCTCTACAGCACTCTCCTGAGTATACACCTGAATATTCCCTACTCTACTACACTCTCCTTAGTATACACCTGAATATTCTCTCCACTACAGCAATTTCCTGAGTGTACACCTGAATGTTCTATCCTCTACAGCACTCTCTTGAGTATACATCTGAATATTTTCTCCTGTACAGCACTATCCTGAGTATACACCTGAATTTTCTCTCCTCTACAGCACTCACCTGAGTATACACCTGAATATTCTCTCCTCCACAGCACTCACCTGAGTATACACCTGAATATTCTCCCCTCTACAGCATTCTCCTGAGTATACACCCGAATATTCTCTCCTCTACAGCACTCTTCTGAGTATTCATCTTAATATTCTCTCCTCTAGAGCACTCTCCTGAGTATACACCTGAATATTCTCTCCTCCACAGCACTCACCTGAGTATATACCTGAATATTATCATCTCTTTCTCACTCTCCTGAGAATGTCTGAATGGTCTCTCCTCTACAGCACTCTCCTGAGTATACACCTGAATATTCTCTCCTCTACAGCACTCACCTGAGTATACACCTGAATATTCTCTCCTCTACAGCACTCACCTGAGTATACACCTGAATATTCTCTCCTCTACAGCACTCACCTGAGTATACACCTGAATATTCTCTCCTCTACAGCACTCTCCTAAGTATACACCTGAATATTCTCTCCTCTACAGCAATCTCCTGAGTATACACCTCAATATTCTCTCCTCTACCGCACTCTCCTGAGTGTACACCTGAATATTATCTCCTCTACCACACTCTCCTGAGTATATGTCTGAATAGTCTCTCCTCTACAGCACTCTCCTAAGTATACACCTGAATATTCCCTCCTCTACAGCACTCACCTGAGTATACACCTGAATATTCCCTCCTCTACAGCACTCACCTGAGTATACACCTGAATATTATCTCCTCTACAACACTCTCCTGAGTATACACCTGAATATTCTCTCCACTACAGCAATTTCCTGAGTATACACCTGAATATTCTCTCCTCTACCGCACTCTTCTGAGTGTACACCTGAATATTCTCTCCTGTACAGCACTCTCCTGAGTATACACCTGAATATTCTCTCCTCTACAACACTCTCCTCAGTATACATCTGAATATTCTCTCCTCTACAGCACTCTCCTGAGTATACACCTGAATATTCTCTCCTCTACAGCACTCTCCTGAGTATAAACCTGACTATTCTCTCTCTTATCTACAGCCTTCAGTTGAGTAAATAGCTCTCACTTGGCTATTCTCTCCCTTACAGCGCTCCCCTGAGTATCCATAGTATCTTCTCTCTCTTTTATAGCACCTAATTAATCCTTCGCTACACTATAGCACATACCTGAGTGATCTCTCTCCCCTGGATAATACTCTTAGGGGTGAGCACTGGGTTTATATAGTAATGTGATATTTTTTCATATCTACAACTTATCTGACTTGCGGTCATCTTAATCTTTCAGAAAAATATTTGTTTTCCAGGGAAAATCATCTTATTATCCTCCTTCTGTCAACATTGTTTTATCTAACATTTCTCTTTTACTGTCACTTAGAATAAACACCGCTCTCAGCCTTTTCCTCATACAGCAGATTCCATAGAATTTTTCGAATTGCCATCAGACTGGAAAGCAACAGACAAAGTGGTAAGAGGGTGCAACTCACAGAGTGACAGTACGAGGGGTGTGCAGTAAGTTTTCGCATGTACAGTCCATAGCCAGTGTAGACACAGTCTGACTGTCTGGTTGTGATCTGTAATCTCTGTCTAAAATATTTGTGAAATGTCCAGGCACAGAACCGTATACATAGGCGGATCGGGGGGGGGGGGGGGGGGGGGGGAGGCACTCGGGCCCATGCCCCCCCTGTCGTTTCTGACTTCTTTTTTTTCAAAAGGAGAACAGCAGCAGCTACTGCTATTTCCGTCAGTCAGATTTAATAAAAGAGCCGGCAGGCACTAGGACCCGCCGCGGCTTTAACAGCAAGTCCGTGTGGTAACCAATGGGGAGGTTGGAGCTGCAGCTCCAGCCTCCCCCTGCTCACACCGCAACCTACCTCCCCCACTGCCAGCCGGCCAGAGTCCAGCCCAGGCGCGGGGTTCAAATGCCAGCATCGAGTAAGACTGTTGCTTATGATGGTGCAGAAGGCTTCATTAGCCCTCACTGCACCGCACAGTTACCCAGCGCTTCCTCCTCCACTTCCTTTACCACCATGCTAGGTACAGTCAAACTCAGCCTCAGCTTTGAGAAGGCGGCCCGTGTGATTGTGACAGGGCTATCCTGCAGATGTCTTATGTAGTGATGAGCGGGTTCGGTTTCTCGGAAACCGAACCTCCCCGAACTTCAGCCTTTTTACACGGGTCCGAGGCAGACTCGGATCTTCCCGCCTTGCTCGGCTAACCCGAGCGCGCCCGAACGTCATCATCCCGCTGTCGGATTCTCGCGAGGCTCGTATTCTATCGCGAGACTCGGATTCTATATAAGGAGCCGCGCGTCGCCGCCATTTTCACACGTGCATTGAGATTGATAGGGAGAGGACGTGGCTGGCGTCCTCTCCGTTTAGATAGAGAGTGAGACACTTGATTTACTGGAGCATTAGGAGTACTCAGAGAGTGCAGAGTTTTGCTGATAGTTATACTAATGACCACCAGTTTTATTTATTATTTAATATAATCCGTTCTCTGCCTGAAAAAAACGATACACAGTCACATACCATATCTGTGCTCAGCCTCAGTGTGCTGCATGATAATATCATCTATGTATATCTGACTGTGCTGAGTAGTGCTCACTGCTCACACAGCTTAATTGTGGGGGAGACTGGGGAGCAGTTATAGCAGGAGTACATATTTAACAGTGCACACTTTTGCTGCCAGAGTGCCAGTGTGACTGACCAGCAGTGACCACCAGTATATTGTCTGCCTGAAAAAGTTAAACACTCGTGTGGTGTTTTTTTTTTAAATTCTATAAACGCATTCTGCTGACAGTGTCCAGCAGGTCCGTCATTCATTATATTTCTATCTTCTTCATACTAGTAGTTTAGGAGTCTGCAGTGCTGACAGTGTCCAGCAGGTCCGTCATTATATAATATATACCTGTCCTGCAGTAGTGATATATATATATTTTTTATATCATTATCATCCAGTCTATACTAGCAGACGCAGTACGGTAGTCCACGGCTGTAGCTACCTCTGTGTCGGCAGTCGCTCGTCCATAGTTGTATACCTACCTGTGGTGGTTTTTTTTTTTTCTATCTTCTTCATACTAGTAGTTTAGGAGTCTGCAGTGCTGACAGTGTCCAGCAGGTCCATCATTATATAATATATACCTGTCCTGCAGTAGTGATATATATATTTTTTTTATATCATTATCATCCAGTCTATACTAGCAGACGCAGTACGGTAGTCCACGGCTGTAGCTACCTCTGTGTCGGCACTGGCAGTCGCTCGTCCATAATTGTATACCTACCTGTGGTGGTTTTTTTTTTTCTATCTTCTTCATACTAGTAGTTTAGGAGTCTGCAGTGCTGACAGTGTCCAGCAGGTCCGTCATTATATAATATATACCTGTCCTGCAGTAGTGATATATATATATTTTTTATATCATTATCATCCAGTCTATACTAGCAGACGCAGTATGGTAGTCCACGGCTGTAGCTACCTCTGTGTCGGCACTGGCAGTCGCTCGTCCATAATTGTATACCTACCTGTGGTGGGTTTTTTTTTTCTATCTTCTTCATACTAGTAGTTTAGGAGTCTGCAGTGCTGACAGTGTCCAGCAGGTCCGTCATTATACAATATATACCTGTCCTGCAGTAGTGATATATATATATATATATTTTATATCATTATCATCCAGTCTATACTAGCAGACGCAGTACGGTAGTCCACGGCTGTAGCTACCTCTGTGTCGGCAGTCGCTCGTCCATAATTGTATACCTACCTGTGGTGGTTTTTTTTTTCTATCTTCTTCATACTAGTAGTTTAGGAGTCTGCAGTGCTGACAGTGTCAAGCAGGTCCGTCATTATACAATATATACCTGTCCTGCAGTAGTGATATATATATATATATATTTTTTATATCATTATCATCCAGTCTATACTAGCAGACGCAGTACGGTAGTCCACGGCTGTAGCTACCTCTGTGTCGGCAGTCGCTCGTCATCCATAAGTATACTAGTATCCATCCATCTCCATTGTTTACCTGAGGTGCCTTTTAGTTGTGCCTATTAAAATATGGAGAACAAAAATGTTGAGGTTCCAAAAATAGGGAAAGATCAAGATCCACTTCCACCTCGTGCTGAAGCTGCTGCCACTAGTCATGGCCGAGACGATGAAATGCCATCAACGTCGTCTGCCAAGGCCGATGCCCAATGTCATAGTACAGAGCATGTAAAATCCAAAGCACCAAATATCAGTAAAAAAAGGACTCAAAAATCTAAAGTAAAATCGTCGGAGGAGAAGCGTAAACTTGCCAATATGCCATTTAACACACGGAGTGGCAAGGAACGGCTGAGGCCCTGGCCTATGTTCATGGCTAGTGGTTCAGCTTCACATGAGGATGGAAGCACTCAGCCTCTCGCTAGAAAAATGAAAAGACTTAAGCTGGCAAAAGCACAGCAAAGAACTGTGCGTTCTTCGAAATCACAAATCCACAAGGAGAGTCCAATTGTGTCGGTTGCGATGCCTGACCTTCGCAACACTGGACGTGAAGAGCATGCGCCTTCCACCATTTGCACGCCCCCTGCAAGTGCTGGAAGGAGCACCCGTAGTCCAGTTCCTGATAGTCAGATTGAAGATGTCAGTGTTGAAGTACACCAGGATGAGGAGGATATGGGTGCTGCTGGCGCTGGGGAGGAAATTGACCAGGAGGATTCTGATGGTGAGGTGGTTTGTTTAAGTCAGGCACCCGGGGAGACACCTGTTGTCCGTGGGAGGAATATGGCCATTGACATGCCTGGTGAAAATACCAAAAAAATCAGCTCTTCGGTGTGGAAGTATTTCAACAGAAAGGCGGACAACATTTGTCAAGCCGTGTGTTGCCTTTGTCAAGCTGTAATAAGTAGGGGTAAGGACGTTAACCACCTCAGAACATCCTCCCTTATACGTCACCTGCAGCGCATTCATCATAAGTCAGTGACAAGTTCAAAAACTTGGGCGACAGCGGAAGCAGTCCACTGACCAGTAAATCCCTTCCTCTTGTAACCAAGCTCACGCAAACCACCCCACCAACTCCCTCAGTGTCAATTTCCTCCTTCCCCAGGAATGCCAATAGTCCTGCAGGCCATGTCACTGGCAATTCTGACAAGTCCTCTCCTGCCTGGGATTCCTCCGATGCATCCTTGCGTGTAACGCCTACTGCTGCTGGCGCTGCTGTTGTTGCTGCTGGGAGTCGATGGTCATCCCAGAGGGGAAGTCGTAAGACCACTTTTACTACTTCCACCAAGCAATTGACTGTCCAACAGTCCTTTGCGAGGAAGATGAAATATCACAGCAGTCATCCTGCTGCAAAGCGGATAACTGAGGCCTTGGCATCCTGGGTGGTGAGAACCGTGGTTCCGGTATCAATCATTACTGCAGAGCCAACTATAGACTTGTTTGAGGTACTGTGTCCCCGGTACCAAATACCATCTAGGTTCCATTTCTCTAGGCAGGCGATACCGAAAATGTACACAGACCTCAGAAAAAGACTCACCAGTGTCCTAAAAAATGCAGTTGTACCCAATGTCCACTTAACCACGGACATGTGGACAAGTGGAGCAGGGCAGACTCAGGACTATATGACTGTGACAGCCCACTGGGTAGATGTATGGACTCCCGCCGCAAGAACAGCAGCGGCGGCACCAGTAGCAGCATCTCGCAAACGCCAACTCTTTCCTAGGCAGGCTACGCTTTGTATCACCGCTTTCCAGAATACGCACACAGCTGAAAACCTCTTACGGCAACCGAGGAAGATCATCGCAGAATGGCTTACCCCAATTGGACTCTCCTGTGGATTTGTGGCATCGGACAACGCCAGCAATATTGTGTGTGCATTAAATCTGGGCAAATTCCAGCACGTCCCATGTTTTGCACATACCTTGAATTTGGTGGTGCAGAATTATTTAAAAAACGAGAGGGGCGTGCAAGAGATGCTGTCGGTGGCCAGAAGAATTGCGGGACAGTTTCGGCGTACAGGCACCACGTACAGAAGACTGGAGCACCACCAAAAACGCCTGAACCTGCCCTGCCATCATCTGAAGCAAGAAGTGGTAACGAGGTGGAATTCAACCCTCTATATGCTTCAGAGGTTGGAGGAGCAGCAAAAGGCCATTCAAGCCTATACAACTGAGCACGATATAGGAGGTGGAATGCACCTGTCTCAAGCGCAGTGGAGAATGATTTCAACGTTGTGCAAGGTTCTGCAACCTTTTGAACTTGCCACACGTGAAGTCAGTTCAGACACTGCCAGCCTGAGTCAGGTCATTCCCCTCATCAGGCTTTTGCAGAAGAAGCTGGAGACATTGAAGGAGGAGCTAACACAGAGCGATTCCGCTAGGCATGTGGGACTTGTGGATGGAGCCCTTAATTCGCTTAACAAGGATTCACGGGTGGTCAATCTGTTGAAATCAGAGCACTACATTTTGGCCACCGTGCTCGATCCTAGATTTAAAACCTACCTTGGATCTCTCTTTCCGGCAGACACAAGTCTGCAGGGGTTCAAAGAACTGCTGGTGAGAAAATTGTCAAGTCAAGCGGAACGCGACCTGTCAACATCTCCTCCTTCACATTCTCCCGCAACTGGGGGTGCGAGGAAAAGGCTCAGAATTCCGAGCCCACCCGCTGGCGGTGATGCAGGGCAGTCTGGAGCGACTGCTGATCCTGACATCTGGTCCGGACTGAAGGACCTGACAACGATTACGGACATGTCGTCTACTGTCACTGCATATGATTCTCTCCCCATTGAAAGAATGGTGGAGGATTATATGAGTGACCGCATCCAAGTAGGCACGTCAGACAGTCCGTACTTATACTGGCCGGAAAAAGAGGCAATTTGGAGGCCCTTGCACAAACTGGCTTTATTCTACCTAAGTTGCCCTCCCACAAGTGTGTACTCCGAAAGAGTGTTTAGTGCCGCCGCTTACCTTGTCAGCAATCGGCGTACGAGGTTACATCCAGAAAATGTGGAGAAGATGATGTTCATTAAAATGAATTATAATCAATTCCTCCGTGGAGACATTCACCAGCAGCAATTGCCTCCACAAAGTACACAGGGAGCTGAGATGGTGGATTCCAGTGGGGACGAATTGATAATCTGTGAGGAGGGGGATGTACACGGTGATATATCGGAGGATGATGATGAGGTGGACATCTTGCCTCTGTAGAGCCAGTTTGTGCAAGGAGAGATTAATTGCTTCTTTTTTGGTGGGGGTCCAAACCAACCCGTCATTTCAGTCACAGTCGTGTGGCAGACCCTGTCACTGAAATGATGGGTTGGTTAAAGTGTGCATGTCCTGTTTATACAACATAAGGGTGGGTGGGAGGGCCCAAGGACAATTCCATCTTGCACCTCTTTTTTCTTTTATTTTTCTTTGCGTCATGTGCTGTTTGGGGAGGGTTTTTTGGAAGGGACATCCTGCGTGACACTGCAGTGCCACTCCTAAATGGGCCCGGTGTTTGTGTCGGCCACTAGGGTCGCTAATCTTACTCACACAGTCAGCTACCTCATTGCGCCTCTTTTTTTCTTTGCGTCATGTGCTGTTTGGGGGTTGTTTTTTGGAAGGGCCATCCTGCGTGACACTGCAGTGCCACTCCTAGATGGGCCAGGTGTTTGTGTCGACCACTAGGGTCGCTTAGCTTACTCACACAGCTACCTCATTGCGCCTCTTTTTTTTCTTCTTTACGTCATGTGCTGTTTGGGGGGTGTTTTTTGGAAGGGCCATCCTGCGTGACACTGCAGTGCCACTCCTAGATGGGCCAGGTGTTTGTGTCGGCCACTTGGGTCGCTGAGCTTAGTCATCCAGCGACCTCGGTGCAAATTTTAGGACTAAAAATAATATTGTGAGGTGTGAGGTGTTCAGAATAGACTGAAAATGAGTGGAAATTATGGTTATTGAGGTTAATAATACTTTGGGATCAAAATGACCCCCAAATTCTATGATTTAAGCTGTTTTTTAGGGTTTTTTGAAAAAAACACCCGAATCCAAAACACACCCGAATCCGACAAAAAAAATTCGGTGAGGTTTTGCCAAAACGCGTTCGAACCCAAAACACGGCCGCGGAACCGAACCCAAAACCAAAACACAAAACCCGAAAAATTTCCGGTGCTCATCACTAGTCTTATGCTGCTTGTAGGAGATCCAGCTGGCTGCTTCTGCTAATCAGAGATGGGCCGTTCCTGTCCTGCAGTCTGAGTCTCAGTGCAGTGCCCAAAACAAGGTATGCTGCACCTGCCACCACCAACTAAACACTATAATAATTATATTGTGCTGGGGTGCCTTTCAGGCTCCCATAACTAATGGAACAGGTGACCAACATTTCAAGGCCCAATCAGCCTTTTCATCAGGGTGAAACATTGGCAATAAACCAGGATGCGCTTCTACAGCCAATCATTACCTGATGGCGTATTCTGTGAGGCCACACCCCCTGTGATGCCACTCCCCTTATCTGGGAGCACGCGTGCCTTAGGTGCATGTAAATATAACTATTACCGTTACCCTATCATGGTGCCCCCCCCCCTTTCATTTCTTCTGAATCCGCCCCTGACCGTATATACAGTAAGCAGCACTGAATACCATGCACAGATACCCACGTGATGTTTAAGGTATATATGTGTGTCTTGTCTATCGTATTCTTGTACACGCTTGTCCCTGACGACGGGGAGTGGTCCCCGATACATAGGACCCCAATAAATGACTAAGGGGCCTATTTATTAACATTATTTTTACAAAAATAATGTGAAAAAGGGTGTTTTCACACCCTTCTTACATTATTTAGTATCACTCCAATGTATTAACCCTCAGTCAGGCGCAGCTGGCCTGACAGGTGCTGCAAAGCTGTTCTCGCTCCCCTCTACGCCCCAAGGGGGCGCAAGGGCCTGTCCTTCTTAGTACCTTTACTATCTCTAGGTGCTGTTTGAAACCCCCGCTACTCAGTTTTCCCGTCACCTGCGTGGAGTGCAGTAGTGCAGTGCCGTAACTAGATAATTTTAGCACTGTGTGCAAGAAACAGCATTGGCACCCACCCATATACAAAACAGGGCCAGTGCGCCAAAAATATAGGGGCGTGGCTTCATGGGGAAGGGGCATGGCCACAAAATAATACCAATTCATGTTACGCTGTACAGAAATCTCCATTATTCAAATTAAGCCACACAGTAGCGCCACTTACACACATTACACCAGGTAGAGCCCCTGCCATACATTACACCAGGTAGAGCCCCATTTTACACATTACTCCAGGTAGAGCCCCTATCACACATTTTGCCAGGTAGAGTCCCCTTTTAAACAGTACAGCAGGTAGAGTCCCCTTTTACACATTACAGCAGGCAACGTCCCCATTTTTACACATTATGGCAGGCAGAGCCCTCCTTTTTTACACATTACAGCAGGAGAGTCCTCCTTTTTTACACATTACAGCAGGAGGGTCCCCCTTTTTTACACATTGCAGCAGGAGAGTCCTCCTTTTTTACACATTACAGCAGGAGGGTTCTCCATTTTTACACATTACAGCAGGAGGGTTCTCCTTTATTACACATTACAGCAGGAGAGTCCTCCTTTTTTACACATTACAGCAGGAGAGTCCCCCTTTTTTACACATTACAGCAGGAGGTTCCCTCTTTTTTTACACATTACAGCAGGAGAGTCCTCCTTTTTTACACATTACAGCAGGAGGGTTCTCCTTTTTTACACATTACAGCAGGAGAGTCCTCCTTTTTTACACATTACAGCAGGAGAGTCCCCCTTTTAACACATTACAGCAGGAGAGTCCCCCTTTTTTACACATTACAGCAGGAGAGTCCCCCTTTTTTTACACATTACAGCAGGAGGATTCTCCTTTTTTACATATTACAGCAGGCGAGTCCCCCTTTTTTACACATAACGGCAGGCACAGCCTCCCTTTTTTATACATTATGGCAGGCTGAGTCCCCCTTTTTTACACATTGCAGCAGGAGAGTCCCCCTTTTTACTCATTAGATCAGCAGAGTCCTCCATTTTACGTATTAGGCAGCAAAGTCCCCCTGTTTATGCATTATGGCAGAACACGGTGAGTGGTGACCTGGCCAGCATGTTACTAAATACGCACTCTGAACGATCTGCAAATCACCCCCCACCCCACATGTGGGACACTAAAATAGTGCAGTCAGTGGAGACCAGCACAGTGTGAAGGACGGCTGCAGCTGCTGCGTTCCAGCCTGAGCTCCTCCGCCAGCGGGCAGGGGGGGTGTCACGTGCGTGTAGCCCGCTCCTCACTTGCCGGCTCCTGTCTCTGCTCCTCTGCTCCCCCATCCCCACTGGTCTTCTCACCTGTCCCCGCTCCTGGCCACCATCCAACGAATCCTCCTGTGAGTTCCTCCGTCTTCATCCCCTGCCCACTGCCAGCACTGTGGGAGTCATCTGGGGCTGGTCGAGTCCCTGGAGACACTGCATGGGGGGGCGGAGCATTTGTTCTGGGGACTGGGAGATGACAAAGCTGGCGGCGGCTTCCGTGCTTCAGTAAGTTCAGCGGCAGGGAAGGGAACGACGGCGGGGGGAACGAGACACATGCTGCATCTGCAGCATGGCTGTCACTAATGAGGACCTCCCTCGTCTATACATGTTCAGATGAGAGAGGGGGTCGTTAATGATGCGCGGGAGCCAACGACATTGAGTGTACACACTGGACGAGATTGTAAAAGATATCGTTCAGATTGGCCCTTCTGAGCGTTTTCTTTCACTTTCTCGTCTAGTGTGTATGGGGCTTTAGAGATTATGGTCACAGATACAGTATATAGATGTTTGTAACACCTGTAAATTAATCTGTTTGATATTACTGTATGTGTATGCCAAGAATTCTTTGCAAATTTGGTTTTTATGTGAAGGGTTAAATCCTTGTATATTTATTTGTTATTAACTGAGAGAAGTACATGAAAAGTGGGGTCACCTTCCCAGCAGGGACGTGCGGTGAGGTAAATGGCTGAGGAGGCACTGACTAGTACCAGAGCCAGATTTACACACAATATATAACCCCAAGGGTGCATGTGGGCATTATACACAGGTGCATCTGTATATACATGTGGGGATTATACACAGACACAGTGGTATATACATGTGGGCATTATATACAGGCGCAGCAGTATATACATGTGGGCATTATACACAGGTGCAGCAGTATATACATGTGGGCATTATACACAGGTGCAGCAGTATATACATGTGGGCATTATACACAGGTGCAGCAGTATATACATGTGGGCATTATACACAGGTGCAGCAGTATATACATGTGGGCATTATACACAGGTGCAGCAGTATATACATGTGGGCATTATACACAGGTGCAGCAGTATATACATGTGGGCATTATACTAGAGATGAGCGGGTTCGGTTCTCAGAGAACCGAATCCTACCGGACTTCACTACCCGAGCCCGGATCCGAGTCAGGCTCGGGTTTTCCCACCTGACTCGGAAACCAGAACGAGGCAAAACGTCATCATCCCACTGTCGGATTCTCGCGGGGTTTGAATTCCATATAAGGAGCCGTGCGTCGCCGCCATTTTCACTCTGGCATTCGAGAGTGTAGAGAGAGGTCGTGTCTCCGTTCTCTCAGTGTCCTCAGTGTCCGTGTCTTGTGCTGCATCTGTCCAGTCACAGTGGTGGTGTCCTCTGCTGCCATATGTCCAGTGCTGCTGTATAAGTCCAGTCCAGTCGTGCTGTGCTGTGCTGCATCAGACCAGTGGTGGTGTGTTGTGCTGCATCAGACCAGTGGTGGTGTGTTGTGCTGCATCAGACCAGTGGTGGTGTGTTGTGCTGCATCAATCCAGTCACAGTGGTGGTGTCCTCTGCTGCCATATGTCCAGTGCTGCTGTATAGGGTGCTGTGTTGTGCTGCATCAGTTCAGGGTGGTGTATTGTGCTGCATCAGTCCAGTCACAGTGGTGGTGTCCTGTGCTGCCATATGTCCAGTGCTGCTGTATAATAAGTCCCTTACAGTGTTGCTGTGTTGTCCTGCATCAGACCAGTGGTAGTGTCCTGTGCATCAGTTAGTCCAGTGACCAGTCACAGTGGTGTCCTCTGCTGCCATATGTCCAGTGCGGCTGTATAATAATTCCAGTGACGTGCGGTGAGGTCACTGGCTGGGGAGGCACTGGCAGCTAACCCCCCCCCGGCAGTATGGGGTCCCCCTGCCATAACATTAATCACCCCCCAAGCTAGTCAGCCCAGGGCTGGAATTCCTCGGAAAGTGGGAACCTCAAAAAATAAAAATGGGGTCCCCCCTCCCGAGCAATAACCAGCACTGGGCTGATAGCCCAGTGCTATGCCCCGCACCCCTGGTGGCGGTGGGTGCGGGGTTCATTGTATGTTAATATTGTTCTTTACAGGCGACCTACAGGTTCCAGCAAGCCTGCCCCAGCATGTTGGCACTTGGAGAACCGCAAGTGCCAGCATGCCCGAACATAAAGGGCCCACTGGCACCCGTAGTCCGCCTGTAAAGAAAATATTAAAATAAAAACACAACACCTAATGTCTTCTTATTTTATTGTGCTGGACCTTCACCTGGGGGCGGCGGCCTTTAAGCTCTTTTGCATGGCTGCCGCCTTCCCAGGGCTTCCGGCGTCTTCACCTGGGGGGCGCCACCTCCCCAGGGCTTCCAGCATCTTCACCTGGGGGGGTGCCGCCTCCCCAGGGCTTCCGATGTCTTCACCTTCCCCAGGGTTTCCAGCGTCTTCACCTGGTGGGCGGCGGCTGCTAAGCTCTTTTGCATAGCCGCCGCCCATCCAGGACTTCAGCCGTCTTCTTTCTTCAGGAGCTCTTCACAGCTCCTCCTCCGCCGTCGGACTGATAGCCGCTCCCTCGCGCTGACTTATATAAGTCAGCCGGAGGGGGCGGGGCGATGACGCGACGAGCCGTGATTGGCTCGCGGCGGCCATCTTGAATATCAAAAATGACGCTGAGACGCCATTTTTGAAACTGGTACCGCTCCGCTGCCAAACTCTGCTACAGGTAAACTTCCGCCGCCTGCACCACCGCCGCAACCTGCCGCCCGCACCACCACCGCATCCCGCCGCCCGCACCACTGCCGTCCGCACCTCTTCTGCCTCCGTCGCCCACACAGTGATTGACAGCGGATCCAGTGACGGATCCGCTGGCCAATCACTGTGACCTCACTGACAGGGGCGTGCTATCATAGGTTGAAAGCACGTCCCTGTATGAAAACGGCACCTCTAATGGTGCCGCTTTCCCATGTTATTTCAATGAGCTTTTCCTGCCCATTGCTAGGCCCCGCCCACGCCCGCCCCCTGCTCCCATATCTTTTCCCATTGACAACGGGAGGCACCACGATTGGTGCTTCCCAACCCCACTTTCACAGGATTAGGGATTAGAATAATATAAAGAGGATGCATATGACACAGAATATGTGTCATATGCATCTTCTTTGTATTATTTTAATCATTAATGACAGGGGAGGCACTGCCTCCCCTGACTGCACGTCCCTGAATAATTCCCTTACAGTGTTGCTGTATTGTGCTGCATCAGACCAGTGGTAGTGTCCTGTGCTTCAGTCAGTCCAGTGACCAGTCACAGTGGTGTCCTCTGCTGCCATATGCTGCTGTATAAGTCAGTGCTGCTGTATAAATCCAGTCCATTGCAGTGGTGCTGTGTTGTCCTGCATCAGTCCAGTGGTGGTGTCCCTGTGCTGCCGTATATGTCCAGTGGTACTGCCGTATATGTCCAACCAGGGCCGGCCCGAGCTTAATTTTTTTGGTAAGCGAATTTAGAATTTAGCGCCCCTTGATGGGATCAAATTTTAAAAGAGGTGTGGTCTCACAAGGAAGGGGCGTGGCCACATAATAGTACCCCCAGGGGTCCAGGGAGATTGTCAGTGACAGAGAGAAAGTGCGTGACTGGGTGGCAGAGGTGATGGAGATAGTGGGTGACTGAGGAGGCTGGGGTCACAGGGAGATAGTGGGTGCCATGTGCCCACAGTGCTAGATATGCCCCTACAGTGCCAGATACAGATATGCCCCTACAGTGCCATGTGCCCACAGTGCCATTTATGCACCCAGTGCCAGATACAGATATGCCCCCACAGTGCCATGTGCCCACAGTGCCAGATATGCCCCCACAGTGCCACATATGACCCCACAGTGCCACATACAGATATGCCCCCACAGTGCCAGATACAGATATGCCCCCACAGTGCCAGATATGACCCCACAGTGCCAGATACAGATATGCCCCCACATTGCCATGTGCTCAAAGTGCTAGATATGCCCTCACAGTACCACATAGCACCCCACAGTGCCACACATGACCCCACAGAGCCAGATATATATGCCCCCACAGTGCCATGTGCCCACAGTGCCACATATGACCCCACAGTGCCAGATACAGATATGCCCCCACAGTGCCACATAGGACCCCACAGTGCCACATACAGATATAGATATGCCCCCACATTCCCATGTGCACGCAGTGCTATATATGCCCCCACAGTGCCAGATATGACCCCACAGTGCCAGATATGCCCACACAGTGCCACATATGACCCCACAAAGCCAGATACAGATATGCCCCCACATTGCCATGTGCCCACAGTGCCACATATGACCCCACAGTGCCACATACAAATATGTCCCCACAGTGCCACACATGACCCCACAGTGCCAGATACAGATATGCCCCCACAGTGCCACATAGGACCCCACAGTGCCACATACAGATATAGATATGCCCCCACATTCCCATGTGCATGCAGTGCTATATATGCCCCCACAGTGCCAGATATGCCCCCACAGTGCCAGATATGCCCACACAGTGCCACATATGGCCCCACAAAGCCAGATACAGATATGCACCCACATTGCCATGTGCACACAGTGCCACATATAACCCCACAAAGCCACATACAAATATGTCCCCACAGTGCCACACATGACCCCACAGTGCCAGATACAGATATGCCCCCACAGTGCCACATATGACCCCACAGTGCCAGCCAGATGTAGATATGCCCCCACATTGCCATGTGTTCAAAGTGCTAGATATGCCCTCACAGTACCACATAGCACCCCACAGTGCCACACATTACCCCACAGTGCCAGATAGATATGCCCCCACAGTGCCATGTGCCCACAGTGCCACATATGACCCCACAGTGCCACAGATATGACCCCACAGTGCCACATAGGACCCCACAGTGCCACATACAGATATAGATATGCCCCCACATTGCCATGTGCTCAAAGTGCTAGATCTGCCCCCACAGTGCCACACATGACCCCACAGTGCCAGATAGATATGCCCCCACAGTTATGCTCACCGCTGTGCAGAGATCACAGCGCGCGCTTCTCCTGCCTGCCGCTCTGCCCCTCAGTCTGGTCTCCGGCGGTGACGGCAGCTTGTATATCTCAAATCAGGCGCCGGTCCGCGAGCTCTGATTGGCTAACGAACTGGCGCCTGATTTGAGTTATACACTCCGCCGTCACTGCCGGAGACTAGACTGAGGGCAGGGCGGCAGGCAGGAGAAGCGTGCGCTGTGATCCAGGCTGCCGGCGCCTTCTCCCCTGTGGCGCCTTACCCGACCGCGTAACCCGCGTAACGGGCGGGCCGGGCCTGTGTCCAACGGAACTGCCGTATAAATCCAGGGATCCTGCCGTATAATTCCAGTGATCCTGCCGTATAATTCCAGTGATCCTGTCGTATATATATGTCCATTGATACTGCCATATATGTCCAGTGATCCTACCTTATATGTCCAGTGATCCTGCCGTATATGTCCATTGATCCTGCCCTATATGTCCAGTGATACTGCCGTATATGTCCAACGGAACTGCCGTATAAATCCAGTGATCCTGCCGTATATGTCCAGTGATCCTGCCGTATAAATCCAGTGATACTGCCGTATAATTCCAGTGTTACTGCCGTATAATTCCAGTGTTACTGCCGTAAAAGCACAGTGATAATGCAGTATAATTACAGTGATACTGCCGTATAAATCCAGTGATACTGCCGTATAATTCCAGTGATACTGCCGTATAAGTCCAGTGATACTGCCGTATAAGTCCAGTGATACTGCCGTATAATTCCAGTGTTACTGCCGTAAAAGTCCAGTGATACTGCCGTATAATTCCAGTGTTATTGCCATATAAATCCAGTGATACTGCCGTATATGTCCAGTGGTACTACCATATAAATTCAGTGGTACTGGTGTATAAATCCAGTCCAGTGATACTGCCGTATAATTCTAGTGATACTGCTGTATAAATCCAGTGGTACTACCGTATAAATCCAGTGGAACTGGCGTATAAATCCACTCCAGTGATACTGCCGTATAAATCCAGTGATACTGCAGTATATGTCCAGTGATACTGCCGTATAAATCCAGTCCAAAGGTACTGCCGTATAAGTGCAATGGTACTGCCGTATAATTCCAGTGATACTGCCGTATAAATCCAGTGATACTGCCGTATAATTCCAGTGGTACTGCCGTATAAGTCCAGTGATACTGCCATATAAATCCAGTCCAGTGGTACTGCCGTATAATTCCAGTGGTACTGCCGTATAAGTCCAGTGATACTGCCATATAAATCCAGTCCAGTGGTGCTGCCGTATAAGTCCAGTGGTACTGTACTGTGCTGTATATTATTTACTCAAATAAAGGGGTTATTAATATTTAATCCAAATAATTTTTACAGGCTTTGCCCTGTGTGGTGTAGGGGTATGCTCTCCTGTGCTGCATATTGGCCCTCATTCCGAGTTGTTTGCTCGCTAGCTGATGTTAGCAGCATTGCACACGCTAGGCCGCCGCCCTCTGGGAGTGAATCTTAGCATAGCAGAATAGCGAACGAAAGATCAGCAGAATTGCGAATAGATAATTCTAAAGCAGTTTCTGAGTAGCTCGAGACTTACTCCTACACTGCGATCAGCTCAGGCCGTTTCGTTCCTGGTTTGACGTCACAAACACGCCCTGCGTTCGGCCAGCCACTCCCCCATTTCTGCAGACACTCCCGCGTTTTTCCCTGACACGCCTGCGTTTTTTAGCCAACGCCGGGAAAACACTGAGTTGCCGCCAAGAAACGCCCCTTTCCTGTCAATCATTTACCGAACACCAGTGCGACTGAAAAGCGCTGCAGACGCTACAGAAAAACTGCTAAGTTTTTAGTAAAATAACTAAGCGCACGCGCTCTGCGCACCATGCGCATGCGCAGTTAGCGGCTAATCGCAGTATAGCGAAAATCGGCAACGAGCGAACAACTCGGAATGACCCCCATTGGGTTATATAACTCCAGAAAAATAATGGAGAACAAAAATTTGGAGGATAAAATAGGGAAAGATCAAGAACCATTTCCTCCTAGTGCTGAAGCTGCTCCCACTAGTCATGACATAGACGATGAAATGCCGTCAACGTTGTCTGCCAAGGCCGATGCCCAATGTGATAGTAGAGGGCATGTCAAATCCACAAAGCCAAAATCAGTAAAAAGACCCCAAAAAATAAATTGAAATGGTCTGAGGAGAAACGTAAACTTGCCAATATGCCATTTACGACACGGAGTGGCAAGGAACGGCTAAGGCCCTGGCCTATGTTCATGACTAGTGGTTCAGCTTCACATGACGATGGAAGCACTCATCCTCCCGCTAGAAAAATGATAAGAGTTAAGATGGCAAAAGCACAGCAAAGAACTGCGTTCTTCTAGATCACAAATCCCCAAGGAGAGTCCAATTGTGTCGGCGGTTGCGATGCCTGACCTTCCCAACACTGGACGGGAAGAGGTGGCGCCTTCCACCATTTGCACGCCCCCTGCAAGTGCTGGAAGGAGCACCCGCAGTCCAGTTTCTGATATTGAAATTGAAGATGTCACTGTTGAAGTATATGGGTGTTGCTGGCGCTGAGGAGAATGTTGACGATGAGGATTCTGATGGTGATGTGGTTTGTTTAAATCAGGCACCGGGGGAGACAGTTGTTGTCCATGGGATGAATAAGCCCATTGTCATGCCTGGGCAAAATACCAAAAAAGCCACCTCTTCGGTGTGGAATTATTTCTCCACAAATCCAGGTGTCAAGCCGTGTGTTGCCTTTGTCAATCCGTAATAATTAGGGGTAAGGACATTAACCACCTAGGAACATCCTCCCTTATACGTCACCTGCTGCGCATTCATCAGAAGTCAGTGTCAAGTTCAGAAACTTTGGGTAAGAGCGTAAGCAGACCAATGACACCTAAATCCCTTCTTCCTCTTGTACCCAAGTTCCTGCAAGCCACATCACCAACTCCCTCAACGTAAACTTCCTCCTCAGTCAGGAACGTCAGTAGTCCTGCAGGCCATGTCACTGGCAAGACTGAGGAGTCCTCTCCTAACCGGGATTCCTCCAGAGGATCCTTGAGTGGTATGCCTACTG